>NC_066584.1:318575283-319256533 GCF_024323335.1 Lathyrus oleraceus | reverse complement strand
GATGCCCCAGTGGGAAAAGGGAAACAAGGAGCTGCTCCGGCTCAGAGGACCAGTAGGGGAGGTGCTCCTGCTGGTATAGTTTGCTTCAAATGTGGTCAGGCTGGTCATAAGAGTAATGTATGCACTGCTGAAGTAAAGAGGTGTTTTCGCTGTGGTAAGACTGGTCATGCAATAGCTGATTGCAAGCACAAGGAAATGAATTGTTTTAATTGTGGCGAAGAAGGGCATATTGGAAGTCAGTGTCAGAAGCCAAAGAAATCTCAAACTGGGAAGGTGTTCGCATTGACCGGAACTCAAACCTCCAGTGAGGACAGACTTATCCGAGGTACGTGTTATATTAATGGCTTTCCTCTTGTAGCTATTATTGACACGGGTGCGACTCATTCCTTTATATCTTTGGATTGTGCTGTGAAACTTAAGTTAGAGATATCTGAGATGTTTGGTAGTATGGTAATTGATACTCCTGCGAAGGGTTCAGTGACTACTACTTCGGTTTGTTTAAATTGTCCTTTGAGTATTTTTGGTAGAGACTTTGGGATGGACCTAGTGTGTCTTCCACTAGTGCAGATTGATGTTATTCTGGGTATGAACTGGTTGGTGTTTAACCGAGTTTCTATCAATTGTTTTGATAAGACGGTGGTCTTTCCTGAGATTGAGGAGGGAAAGAGTTTGTTTCTATCAGCAAGGCAAGTGAATGAGGAAGTAGCTGATGGGGCAGAGTTGTTTATGCTGTTAGCGACTTTGGAGGCTAAAGATAAACTGGTGATTGGCGATCTAGCCGTGGTGTGTGATTTTCCTGATGTGTTTCCGGAAGAGGTGAATGAATTACCGCCAGAGCGGGAAGTGGAGTTCTCGATTGATTTGGTGCCTGGTACTAGGCCGATATCGATGGCTCCGTACCGTATGTCTGCTGTTGAGTTAACTGAATTGAAGAGTCAGTTGGAAGATCTGTTGGAGAAAAAATTTATTCGTCCGAGTGTGTCACCGTGGGGTGCACCGGTGCTATTGGTTAAGAAGAAAGAAGGTACTATGAGGTTGTGTGTGGACTATAGGCAACTGAATAAAGTGACGATCAAGAATCGGCATCCTTTGCCGAGGATTGATGATTTGATGGATCAGTTGGTTGGTGCAAGTGTATTCAGCAAAATAGATTTGAGATCTGGGTATCATCAGATCCGTGTGAAAACCGAGGATATTCAGAAGACTGCTTTCAGAACAAGGTATGGACATTATGAGTATTCTGTAATGCCTTTTGGTGTGACTAATGCGCCTGGAGTATTTATGGAGTATATGAATAGGATTTTCCATCCGTACCTAGACAAGTTTGTTGTGGTGTTTATTGATGATATTTTGGTGTATTCGAAATCTGAAGAAGAGCATGCTGAACATTTGAGAGTGGTTTTGGGAGTTCTACGAGAAAAGAAGTTATTTGCTAAATTGTCCAAGTGTGAATTTTGGTTAGGAGAGGTAAGTTTTCTGGGTCATGTGATTTCAAGATGTGGTGTTGCTGTTGATCCTTCTAAGATAGAAGCGGTATCTAAGTGGGAAGCTCCGAAGTCTGTAGCTGAGATTCGAAGTTTCCTTGGTTTGGCTGGTTATTATAGGAAGTTCATTGAGGGATTTTTCTAAGTTGGCGTTACCATTGACGATGTTGACTAGGAAGGGGCAAGCGTTTGTTTGGGACTCAAAATGTGAAGAAGGTTTCCAAGAGTTAAAGAGAAGGTTAACTACTGCTCCTATCCTGATATTACCGAGTTCGTCGGAATCATTTGAAGTTTACTGTGATGCTTCATTGTTGGGTTTGGGTGGCGTGTTGATGCAGAATAAGCAGGTTATAGCTTATGCTTCAAGACAGCTGAGAGTTCATGAGAGGAACTATCCGACGCACGATTTAGAGTTGGCGGCTGTGGTGTTTGTTCTGAAGTTATGGAGGCATTACTTGTACGGGTCAAGATTTGAGGTTTTCAGTGACCATAAAAGTTTAAAGTATTTGTTTGATCAGAAAGAGCTGAATATGAGACAGAGAAGATGGTTAGAGTTTCTGAAGGATTATGACTTTGGTTTGAATTACCATCCGGGTAAAGCAAACGTAGTGGCTGATGCATTGAGTCGGAAATCATTGCATATGTCTATGTTAATGGTTAAGGAATTGGATTTAATTGAGCAGTTTAGAGACTTGAGTTTGGTGTGTGAGAGTACTCACAATAGTGTTAAATTGGGAATGTTGAAGTTAACAAGTGGTATTCTGGATGAGATCAGAGAGGGTCAGAAATCCGATGTGCTTTTGGTTGATAAGTTGACTCTAGTGAATCAAGGTCAAGGTGGCGAATTCAGAGTTGATGAGAATGATGTTTTGACATTTGGTAATCGGGTGTGTATTCCGGATGTTATCGAACTTAAGAAGAGTATTCTTGAAGAAGGGCATCGTAGTGGGTTGAGTATTCATCTTGGAGCTACGAAGATGTATCATGATTTGAAAAAGTTATTTTGGTGGCCGGGAATGAAAAGAGAAATTGCGAGTTTTGTTTATTCCTGTTTGACTTGTCAGAAGTCAAAGATTGAGCATCAGAAGCCGTCTGGGCTAATGCAACCGTTGGCTATTCCAGAGTGGAAGTGGGATAGTATCAGTATGGATTTTGTTTCTGGTTTACCGAGGACAATTAAGAATTTTGAAGCTATTTGGGTGATTGTTGACAGATTAACAAAGTCGGCTCATTTCACTCCGATCAGAATGGACTATCCGTTAGAGAAATTAGCCGAGTTGTATATTGAGAAGATTGTAAGTTTGCATGGTATTCCGTCGAGTATTGTTTCGGACAGAGATCCTAGATTTACATCGAAATTCTGGGAAGGTTTGCAGAAGGCTTTGGGAACTAAACTGAGATTGAGCTCTGCATATCACCCGCAGACTGATGGTCAGACTGAGAGGACGATTCAGTCATTAGAGGATCTTTTGAGAGCTTGCGTTTTGGAAAAGGGAGGTGCTTGGGATTGTTATTTACCTTTGATTGAGTTTACCTACAACAATAGTTTTCATTCGAGCATTGGTATGGCACCGTTTGAAGCTTTGTATGGTAGGAGATGTCAGACACCTTTATGTTGGTATGAGTCCGGTGAGAGTGCTGTGGTTGGACCGGAAATTGTTCAACAGACTACAGAAAAGATTAAGATGATTCAGGAGAAGATGAGAATTGCTCAGAGTCGTCAGAAGAGTTATCATGACAAGAGGAGGAAATCACTTGAGTTCCGAGAGGGAGATCACGTGTTTCTTCGTGTTACTCCGATAACTGGGGTTGGTCGAGCTTTGAAGTCAAAGAAGTTGACACCTCGATTTATTGGTCCTTATCAGATTTTGGAGAGGATAGGAGAGGTAGCCTATCGTATCGCTTTACCGCCGTCACTTGCGAATTTGCATGAGGTTTTTCATGTGTCCCAGTTGAGGAGGTACATTCATGATCCGTCGCATGTGATCCAAGTAGATGATGTACAGGTGAGAGATAACCTGACTGTTGAAATATCGCCTATGAGGATTGAGGATCGAGAGTTGAAGCAGTTGCGGGGTAAAGAGATTGCCTTAGTGAAAGTAGCTTGGGGAGGACCAGCAGGTGGCAATGTGACTTGGGAACTGGAGAGTCAGATGAAAGAGTCTTATCCGGAGTTATTTGCTTGAGGTATGTTTTCGAGGACGAAAACTCTTTTAGAGGGGGAGAGTTGTAACACCCCGAATAAAATAAGAGAATTATTTTATTTAAGTTAATAATATATTTATTAATTTAATTAAATAAATTGAATTATTGGATTATTATTATTATTATTATTTGGAATAATAATTATTGGAAAATATATAAGTTGGAATAAGGAAAAAGGGTTTTCAGTATTGGTAAAGAGTTTTCACGTGAAACAGAGAAGCGGCTGAAAGGTGAAAGGTGGAGAAAAGGCAAAGAGGAAGAGCTAGAGAGCAAAGGTTGAAGAACGGAAAAGCTCGAAGCTTAGAGATTGCCGGATTATCTCAGGTAAGGGGGGTTTATCGTCGTTTAATGGGTATTATGGGATAGCATGTAATGGGTAGTGATAAACCGTTGAATTGACCCTAATTGGGATTTAGAATGCTGAGAAAATTGTGATGAATAAGTTGTATGAAAACTGAAATTGAATCGATAATTGTATGTGTCGTGATTTTCCGATAATGTAGCTTTTTACGGAAATTGAATCGGAGGTCCGGAAGTCCTCCAACGGCGGAAAATGCGGAGAACTCTGCATTCTGCCTTGTGTTAGCGCAGGAACTGCTGTTTTGCCTGCGTTAACCGGTTAACCCAGGGCGTTAACCGGTTAACACTGTTATATTTTGTGAAAATGTGCTGTTTTGCCTGCGTTAACCGGTTAACCCAGGGCGTTAACCGGTTAACACTGTTGCGTTTTGCCAGAAAGTGTGTTTTGTCCTGCGTTAACCGGTTAACCTAGGGCGTTAACCGGTTAACACTGTTGGAAATTTGAAAAATTGATATTTTAATGTTGTGAACCTAATTGGTGATTGGCCTACTATAGTTAATTGTGATGAGTAATTTTGTTGGATTTATGTTATGAAGTGTTGATACAAGTATGTTGCTGAGTTGTTCCGTGTACGGAAAGTTGTTGAAAATACTGAGTTGTAGGCTTGGTGAGCAAAAGTTGATTATAAGTTGATGTTGTTGAAAACATTGTTGTATTGCTATTATTATTATGTTGTCGACAGTTTAAAGTCGTGTATGCCATGTACATTCATATGCATTAAGTCGGAGCTTTGCTCACACCACGTTGGCCTGGATTGGCAAATTTTAAGTTGAAAGTTGAAGGCTTATGCCTTGATGCCCAATAAAATGGCAATGATTTTAAGTTGGGAGTTTTACTCCGAATGGTACCACATGCATGACGAGTCGAGTCTCATTAGAGTTGCATTTTGTTGGCTTGTTGTATGGATATTTAATTTAATTGAGGGGTGGAATCGTGTTGATATTAAGTATGATGTTGAGTTGATGTGCCGTTACTGGATGTATGTTACGATTAGGGTGATGAAATGTGTGAATTTACTTAGCATTACATGATGATTTATAATGCTTATTATATTGATTGAGGAACTCACCCTTACAACTATTTTTCAGGTAACGAACAAATGAGTTGAGTGGAAGCTAATGCTTGGAGTCTAGTGTAGTTTCCTAAGTGGGTCATGCTCTGATAGATGTAACATCGGGAGGGAACATTTTAATATTGTTGTTGATGATTGTTGAACCAGTTTACATGTAGTATGTTGCATGTTTTGAATGATCGATTTGATCTCTATCCGCTGCGTATGGTGCAAATGTTTTATGTTTTGAGTTAATGAAAGAGCATGACAGTTATTATGGTGTGAAATGTTGTGTGACACCCTTGATTGCATATTTACTCTGATTGATATGTGTTATTTTAATTATATACTCGGGGTATTTTAGAAGGGTGTTACAATGAAGATGGAGAAAAGGAGGGAAAAAAGAGAAAATAAATCCAACTAACTTTTAAGAGAAACTCTAATAATTGCATTATAAAATTTTGTTACACGTTTAGTTTATATACACAAATAAAATGTCACGTAGACAAAATGCTAACCTATAATAGTTAGGTTAAGCTTACAAAACTAATACTAACCCAGAAGTTAAAGATCGCTTTTGGAACAACCACGTTAGAAGCTTCTGCTTCTGATTAACAATGCTACTTATGAATATGAGTTACTTCTAACAAACCTGCATAAGACGTTGAATCACACGCATACGATTTTAATCGGTCATATTATGAAAAATACCATATCACGCCATTTCATGTATTCAATTCTTTCTCATTCTGAAACTATTTTTCACTCATTCACTGACTTAAGCATTTGAGTGCTAATCCTTCAGGTCCACTCTATCTCCATTGCACCGCACCAGAAGTTCGGTCTGTTGCACCAGAAGATTGATGTATCGTATTTAAACTTCATTTCACCACCTATATCTAATTCCTGAAACGAACACATTTCACATAAAACAATGATTTATTAGAGAGAGAGAGAGAGACAGATTTATGAACGAAAAAGGTTAACACCGATCTGTTATAGTTACATTTTTCTCCATAAAATTTACTTTGTGGTTCATCAGTAGTAATCTCAATTTCTTTCACTCTTAAGTGACGAATTGGGTGTGTAAGTGTTTACCAAATTTTTTCAAAAATAAATGCACCTCCAAAAGATAGGAGTGTTATGAATTTTGGTACTAGTTCCAGCTCTGAATCAAGTGGGTCAAAACAAAAAAGTAAAGAGAAAATTGGCAGGTAACAAAGCACGTACAAAGGGCTGAGAAATTATTGAGCCCATGTAAGTTGTAACAATAAGAAAATGACACATCTCTTTCTACAACTCATTGCAAGCTGGTTAATACTTCCAACTTACACCACTTACCCCACCCTCTTCCGTACACACCAAAACCTTGTTCTTTTCTTTCCTTTTAGTCATCTTTAACCTTAAATTCAACCCCCATACATACATTACTTTAATATTATATCACCTTCAATTTAAGTTATTTCACTTCTAATGGTAATTCTAGTATACTCTATTTAGGTTTTTAACTATATCTAATTTAATTCATGCTTAAAATTTTAAATCTATATTACACATTATCAAATCGGTCTCATTGATTATATTGATCTGAAGACCAAAGTATCTGGAACTTGAGTTGTTCTACTATTGAATCCATGGTAAGAGTGTCAGCTTCTTTTGCATGGTGAATAAATCTTAACAAGGAAAAGGGCAAACAAAAATTCTAAAAGCTTGCATGTTGATGGAAAGATGATAGTAATATGATGAATTAAAGAGAGTATATAGTGATAAAGTAAATCCTAAAAAGTAGGGAGGGGGAAATATTCTTATTGTTGGTGTAGTTAGATCCAAAATGAAGATGAAATAGTAGGCCCAATAAATAGATTAGAGAGAAAAGAGAGAGAGAGAGAGAGGGGTCTGGGATGAAGTAGTGTGCAAGTGTAGTAGTATAGGCACTGTATAAGTTTGTACCATGTGAAGATTCCCATCCTTAAAATAAATAATTGGTCCCATTCTCTGCATGTTTTCACGTGTCCTGCCATTCTTATGCCGTTTATTACACCATCATGACCATCAGCTACTGCATAGGATTCGAATGCCCCACTCACAAACCAACCATTATTATCTTTTTTATTTTTTTCTATCTTCCTATTAACCTCACTCATCTCCACGCGCCTCTTCTTCAATCTCCGCTTTCATTTCACCACCTAAATTCTTCATTACAATATATATGATAAAGATGAGTATGAGTTTGGATTTTATTTGTAAATAGAAAATATGGATTTTTTATTTGTAACGTTGCTTGATTGACTTGTTTAAGAAAATCACTTTTTATTTATTATAAATAGATTTTAATTTTATTGAATATGGAAGTTTTTGAGAAATTATATAGGAAAATGATATATTAAAGTAATTTTTTTATATAATATAAGATTCTTAACACAGTAAATACACAACACAACTGTCAATATAAGATAATGTAAATTGAATTGTGTTGTAGTCTGACTAGATGGTATTAAAATCTATCCACAATTCATTGAATCTTTAATCACATTCTAAATTTTAGATGTTCAATCTTAAATTTTAAAAAAAATGTATTCTGTTTTTTATTATAATTTATTATAAATAGATTTTAATTTTTAAAATTTATTGAATATGGATGTTTTTGAAAAATTATATTTGAAATGGTATATTCAAGTATTTTTTTAATATAATATAAGATTAGCTGAAAATATAAGAATATGAATTGAGTTGTATTATAAACTAACAAGATGGTATCAAAATCTATCTAAAATTCATTGAATCTATTAGGATATTCAGATTGATTACTCATTCTAGATATTCAATCTTAAATCTAAAAAAATATATTCAATTTTTTTATTATAAATTATTATAAATAAATTTTAATTCAATGGAAGTTTTTGAAAAATTATTTATGGAAATGATATATTCAAGTAATTTTTTTTATAATATAAGATTCTTAACACACAACTGTAAATATAAGAATATGAATTGAGTTGTATTATAGGCTCACAAAGTGGTATCAAAATCTATCCACAATCCATTGAATCTATTAAGATATTCAGATTGATTAAGTGTTCTAGATATTCAATTTTAAATTTAAAAAATTGTATTCAATTTTTTTATTATAATTTATTATAAATATATTTTAACTTTTAAAATTTATTGAATATGAAAGTTTTTGAAAAATTATATATGGAAATCATATATTCAAGTAACTTTTTATATTCTATAATATTTTTAGCACAATAAGATAATATGAATTGAATGGTGTTATAGTTCGACTAAATGATATCAAAATTTATCTAAATTTATTGAATCTATTAAGATATTCTGATTATCTTTATTCAAAATTGTAAAAATGTATTATATTTTTTATTATAAATAAATTTTAACTTCAAAAATTTATTGAATAACTTTTATATATATATATATATATATATATATATATATATATATATATATATATATATATATATATATATATATATATATATATATATATATATATGAATCAAATACATTGAATATAGTATATCACAAAATATAATTATAAATAGTGGGAAATCATCCCTTATTCATTCAAATTTATAAGTTTGAATTAGATTCAATTTAAATTTTACAATTATTTTTTTTATTCATGTATATGAAATAATGTCCAATTTTATGTGTTTAAAATAACACATATAGGTGTTATGTGCCTAGTCACATGTATCTTGGTCGTCCAATCAAAATCACCTATCTAGATTTTAACCTAAAGTTTTTATATTTAAAAACTCAAAATCGTAATCAAACGGTGTAGATGCATGCTCCTAACCTAGATCCAAATAGCACACATGTATAGAATATAATAATGAGTTAGGGTAGTGAATTCACTTTCTTCTAAAAGGGTGTGGTGGTGGGCAATCTTTTCCCTTCCATACAAAGACAATTTTTTTGATAAACGTGAGAGAGAGAGAGGCAGAGACAAAACAAGAGAAAACAAGAGAGAGAAAAATATAGAGTTTGTAAAGTTGCAATAACATTCACATTATGCTGATTTATTTCACACTAGAGCATATGAATTGAATTCAAAAGACAGTACTACTAAAGTAAACAAAGTGTGCTCTTTTCTTTTAACACACAAAACACAAACATGTTTGATGGAGTCCCAGACCAATTCCACCAATTCATAACTCCAAGAACCTCTTCATCATCACTACCTCTTCATTTACCTTTCCCTCTTTCAACAACACCAAATAACAACAACAACAACAACACTTTTCCATCTTTTGATCCTTATAATCATCATCAATTACCACCCCAACTTCAACCAAACAATCTCTTGCACCCATTACACCATCACACCAAAGATGAACAAAAGGAACAAACCAACACTCCTTCCATCAACAACTTCCAAATTGAAAGAGATCAAAGACAAATACTACCTCAACTCGTCGATCCTTGGACCAACGACGAAGTTCTTGCACTCTTGAAGATCAGATCCAACATGGAGAATTGGTTCCCAGATTTCACCTGGGAACACGTATCAAGGTATATTCAATCATCTTCTTAACTAATTTCTATCGTATAATTGTAAATCATAATTAGTTTGCCAAAATATTTGAGATTATTTTTGAAAAAAGTTTCCATGTGGAAGACAAAGGCACACGTGCACCTTCAATTCAGCTCATACAGAAACTGACACCACGAGACACACACTTCGAGAGAAACAGTAACAGAATTTGTCTATTACTATTATTATTGCTGTGTATGTTAGTAATTAAGTGCTTTAATTTTAAGCTCAATTGTTGTTTTGGATTTATACACTTATGGTGTGTGCAGGAAGCTAGCTGAGGTTGGATTTAAACGTAGTGCAGAGAAATGCAAAGAGAAATTTGAAGAAGAAAGTAGATTTTTCAACAATATTAATAATAATCAGAATAATTACGGTAAGAATTTTCGGTTTGTTACTGAACTTGAAGAGGTTTATCAAGGTGGTGGTGGTGGTGGTGAGAGTAAACGGAGCGAGGTGCAAGATAAGATGAGGAGTGGATCGAATGATGATGACGATGATTCGAGAAATGATGATGTTTTGGTGAAGAAGAAAGATGAAGATGAGGTGTTTGAGAAAAGTACTAGGAATGATGAGAGGAAGAGGAAAAGAGGTGGTGATAGATTTGAAGTGTTTAAGGGTTTTTGCGAGAGTGTTGTGAAGAAAATGATGGATCAACAAGAAGAGATGCATAACAAGCTTATTGAAGATATGATTAAAAGAGATGAAGAGAAGTTTAGTAGAGAAGAAGCTTGGAAGAAACAAGAGATGGAGAAAATGAACAAAGAGCTTGAGTTGATGGCACAAGAACAAGCTATTGCTGGTGATAGACAAGCCAATATAATTCAGTTCTTGAACAAATTCTCATCAACAACAAATTCCTCTTCAATTTTAGCTTCAATTCAAAGCTTTGGAATCGGAAAAGAAGACAAATCCAAGGTAATTGCACCTAAACATTTCTCAAATTCTACCACATTGCACTCCCAAAACCCTAATCCTGAAATCCATGACAAAACTCTTCAACCAACATCTGAAAACCCTAGCTCAACCCTTCCTTCTTCTTCTACTACTTTGCCTCAACCTCGCACTTATACCGCCGGCGAGAAAGAGGATATTGGGAGAAGATGGCCAAAAGATGAAGTGTTGGCATTGATAAACTTGAGGTGCAATTACAACAACAATGAAGAAAAAGAAGGAAACAACAACAACACCAACAACACCAATAAGGCACCACTATGGGAGAGAATATCACAAGGGATGTTGGAGTTAGGATACAAAAGAAGTGCAAAGAGGTGCAAAGAGAAATGGGAGAACATAAACAAGTATTTCAGAAAAACAAAGGATAATGCTAATAGGAAAAGGTCACTTGATTCAAGAACTTGTCCTTATTTTCATCTATTGAGCAATCTTTATAATCAAGGTAAACTTGTTCTACAATCTGAAAAGAATGAAACCAATAACAACAACATGAATCTGCCAGAAGAAAATGTTGTTCAAGAGAAACAAGCTCCACAAGATGAAAACAATGGTGGTGGTGAGTCTTCTGATCAAGTGGGGCCTGCATGCTGGTAGTTTCACTATATGTAGCAGGTTCATCATGGAGGTGAGAAAAAATTTATGCATGTACCTTCTTTGGATTTTGATAATCAGTTTTCATTTTCATTGATTTGTAGATTATCAATGACATATAATAAGTACAACTTTTTTTTTTTAATTTCTTCAGCATTAGTTGTTTTTTTTAACAAAAAATTGTTGTTAGTAATAATAATATGTTATATTAGCAATAATTATGTTATTTGAATATTAAAAATACAAATATTATTCGACATCTTATTTATATATCTATTAGTTTTAGTTTTCTTTTACTACTATAGTAATAAATGAAATTAAATTTTGATGAGCACCGACAGTTTCAGGAATGTATTTTTTATAGATTCCATTTATTCATTATTTCTTTTTGTAAAAAAAAAATTATTATTTATTTCTTTAGACCCTTTGAAAAATAAAGGAAGTGAAGGTCAAATATTCTTTAGGACATTCTCTAGTTTTTATTTTATTTTTTTGGTCAAGGACATTCTATAGTTTAATATATAGTCAGCGACTGAAACTAATAAAAAAGGTTAGAAGAATTATCAGCCTTTTTTTCAAAGTTGCAAATTCCTGTCTAAATTGATGTTTTTGTGATGTCAAAATTTTGAATTTTACATCACATTTTATTAGAAAAATAATTTAATACGTATAAAATTGAATTTGATTGGATATTTTAGAATGTGAAGTGGGATTTTCTTCATGAATAGATTTTAATTTTAAATTGAAATTCATAATGTTTCACTAGTATCACTAGTATATGATAAAAAAGAATTAGTGTTAAATTAATTGATAGAGAAAGTTGCTCCGATTTAAATTGAGTTCTTCACTATTATATGGTGAAATATGTCTATCGGTTAAACCGATCCTGAACAAATATCTAATTTTTTTTAAAAGTTATTGTGAGAAGATGTAGCAAGATGTTAGAAGATGCAATTCAGTGTTTTAGGAAAGTTGTATTCGACTTAGTTGGGTTAGTCGAATACATCATGTGTGTCGAAGTGTGTAAACAAGTATTTGAAAGAGTCGAATACTGCAGTTTGTAAACAATATGTTAGTTGTCAATGCTGGAAACGTTGTAAATCAGTTAGTAGCAATTTCATAATTTCCTTTTCTTACAATATAGTTTCTCTCTCCTACTCTCTCTTCTTCTTCTTTATTTTCTTTAAAATCCTAATTGTTCCAACAAACGGATATCAATGAATCCGGTTGCGATTCAGAGTGAATTTGTAATGGCAAACGGAAACACAACATCAACACAATATTAAGCGAATATACCGGTTTTCAAAGGTGAGAACTACAAATGGTGGTTGCGCAAATGAATGTCATCTTCAAATTTCAAGATGTCGCTGAAATCGTAAGTGATGGAGTACCTATGTTGGAAGTGAATGCAAATGATGTTCAGAAGATTGCACACAAGGAACAAAGGAAGAAAGATGGAAAAGCTATTTCCTTGATTCATCAATGTATGGATCCTAGCGTGTTCGAGAAGATTATTGAAGAAGAAATGTCCAAATGAGTGTGGGACAAGTTGATGAACTTGTACAAAAAAGATGAAAAACTGAACAAGGTGAAGTTTCAGACGCTGAGAAAGTAGTTGATATAATACAGATGAAAGTAGATGAATCGGTTGTTGATTTCTTCTAAAGATTAGTGTTATTCTCGAACCAGATGAAGGTGTGTGGTGAATCGATCAACGACTTACAAAAGATTGAGAAAGTGTTGAGATCTCTGACTGTAAATTTTGATTATATTGTAGTGTCTATTGAAGAGTCCAAGAACCTAGCTAAAATGAAGTTATAAGAACTTCAAGCTTCATTAGAGGCTCGTGAGATGAGGCTGAAGCAAAGGAACTCAGAAAGGGAGAAAATGGCTGAACTGGAATTGCAAGCAAGATTCATTAATAAATTTGGTAGAGAAAAGGAGAAATAGAGAAATAATCTTGCAAATGATGAGAAGTCCAGCAAGAATTCAAAGAATCACTCTGATTCAACCAAGAAAGTCACGGGCAACAAGTAATAGGGGAAGAAAGTTGACATGAAGGAGGTGCAGTGTTACAACTGTCAAGGATTTGGTCATTATGCACGATATTGTTGGATAATGAAGGAATCGAGAGTAAAAGATAATGACGAAGTGCATTACACACATGCTGGAGAAGGTGGATCTGATGATATGCTACTAATGACAAATACTTAGTTGAATAATGAACAAATCAATATGTGGTACCTGGATTCAGGATACAAAAATCACATGATTGGTAATAAAAACTACTTCACCAAGTTAGATGAATCGGTTAAGAAAATGACCAGGTTTGCAAATGGTAGATATGTCACATCAACTAGAAGAGGAAACATAGTTATGTTGCGAATAAATGATCAAAAAGCCAGTATTACTAATGTATTGTATGTACCTTCGATTATAAGTAATTTGATAAGCATAATTCAATTACTTGCAAAAAGGTATAACACGGAGTTGGAAGAAAATCATACGAAGGTGTATAATGGTGAATGAAAGATGATCCTCAAAGCACCATTTGAATATACAAAACCTTCAAGATTGAGATCGGCATAGTTTGTCATATATGTCTTGCTTCAATTGCAGTAGAAAATAAGAATTGGCTATGGTATCACATGTATGGACACCTAAACTTTAGAGGTCTATGTATGCTCAACCAGAAAAAGATGTTGTATAGCTTACCTTGGGTGAAGGAACCAAGTCAGGTGTGTGAGGAATGTTGCAAAGCAAAGCAAGCTAGGAAAACATTCAAACATGACTTGTCCATGAAGTCGAGAGAAAAGTTGGAGCTTGTTCACTCTGATGTGTGTGGACCTTTTGAAGTAAGATCATATAAAGATAATTTCTATTTCCTAACTTTCATAGATTAAATCACAGATATTTGTGGATTTAACTTATTGAAAAGAAGAGTGAGGTGTTCATAGAGTTCAAGAAGTTTAACGTGCATGTTGAGAAACAAAGTGAATGTAAGTTAACAAAACTGAGAACTGATGACGGATGTGAACACACCTCTAAATAATTTGCAAGATTTGCAGTGAGAAAGGTATAGAGCATGAGGTCATTGCATCCTATACACCTCAATATAATGGTATAACTAAGAGGAGAATTAAAAGTATAGTAAACATGACCAGGAGTATGTTGAAAGCTAAAGAAATGCCAAAGATATTTTAGGGTGGAATAACTTCAACAACAATATAAATTCTAAACAAATGTCCAACTAAGAAGATAGTTGAGAAGACACCTTATGGGGCTTGGACAAAACTGAAGCCAAATGCTAGTCACCTTAGAGTTTTCAGATTAATGTGTTTTAGGCATGTATCAGAATAATTATGGAAGAAGCTAGATGATCGAAGTCAGACCATGGTGCACATAGATTATCATTCGATTAGTACTGCATACATGTTGTATTCGCCAAATCATGATAAGCTAGTGATCAATAGGGATATTCTGGTGGACGAAAGAAAATGGTGGAATTGGACTAAGGGGTCAGTTCGATATGAGAAAGATACAATCACAACTGTGCTTGAAGAAGACCAATAAACTGAAGTCACAATCAATCAAAATGAAGAACCACCTAAGCAGAATGTTCGAAGATCGACTATAATGAGAACTGAGTGGACAAGACTCATAAGATATGAAAGATTTCAAGATCAAGCAATTGATGTAGATGGTGACCTCATATGAGAAGTGATGATAATGGTTGAATCAGAACCAATTGATCTCGATCAAGCCATAAATGATTCAAATTGGTTGGAGCTATGCAAGGAGAATGTAACACCCCAATTAAAATAAGCTAATTATTTAATTTAAATTAATATTTTATTTATTAATTTAATTGAATAATTGGAAGTTTGGATTAATATTATTATTTTTGGGAATAATAATTATTGGGATTATTATTATTGGATTATTATTTTATAATTGGAATAAAAGTGGAAATCAGTAAAAAGGTCCCATTTGGTAAAAAGGTTTATTGTTTTCACGTGGAAAGGAAAAAGAGGCAGAACGTGGAAAAGGGCAAAAAGAGAACCAGAGAACAAGGGATTGAAGGGAGGAAAAGCTTGAAGCTGCAGAATTGCCGGATTAACTCAGGTAAGGGGGGTTTATCGTTGATTAACGGGTATTGTATGATAATATGTCATGGGTAGTGATAGACCTTTAAATTACCTTTGAATTGGATGATTATGATGAATTTGTGGAAATAATTGATGAACGAAATTGGGTGATAATCGAAAGAAATTCGTAGGAATTGTATGTGATAATGTCAGGAGTTGTGAAATCGAATAGGGAATGATTCGGGTTAGATGATATGAGTGATTTCTGTGTAAATTTGGACTGTGGAAGGTGAGATCGAATAGAACTCGTAACAGGAAAAACCATAGCAGATCTGGAAATCTGGTCTCTGGTCATACGCGTATGGCACTAGGCAATACGCGTATGAGATGTTGGTACGCGTATGGGGGGAAGCCTTACGCGTATGGGAGAGAAAGATGACATTTTGAACGTGAATTGGTCTCTGTTGGTACGCGTAATGGGAAGTTGTTACGCGTAGCGTACGCGTATGGGATAGGTGGTACGCGTATGAGTTGGGCGAGGAGATGCGCAATACGCGTAAGAGAGTAGGCATTACGCGTATGGAGTTGGCCAGGTTTGGGCAATACGCGTATGGCATGGACAGTACGCGTATGGGCAGGATTGTGATTTCCTGTGCTGTTGATGTGCAGTTTTTGACTGTTTAGGCTGAGTAGTGAGACTTAGCTGAGGTATGATGTAATAGGGATCAATTCCCGTTGTTTTGAGTAGTATAGTTATTAGTAGAGTGTGCTAATACTGTATTTGATTTATAGCATGTGTGATATGCTTTTGTGATAAATGTATTGACAAAATGTGTTGGTTGGTGTGCATTATACTGTAAATGTATCAGTTATGTATGTATCTGTGAATAGACTGTCATATGTCTATTCTTGAGTTGTTGTTGTTGTTGCATTGCTAGGTGATTAGCATGCATAGTCTAGCCTTTGGGGCTGTAGCTAATTCCCACTGTGAGGAATTAGTGAGTTGTGGATTGTTGTTGATGCTTGCATACTAAATGAGTAGCGTGCATAGTCTAGCCTTTGGGGCTGTAGCTAATTCCCATGGTGAGGAATTAGTGAGTGAGTCATTAGATCTCAATGAGTGGGACTAGTGAGCTCAGTAGCCGTATCCAGAGGGATCGGTGAGCTTGGACTATATGTTCAAGAAGAGTCGGTACCGCATGTGTAGAGTCTCATTGTATAATGAATGCATGGCATAGCCGGTGGGGCTGTAGCTAATTTCCATTGTGAGGAATTAGTGAGTTAATAGTCGTGTTGTGTTATTGGTGTGGAGCATGGGTTGAGATTATATATCTATATATATGCTATATGTTATTGCTGAGTATGATGTTGCGTTGATACTGCCGTTATGGAGTGTGTAGTCTGGTTGGGGTGATTTGATGCGTCATTTACTTAACATTACATAATGTCGTATAATGCCTGTTATATTGATTGAGGAACTCACCCTTACAACTCTTTTTCAGGTAACGAGCAGTGAGTTGAGTAGAAGCTAATGATTGGAGTCTAGTGTAGTCTCCTAGTGGGTCATGCTCTGATAGATGTAACATCGGGGTGGGATGTTTGAATATTTTATCGATTGGTTGTGAACCATTTTGCATGTAATATGTTACATGTTTGGAATAATTGAATTGATTTCTATCCGCTGCGTATTATGCAGATACTTTATATTTTGAATTAAATAAATGAGCATGACAGGATATTTGATGAATGTAGTGAAATGATCGTGTGACACCCTTCGGGGCATAATTACTCTGATGAATATATGTGTATTTTAATTATAAGAATTTGGGGTATTTAGAAGGGTGTTACATTAGTGGTATCAGAGCATAGTCGGTCGTGTCGAGTCGTAATTATTCTGTTTCCCCTGTACGGGATAGGTGTTGTGTAACCCTATCAGTACTTATTGCTTTGGTTTGTTGGGTTTTCAGAATAGAGATGGCTGGGAGAGGTAGAGATGATGCTGCAATTGCTGAGGCTCTGGGTATGCTAGCTGGAGTGCTTGGAGGAAATCCGAATGTTGTGGGAATGGGAGCTGCTCGTCAACTGAGTGAGTTCCAGAAGAACAATCCTCCAATGTTCAAAGGAGCATACGATCCAGATGGTGCTCAGAAATGGTTGAAGGAGATAGAGAGGATCTTCAGAGTAACTGAGTGTGCTGATAACCAGAAGGTCAGGTTCGGTACACATACGCTGTCAGAGGAAGCTGACGATTGGTGGGTTGCTACCCGCACTGAGTTGGAAACTGCTGGAGATGCTGAGATTACTTGGGCAGTGTTCAGAGAGAGATTTCTGAGGAAGTACTTTCCAGAGGATGTCAGAGGAAAGAAGGAGATAGAGTTCTTGGAATTGAAGCAGGGTAACAGGTCTGTTACGGAGTATGCTGCTAAGTTCACAGAGCTGTCGAAGTATTACACTCCCTATGCTGAGGCTGCTGGGGAATTTTCCAAATGTGTGAAGTTTGAGAACGGGTTGCGTCCCGAGATCAAGCAAGCTATTGGGTATCAAAGGATTAGAGTGTTCTTTGATTTGGTTGACTGTTGCAGGATCTTCGAACAGGATTCCAAGGCCAGAGCTGAGAGCTATCAACAGAGGGTTGATAGGAAAGGCAAGAATCAGATTGACCGTGGGAAACCATATGCAGCTGGCAAAGGTTTCCAGAGGCAGAGTGGGATGAAGAGGCCTAGTGGGGGAGACTCTAGTGCCCCTGTTAAGTGTTACAGATGTGGTCGGGCTGGACATCGTGTTCATGAGTGTACCAGTGCTGAGATGAAGTGTTTCAAGTGTGGAAAAGGTGGTCATTTGGCTGCAGAGTGCCGGTTGAAGACTGTGACTTGCTTCAACTGTGGAGAGTTGGGTCATATCAGTCCGCAGTGTCCTAAGCCGAAGAAAGAGAATCAGTCGGGAGGCAAGGTTTTTGCTTTATCGGGTTCTGAGACTTCTGCAGATGATCGTTTGATCCGAGGTACGTGTTATATTAATGGCTTTCCTCTTGTAGCTATTATTGACACAGGTGCTACTCATTCTTTTATATCTTTGGATTGTGCTGTGAAACTTAAGTTAGAGATATCTGAGATGTTGGGTAGTATGGTGATTGATACTCCTGCGAAGGGTTCAGTGACTACTACTTCGGTTTGTCTGAATTGTCCTTTAAGTATTTTTGGTAGAGACTTTGGGATAGATCTTGTGTGTCTTCCATTAGTGCAGATTGACGTTATTCTGGGTATGAACTGGTTGGTGTTCAACCGAGTTTCTATCAACTGTTTTGATAAGACTGTGATATTTCCTGAGATTGAAGAAGGAAAGAGTTTGTTTCTATCAGCCAGGCAGGTGAATGAGGAAGTGGCAGATGGGGCAGAGTTGTTTATGCTGTTAGCGACTATGGAAGCTAAAGATAAACTGGTGATTGGTGATCTAGCTGTGGTGTGTGATTTTCCCGATGTGTTTCCGGAAGAAGTGAATGAATTGCCACCAGAACGTGAAGTTGAGTTCTCGATTGATTTGGTACCTGGTACTAGACCAATATCGATGGCTCCGTACCGTATGTCTGCTGTTGAGTTAGCTGAATTGAAGAGTCAATTGGAAGATCTGTTGGATAAGAAATTTATTCGTCCGAGTGTGTCACCGTGGGGTGCACCAGTGTTGTTGGTTAAGAAGAAGGAAGGTACTATGAGGTTGTGTGTGGACTACAGGCAATTGAATAAAGTGACGATCAAGAATCGGTATCCTTTACCGAGGATTGATGATTTGATGGATCAATTGGTTGGTGCTAGTGTGTTCAGCAAGATAGACTTGAGATCTGGGTATCATCAGATACGTGTGAAAACTGAGGATATTCAGAAGACTGCTTTCAGAACAAGGTATGGACATTATGAGTATTCTGTAATGCCTTTTGGTGTGACTAATGCGCCTGGAGTATTCATGGAGTATATGAACAGGATCTTTCATCCGTACCTAGACAAGTTTGTAGTAGTGTTTATTGATGACATTTTGGTGTATTCGAAATCTGAAGAAGAGCATGCTGAGCATTTGAGAGTGGTTTTGGGAGTTCTACGAGAAAAGAAGTTATTTGCTAAACTGTCGAAGTGTGAATTTTGGTTAGAAGAAGTTAGTTTTCTTGGCCATGTGATTTCCAGAGGTGGTGTTGCCGTTGATCCTTCTAAGATAGAAGCGGTATCTAAGTGGGAAGCTCCGAAGTCAGTTTCTGAAATAAGAAGTTTTCTTGGACTGGCAGGTTACTATAGGAAGTTTATTGAGGGATTCTCTAAGTTGGCGTTACCGTTGACAATGTTGACTAGAAAGGGACAAGCGTTTGTTTGGGACTCAAAATGTGAAGAAGGGTTCCAAGTAGCCGAGTTGTATATTGAGAAGATTGTAAGCTTGCATGGTATTCCGTCGAGTATTGTTTCGGACAGAGATCCTAGATTTACATCGAAGTTTTGGGAAGGTTTGCAGAGGGCTTTAGGAACTAAGTTGAGATTGAGTTCTGCATATCATCCGCAGACTGATGGTCAGACTGAGAGGACTATTCAGTCACTAGAGGATCTTTTGAGAGCTTGTGTTTTGGAAAAAGGAGGTGCTTGGGATTGTTATTTGCCTTTGATTGAGTTCACCTACAACAATAGTTTTCATTCGAGTATTGGTATGGCACCGTTTGAAGCTTTGTATGGTAGGAGATGTCGGACACCTTTATGTTGGTATGAGTCCGGTGAGAGTGCTGTGGTTGGACCGGAGATTGTTCAGCAAACTACAGAAAAGATTAAGATGATTCAGGAGAAGATGAGAATTGCTCAGAGTCGTCAGAAGAGTTATCATGATAAGAGGAGGAAGTCACTTGAGTTTCAAGAGGGAGACCATGTGTTTCTTCGTGTTACTCCGATAACCGGTGTTGGTCGAGCTTTGAAGTCGAAGAAGTTGACACCTCGATTTATTGGTCCTTATCAGATTTTGGAGAGGATAGGAGAAGTAGCCTATCGTATCGCTTTACCGCCGTCGCTTGCGAATTTGCATGAGGTTTTTCATGTGTCTCAGTTGAGAAGGTACATTCATGATCCGTCGCATGTTGTCCAAGTAGATGATGTACAGGTGAGAGATAACCTGACTGTTGAAACATCACCTATGAGGATCGAGGATCGAGAGTTGAAGCAGTTGCGGGGTAAAGAGATTGCCTTGGTGAAGGTAGCTTGGGGAGGACCAGCAGGTGGCAATGTGACTTGGGAACTTGAGAGTCAGATGAAGGAGTCTTATCCGGAGTTGTTCGCTTGAGGTATGTTTTCGAGGACGAAAACTCTTTTAGTGGGGGAGAGTTGTAACACCCCAATTAAAATAAGCTAATTATTTAATTTAAATTAATATTTTATTTATTAATTTAATTGAATAATTGGAAGTTTGGATTAATATTATTATTTTTGGGAATAATAATTATTGGGATTATTATTATTGGATTATTATTTTATAATTGGAATAAAAGTGGAAATCAGTAAAAAGGTCCCATTTGGTAAAAAGGTTTATTGTTTTCACGTGGAAAGGAAAAAGAGGCAGAACGTGGAAAAGGGCAAAAAGAGAACCAGAGAACAAGGGATTGAAGGGAGGAAAAGCTTGAAGCTGCAGAATTGCCGGATTAACTCAGGTAAGGGGGGTTTATCGTTGATTAACGGGTATTGTATGATAATATGTCATGGGTAGTGATAGACCTTTAAATTACCTTTGAATTGGATGATTATGATGAATTTGTGGAAATAATTGATGAACGAAATTGGGTGATAATCGAAAGAAATTCGTAGGAATTGTATGTGATAATGTCAGGAGTTGTGAAATCGAATAGGGAATGATTCGGGTTAGATGATATGAGTGATTTCTGTGTAAATTTGGACTGTGGAAGGTGAGATCGAATAGAACTCGTAACAGGAAAAACCATAGCAGATCTGGAAATCTGGTCTCTGGTCATACGCGTATGGCACTAGGCAATACGCGTATGAGATGTTGGTACGCGTATGGGGGGAAGCCTTACGCGTATGGGAGAGAAAGATGACATTTTGAACGTGAATTGGTCTCTGTTGGTACGCGTAATGGGAAGTTGTTACGCGTAGCGTACGCGTATGGGATAGGTGGTACGCGTATGAGTTGGGCGAGGAGATGCGCAATACGCGTAAGAGAGTAGGCATTACGCGTATGGAGTTGGCCAGGTTTGGGCAATACGCGTATGGCATGGACAGTACGCGTATGGGCAGGATTGTGATTTCCTGTGCTGTTGATGTGCAGTTTTTGACTGTTTAGGCTGAGTAGTGAGACTTAGCTGAGGTATGATGTAATAGGGATCAATTCCCGTTGTTTTGAGTAGTATAGTTATTAGTAGAGTGTGCTAATACTGTATTTGATTTATAGCATGTGTGATATGCTTTTGTGATAAATGTATTGACAAAATGTGTTGGTTGGTGTGCATTATACTGTAAATGTATCAGTTATGTATGTATCTGTGAATAGACTGTCATATGTCTATTCTTGAGTTGTTGTTGTTGTTGCATTGCTAGGTGATTAGCATGCATAGTCTAGCCTTTGGGGCTGTAGCTAATTCCCACTGTGAGGAATTAGTGAGTTGTGGATTGTTGTTGATGCTTGCATACTAAATGAGTAGCGTGCATAGTCTAGCCTTTGGGGCTGTAGCTAATTCCCATGGTGAGGAATTAGTGAGTGAGTCATTAGATCTCAATGAGTGGGACTAGTGAGCTCAGTAGCCGTATCCAGAGGGATCGGTGAGCTTGGACTATATGTTCAAGAAGAGTCGGTACCGCATGTGTAGAGTCTCATTGTATAATGAATGCATGGCATAGCCGGTGGGGCTGTAGCTAATTTCCATTGTGAGGAATTAGTGAGTTAATAGTCGTGTTGTGTTATTGGTGTGGAGCATGGGTTGAGATTATATATCTATATATATGCTATATGTTATTGCTGAGTATGATGTTGCGTTGATACTGCCGTTATGGAGTGTGTAGTCTGGTTGGGGTGATTTGATGCGTCATTTACTTAACATTACATAATGTCGTATAATGCCTGTTATATTGATTGAGGAACTCACCCTTACAACTCTTTTTCAGGTAACGAGCAGTGAGTTGAGTAGAAGCTAATGATTGGAGTCTAGTGTAGTCTCCTAGTGGGTCATGCTCTGATAGATGTAACATCGGGGTGGGATGTTTGAATATTTTATCGATTGGTTGTGAACCATTTTGCATGTAATATGTTACATGTTTGGAATAATTGAATTGATTTCTATCCGCTGCGTATTATGCAGATACTTTATATTTTGAATTAAATAAATGAGCATGACAGGATATTTGATGAATGTAGTGAAATGATCGTGTGACACCCTTCGGGGCATAATTACTCTGATGAATATATGTGTATTTTAATTATAAGAATTTGGGGTATTTAGAAGGGTGTTACAGAGAACATGGGGCAATCGAGAAGAACAAGATATGAGAGTTTGTCGAAAAGTAAATCAAGAAGCCAATTGATGTGAAATGGGTCTACAAGTTAAAACTAAGTCCAAATGTTGAAATCTCCAAGTGTAAGGCAAGATTAGTGACGAGAGATTTTCTACAAAAACGTGGTATAAATTTCTATGAAGTTTATGCACCTGTTGCAAGGTTGGAAACCATTAGGATTGTTGTGTCGACTACAACATATAAAGGATGGAAAATACGTCAACTAGATGTAAAGTCAGCATTTCTGAATGGACCGTTAGAATAAGAGGTTTATGTCAGTCAACCACTAGGATTTGAAATAAAGGCAGAAGCACAAGGTGTACAGATTGAGGAAGGCTCTATATGGCTTAAAGCAAGCCCCAAGGGCTTGGAATAAGAGAATAAATAGCTTTCTGATCAGCGCAGAGTTTACAAATATGCTTCAGAGCATGAAGTGTATGTCAATAATTTAAGAAGACTCAGTCGATTCATTATATGCTTGTATGTGGATGACTTGCTGATTACAGGTGCAGGCGAAACAGAAATAAAAAGGGTCAAGTCGAAACTGATGCAGGAGTTTGAAATGTCCGACCTAGGAAACTTGTCATATTTCTTAGGGATGAAGTTTAAATATATAAGCGAATAAGTGTTTCTACACTTGAAGAAGTATGCCCAATATATATTAAAAAGGTTCAAGATGAGCAACTACAATGCAACTGTCACACCATTGAAGACTGGAGCAAAATTGAGAAATGATACAAATGATGAATTTGTAAGTGCAACATTGTACAAGCAAATCATTGGATCCTTAAGGTATATATGCAACAATAGTCCAAATATTAGTCAAAGTGTCGGTTTGTTGGGCAGATTCATGGAGAAACTTTGAGAATGTCATCTAACTGCAATCAATAGAGTACTAAGATACGTAAAAGGTACAATTGATCGTTGTGTGTTGATGCAAGGCAGAAGAATACCAACATCGAAACAGAGGTACATGGCTACACTAATTTAGATTTCAGTGGAGATCAAGACGAAAAAAGTAGTATGGCAAGCTACATATTCATGATTGGAGGTACTCCGATGTCTTGGAGTTCAAGAAAGCAAATCATTGTGGCTTTGTCATCTTGTGAAGCTAAGTACATGGTTGCATCGTATGCAACATGTCGGGCAATATGGATACAAATGTTGCTCGAAGAGCTCAAGATCATGGAACCTAAGAAAATGAAATTGTTTGTCGAGAACAAGTCAACTATCGACTTGGAAAATCATCTTGTGTGTCATGGTCGAAAAAAAGACATAGAGATAAGGTATCATTTCCTTGTGGGTCGAGTAAAATAAAGGAAAACTTGAACTTGATCATTGCAAGTCAAAACGACAACAAACTTACATACTCATCAAGCCCTTGAAAAAAGTCTTATTTGATGAGTTGAAGAGAAGCATTAGGATAAGAAGCCTTGAAAACATGAATTACGAGATGTGTTAGAAGATGAAGTGAGATGTTAGAAGATGTAATTCAATGTTTTAGGAAAGTTGTATTCAACATAGTTGTGTTAGTCGAATACAATATGTGTGTCGAAGTGTGTAAGCAAGTATTTGACATAGTCGAATATTGCAGTTTGTAAATCGTATGTTTTGTTGCCTATATATACAAGAAATGTTACAAATCAATTAGTAGCTATTTCATGATTCTATTTTCTCACAATATAGTTTCTCTCTCTTCTTTATTCTTCTTCATTCTTCTTAAAAATCCTAATTTTCATAATATAAAATAAACAATTTTAAAATATAAACTATTTATTTAATTTAATTATAATTATTTAAGAGTATTTGGATGATATAGTAAAAATCTTATTCATTTTTAAGAATGTAACAAAGGTAAATCTTTTGAATGGTCTGAACTTAGCTATAAATATATAAAAGTGTTAAATTTTGAATAATTTGGATTCAATTCAATGCAACAATATAATTTTTTTTTAATTTAGTTTAAATTTCAAACATATAATCGCATGTTATATTTTTTGAAAAAGAGTTTTGTCAACCCAACTCAAATAATTAATCTTTAGTTTTGTGCATAGAGCTCCCTAATTATACTAATTATATTTAGGGAAAAAAATAAATTAGAAAAATTGCTTAAAACATTGACATTTTCATTTTTCAAACCCAAGTGCAAGACTTCAAAAAATAATTATAAAGATAATAATAGTTTTCTCTTCTCATAAATATTTTTAAGAAGGCATAACATCATACTAATCCACAATCGTTGAAATTCACTTCAATCTTTCGAAACTTTGATTGAGAAAGTATGTTTTGAGTTCTATTGTTTTTTTTAATACTACTCCTTTTATGAGAAGGTTCTTTTATAGACTTTTATAGACTCTTGCTATGTTGAAGCAAAGCCGCTGCTATCTGAAATCTCCACGTGGAAACAAAGCAATCGGAACTTTTAAAACAAAATTCTCATTATGTAATTAGAGATAATTTTAATTGCAATTCTAAGTAACTTTTTCCATTCAAGAAGCATAGAAAATTTGAGGGAAGCGAGAAGAAAACATAAACATACAATGAGAGTCAATTTTTTTTCTATTATTGGATATGGTGATCAACAAGAATTCCACACACTTCTATTATTAAAGTTACTACTCAACGTTCATTGCATCAGAGTTCTAAGTATTTTTATTTGCTGTGTTTTGTTCCAAGAGATTAAAGATAAAAAGAGAATTTACAGAGTTTAGTTATAGTGGGAGAAAATTGCGGGTGAGATTGTGCAAATATTTTCAGTTTTAATTTTGTAGTGTTATATTTTGAGGTTACACAGGTGAGGGATTTAATCACCCGTTATATTTATTGGCGGAGAATTGTGTAGACTCAAAGTTCAATTATTTGTGCATCGATTTTTTTATAAATAGTTTGATGTGAAGAAACATTATTCATCTTACTTAGTATTTTCTTTTTAATACATGTTTGTATAGACTCTTGTGTTTTATTAGCGTGACAAAAAAATAAGTTTTTGTCTAGATCCGCAGTGAAATTTCAGAATACTGCTCGCAGCCAACAATACGAATTTTTGACAGTTGGGTGGCCAAATATGAAGGTGAGAAAAGTAGAGTATCATTATCCATACATAACCTTGACGGATGATAGCTTTGAGTATACACACATGTATTATATGAGTTGAGTTAAAGATGATTTAGATGTGTATTGCATGTTCGAAACCCATCGAGGAGAAGTTAACAGAGGAGTTGAAGATCTATTCGTGTTATTTTTTGTTGTTGATTAGTTTCATAAGAAGCATTCTGATATTTAGTTGATGTATCTGTACTCTGTAATCAAAACTTTTTAATATTAAATATAGTTCTCATTGTTTGATCCATAAACATTACATAAGATAACTAAAAAATTGACTAAAAGATGAACTAAAACAACTAGCATAATCATTTAGACGAGTCTGTTGCATCTAGACATTTTTTACGCATATGGCCTATTTGGCGACAAATCTCACGTCTTCTCTTTTCTTTTTCAACAATGCCCATTTCGGTTCTGATTCAGGTACTATTTAGGTGTCATTTCTTATTCCTTCGCATAAACTCATCGTGGCAAAGAGTAAATCCTTCATATTGTGGCCAGTTTTCCTCATGTGGAAGTCCAATGAAGCTTTCTTTGTAGACTTTGAATACGTTAAGAATTTTGAACACATCTGGTATGTGAATGGAGTGGTCGTGGCTATACTAGAACATGATGCGATGACATGAGAGCAAGATAAATGAAATGCTTGAAATTTACCACAGTCGCATCACTACTTCCTAAGTTTGTAACCTTACAATCTCTCTATGTTTTCTAAGATAAGTATTTGCACTCTAAATATTATATTTCACGTAACAGTTTATATGGATGTCATACCTTTGATACCCACTGTGTGATTATAGTGATAGTCTGGTTTGGAGTGTGAAAACATTTATAATTTGTTTCTTTATTGTTGAAATGCATCAAACAGATAGGCTCAAACTTCAGTTTGGGTTTGTACAAAAAATTCCTTTCAGCCAAAATGTCTAAGGGAACACCACGAGATGACCATGATCCAATCTTAGGATCTTCATTGACGCAAATTAAACAAAGATAAGCATGGAGACATTTGATATTGGAAGGGAACATGGTAGATGGTGAATGTAAGTCACGTTGAGGATATATGAAATGGTTTAGATCAATTTCATTTATGCATGTTGCTGACACATAATTTTTGAACGACCCCCGTCAACATGCCTATTCTTCAACATAAAAAAATAGTCTCGCTCATACAACATTAAATTCCCCAAGTGTACACATCATAATTTGAGTTCCAAACATCTTCATATGTCCAACAAACATACCATCACACTCAAACCACACAACAACACCCATTATATACCACCTCATCTCAACAACAAACTCCTCACACTCCAACCCCTCAAACAAACTACTACTACCACTAACAATATCAACAACAAACCTCACTTCGACCATCCATACAATACACTCTAGTTCTT
Source organism: Lathyrus oleraceus (assembly GCF_024323335.1). Classification (NCBI taxonomy): domain Eukaryota; kingdom Viridiplantae; phylum Streptophyta; class Magnoliopsida; order Fabales; family Fabaceae; genus Lathyrus; species Lathyrus oleraceus. The sequence goes on along the minus strand of NC_066584.1, from coordinate 319,229,225 downwards.
AAACCTAACTTCGACTACTCAAATCCTCTAGATAAACAACAAACATTTAATACTTCATTCTCTCAACCCACTTCTACATTCAATCTTGAAGATGTTTATTATTCTCCAATTCAATATACTATACCAAACACCTTCACACAACCAACACATACAATCATCAACTTTGAACTCACAGATGAGAAGTTTCTAGATATGCCAAATTTTTCCATTCATGATTTTGATGGTATGGATATAGTTGTTAATTGGGATTTTTGACAGGATCAAATTTCAATACAATAAAGGAAAACTTAGAAAAAGATGGGAGGTAGAAAGGATATTTTGACTCAGTTTGCTAACTAAGGAAGTTGAAGCCTCAGATGTTAGGATAGAGATTGGGACTTAGTATTTTCTAAAGAGGGATTTTGTCCAACATTTCGACGACAATATTGTTCAAGATTTCGACGTCAACAATCAGCAAGACACGTCGACAAACTGCAGTTGGCGCGAAGAAACATTTTCAAAGCGAATAATTGTTTTTTAGTCTTATTCAAAGAGACATATGGAAGACATTTTAGTGGTGAAAAGAATGCAGCAATTTACGTGTCAATTGTTGAAAAGAAGAACGTTACAAGAAGTTATTTCACATTAGTATAAATATGAGTTATAGTGTAGGATACGAGGTGTTGTGTTGAATTTACTACAAAACTCACAAACTCAAAGTACCAAAGCGAAGTGAGAAACGAGTTATCTGAGTGAAATGTATGATTCTAAACACCATTTTATTTAATGCAAAGTCTTTTACTTCAATCTATTTTTCTTGCAATCTTTCTTTCATTCCATTGTCATTCTCTTTTTAGTTTATATTATTCTTTACGAAATTCTTGTTACTTTATAATTATCGAAATCCTTTACATTTCCAATAATTTTACTCTAATTTGCACCATTTTACTTAAAGATTTTGGTCATGTCGAAGTCCTTTACATTCATACTCATAACATAAAGAGATTTTTAGCACTATATCCTTAGAATATCTAATCGATCCTACAAATAACCTTTTATAATAGGTTAACATTTGTTTACTAAATTTCACAGTAAACAATAACAGACAATACATCACATAAAAATCAAAATTTATCTTTCGACTCTCTACTCCATCTTCTCTAAGATATCTCTAAGATAGAGAACTTAAGAGTCAGACAAGGGAAAGTGAAAAAAAAGTACAAATTGTACAACAAATAATCATTTTAATAAATAATCTATATATTATATTTTCATCAATATTAATACAAGCGTTTTTATATCTTCTTTTTTAGTTTGTCAATTAAAATTTTAAAAATGTTTAATTGATTAATTGCCATAATTAAAAAATAATACAAAAATTTATTACAATTAAATTAAAAAGTTATTATAATTTTTATTTAAAAAAATATAAAAAAGTATAATCAATGATTTTTTTATAAAAATTATTATTAAAATATTATCTTTAGTATTATATTAAATAAAAAACTAACTTAAATCAATAAAATACAAAAAAAAAATAAAAAAAAATCAATGAATGATCGAAAATTCTCTTTATAAAAGTCTCATGCAGAACCAATGGATGATCCCTTTCACAAATAAGAACAATTTCGATTTTTTTTTGAAAATAAGACATGATTTTCAAAATTTGGACATTTGAGACAAAAATTCTCTAAATTACATTTAGGGTTGTCTTAATTAAAGCATTTTAAAAAGATTAACTTTAAACTGCATGCATATAATAAATAATAAATTTAAAAATTATTTTCAGATAAGTTGCTTAATCCTTTGATTTTATGCGTGTTTAATTTAGCGTTCCAACCCAAGTTGCTTAATCCTTTAGTAACATGCATTTCGATCTGTCGTTGTCACGATTGCATATATTTGCGTGTCAAATTTTTCATTCTGTGCTGATATGGATTGCCTCACCTTCACAATCTCGATGCTCACGGAAATTGGAGTTACTGTAACTTCTTTTTCCAATTATACATATATATAAAATTATACTAATAAAGACCAGAACATTGTAGAATCATAATCATAGTCCCACCAATACCATCAATCGTTGTCCTTTGCGCTTTCACATAGGATATGTCTAGTTTTTGCAATCATCATTTCAACTTTGTATTTAGGCAACTTGAATGTATATCAACTATTCCATCTCAAACCCGATAGATAGATAGATACCATTCAATTCAATTATTAACTTTTTTTTTTCTATGGAAATGACAAACTCTTTTAGTTTTGATCTGACTCATGAAGTATATGTTTGGTTAATGAATTTTTTCCTGTCCAAGTGAAGACACTTTTATTTTGTTTTTGCTAAATAGGACTTGTTCAATAAAAAAAAAATTGTACTACTCTTTCTACCACCATTTTCCAATTAAAATACTAAACTACCCTCCTTTCCATTTTAATTATAAAATATCATTTTTTAAACAATTTTTCTTATTATCAACGGACTGCGAATAGCTTTAGAGGGTCTATTAGAGACTAGTACATGATTTACTCCTTTCTCCAATTTCATTGCCATGCAAATCGTTTATAAATTTAGATAAGGCATCTGGTTCATATGATCGTCGGTCTACTTCAATTTCCTGCATCGTCTTTAAATCCAATCTAGTGTCTTAACGTTCCAAGAAACAACATTTTGTTGATATATCAAACATTGAGGCCGAATATTGTGGCTTAACTTACACCTCTTCAAAACTACTTTGATTGAAATCTCTTAATGAGTTTGTCGTGTCAGTCTTTCCTACTATTCTCCTTTATAATTTTAGTGCAATACTCTTGTCACACAATCTCGTCCTTTATGTCCAGACGAAGCATATTGAACTACATATTCACTTTGTTTGTGAGAGAGTTATAGCAAAAAAGATGAAGATAAAAAATGTTCCTAACACCTAACAATGTGCAAGATGCATACATTCTCACTAAGTCCTTAGCACGGTCGCTTTTATAGATCTTTACACTAAACTCAAAGTCACGACTTACTTTCCTCCTTAAATATGTCGGAGAGTATTAAAAAAATAGTACATAATAAACTTTTTATGTTTCACATGAAGAGTATTGCATGATGTATGTGTATAAAGAATGCAAATATAGATCACTATGCACATGTGTATAGTAGAGTTGCAGGGTGATATGAGCACTCCATAAATAAGCATAACATGCTATAATTTCTATAAATACGAGTGTCATGGTGGTGATTTTTAGAACATTTGAAGTCAATGGAGGCAATCACTTCAAGGGATTTCATATGTTATCTTTATCAATTGTGATATTGTTAATTGCACTATGAGTAGTTAAACTCTTCTACCTTAGGTTGTGTTATGATGAACATATTTCACTTTTGTTGGATTCTATGTTGATTTGACTTTGTATGAACCTTTTGATCTATAATGCCATTCAATTTCTTATTGTTCTTAATGCTTTTTATGTGAGATATTCTTTTAATTTGATCTTGGGCACATAGGGAATACTGATTATTAGTCTATGTGTTAGACCTAAGGCAATTGTTGTACTTAGGGATGGCAAAACGGGCTCGGCCCGCGGGGCATGCCCGTTTTGCCCGCACTTTTGTGCGGGGCGGGCCAAGGATTTAGGCCCTCACCCTCAAATGTGTCCGCCCCTCCCCGCCCCGTTTTTTTCGCGAGCTTTTGCGGGCACGTGTATTTACATAAATTTTTGCATTTTTAGGCTTAAAGAGTGAAGTGCCCGCGGGCTTTCCCCGTCCCGCCCTCACTTTTTTGCGGGACGGGTCTAAGTTTTAGGTCCGCATCCTCAACTATGACTGCCCCGCCCCGCCCCATTTTTTGTGGGCTTTTGCGGGGCGGGCCTAAACGGGGCGGACATGCCCGTTTGCCACCCCTAGTTGTACTTACGCTGGTTGAATATGAATAGGAGACCCTGAGTGGTGGCATAGGGAATTAACATTCTATACATCATCTAACCCTGCTTACGCTGGCGGACTAGGGATAAAAAGCTCTGAGTAGTGGTTAGTAAGTTATTTCGTGAGGGATCGACTATAACGGTTTTGTTAATTTGCCATGGGGTTATAGTGATAAGACCATTCATACAAGACATTAAACATCAAAAATAGAGGAATGAGGTATTCTAGAACATAACCTAACCACTTTCGTGATTCTATTTACTCGTTTATTTACTTTTCACACAAAAACTCGAAACCCGCCTTTTACTAGCTTTTATACATTGCACACACTTTGTCTTGCTTGGATACAGTCTCCGTGGATTCGATCTTTTTATTACTTCGACATTATCGGTACACTTGTCGAGAAATCATCAAGTTTTTGGCGCCGTTGTCAGGGACTATTGATATTTTAAAAAGACGACGTTTGTGCAACATTTTACTTTTAATCTTTTTAATTTTTATTTTATTTTCTTATTTATCATAATGATACTGAGGTATTTTCTATTTGTGTATGTGCAGTTCAGGGTCAATATTAATACCATTGGATCTAGAAATTGAAAGAACCACACGTGCTCTTAGAAAAGAAGTTAGAGAAGAAGCTCTGGACGAAGGAATACCAGAAGAAGATAAACTATCAAGTTCTTCTGATTCTGAAGAGGAAGTCACCATCGCAGTTGCATAACCCCTAACTATGGGGAACTACTGTTAAATGACCGATGAAGGACAAATTTCAAGAGGGTTTGTACCGGCAGACCCTACTAACTTTAATATTAAAAATTATGTACTTTCAGGTTTAAGAGAAAATACGTTCGACGAGAACATGATTAGAGATCCATGGGCGCATCTTGCTTGCTTCTACGAAATAACTTCAATGTGCAAACCAACTGATGTCATTGAAGACCAGGTTAAATTGAGGTTGTTTGGGTTCTTATTGATTGGAAGGGCGAAAGATCGGTTACTTTTCCTTCCAAATGGAATGATCCAGACTTGGAAGGAATTGGAGGATAAATTCCTGGAAATATTTTTCACTACTACTCAGTTTACCGAGCACCAGGTAGAAATTGTGAATTGTGACCAATAGGAAACTAAGTCACTTTATGGCTCTTGGGAAAGATTCAAACTTTTGTTACACAGATGCCCAAATCACAACATGAATAATATGAAGCAGAACTTCATCAAGGGTCTCAAGAGTCAATCTCGCATGTTATTGGATGCTTTTGCACGAGGTACTATCCACCAAATGACATAACCACAAGTAAAAGACCTAATTGAGAAGATGTGTATGAATGAGTACCGGTCAAAAAGAGAAAGGTCGGTCAAGATGGAAACTGTTGGAACGCCTAAATATATGTTAGTTATTGATACCCATACTGCTCTTTTAGCTCATATTGAATTGTTAAATAAAAAGTTAGTTGAAAGCAGCTTAGGTAAAGCTAACGTGAGTCAGTTATAAGCACTTAGGTGAGATTTCTATGGAGGAGAACATGCGAATGAAAGAAGTTCATTCGAAGGGCCAAGTGAGGAGGTCCAATTTTCTAATTTTCAGAAGAACAACCCGTATTCTAACACATACAATCCGGGTTGGAAAGATCACCCAAATTTTCGTTGGAACAATAATCAAAATTAAAATGCTAATCAAGGTAGGTAACAAAGCCAACAAGCTCCGTTTCAAAGGTAGCTGTCACAGTTGGAACAAACCTTGCATAATTTCATTGAAGTCGCTCAAAGTGGCTTTGATCAGGTTACTAAGAACCATGAAGAAATGAGTAGAAACTAGGATGCGTCTATCAAAAATTTGGAGATGAAGATTGGTCAGTTATGAAGACAAATAGCTACTTTGCCAAGATCAAGTGGAGGATTCACATGTAACACTGTAGATAGTCCTAAGAATGAATCATGCAAGGTTAAAGATACAGGTTTATGGGTGATTATTGAAAAGGGTAAAAATGAGATAGTTAAATAAGGTGTGATTGAAATAGAGGAGAGTACCAATCAAGGTGACCAAAAGGAAAGATGATTCACCCTTGATCAAATCATTGATAAAAACTCTCCTTGGACAATAACAAAGAAGCAGATCCTAACTGAACCAAATCCTCCTTTATTGGATTACATAAAACCACCATCCCTATATTTAAAAAGAAACTGACTTAAGATGATGAAGCATGGATGTTTGCAAAGTTCAAGGAAATGCTAGCTACTATCCGGGTAAGTATTTCGTTCCATGGAATTTTAGAACTAATGTCTAAGTTTGCTGAATTTATGAAGGCATTACTAAAGGGGACATAAGAGAAAGTGGTCAAGGAACATGTAAACATGACCGAAAAAAATGATATGGTAATACCTCAATCCTTGCCATCCAAATTAAAAGACCCAGGTAAGTTTACTATTATTGTAATATCGGTGGAGTGAATATTCCGCATGCTCTATGTTATTTGGGATCTAGAATAAATGACATGCCACTGAAAACCATCACATAATTGAAAGTGGGTGAGAGCATACCGAATAACACGACTCTCACTCTAGATGACTCACTTGTTACTCAACCGGTTGGTATTTTATGAGATGTGTTAGAACATATAGACGACTTAGTGTTTCCTGCAGATTTGGTAGTGCTTGATACAAAAGGATATTCAGGAGGACCGAATATTCTCTGACGGCCATTCTTGGCAAAAGAAAAGATTTATGTAGAAACGGGTGAACTTATCTTGAAGTTCAATAAAGAGACGGTGGTTTTCAAGGTGTATGACTGGACACCGTATGTGGAGAATTTGGATACTTGCTACCATTTGGAGGAAAAAGGTAGGAAAGTAGACAAAGGAATAAGAATAAGTTAAATGTCTGGCGTGAGGGTATCCCTTGCTCCTTATGTGCCTTAGACATGGGTCGTCGATCTAGTGACGTAAAAAAACTCTTGATGGGAGGCAACCCATCAGTAAGAATTTATTTTTATGTCATAGTGATTTTTTATTTTTTTTACATCGTCAATTTTTGTGTTATGTTGTTGGAAGATAAAATAGGTGAAAGAAGAAAAGAAAGAAAAAGCAAAAGAGAAGAAAAGAGAAAAAGAAAAGAGAGGAAAGTTTCAGCCCCTGGTATCATCACGCAACATATCACACGTGTGATAGGATTTCATCGCATGCACGATATAGGAATCACCCGCATGATAGATATGTTGTGGATATTTTGTGTACCAATGGAATCACACGCACAATGAGGTTATGACACGCGCGATATGACTGTTGGAGAGAGACATTGAAGGTAACCATTTCTATCGTGTGCGCGATGCAGGTATAATGTGTGCGCTGAGCAATGACTAGTTGGACTACAAATAGTGATTTTTCAAATCACTTTTTCCTCACAATTCTCTTCTACTCCTCTACTTTCTACTCTTCACTCTGAGTTAAATCTGCGCAAATTTTCTTCTTCTTTTTCTCTGTGTGTAGTGTTTTTATTATTGTTGTAGGTATCATGGCTTCCAAAAGAGGACATGTGTCAAGAGGCCTATCATCAAGAGTTGCCCCAACGCCTAACGCTCTGACCTTCCCAAACCTCAAATTTCTATCTGAGGCGCATGCTGGAAAATTTCTCAAGCTAGTAGATTACCACATTGTGAGGAAAAAAGAATTTAATTTGAATGATTTGCGAGGTTTTGAAGAAATAGGAGAGAATTTGTAACAAAGACAATGGGTAAGTTTTAATAATTTGATTCATGAACAAATAAGAGTATTGCTTTAGAATTTTACGCGAATGCGGCATTTGGTGATGCAGACTCCTATACCTCATATGTGCGAGGTAAGTAGATTGACTATTCTCCTTCTACTATAGACTCTATTTTCAATTTGCAACCTCCCCCAGTGTGTGCTCTCATGAATTATAGGCAAGAGCACAAAGTCATAAATGAGGAAATGGCCCTGGTAATGTTAGATCTTTTTTGTAGGCCATATTCAACGTGGGTGATTGAGCGTGGGTTAGCACTACGTCTCAAACTCGATGAGTTCCTCCAAATTCCTAGGGCATGGGCCTCATTTTTTGTTCAAACTTTAGAGGCCACATCTAATCAATCACAATTCATTGTGAAGCGGTGTTTAGGTATATTAGCTTTTTTTGAGGGGGAACCTATTAATTTGGGGAGGTTAATTGCTAAAGATATCAAATATATGGCTAACGCTGCATAAAAGGCTTATGGGCATTTTTGTGTTATAAATGAATTGTGCAGGAGAGCAGGTGTGCCTGTTTACCTCGATGATGGGATGATCAGTATGAAATCGCCGCTCAATGGAAGTTTCACCCCTTGTATGTCAAATCTCCCAGATTTGCACCGGTGTTCAGAGACTTCTATGAACAATAAGAAGACCATATGTCGACTCAGATCTTAAGAGCTTGATTTGCATCAGATGAAGAAATGGATAACTACTTCATAAACCAAGATCAAGAGCAAGCAAGGAGAAGAGACCATATGGGTGCATAATGGACAAGGCAGAACAACGAATTCAACAACACAATGCATGATATGCATGCTATTTTCCGCAACAATAACATGTGAAAAGACATGTAGTTTGTTTTAATTTTTAGAAGATTTTATTTTAATTTTTTATAACTTAGAGAAGAGCAATAGTTATCATAAGTGCTCTTCCTCTCCAGTTGTATTATAAATATCATTGTCTTTAATAAACAAGTTTATAGTTGCTTATTTTTTTTTCTTCAGATTTGCAAGTTTAACACTTTAGTATTGAACAAATGATCCAAAATAAACTTGATAATTACAATAGCAGCTAGCAACTTGAAGGAGAAGGATGAGAAAAGAATCAACAGAATTGTACTTAACCTACAAATATCTCATCTAGTAAGGTTTGAGCCAAATAAATTCCATTGTTTACTTTTCTTTCTTTATGAGTGTATCCATGCATTAATATTTTATCTAATTTGATCTATTTATGATTAAGTTTATCTAGTTTGACCGACACATACTGAGGCAGTTTTTTGTTTATAACTTTGAGCCTTTTTAAACCACCTGGTAGTAATAGGTATATCAATTGTTAACCACTTTGAGCCTTAGCCTCTCTTTCGGTGACGTAGCCTAAAAATTCTTAGCCATATGACTTGAAATATATTTTGTTTCCACTCTATCTTTGGATTTAGGTAGAAGTATAGTACCTAAATTGTATGAAAAAGATTAAGTTTGAGGTTGCTCTTGGAAGTGAGCAAAATTTTAAGTTTGGGGTTGGGGTACTAGAGAGTATTGTCCCAAATTTCAAAAAATTTGAGAAAAAAGAAGTGGAAAAAAGACATTTCTTCAAAAAAAAGGAAAAGAAAAGAATGATATTATAAGAAGGACCAAAAATCTCCAGTACCGTAAAAAAAGGAAAAAAGAGGTATGATGATAGAAGGAGAACGAGGCACCTAACTCCAAAGGTTTAAACCTACCCTAACATAAGCCAAGTTACAACCTAAAAAGACCTCTAATGTGTGTGTTGTAATTTCTGTGATGAACTCTATTAGGACATGATCAAGCTAAGCATAATTAATTTTGCATGTTGATTGAGAGATCACCCTATCCATTGAGTGAGGTAAAATGAGCTGAGAGACAGGTCGAGTACTCGTTAATGTTGGGGATGTTTTCCAAATTCGTCAGATAGAAGTTGGAAGCTATAATAATGGTCAAGTAAAAGAAATATTTAATTTGGTGATGTTCGATTATTATTGTGCGACTTGTTATCTGTTGAAATGTGCAGTTGCAGACGAGTTACTTGAGGACAAACAACGATTCAAGTTTGGGATTGTGATGATAGTCTGTCTTTGCATAAATTTAGTCGAAGAATCAGAGCAACACAAGTGAAAGTTAAGACAAAGTGAAAAAGAATGACCAAAGAATGAAGAAATAATAGCTAAGTGTGAAAATTATGGACTTAGTGAAAAATTGAGTGAAAAAGGAGGAAAAAAGGATGCAACTTCGAAAATAATCACATGCACCATCGTGTGCGATAGGGCCATTAAAGCTGCATCTCGCGTGATGTAGTCACTTTTTCTGGTCTATTCTGACGCCAATAAAAGAGGATTTTCTGCACTTTCACAAGGGTTGCGATTTGGAGAGAGTAAAGCACGATTTTGAGAGAACAAGTGGTGATTTTTAGAGAATTTAAAGCCATTGGAGGCCATCACTTCAAGGGATTTAATATGTTATCTTTATCTATCAATTATGGTATTGTTAATTGCACTATGAGTAGCTAAGATCCTCTAGGTTAGATTGTGTTATGATGAACCTATTTCGCTCTTGTTGGATTCCATGTTGATTTGACTTTGTATGAACCTTTTGATCTATAATGATATTCAATTGCTTATTGTTCTTAATACTTTTTATGTGATATACTCTTTTAATCTGATATTGGGCACATAGGGAATATTGACCATTAGTCTATGTGTTGGACCAAGGGAAACTTTTGTACTTACGCTGGTTGAATAGGAATAAGAGACCCTAAGTAGTGGTATAAGTAATTAATGTTCTATACATCGCATAACCCTGCTTACGTTGGCGGACTAGGAATAGAAAGCTCTGAGTGGTGGTTAGTGAGTTATTTCGTGAGGGACCGACTATAACGGTTTTGTTAATTCGCTGTGGGGTTATAGTGATAAGACCATTCATACAAGGCATCAAACATAAACAATAGAGGAATAAGGGATTCTAGAACACAACCTGATCGCTTTCGTGTTTCTGTTAACTCGTTTATTTACTTTTTGCACTAAAACTCGAACCCCCCTTTTACTAGTTTTTATACATTTGACACATTTTTTCTTGCTTGGAGGCAGTCCTTGTAGATTTGATCTTTTTATTACTTCGATATTATTGGTACACTTACCGAGAAGTCTTCAGGAGGTAATTGGGATAGTTACTTATCTTCGACCGAGTTCACCTATAATAGCAATTACCATTCTATAATTGGAATGACACCTTTTGAAACATTGTATGGAAGGAGGTCAAATATGCCTTTGTATTGGTATGAATCACGTGAAAGTGTTATTCTTGGACCGAAGACTATTCAACAGACTACTGAGAAGATCAAGATGATTCTGGAGAAGATGAAGGCTTCACAGAGTAGACATAAGAGTTATCATGACAAGAGAAGAAAGGCACTTGAATTCCAAGAGGGAGAAAATGTATTATTGAGAGTCACTATGATGATTGATGTGGGTTATGCTTTGAAGTCTAGAAATCTCATACCTCGTTTCATTGGTTCATATCATATCATACGTAGAGTAGGAAGAGCGACCTACATAGTTACCTTACCACCGTCTCTTTTGAAATTCTAGTATCACATATGAGATGTCGAAGGTAATGTCACGACACTAATATCTGAGTGAAACAAACAGGATAAAGATAAAGAATAGTAATGCAAGAGACATAAGCAATTGGTAACCCAGTTCGGTCCAACTCACCTACATCTGGGGGCTACCAAGCCAGGAAGGAAATCCACTAAAATAGAATCAGTTCAAAGACTCTCCGTACACTTCAGCAAGTTACAGTCTTTTGCACCTAATCTCTACCCGTGCGACTTCTACCTAAGCACTCTTAGATATGAGAACCCACTCACCTCCCTACAATCACACCTTTGATTTTAAACAACAATTCCCTGCGAAAAGAAAACACTTTTCAATTACACACACTTGATCTTCAATCAAGTAGACACACACTTGATCTTTAACCAAGTAGACACACACTTGATCTTGATTAACAACTTTGATCAAGTAGACACACACTTGATCTTGCTTAACAACTTTGATCAAGTAGACACGCACTCTTGCTTAACAGCTTTAGAGTGACAAATTACAACCACAAATCAGACCAATTCAATCATCTATGGATGACTTGAATGGCTTACAAGTCTCACGACTAAACAAGACACAAACCCTAGCTCTCTCTCTATAATTCGCTCAGTATTGGTTGTGTGTTAAAACAGGTTTTCCAAGTCCCTTTTTATAGAAGCTTTCAGCTGGGCTTGGACCTCTTGAAAACCCTAAATCTATTTTCCAATCAAATCTTCTCATGACAGCTGGTTAGATCTCCTTGCAAAATAAGTAAATCAGGTTGTAATCCATGATTGAATGCGCCTACAAATCAGATCTTCAATCATACATAGATTGCCATTAATTATGCAATCACAAAACACCAGACATTCATACTGAATGTTCTGTGTACAGGATGTCATGACATCGGGTCTGACATCCTGGAACAATCCTATATAATTCCATAATTCCATTTATATTTTCCAGCAGGTACAAACATATCAGATGCAATGACATTGTGTATGACATCCTGAAACAATCCTGCATAATTATGTTTCATACTCTCCAGCAGGTACACATCATCAGATGCCATGTCATTATGTCATTTTGAAACAATCCTGCATGATCATGTTCTTGAACTCCAGTAGGTACACATGATATCTCATGTTAAGACATCACACATAACATCTTGTGAACACTCTTTGTTTTACCAAAATTGCTGCCAACACTTAGAACCAACAAACTCCCCCTTTGGCAAATTTTGGCTAAAACATATATTTGTCCTTTTTGTTCACAAGGTAAACTATCAGCAGTTAAACAACATAACAGTAGTTTAATCAGCAGTAGAAGCAAATACAATTACTAGTTATAGCTACTAGTAATACACACATGCACAAGGGTACTTCTCCTCCCCCTAAATATGTGCAACACAAACAAAATTACTAGTTATGGATGCAACTAGTAAGACACACAAATGCACAAGGGTACTCCTTCTCCCCCTAAATCTGTGCACCACATACATCTCCTTTGATAATAACAACACCTGTAACCACAACACCTGTAACAATCAGAATGTCATTCTGACATCTGCTTCAACATCACCTGTACAACACAGAGCTTGCATAGACCATCAGACATCTCCTCCAATATCTCAGAACAGAACACCATTCTGTCTTACATCAGACATCTTCCTCCAACATCACAGAACAAAACATCATTCTGTCTTACATCATACATCTTCCTCCAACATCACAGAACAGAACATCATTTTGTCTTATATCAGACATCTCCTCCAACATCACAGAACAGAACATCATAGACCATCATTCTATTCAACATCATCAACTGTCATCTGTTTAGCCTAGGTAGCTACATCAGCACTGCAGATCTCCATAACCACATATTTAACTGCAGCTCTCCACATAATCACTTCTCCCCCTTTTTAGTCAAAATTGACCAAACGTGACTTAAAACATAAATGCTAGGAGATACAAACCATAATTATACACAGCTGTAATAGCTGAGATAATTAGAAATCCATGGAACTCATTAAGAGCCCAAATATTACATTAAGGCATCAGTAAGGACTGCCACAAAATACAAACATTTCAACAAAAGCAAAACATCCAAGCTTCCAAAACAGTCATAACAGCATCCAGAACAACACCCATGTCATCATACCAGGGAGACCATCACCATAACTTAGTCTGAGGAGGTAACATCTTCTTCACTTTCAGATTCAGAATTGCCACTAGATTGATCTTGAGAATTAGACCTCTCAATTGAGGTATGGGCATCTGACTCCTTGGCTTCACCATCTTCCAGATGGAAGGAAATGTTATCCAAATGCACAACTGTAACCTTAGCTGGAGACTTTCTAACGGTTTTCCTTTTAGCAGGTGAGATGTCTGGGACATCGTCTTCGACATCATCTTTAGAATCAGAGCTTTCTCTGATTTTCCTCTTTTGAACCTCTACTTTACTCCATGATTTAGAAAGACCTACAGCAACAACCTTCCTACTAGTTCTAGCTGTCAACATCTCAACCACAATCTTGCCTTTCCTGGTTTTCATTTTCTTTGCAACACTTGGTTTCAAGTGATGAACCAAGGTGTCATCTTCCTCTTCTGAACTCTCTTCCTCCAAATCAATTCCTCTCTCAATAGTGTCATGCTTCTTTCTTGGCCATTCTTTGACTTGACCAACAGTGATTGTCCTACAGACTTCATTGTCTGTGGCTTCTAACTCAACAACTCCTTCTATTCCTCTCCTTAGGAACTTATTCATTATAGTTGAGGAGAACCTTACACACCTTCTTCTCACAAAGACCTTGCAGAATTCTTTGTTATTCTTGTCAGAAATATCCTCTGGGATATTCACCACAAACTCCTCCACTAAACCTTCAAAACATTGGGGCAATGCACTAACTGTTTTCATCAAACCAACAAACTTGATTAATTCCATAACCTCCTTCACTTCTACAGCCTCCTTCCCTAGCTCCCTTTCTACAACAACTCTCCTCTGTATAACAAATTTCCACTTTAATTGCTATAAATTCTCATGAATACAAATCCCCAATTTCCCTTTTAAACATTCAAACTGATTAGCATCCAAAGCTTTTCTAAATATGTCAAATTGCATTTCAGTAGTAACATGCTCCAGTGCTATGATTTTGTCTTCCACAAGTTCTCTAATAAAGTGATGACAAATATCAATGTGCTTTGTCCTGCTGTGCTGAACAGGATTTTTGGAAATAGTTGTAGCACTCAGGTTGTCACAGTACACTGTCCTGACATCTTGTGTGACATTGTGTTCAGTCACCATCAGTTTCAACCAACCCTGTTGAGAACAGCTACTTCCAGCTGCTATGTATTCAGCTTGATATATAGCACAAATACCATTTTCATCTTTGAATACTTCTGAATGTGTAGGAGCAGGAGTCCTTGCACTCTTCATGCCAATCTTCTTAACATTATTCTTGGTACATTTCCTTTGAGATGGAAAAATAGACTCTTCTATCTGCTTGACTTGTAGCCCAAGTCCAACAAAGCTCTTCCCACTTCAGACTGCATTTGACGAGCAACATGTTCTACCATCTGATCTGACCTCCTGCCAAACCCAATATTATCCACATTTGTTTGAGCCACCATGAGCTTTTCTCCTTGAGGTTTTAGACAACAATCTTTGAAGATTTCAACCACATCAGATTTGTTTTTGGTCGAGATGTATCTGGAGAAATCATCCACCACTACAAACTTCTTTCCACTAAGGCTTTCCACCTGCATGGGTCCCATCAACTTCATATGGAAGAGTTTCAACCCTTTGGAAGTGATGTCATGTATGAGTTTCTGGTGTGACATCCTTGTCTGACATTTCCCATAGACTCTTCTTTCATCAATCTTCAATTTGGGAGTTCCTCTAATAGCTTCAGCAGATATAATCATCTTTATACCTTTAAGATGCAGATGGCTCAATCTTAGATGCCAGGTCTTCACTCCTTCTTCTTTGACTAAGGTACCCTTTGAAGAATAACCAATTTGAGAACTCCACATGTAACAGTTGTCTTTGGTCCTGACTCCTTTCATGATCACTTCACTTTCTTTGTTAGTAATCAGACATTCAGTTTTAGTGAAGTTAACACTTAGACCTTGATCACATAGTTGACTGATGCTTATTAGATTTACAGTCAAGCCCTTAACAAGTAGGACATTTTCAAGGTCAGGAACTCCAGGGCAATCCAGCTTACCAATTCCCTTGATTTCACCCTTTTCTCCACCACCAAAGGTTACATAGCTTGTGGCATGAGGATGAAGGCTAGTTAGCAGGTTTTTGTTTCCAGTCATGTGTCTGGAGCACCCACTGTAAAAATACCAATCTTCATTGGCTGAAACTCTGAAGGAAGTGTGAGCTATTAGACTTGTAACATTAGTCTTAGGAACCCATTGCTTTTTGTTGACAGGCCTGTGCTGTTTGGGTCTGGGTTGATAGTGAGTCTGATGATGAACAGGGCTAGGATAACCATACAGATTATAGCAGAAGGGCTTTAGGTGACCAAATTTCCCATAGTAATGACATCTCCATCTTTGGTGTTTCCCTTTCTGTTGTCTTCTCTTCTGATGTTGTGACATATGATGTGACATCACAGGTTTGCTTTTACTATGGTTGCACTTAGGTTTGGCTTTAGGTTTGCAACCAGTGTCACTGCACTCAGACTTAGATCCATTATATCCAATGCCAGATTTATCTCCTTTTATTTGTCCATTTTGGAGAATCTTGTCTAGGGAGTCAGATCCATTGTTTAACATTCTTACATACCTGGTCATCTCTTCTGGTTTAGAACTCAAGAACATAACCTCAGTTTTTAACTTGGAGATGGTTTCTACATGCTCTACCTTCTCATTCTCCACCTGTACTATCACTTTCTTCTGGCTTTGACTTTCATCTAGCTTGGAATTCAGAAGCACTTCTTCTGTTTTTAATTTGGAGATGGTTTCCAAGTGTTCTACCTTCTCATTCTCAAGTTGAGTAATTACCTTCTTCTGGCTTTCAACCTGTTTACATACCTCTGCACTTTTGATACACAACTTTCTGTAGGTAGTGGCCAACTCTTCAAAGGTTACTTCACCATCACTTGAGTCTTCATCAGAGTCCCATCTTCCAGTCAAGGCAGTCGTAAGATTTGCAGATTCTTCTGTTTCACTTCCATCTGACCAAGTGGCAGCAAGACTCCTCTTCTGTTTCTTGAGGTAGGTCCCACATTCAGTTCTAATGTGTCCATACCCATCACATTCATGGCACTGAACTCCTTTTTCTTCTTTGGGCTTTTCATCTGACCTTGTTCTTCTTCCAATATTGTTGGATTTACTGATGTCAAATGCGATGTTCTTGACATTAGCCTTAGATCTTTCATCCATCCTTTTCACTAGCTTGTTGAACTGTCTTCCCAGCATTGCTACATCATCTGCCAGATCTTCATCAATATCTGGACCACCTTCCTCCTCAGTGTTTGACTTGAATGCTGTTCTTTTGGCTTTCTTTTCAGATCCATCACACATTCCCATCTCAAATGTTTGAAGGGATCCAATTAGCTCATAAACTCTCATATTGGAAATGTCTTGAGACTCTTCTATGGCTGTCACTTTCATGGCAAATCTCTTAGGGAGTGACCTGAGTATTTTCCTCACTAATTTTTCACCTGACATCTTCTCACCCAGGGCTCCTGAGGCATTAGCAATTTCAAGGATATTATATGAAATTCATGAATATTTTCATCTTCTTTCATCCTTAAATTTTCAAACTTGGTAGTGAGCAGTTGCAGTCTAGACATCTTCACTCTAGAGGTGCCTTCATGAGTGGTTTTGAGAATGTCCCAAGCATCTTTAGCCACTTCACAGTTGTTTACCAATCTGAAGATATACTTATCTACACCATTGAATATAACATTCAATGCTTTAGAGTTCCCAAGGGCTAAGTCATCCTCCTCCTTGGTCCATTGTTCTTCAGCCTTCTTATCAATAGTAGCTTCTCCATTCTTGGTAACAACTGGATGTTCCCAGCCTGTTAACACAGCCTTCCAAGCCTTATTATCCAGATATTTTAGGAAGGCTACCATTCGAGGTTTCCAGTAGTCATAGTTGGATCCATCCAAAATTGGTGGCCTGTGAACAGATCCTCCATCTCTCTCCATTGTACCAGAAAGTATTGTCCCTAGATCTCACCCAGAACTAGAGCAGGATGTCTACTCTGATACCAATTGAAATTCTGGTATCAGATATGAGATGTCGAAGGTAATGTCACGATACTAATATCTGAGTGAAACAAAAAGGATAAAGATAAAGAATAGTAATGCAAGAGACACGAGTAATTGTTAACCCAGTTCGGTCCAACTCACCTACATCTAGGGGCTACCAAGCCAGGTAGGAAATCCACTAAAATAGAATCAGTTCAAAGACTCTCCGTACACTTCAACAAGTTACAGTCTTTCTCACCTAATCTCTACCCGTGCGACTTCTACCTAAGCACTCTTAGATATGAGAACCCACTCACCTCCCTACAATCACACCTGTAATTTTAAACAACGATTCTCTGTGAAAAGAAAACACTTTTCTATTACACACACTTGATCTTCAATCAAGTAGACACACACTTGAATTTCAACCAAGTAGACACACACTTGATCTTGCTTAACAACTTTGATCAAGTAGACACACACTTGATCTTTCTTTACAACTTTGATCAAGTAGACACACACTCTTGCTTAACAGCTTTAGAGTGACAAATTACAACCACAAATCAGACCAATTCAATCATCTATGGATGACTTGAATGGCTTACAAGTCTCATAACTAAACAAGACACAAACCTTAGCTCTCTCTCTATAATTCACTCAGTATTGGTTGTGTCTTAAAACAGGTTTTCCAAGTCCCTTTTTATAGAAGCTTTCAGATGGGCTTGGACCTCTTGAAAACCCTAAATCTATTTTCCAATCAAATCTTCTCATGACAGCTGGTTAGATCTCCTTGGAAAATAAGTAAATCAGGTTGTAATCCATGATTGAATGCACCTACAAATCAGATCTTCAGTCATACATAGATTGCCATTAATTGTGCAATCACAAAACACCAGACATTCATACTGAATGTTCTGTGTACAGGATGTCATGACATCGGGTCTGACATCCTGGAACAATCCTGCATAATTCCATAATTCCATTTATATTTTCCAGCAGGTACAAACATATCAAATGCCATGACATTATGTATGACATCCTGAAACAATCCTGCATAATTATGTGTCTTACTCTTCAGCAGGTACACATCATCAGATGCCATGTCATTATGTCATTCTGAAACAATCCTGCATGATCATGTTCTTGAACTCCAACAGGTACACATGATATCTCATGTTAAGACATCACACATAACATCTTGTGAACACTCTTTGTTTTACCAAAGTTGTAGCCAACACTTAGAACCAACATCTTTGAATCTTCATGATGTTTTTCATATGTAGCAACTTCTGAAGTATATTCCTGATTTGTCCCATGTGATCCAATTGGATGATGTATAAGTGAGAGAGAACTTGACTGTTTAGGCATCACCCTTGAGGATTAAGGATCCAAAAGTGATACACTTGAGGGGTAAAATGACTGCTTCGGTGAAGGTTGTCATACCTCAAAATTCACCCTACCCCATACAACTTTCTTTTGATCCATGATCCTATTACACATACATACATACATTGTCCTACCACCCTAATTGCATTAACATTCATAATCAAAGGCATATTACATGGACTCAAGGCGTGGTGTTTACACCTGAGAGAAAACTGGAGTCTTTCGGTAAAGCTCTAAAAAAACAAAAAAAACTTGGTAATCGATTACCCTAATTATGGAAATCGATTACCCATGCGAAAACAACAACAGTAAGTCTGTTTTTTACACAAAATAACTTTTGTTTCACTCACTTACCCACTTAATTTCCCTATAAATAGAGGCACTATTTCCCCTCATTTTTCATGCTTTCTAGCCCCCCAAAGTTCTGACAAAATATCATCCAACCCCCTCTTCTCTAAACCTAAGACAAAAAAAAAATTCTTTCTCTCCCAAAAGTCAGCCCCACAAACTTTTTTCCACTTCACCATTTTTTCCTCAAAACTTCCCACTCTCTAACACTCACAACTCATCCCCTTCATTAAGCCTCTACCATAAACACTTTTATCCTAAACCCCTTGCTTCACATTCAAGCTTAACACCATTTCAACCTAGCTTTTTCACATTTTTTGGTAATGATTTTACCTTAAACTTTTTAACTTTTTGGTTCTGTTTTGGATTGAAAAAAGGCTGTTTGTTCTTGGTTGGTCTTTGAGAGAGTTTAAATTCAAGCTTGCAAAAAATGATTAACTTTGGTTTACACACTTTTTTTTTTGAGATTTTTGCTCTTATTACCTTTTTGTTCATCTTTTTGTGGTTGTTTTGTGTTTTGTTATCATTTAATTTTGTTATTGACTTGTTGTTACATTTGTTTGGTTAATGAGGTCTATTAGACCATGGCCATTGTTATTTAGGATTGATTAAATATTCAATGTTTCAAACCTATTAATAATTGATCATTATATCATTCATGATACTTTGATGCATTGATAAATTGCCTCTATTTCAACCATATTTGAGCCATTTGATGCATAGATGAAACCATATTCTCTACATTAATTTGCTAATCCATTTTATTATTTTTATTCTACTAACTACTAACCACTAACAACTAATTACTAACTTCTAACATTTATATTATTGCACTTTAATTCCTTACAATTTATTTTATTTTTGATTCATTTCATTTACTTTATGTTTATGTTCATTATTTACCTATTCCTAACATTTACATTATTGCACTTTACTTCCTTGCAATTTATTTTATTGTTCACTTTATTTCAAGTACTTCATGTTTATGTTTATGTTTATTGTTATCTAACCACATCATTTACATTATGCTAATTTATTTACTCTTTTACTATCTTGCTAAATAAAAAGGGAGTAAAAACAAAAGAAACAGAACAAATCATAATTGTTTAAAATATTGGTAAATGAACTTAGGGTGGTATAACTTTATTTGTTACAAATCTATTGTAAGGTGATTATTAATCATTTTCAATACTTTGCATCAATGATAAGTTATCCCTTAATGTGTCATATTTTGAGTTTTTGACCTATGGAAAAATAGTCCTCAAAATGTTCATTTTGCACATATTACTAACCATTAATTATACTTCACTAACTTTGTTTATCATTAACCTTTGTTATTGTAATTTTGGTACTACTAACTTGTCATTTATATCCACTAACCATTATGATTGTGATATTGTCATTCTTTATCTTGTAATTTACTTTTATGTCATTACCTTGTAATTTACATTCAAGTATTCATTACCATCATCATTATACAAACTCATCATGCATGTTTATTTACTTGTTATTTATTTTATTGTCATCAAACAATAAAAAGAACAAAAACATGACCAAAATGATAAGATCAAAAATATTCACTCCACTCTTAATCAACTTGGACTTAGAGGGTTTCAATTTAGGATCTTTGCTTGGAGGTCTTTTCCTTAACTTTGTGATACTTTGTAAATGTTGGATTTTATCCATAACTTACATGCATGTTGTAAGAATGGCATCATGACACCACCTTAGGGGGACATGTTTGTAAGACCATTAACCTTTGTTTAGCTTAGGTAACTTTTGCATACACAAGGCTTTTCTTGGGCTACCTTACAATGAGACCCTTTACTTTCTTGTTGGTTACTTTGCATTCATGTTGCATAAGTCAAATTTCATAATCAAATAAAATAAACCCTTGATTCAACGTCAAGTGGCATTTTCATAATCAAATTCAAAATACAATAAAATTATGATTATTATTGTGCGCCATGAGCCTTAAGTGGTGGAGAATGAGTAAGAATGAAGCATTCCTACCCTTACTCTGATTATTTTGGACGCAAGACGCCTGACTTATTATCTAGAATAGTCACCTCCGTTCATAGACTTTAGTACAATATAATCACAATCATTCTTTTCATAAAACCCTTATTCAAGGTAAAAATAATACAACTCATCAAACTCATTTTTGTGCCTTACGGCACCATCCCGAAAACCCTTTTCTCAAAGGTAAAATCAATCAACCCATATATATTTTCTACTCCAAACTACGGAGCTCTGATTCCTCATTCCCGAATGAGTGATACGTAGCCACAAGGGCCCCAATCCTTGGCGAACACTATAATAATAAACCATCTCCTCTTTCACACACATTCTTTTGAAAATAAAATAATGATAGATAAATCCCCATGTATGTAAAACAACCTAAATGGTTCCCATGGAGTACCATGGACGTGAGTGGTGCTAATACTTTCCTCTTGTGTAACCGACATCCGAACCCAAATCTTGGTTGCGAGACCGATTCCGTATTCTATTTTAGCGCTTCCCGTGCGCGTATCTTTTGAGGGTTTTATCAACTACTTTCCCCCGCCTCTCCGATAGAGGCACACAAATAAAATTCGATGGCGACTCTTCTGATTTTTGTCTCCCTTTGGCATCTCTTTAGTCTCGGTTTCATTATCGTGAAATCCCGGTAGCGAAAAAGGTACTATAGGGAGGACCCACTAGAGAAAGCATGAAGTAGGAGATAGAGAGATGGATGCGAGATTTATATCCTGAGCTGTTTCCTTCAGGTAATTTTTGAGGGAGAAAATTCTTTAAGTGAGGGAGAGTTGTAACACCCTAATTTTTGAATTAATTTATTTTATTAAGTTTTATATGCTTAAATAATTTATTAGAATGTTATATGTATTTTTGTGGGGTTGTATGAGGTTGGGTAAAATTTATATCATTTATGAATATTTTTAGATTAAATAAAATAATAGAAAATTTGATAAAATAATGAAATAATGAGTTATGGGGGGAAAATAGAATAATAGAATAAGTGATGGGACAAGGAGAGATATACCAAAAGTCGAGGGGGGGGGATTAGAAATAATAAAAAATTAAATTAGGTTTTTCATTTAAAATAAAAGAAGGGAAAAATAGGTTTTTGTGTTGTACGTGAAAGTCTGTGGGAATTAGGAGTGGAAAGGCAAAAGCAAACTTAGAGGGAAGAAATGCCATTGTTGAAAGTTCAAGGTTTTGGCTATAAAATTAAGGTAAGTGGGGGGATTATTTATCTATGGGTGTGTTTTTCGTAAAGGATGGAGAGGGATCCTAACACTCTTCCTTGTTGTTTTTCCTGTCCTCTATTAATGAGGTTTTGAATCCTTGAGCTAGTTGTGTAAACCTCTATAGATTATGATGTTATGAGTATGTTTTGAAGTTGTGATAAGTGATGAATTTGTATTCAAATTATAGGTGAAATTCAGATTGGTGTTGTTCTTGTTTATGTATTTTGGTGGTGTTCTTGCTAAACAATATTTTGATAAATCTCCCTGAAGTGAGCCATGAGAGATCACAATAGTCCTATAGGTAAGAGGTATCAGCTGACCCTCTTCTAATTGGGAAGTCTCCTTTTATACTCATTCTCCTATCAATGGTCCTTAAAGGGATGCCTCTTCATATCCCATGTTAAAGTGACCCCTTGTAACATCCGCCGTCTTCCATAACTATCAAGTAACACCTATTCCCTCAATTTATGTAACTCCCATGCAATTATGGAGATGTTTCATGACTATCCTATATGACTATTCATGTTGCTTCCTAACACCTTTCAATATACCAGATCCAACTTTCTCCTCTGCCAGAGTTACTAGGAGATCGGATCCGATTTTCCCTGGTCTTGTAATAATGTTCACTCTAACCGAGTTTCGACTTACTTAGGTTTGTGTTACCCGACTTGCTGGCCCCTTTGTACTCAGCTTGCAAAAACTCGGTCTTTGGGAATTTTGGGATGTACATAAGTCCCCCGATCATGAGGTCTAATTGGATTGAAGTGTTTGGACAATAAAATATTGGAATTCCTTATGTCTTGAGTCGATCACCTATTCGGTGAATCACCGTGTGACATCGATTTAGTGATAACTGCTTTCTCTTTCCTTGTCACGATGGTTTTTTTATGGGAACCCTAACTTGTCATCATTATTTTAGTTAGATACAACTTTTTGACTTTTGTAAACATATTTCAATAAAAGGAATAGTTTTTTGTTTTTTTTTGTTTTTTCACCTAAGCTAGTGACCTCTCTTTCAAGTGTTGTTGGCGAGTTTATTTTCGCTTCCTTAGTCAACAGTTCTTTCTGCAAGCTCAAGTACCAAGTATTGTTTTCCCTTTCCCTCTCTTTCTGTATTCTTTATTATGGTTATAATACGAGATTGTGATGATTCGGGAGAGTTCCCAATTTCCCTTACTCCTAATGAGAGAAGTAAAATCTGGAATGAATGCATGAGAGAGTGTGAGGGTCATATGAGTCGAGCGGAGTTTGACCAGATTATTAGAGACATTTATGGTGAGATACCTTCACCTGGTAGTAAAACTAACTCAGAGTCTTTGTCATCAGTTTTCGTGGATGCTCTGATGGAGACAACATGATCTTTGATTGATAAAGAGGTTCTAAGTTACGACCATAACATCATCGACAACAACTATATTTCGAAGCTTTGCTTTAATAATTAAGTTTCCTCCACCAGGAACTAGGAGAATGTTGTGTTAGAACCCTTTGTAGTTGGTGAAAAAGTCTATATTACTCTACCAAAAGGAGTGCCCAATGAGTATTTTTATTTTTACTCAGGGGTAATCGAGGACTTTAAAGTTTGTATCCTCTTTAATGATTTTGAATCTGACATCCTTAAAACCCTAAATGTTGCCCCTTCTAAGTTAAACCTAAATGGTTGGGGCTTTATCAAATCTTTTGAATTCGTCTGTGAGACGGTGGATATAACTCCCAGCTTAGGTTTATTCTTCTTGTTTTTTGAGCTGAAGGGAGCGAAAAAAGGAGGTTGGGTCTCCCTCAACAAAATTCCAGGGAAGAGCTTCCTTCAGGTTTATACTACCGACTATAAAGGTTTCAAGGATAAGTTCCTTCGAGTGAAGAGTGGGAAAGGTGGCCCCAAGTTATGTATGCGCTGGACGAGAATAATCATTTCCCGATTTATTATACAAATAACCATTGCTGGTTTTCGGTCTTGATTATGATAAATTGAACATTTTGGAAATTCGAGCTTTAGCCGTTTTAGATGCTTTTCGAGAGTGAAAGTTAAGGACTTGCTACATATGGATGACGAGCCGGATTTTTTTTCTAAATTTTTGGGTAATGCTTATATATGCCCTTTATTATTCTTTGATAACCTTATTATTTTATTTTTATGAACTTTACTTTGTTATCTTCTTTCAAGCTGACATGATGAACCTCAAATTATCCGAACATAAGAAGTTGATGGCTGAAGCGATATTGAGGCATGGGGAACAATCTACCTCTAAGAATGATCTATCGGGTATTTAGACCCGAACTCTCAAAAGAAAGAATATGGACGCTTTAAAACAACCCCTGTTGTATCAGAGCCCCAGACTCCCTCTATTCCTCCCTCCGGGGCATCAAAGTCGGGTTCTTCAAAGATGATGAGACCTTGATGAGCGATAATGTCAGTCAGGATGACTTGAAAATTACTACCCTGATGCAGGAGTAAGATAATAGCCAACAATCTAATCCATCCACTGAATATAAGTTCTGGTCCAACAGTTTTGACAGCTTGAAATACTTCTCCGACCATCTGAGCGCGATAAAGGATGTCGAGAACGTGAAGACCATAAGCGCTCAACAGTTGACCCAAAACCTCGGGGCCTACTTGATGAGATGTGAAGTCATGACCCAAGGTCTGTTTAAAGTTGGTGATGCTTATGAGCAGAATGAGATCCGTATCACTAAGGATATGACCCAACTATAGGATAATTTAAAATTCCAGGCCGACAAGGCGGATGAGCTGAACAAACAACTATCAGAGATGAAGAAGTAGAGTAAGACTGCAGAGTTCCAATTGTCAGAAATGAAGAAGCAAAAGGAGATCGTAGAGTCCAAGTGCTCGGAGCTTGAAGCGACCACTTCCGGTTTGACCCAAGAAGTGGAGAAAAGTCAGGATCTTAATGAGACACTAAATAAGTATTTGCAAGATGCCCTGGTAGACTTGCTCTCAGTCGGCGATGAAGCTTTTCAGAGAGCCAAAGCCCAAGCATTATGCATCATGCCTGACCTTGATGTGTCAGAGATGGAATATTTTAAGACTGTGATGGATGGCCATCTTGTAGACATGGAGGAAGCTTCACCTAAAGTTGAGGTTTTGAAGGATGCGACGATTAACAATCCGAACTGAGGCTTAAGAAGACGAGCATCATGATGTTTGAGTTTGCTTATGTTTGTTGTTAGCCATCGACAATGATGTGCCTTTTGTAATATTTTGGGATAATGTTTATTTATTTTCTAAGATCATGTTTAAGCCCCTTTTAGGGCCCCTTTTTGGATATGTTATTTTTAATTTTGTTATTCAGTTTCAACCTGATGGTGCATATTTATAGTATCCCAAATTGTGTTTTAGTGGCATGCCTACGAACCTGACTTTGTCGTGCAATAGTTCTTCTCTTTTAATAGCTCGAACAATTTTACTTTGCTGATAATTTAGACTTTTTAAGGACAACTTGGTTATTATAAACTTCTTTAGACTTAATAGCCCGACCAAGGGTTCTTATTCTTATTACCGACCTCGTTATATCTTGGTTTTATTACCATGACTCGACCAAAGATACTTGTTTATATAGATGATTACTTATGTCAGAGGTTTCATTAAAAAAATCGGCCAGAGATTTCTCATTTACGTGGCCGATTACTTAAGTTAGAGATTTTATTATCATAACCCGACCAGAGGTTTCTCATTAACGTGGCCGATTACTTAGGTTAGAGGTTTTATTAACATAACCCGATCGAAGGTTTCTCATTTACGTGGTCAATTACTTAGGTTAGAGTTTTTATTAACATAACCCAGCTAGAGGTTTCTCATTTACGTGGTCGATTACTTAAGTTAGATGTTTTATTAACATAACCTAGTCAGAGGTTTCTCTTTTATGTGGCTGTTTACTTAGGTTAGAGGTTTTAGTAATATAACCCTACTAGAGGTTTCTCATTTATGTGGAAATTTACTTAGGTTAGAGGTTTAATTAACATAACGATCGCGACTTTATGAGTCGAATTTGGGGTACAAACTGCAAGTGCACAGTTCTATTGCGTAGTTTTAAAAGATATCGATCCCACAGGGACTTATGAATCGATATACCGTTATCTAAGGTTACTTCGTAAAGCTAAGGCAGGTAATACTTTGATTGTTTGGGGGGAAAAGCTAAAACTAAAATAAGATCTAAAATAAATATCTAATAAGCGGATATCGGTATGTAGTTCGTCGTAATTAGGGAATCAATTCTTTGTTGGTTTCTTGGTTTTAAAATAAATCTTTTCAGTTGACACTATTGATTAAAAGTCTTATCTCAAACTCTCGCTCTGTTGAATAAACTATGATTTTATATTAACGTAGCTGTCACTTATAGTTAAGTCAAAAACCACTTTTTGAAAACAATAGAATCCGTAGAAACTCTTTTTAAGAAAACACTAATCGTTTAAACACCCTTATCTCAAACTCTCGCTCTGTTGACTTAGGTTATATAATTAAATTCAAATGCTTAACTCTCGTCCTCACATTCAATCTTTAAAAATACTTTTTGAAAAAGGTTAGAATTTAATTAACTCTAAAAATTGCTCTCGCCCTGATCTAGAATTAATGTCCAATTTACACTGTCCAGTCAAAAACTCAAACTCTCGCTCTATTGCTTTTAACTTCTTTATGTCTTTTACTTTCGTACAAAAACCTTGTTATTAAACCTGTAAATTGAGACCGTAAAAAGAGTGATTTTAATTTTAAACTTAATTAAACCAATTTGGTTTTGATTCCTTCATTCCGCTTATCTACATACCGATACCTAAGTAAATCAGCCAGACATGCTAAACAGACTTAAATAAATATCATGCATAAACAGATTCATCTCAGGCAAATAATATAAATAAACAGTAAAACAGGGCATATATAAATTCAAACAAGAATTAAAGAACCTGAGAAATTAATTAGCAGTCTTGAACACTCCACCACAGACCGGTTGGATTTGTTCTTGAATTCTTCAATCAGATCGAAAAATAAAAGCGAAGGAATAAAAAACTAGATTCTAACGTAAGGTTAGATCCGGTAAAAGGTACACAATAGTTTCCGGTGTAGAAACTATTGTGCGAAAAAGAATTAATTAAATGCTAAAAAGGAAAATAGAAATTGCAAGGGAAACAATATAAAAATCGTAAAAGCTATGCTGTAAAAAATGTGCTCGTACTGCTGGAAAAGAAAAAAATGCGAAAAAGCGAAAACGGCAAAGAAATCTGGAAAAAGCGTGGAACCTAGAGCTTTCCAAAAAGCTACTATTTATACTGCTACTTGTGTAACTGCTTCCAAGGGTTTTCCGTGTACACGGTCTTTACGTTCCAAGGGTCAAGCGTGGAAGTAGCTTCAACGTGGTCTGTTTCAACGTGGTCAGTTGCGTTCCTGGTGCCAAAAATATAGGGGAATGGTGTGACGTCCGTCACACCATGTGTGACGCTCGTCACAGGAGTGTGCAAAGCGTGACGCTCGTCACAGCCTTTGTGACGCTCGTCACAGCCTTTGTGACGCTCGTCACAGGCACAACACCTGTGCTTTTTGGGCTGGGCTTTGGCTTTTGATATTTGCTTCTTTTCATTCCTTTTTGCACCTCCTTTTCTTCCTTTTTTACTTGTGCTTCAAATAAACCACCTGAGATAAATAGAAAGAAAATACCGTGTAATATCTGATAAAATGAAATAAATTGAAGTAAATAATAATATAATTTAATTGAATTGTGTCCTAGAATGTGATACTATTTCATGTTATCACATAACCCGGCCAGAGGTTTCCCATTTACGTGGCCAATTTCATAAGGTCATTGGTGATGCCTATTGTAAGACTCCAATTTTGACCCTAAGATCCCTCATGCTATCTCATCATTTGCATTGGCTTTGGGATCACACCTTGGCATCATCCTTACCCCTCATTCATTAGGTTTGAAGTTGAGAGATCACCAAGCACATTTGATTGTATCATACTTTGGTTTTCTTTGTTTACTAACCAAAATACCAAAAAATATGTCCATGTATAACTTTGTTCCTTTTGTAGGTAGTGTGTGCATCCACCAATGCCTCATCAAACTCACAACTAGGGTTTGAGACCCCCAGTGCAAGGAGATCATAAAAGGGATGGTTCACCATGGTTCTAGACATCATATATGGATCCCTATTTTCTTCATTTACCATCTGGATCAAGAAATCATCAAGAGTTTGAAGCTAGGTTACCTTGGAAACCCTAATTCATATGGGTATCTTATGTGACTTCCTCAACAAGTTTCTTCAACTTTTGATCAAATATTTAAAGGGATACTTCATTATACATAACATTACACACACACACACACACACACACACACACACACACACACACACACACACACACACACATATATATATATATACTCCACGAGTCCTAAGGATCAAGATAACTTCAAGTTTTCATGTTGGTTCAAAGAAGTTGACCAGACAAAGTCAACTAGTCAAAACTGGGGTTCCTTAGACCCTATCTCCTACACTTTTTATCATATGAAAATTATTCCAAAAGTAACTCTACTCCTTATTACATTACAAACAACTTTCATGTTTAGGTCAAGAAGTAGTTTTGCTTGGAAAGTCATTTTTTATGGTGAAATATTATAGGTCATTTTGTTTGTGCCCTAGTTAGGAGGTCAACTTCCATATGTCCTATCCAACTTTTATGAGATAAAGGCTATACAAGTTTCATGATCAATTTCTATGAGATAAAGGCTATACAAGTTTCATGATCAATTTCAATATGTCCTATCCAACTTGGATTCTTTGAGGAACTTCAAATTCAACTTGCAAGGGCATGTTCCAAGAGGAAACATTATAGGTCATTTTGGGCCATTACCATTGAACAAGGGATTTTCCTCAACTTCTAAATGCATAACTCCTTCATGCAAAATCCAAATAAAGTCAAATTTGTGACCAAATGGAATAGGTTTGAAAGTTCTACAACTTTGGTGAAGTATTGTTTTCCATTTGAAGCCCATATAAAAGTTGTTCAAGGTGGAAGAAGTGAACATTTGGCTTGGTACTTAGAAAAATTTCATTTAAGTTTGATTTTCCAAACTTCCACCTCAAAATTCATCATGATCCAAGCTTCAAATTGAAAAGTGTTCAACATGAAAGTTTTTCCCCTTGATCTCACCTTTCCAAAAAGTCAAAGATCACCTCATTTGGCCCAATATTGAATGACTTGCATATGGATTTTCTTCAAGGTTCCATTTGGATGAATCTCATTACCATTTCCCATTTCCAATTGCATGACTTCATGACATACTTTCAGCATCACTCATGATCAATTTTGTACCTTTTGACATCATTTGATGGGCCTATCATACATCCATGCATCCATGCAAGTGAGGATTGCTATTTTTGGAGTTTTGATGGAAGTGTGTAAGAATCAATTGCATTGCCTATAAGTACAACCCCTTCTGCTCAGAATTGGGGACACCTTACCCAAACTTTGATCCTGCAACCATACCCCTCACCATTAGAGGATAAAATTGAAGGTTTTCAATTGAAAATCGAGTTTCAATTTCACTTCTGTTTTGAAGTTGAAACTCCAAGAAGCCATTCTTTGATCCAATTCAACTCTTGCAAGCTTCTAAAGTCAAGCCAAGGCCAATTGGAAGCAAGATCAAGCAAGATTCAAGCTCCTCAAAGGTGATTTTTCAGAAACTTCATCTCTTCGATTCTATCTCAATTCTTCACCATTCTCTTTGATTTTTCGTTAGCTGAAGTCCTACAAATGTACACAACAAGATTGAGTTTCTTTGAGGTCAAATCGAAGCAACTCAGTTCATGATCCTCCAAATTCAAATCCCTGTATGTTTCTATATACTTGGAATTGGAGAAAATTGAGGCCAAATTCGAGCTCCTAAGCATTTTTTCTTTGAAATAATGTCATTGTTTTTCATTTTTCATTAAGTTGAAGGTGGACTAGTCCGGTGAGGTCCACCAAAGAAGATGATCAGAGCCTTAGCTCCGGCGGTTTGTTGACACACATCTTAACCATCTGATCGTGTTTATATGTTTTAATCTGAGCCATTCCTTTTAAATACCATGTGTGTGGTGCGTTGACTAGAGCGCATCGTGGATAGCACACGCTTGGCCATCAGCTTTGCCACCTTAATTAATGACGGAGATCTGATGGCCCTCGTTTTTTCCAATTTCTTTTTATTTTCTAAATTTTCATTTAATTGCTTTATTTTGTTTAATTCATAGAAATTTCATTTTTAATCCAAAAAACATGGGACTTTCGCCAAAAATCTTTAAATATTTTTATCTTCCATATTAGGAATTAAAATTATTTTTTGGATTAATTTTGATATTTTCCATGAATTAAATGTTTTTGTGCATATTTTTAATTGTTTAAAAATACTTATGACTTTTCAAAAATCATGAAATTTTTTGTCTAAGGTCCTTTGACCTTGTTTGACCTAGGATAAATCCCTTTGCCATTTATTTGGTGTTTTGAAGGGATTTGAGGTTTTGTCCAAATTAAAATGAATTTTTATTCATTTTTAATTGGATTTTTAATTGATTAAATGTTCAAAAATATTGTTGAGCCATTTTATGAAATTCCTCCCATGACCAATTTGTGTTTCAACCTTCCCCTCCCTCTTTATTTTCATCCATATTCTTTTCCATTTCCTCATTTGACCAATAAAATATCTAATATCTTAAGGCTAATTGATTCATCAATGACCTTGTGTCAGATGAATCAATAAAAGTATGACTGAGATAGGTCCCTCCCTTTTGACTTTTCTTTTAGTGTGTGATATATTTTAGGAGTTTGGTTCTCCACACCAAATCTATAACATGCATTAACACCTAAATTTTTATTGCTCGACCTCAGATAGTTGTGACTTCTACATAAGTCCAATTACGATTGCTTAACATAGAGCTAAATTTGACCCTCAAGGCATAACATTCTAATAAGTGAGATTGTAACTCTCTCATTCTTCATGGAGTTATGTGGAGACTTGACCTTTTTTCCTTTTATGAGAGCTAGTGGCATACTTGTTGAATTATCCAAGTTGGAACCCTTCTTATGAAAGATGTCTTGGTTTATGGATTCATACTTGTGAATGAATGGTTGGGTTTTCTCCAAAGAATGACTTAATCAATTAAAAATCACCACTAACACTTGACTAACTTTTAACGCACATTTGACTAACTCTTATTAATATTTCTTTACTTTCAAGTCATTTACTTTATGCAATTTAAATTTCAATCATTTATCATTCGTTGTCATTTACATTTCATATAACTTGTTTATGTTTATGTCATTTTCACTTTGTTCATTTGAGCCATATCTTGTGATTGTATATATTGTTTGTGTGTTTTGGTTTTGGTTATGGTCTTAGGACCTTAAAATACCTAATAATAACAAAAACCCTAAAAACATTTGTTGGACTGTTGAACTTGATCTGAACTTTTGGACCTAGGATTAGGCAACATTCCTTGTGAAAAAAGGACTTGGCCAATGCCAACATTCTGAGATCGAGCTATTGTGAACCGAGCCTTCATCTGATACAAACCTTGGGATTTGTTTGAATTCATCTGCTACTCTATCTTTGTACTTAATTGTTATTTTGATCTTATGTATGATGCTTTGCTCTGAGTTGATCAAGGAATATTTCATTTGATACATTGGAAGACAAAGAAGATTGCTAGCTATGGGATTTGCTTGCTTGGATGTGGCTATCTTTATTTGATTCCTTGATCTTCATGATGTCGGGATATTGCTAATTGCTTGATTAAAAGTCCAAGGGAAAATGGGTTTCTATATGACATTCTTGTCAGTTGGATTGCATCCCATTGGTCAGATCTTTTCAATTCTTAACTTTTAAATTTGTGCTTAGGATAGTCTCTTCATCTCCTCCCACTTCTTAAATTTCAAAATCTCTCCCCCTTTTCAAAAACTTCTCTGCTTGTGATTTTAAATTTAGACTTTATTTTAATGATTAGAAACTTTGGCCCTATGCTAATGAATTTTTAAACTCTTTCTTAAAACAAATTTATAAATAAACTTAACCATATTGACTTAAAATTTCAAAAGACAAAAAGAACTAACAACTTCATTCAAACTTTTGGCCCTTTGTGCCCTTTTCATTTAAACTTTTGTTAAAAGCAATTCACCAACTTTGAAATTTTTACCACGAACTACGAGGTTTTGATGCCTCATTTTTATGTTGGTACGTAGGCACAAGACCGAAGGTATGTCAAACACAAAAATATAATCAATGAATTCTTTTCTCATCCTCACACTCTATTTTTATCAAACATATTTTATACTAAACACATATACACACATAAAAAAGGGATCCCTAGGAGTACCTAGGACACTTTAGGTGCTAACACCTTCCCTCTGTGTAACCTACCCCCTTACCTGTAATCTCTAGCATTTTATTAGTTTTGATTTGAAAACTTCTTATCTTTGGGAATTTTTTAGTACTTTTCCTTTTTCCTTTGGAAACAATAAAAGTGCGGTGGCGACTATGATTTTATTGATGTTAAGCTTATCCATAGCTTGATGGTCATGAATTTACCGCTACAGAAATTAAGTGGCGACTCTGCTGGGGAGTAGTCCTCAGTGGGTTTAGCCTACTTTTTTATGTGTATATATTTGTATATTTGATGTTTGATTGTGTGATATAATCTGTCTGTTGTGCTTGGTGATCTCTGAGTGGTGAGATAAGTTCTAACCCAAACTTGAGTGCAATTAAGATAGGAGGATGGTATAGTCATGTTCAACTTATGTGGAGTAGTCCTTAACAAGTTGGCTTGAGACCCATCTACTCAGTGGAGACCTCTTTAGAGTTACTGATGTCACACAAGTTATTTGTGGATAGGCATTACTTTCTCTGATTTGGGGTCCGAGAAGCTGAGGACTGTAGAACATTTAACCCAACTTGGCCTATTTAGGACGTAGTGCAGAGACTGTTCAGGTGTAGACCTCATAACAATTGTTACACGATACTACACTCAGACGAGTTTCTCTTGAGAATATTATGGGTTGATGAGTCAGTCATCCTAACCTATAATATCCGATAGATGAGATTAAGACTCTAGGAACTTTTTAGAACATGATCTACAATTTTTTATCCTTAGTACATTCCTTTCGGATGGTTCTTAACCTGACTCCATGCTCGTGACTCACAACAAACTCTTTGATTCTCGGTTGATCCGATCAAGTCTTGTCAATATCAATGGAACTTGGGTGTTGATAAGGTGAAAACCATAATCCACCAAAATTGATGATTGATCTTGATAATGACTTGATCTATACCTTGACCTTTGTTTGTGTTTGCCTTATGTGTGATCCCTTGTGTGTGATTGTTACATTCATGCATACATGCGCATCATAACATTCATCATAAAAAAATAAATTTCAAGGAACTGAGGTCTTGTTTGCAAATATTTTCAAACCATGGATTCTGGATGAAGGAACACTAAGAAATACAGTTTCAGATGTCTTGATTTGAAAGAGCTAAGGAAGTTGTCATCCTTTGTATTAGATCCCTTGGACTTCAAGCAATGCCATGGGAAGCTTTTATCTGTATTATCTGCTGATATGGTTGAAGTACTTCTGAGTGTTTTGCTTCAGTTCTATGGTCCTCTCTTCCAGTGCTTCACTTTTCCCGATTATCAGCTTGTACCCATGTTGGAGGTGTATGCCCATCTCTTGGGTATAGCCATATCTGACAAGGTACCTTTTAGTGGATTGGAGGAGATCCTGAGATCTCATGTCATAACTGAAGGTCTTCATCTGAAGAAGTCTGAGGTTGATGCTCATTTGGTGAAGAAGGGAGGATTTCTTGGGTTGACTTCTGAGTTTCTCATTGGTAGAGCTACTGTTTTTGCTCAAGCCAGTATCATCGATGCTTTTGAAGCCATCTTTGTATTTCTCATTTATGGTTTAGCTTCGTTCCCTATCATTGACGATTTTATTTTGATGTTAATGCCATTAGAATTTTCTTGATTGGGAATCCTGTTTCGACTCTGTTGGGTGATATGTATTTCTCTTTGCATTTAAGGAATTCTAAAGATGGTGGGACTATTGTATGTTGTGTTCCTCTTATGTATAAGTGGTTTATTTTGCACTTGCCTCAAACGCCTACTTTTTTGGAGAACAAGCAATGTCTATGGTGGTCTCAGAGACTTATGTCTCTCATTAATGATGATATTGTTTGGTATGACTCTGCATTGAGTAGTTTGGACATTATTGACAGTTGTGGTGAATTCTCTAGTGTGCCTCTCATTGGTACACAAGGAGGAATCAACTACAACCTTGCTTTGGCTCGTCGTTAACTTGGGTTCCCCTTGAGAGATAAACCTAATAACAATCAGTTAGAAGGTTTATTCTATAAAGAGGGTAAAGATCCCCAACATTTGAAGCAAAGGATGATATATTCGTGGCATAATGTGCATAGGAAAGGAAGATCCGAGCTTGGTCCACGCAACTGTGTAGCTTTGGAAGCTTACATTGTTTGGGTGAAGATGAGAGCTTTGGAACTAAAGATGCCTTACGCCTGTGAAAGACCTATGTGTTTGGTTGTGGCTGAGCTATCAACTCTCCCTAATCAAGATGTAGAGGAGTTGGAAGACGCACTCACCAAGATGAAGCAAGAAAAGGATACGTGGGAAAAGTGGTTCCATGCTTTGAGCTGAAAGCATGAAGAGTTGTAGCTTGAGTCGAAAGTCAAGGATGCGCTTATTGAGATTCTTGAAGACCGAGCAATGAAGAGACATAGAGATCTAGAGGGTCTATTTCCTCTAGTATGCCTCAACCTTCCGGTGCTTGGAAGTAGATTGTTGAATAGTTAGTTCTTGAGAAGGTTCAGATGATGACATCCTTTGAGTCCAAGATTCGACACATCCGAAGGAAGTATGCACCCGTTGCCAGATCATCTGATGCAATTGCTAAGGGATCCTTAGGATAATAGTTTCCTTTTCTCTTGTATTTGTATTTTGGTTTCTGAAATTGCACTCAGTGTAATCCTTCCAAATTTTATGAATAAAAAGAGATCTTATGGTCAATCAAATTGTTATTACTCTTATTGTCTGAATATATATATATATTTTCAAATAGGACTTCATATGTTCCTTGAAATTTAAAACAATAAAATAACATTGCATTTCATGCGACATTTGCACAACAGGTTTTCTTCCTCCAAATGTCTTATCAGTTCTTCTTCTATGCATCAGCCAAGCTGACTCACCGCTATAATAATCACGCTAATCAACCAAAAATCATGTAGCATCTAGAGAAAGAGAACTAAGTGCTGAAGGACGGGATCACCAGACTAACAACACTGATGGAATCTGTCATTGCTGCCCAGAATCAGTCTTCACCAACTCCTGCAACTCCTCATCCTCAAAGAACTATCATTTCTGAGGTTGCTGCCTCGATTGTTTCGGTTGCTGCTGCTAGTCAGTCCATACCTGCTGGGTTCCCTTGGGGAATGCCACCCAACTTTATGCCATAAGAGTATGCACCCACCTTTTTTTCTATGCCGACATCTAGCCCAGTCATGTCAGTGCCTCCTCCAGTTGTTCACACTCTGCCTCGTGTTAAGGATACTATTTCCCATTCTGAGCCATATGAGGGCCCAAATGTATATGAGAAGATGGCTGAGATGAAAGATCAATTCCTCGAGCTGCGTAAAGGGTTGATTGGAAAGAGTGCTGCTGAAATCTGCCTGGTCCCCAATGTTAAGATCCCGGTGAAATTCAAAGTCCCAGACTTTGAAAAGTACAAAGGGAATACTTTCCCGCTAAGTCATCTTGTGATGTACGCCAGAAAAATGTCCACTCAAACTGATAATGATTAGTTGCTGATTCACTATTTCTAAGAAAGTTTGACTAGAGCTGCCTTGAGGTGGTTGTAAGACCCCAATTTTGACCCTAAGATCCCTCATGCATTTCATCACAAGCATTAGCAATGAGATCATGTATTGGCATCCTCCTTACCCCTCCTTCATTGGGTTTGTTTTGGAAGAGATCACCAAGCACTTTGTGATTATATCATACTTGTATGTTATCTTTTTACTAACTAAAATACCAAAAAATATGTCTTTGCATTTGCCTAACTCTTTTTGTAGGAAGGGCATGATCTCATTGATTCGTTGATCATATCTAGGGTTTTGAGACCCTCATGAACAAAGAGCACAACCAAGAATTGATTCAAGAATGGTTATAAGCTTCATATATGAGTCCCATTGGTTACTACATGTTATATTGGTCAAGTTTTCTTCAAGAGTTTGAGGATGATTTGCCTTGGAAACCCTAATTTGACTGGGTATCTTGAGTAACTTCTCCAACAAGCTATCTCACCAATTGATCAAATTTATCAAGGGACACTTCAAAATTCATCATCTTATGCATATATGATCTACCGTGAGCCAAGAAAGTCAAGAGAATTGGAAGTTAGCAAGTTGGTTGATGGTGGTTGGCCAGATGAATTCATCTGATCAAAACTGGGTCTCCCTAGACCCTATCTCCTACAATTTTCCCCATATGAAAATGATTCCAAGAGAAAACTTACTCTAAATGACATTCCAAAAAACTTTCATGTTGAAACCTAGAGCTAGTTTTGCTTGAAAAAGCATTTTCTATGTGGAAACATTATAGGTCATTTTGTCTAAACCCTAATTTGAAAGCCAACTTCCCAAGGCCATAACTTGTTCAATTTTTATAAGATGAAAGATCTACAAGTTGAATAATCAAATTCAATGTGTCTACTTCAACTTTGACGTTTTGAGTGGGAGCCAATTCAACATTTTTGAGCATGTGATATGAGGCTACATTATAGGTCACTTTTGACATATACCATTGATCAAGTGATTTTTCCAAACTTAAAAAATGCATAACTCTATCATTTAAAATCCAAATGACATGAAATTGGTGACCATTTTGAAGGTATTTGAGAGATATAAAACTTTTATGAAGACACGTTTCTCATTTGAAGCTCGCATAAAAAGTTAAGCAAGGTAGAATATTGAGACATATGGTTTGACACTTAGAAAAATTTTGATATGTCAAATTTTTCCAAACTTCCACCTCAAAATTCTCCAAGTTCCAAGCTCCAAATGAAAAAGTGTTCAACATCAAACT
Source organism: Lathyrus oleraceus (assembly GCF_024323335.1). Taxonomy (NCBI): domain Eukaryota; kingdom Viridiplantae; phylum Streptophyta; class Magnoliopsida; order Fabales; family Fabaceae; genus Lathyrus; species Lathyrus oleraceus. The sequence goes on along the minus strand of NC_066584.1, from coordinate 319,191,670 downwards.
TGTTCCTCTTGATCTTACCTTTCCAAAGAGCTCAAATTCATTCATTTTGGACTTGAAATGCATAGGCTGCGCATGGCTTTAAGAAGATGATATCATTTGGCATGGATCCAACTTCAAGGATCAATGATCAGTTGCCTTGCAATCCAATCAATCTTCAAAGCATCTGATCTTTAATTTGGACCTTCAAACCATCATTCCATGGGCCTATGCGCGCCCATGCATCATGGCATCATCATTTTACCAAATTTAGAAAGTGGAGAGAGTGTGAAAATATCACATGGATTCATCTATAAATTGAGGCCCTTATGCTCAAGATTAACACACACATTGCACTAGCTTTGATCCCCCATTGAAAACCCTTCACTCTCATAGGATAAACCTGATAAATTCATTTGAATTTGAGCTTGAATCTCCACTATTTTGGAATTAATTTCTCCAGGAATCCATTGCTTCTAAACCTTTCCATTCCTCTCCTGCAAGTGATTAAAGTGAGTCCAAGTGCAAGCAAGCTCAAGATCCATCAAGTTCAGACCTCCATTGAAGGTAATTTGTAGAAACTTTAAACTCTTCGATTCTCTCAATTTATTGGTCAATTCCATTGATTCTTTGGTTGTCTGAAGTCCTACCAATGTAGGCAAGAAGATTGAGTTGCTTTAAGGCCAAATCGAAGCAACTCAGATCATGTACCTCATTTTTCAATTCCACATATCTCTTAATATATTTGGAATTGGGAGAATTGGAGGTCAGATTCGAGCTCAGTGATGTTTTATCTTTAAGATCATGTCCCTGTTTCTTTTTTTGGTGATGATTCATGATGACCAGTCCGGTGAAGCTCACCGGAGAAGACGACCAGAGCTCTGGCTCCGGCGATGATGTGTCTTGCATCTGAACCATAGGATCCTCTAGCCACATTTTAATCTGAAGCGTTTGTTTTAAATACCATGTGTACAACGCAATTGACTAAGGTCTTGGTGGAATGCGCATTTTGGATCATCAGATCTACCACCTCAATTAATGAGGGAGATCTGATGGTCCACGTATTTTTGAATTTCTGATATTTTGTTTTAATTGCTTTTTCTTCAATAATTCATATTAAATTCAATATTGATCCAAAAAATATGGGACTTTCACCAAAAATTTCCAAATATTGTTCTCTATCATATTCTGAATTAAAATTATTTTTTGGATCATTATTAATATTTTTTATGAATTAATTGATTTTTTATTTGTTTTTAATTGCTTAAAAATATTTTTAAGTGTCCAAAAATTATTAAATTTTTTCTCCAAGGTCCTTTGACCTTGTTTGACCTATGATAAATCTCATGGCCATTTCTTTGGTGTTTTAATGAGATTTTAAGATTTGGATAAAACATATTTTAATTTAATGCATTATTTTATTATTTTAAATTGAATAAATTCCATTTAAATTATGTTAACCATTTGTATTGACTTAATTGAGTTTGATTGTTTGTTGTTGGGCCTTGGTCAAGGTTGAGTTGACTTTGTCAAATTAATATTATTGGATTTAGGGGATTGATGGAATGTACATTCCATCTCCCAAAATGAATGAATGATATTACTTTGGTAAAAGTCCTCCTTTGATCAATTTGTGATCTCATTCATCCCCTTCCCACTTCATCGCATTCCTCTTCTTAATTCATTCATTTCCTTTGGCCAATGACATCTCAAAGTCCTAATGCTAGTTAATTGAAAAATTGACATGAGTATGGATGAGATTAGGCTACACCTTTTGCATATTCTTTTTTATGTGTGATATATTTCATGAACATAGTTCATAATACTATGTCTCCAACATACATTAACACCAAAAGTTTATTTCCTGACCTCAAATAGTTGTGACTTTTACATAAGTCCAATTACGATTGCTTAACACAACGCTAAATTTTTGACACAAAGGCATAAACATTCTTGTTAGTGAGATTGTAAGTCTCCCCTCTTCCATGGTATTGTGTGGAAACTTGGTCTTCTTTCCTTCCTTTGGGAGATGTTTTAGTTCAAGGATCCATGTTTGTGGCATGTGGGTTGAGTGTTCTCCAAAGAATGTCTTGAAATCAAAAGCAAAACTAAACTAACTTCTAACTTACTAACCATTAACTTTTAATTTCAAGCTTTTACTTTAATGCAATTTCCTTTTAGAACTCTATTATCATTTGCCATTATACATATCATTCTAATTGTTTATGTTGATGTAATTTTCACTTTGTCCATTTGGACCATATTGTGTGATATATATTGTTTTGTGTTACTTTATTTGTTTGTGTGGTCTTTGACCATTAATGTACATAACAAAACAAAAAACCCTAAAAAACTTTTGTGTGGACTGTTGGCTTGACCTGTGGACCAATTGGACTTAGAACTTAGGCAACATTCCTTTGCTAATGGACTTGACCAATGCCAATTTGTTGAAGAACCAAGTGCTTGCAATTTGAATTCATCTGATACATCATTCAAGATCTCTCTGAGTTCATCTACAATATGATCATTCTTTATTTGATGCCTTTGCTCTTTAAGACAATATAATTGTGCATTTGTGTGTTGCTTGATTCTAAAAGTCCAAGGGAATTCTGGGTTTCTATTGACATACTTGTCTATTGGATTGCTACCCATTTGGTCAGATCTTTTCAACTCTAAACTTTTAAATTTTGTACATAGGATAGTATCTTCATCTTCTCTCCATTTCTTTAATTTCAAAATCTCTACCTCCATTTTTGAAACTCTTCTTTGTGTGAACTACTTTTGTTCTAAACTTTGACCTTTTTTTCAAAAAAGATAAAAACTTTGGCCTTATGCCATTGCATTTTCAAACTTATTTTTTAAAATCAAACTTGTAAATGAACTTAACAATACTTGACTTAAACTTTCAAAAAGCTAAAAATAACTAACTCATTCAAACCATTTTAGGCCTCTATGCCTTTCAAACTTAAATTTTGTTAAAACCAACACACTCATTTTGAAATTTTTAGCACGAACTACGAGGTTTTGATCCCTCATTTTTATGTTGGTATGTAGGCACAAGTTCGAAGGTCTTGTCAAACACAAAAATATAATTAATGAATTCTTTTCTCATCCCCCCATTCTACTTGCTTGTAAACATCACTTTATACAAAATACATATGCACACAAAAAGGGCTCCCTAGGAGTACCTAGGACACTTTGGGTGCTAACACCTTCCCTCTGTGTAACCAACCCCATTACCTGTGATCTCTAAATTTTATTAGTTTTTATATGAAAACTTCTTATTAATTGGGTTTTGTTTGTACTTTTTCTCTTTTCCCTTGGAAAAAATAAAAGCGCGGTGGCGACTCTTGTAAATTGATCTCTAACTTGCCAATAGCTTGATGATCATGAATTTCCCGCTACAGTGGTATATGGGTTTGGACAGTGCTAGCATCCGTACTTTCAATGACTTAGGCGAGGCATTTGTCAAGCAGTATAAGTACAACATGGACATGGAGCATGATAGAGACCAGTTGAGGTCTATGTCTCAAAAGGATAAAGAGACATTCAAAGAATATGCTCAGAGATGGGGAGAGCTTGTTGCCCAGATAAGTTCACCTCTTGAAGAGAAAGAAATGACAAAAATCTTCTTGAAGACGTTGAGTTTGTTTTATTACGGACGTATGATTGCCATTGCCCCCAATGACTTTACCAAAATGGTAAACATGGGGATAACGCTAGAAGAAGGAGCCCGTGAAGGATGTTTGTCTAAGAAAGAAGCATCAGCCAACAAGAAGTACAATGGGAATTTCTCCAAAAGGAAGGAAGGAGAGACTAAATCAGTGTCAGTGGGGAGGCAGAGGAGGCCTCATGTCAGAAAGAGTTCTCAACCTCGTCAACATCAACATCAAGTTTCTTCAGTAATTCCAGTTTTTTCCAACAACTTCAATCAATCAGTTCCAATTCAGAAACAACAACATCAACAACCGCAACAAAGAACCAACAATAACAACAACAATCATCATAAACAAAATTTCGAGAGGAAGAAAATCTCCTTTGACCCTATTCCTAAGACATATGCAGAGTTATACCCATCATTGGTTCTCAAGAACCTCATTCAACCAAGAAATCCTCCGCAAATTCCTGAGCCACTACCATGGTGGTTCAAGCCTGATCTTCATTGTGCTTTACACTAGGGAGCCCTTGCCCATGACATAGAGAACTGCTATCCGTTGAAGTATAAGCTCCAAAAGCTGGTTAAGAGTGGGATGGTGTCCTTCGAGGATGAAGTGCCTAATGTGAAAGCTAATGCGTTGCCTGCTCATGGTAATGCTTTGGTCAACATGGTGGATGGTTGTCCAGTGGATTTCTGAGTATTTGATGTACGGCGTATCCGAAGATCTCTGGTGGAGATGCATAAGACCTTATGTTTAATTAGTGATTGTGAACATGACCATGATGGGTGTATGATTGTTAAGATGGATATCCAGAAGTTGATGGATGAGAATGTAATCCAGATTCAACAGTCAAGGGATATAGATAATGTGAATGTCATTGTACCAGAGTTCAAGACCCCTGAGCGGGTAGTTATTCAGTTTGCTAGTAGTAACAATAATAATGCCAATAGATCAGTATCTCTGTTGGTCAAACGGCTGGCGGGCCTTGTCTCCTACTCATCCGATAAAGCCGTGCCATATCAGTACAATGCCACAATGATTGAATATGGTTAAGAGGATCCTCTACGAGTTGCAGTCTCAGTGGTAAATATTGTAGATATTACGAAGGTGACTCGTAGCGGTCATGTGTTCAGTCAGGTGTTTCTAAAAGTTGTGGAAGATGTAACAGTGAATAAGAAGGCAGAGATTCCAGTAGTGAATTTGGTTAGTGCTCTAACATGTTAGTCTGGTGAGTCTAGCAAGTTGAAGACTAGCGATGATGATGAAGTGCTAAAGTTGATAAAGAGAAGTGAGTTCAATGTTGTGGAGCATCTGCTCCAGACTCCGTCAAAGATCTCCGTGCTATCATTACTAATGAATTCCGAAGCGCATATGGAGGCATTGCAGAAAGTGTTGGAACAGGCTTATGTTGAGCATGATGTGACCGTGGATCAGTTTGACCAGATAGTTAATAACATTACCTCTTGTAATAATATGAGTTGTTGTGATGAAGAACTTCTTGAGGAAGACATATATCATAATTTGGCACTGCACATTTCTATGATTTGCAAGGAGGACGCTTTATACAATGTGTTGGTTAACACTAGGTCATCTTTGAATGTACTTCCGAAATCAACTTTGTCAAGACTCTCTTACCAAGGCGTCCCAATGAGGTATAGTGGCGTGGTTGTCAGAGCGTCCAACGGTTCTCGTAAATCTATCATTGGTGAAGTGGACCTTCCAGTGAAGATAGGTCCGAGTGATTTCCAAATTACTTTCCAGGTAATGGATACTCACCCAGCCTACAAATGCTTGTTGGGAAGGCCATGGATTCATGAAGCTCGAGCAGTGACGTCTACCCTACACCAAAAGCTGAAATTTGTGAAGAACGACAAGCTTGTCGTTGTTGGTGGAGAGAAGGCATTATTGGTAAGCCATCTGTCATCTTTCACATACATTGATGCTGAGGAGGAGGTTGGAACGCTATTCCAAGCCTTATCTGTTGCTGATGAGTTGAAGAAAACTAGGGCACTCATGTCTTCTTTGAAAGATGCACAAGAGGCAATTCAAGCTGGCAACATTGACAAGTGGGGTCGTATTGTGGAGATCGCTGAAAACAAGAACAGAGCCGGGCTAGGATTCCAGCTAGGACCATTCAAAGCCAAAGTCAAAGTTATGCAACAAATTTTCCATAGTGGAGGGCTCATTCATGAGGATGATCAACACTCAGCTACCATTATTGAAGACAGTGGTGATGAAGACGATGCTTGCACCAACTTTGTGACGCGCGACCAGACTTGCAACAATTCGGTTGCTGTTGATGTTCCTGTTGTCATTCATCGTTCTAAGTAATTTGTTTTCTATTGTTATGAGAAAAATCCTCCTCCTATTCCTAAGGGAGAAGTGAACATTGTTGGGCATTTTTATTATTATCATCAATATAATACAATTTTATTCATCCACATCTATGATGTTTTATTTTCGCTTTTTGATTTTTCTGAAAATGGTAATCACAAAAAAACATAAATAAATAATAATCTTCCATATGCATAATATTTGATCGCACTTCACTTCTCTAAAATCAAAATATCAAATCATTATACAGGTTGGTTCTCAAATCCATTGAATACAATGATCCTACTCCCTCTCCAAACTTTGATTTCCATGTGTTTAAAGCTGAGGAAGAGATTGATGATGAAGAAGTATATGATGAGTTATCCTGTTTGCTTGAGCACGAGGAAAAAACCATTCAGCCGTTCGGAGAGCAGATTGAACTAGTCAACTTGGGTTCCGATGATGATGTGAAGGAAGTCAAGATTGGGTCTCAACTGTGTCCAAAAGCTAAGAAGGGGTTGATTGATCTTCTTCGAGATTATTTTGATGCATTTTCTTGGTCCTATCAAGACATGCCAGGTTTGGATTCTGAGATTGTGGAGAATAGATTACCGTTGAAGCCAGAATGCCTGCCAATCAAGCAGAAGTTGAGAAGAACTCATCCTGATATGGCAGTAAAGATTAAAGTGGAAGTGCAGAAGCAGATTGATGATGGTTTTCTTGTTACCTCCGAGTATCCACAGTGGATGAACAATATTGTGCCTGTTCCTAAGAATGATGGAAAAGTCCGCATGTGTGTTGATTATAGAGATTTGAATAAAGCTAGTCCGAAAGATGATTTTCCTCTGCCACACATTGATATGTTGGTAGACAATACAACTAAATTCAAAGTCATTTTGTTTATGAACGGATTTTCTGGTTATAATCAAATCGAAATGGCACATGAAGATATGGAGAATACCATATTCGTTACACCCTGGGGAGCATTCTGTTATAGAGTGATTCCTTTCGATTTAAAGAATGTTGGTGCAACGTACCAGAGAGCTATGATAACTCTTTTTCATGATATGATGCATAAAGAGACCGAAGATTATGTTGATGATATGATTTCTAAGTCAAGTGATGAATAAGAGCATGTTGAGCATTTGTTGAAGTTATTCTAGTGTTTAAGGAAGTACAAACTCCGCTTGAATCCCAACAAGTGTACTTTTGGTGTTCGTTCTAGTAAGTTGTTGGACTTTATCGTCAATGAGAAGGGTATTGAAGTTGATCCTGCCAAGGTCAAAGCAATACAAGATATGCCTGCGCCCAAAACTGAGAAGCAAGTCATAGGTTTTCTTGGCCGCTTGAATTATATCTCAAGATTAATATCGCATATGACTACCATGTGTGCACCTATATTGAAGCTTCTTCGAAAAGATCAGTCTTGTGATTGGACCGAGGACTGCCAGAAAGCTTTTGACAGTATCAAAGAGCATCTGCTTGAGCCTCCAATTCTGTCTCCGCTTGTTGAAGGAAGACCATTGATTATGTATTTGACTGTGCTTGATGAGAGTATGGGTTGTGTTCTTGGTCAGCAAGATGAATATGGGAAGAAAGAATACGCAATTTACTCCCTCAGTAAGAATTCACCAACTGTGAGACTCGGTGTTCTATGCTTGAAAAAGCATGCTGCACATTGGCTTGGGCTGCTAAGCATCTGTGCCAATATATGTTGAATCATACTACTTGGTTGATATCCAAAATGGATCCAATCAAGTACATTTTTGAGAATCCTACTTTAACTGGGAGGATTTCCCATTGGCAGATGTTGTTATCCGAGTATGATATCGAATACCGATCTAAAAAAGCAATTAAGGATTTCCCATTGGCAGATTTTGTACTTTAAAATGAAAGATTATGATGAACCATTTCTTAAAGAAGCGCCAGAACCTGGTTCCCGTTGGGGCATGGTATTTGATGGTGTCGCAACCTGAAAAATACAGTGCGCGAAAAAACAATCGGCGAAAGAAAATGACAGAAGAGTCGCCACCCTGCGTTATTCATCCCAAAGGAGGGAAAGGAAACGCTCGAAGTAAACCTGAAAAAGGAAAGGACAAGACGGGGTCTTGCAACCAAATCTTGGGTTTGGGAGTCGGTTATGCGAAGGGAAGGTATTAGCACCCCTACGCATCCGTAGTACTCTACGGGATCCACTTGTGTAGTTCTTGTCTAAAGGGTGTGAGTTTATCTTGTGCTATTTACCAAAAAAAAAGGGTTAAATGAAAATGACTCGCGCGGATGTCGCATCCGCTGCATACGTATCTCATCTGAATATGAGAATCAGAGTCTTCGTAGCTCGGCTACCTAGGGGTTAAGGGTAATTGTGCTCGCTAAGACATCGCGTCTTATGCCTACGTATCTCATCTGGCCTGAGAATCAGAGCAAAACGTAGTTCGTCTAACTATGGGGTTATGGATTGGGTTTTGGACGAACGACGTCACTATGCAATCTACCGGATGCTCGACCTTTGGAGACTTACTCGCCTGTAGTAGAAGGAGTTAACATGTTGCTTTGGGTTTTAGGGTTTGGGATGCTCAAGGGCAAAAAGGCAGTCCTTGACGAAGGAACCGCGCTACCTGCAGGGATAATAAACAAAAGAAAACAAATGCCTCCTATCGAGGTCTTCCAGCTAAGAAAACGATAAAATGCGGAAAAGAGGTAAAAGTACCACACGGATAAAGATCCGAAGTAACAACAATTAAAGGAGTAAGAAACCCAGGGATCTCCCAAGCTGATGCCATCAAAGAAAGGTGAGTCAGTACAGGTAATCGGAATGAAACTCCAGGGGGTATCCCACAAATAAAGTGGAAAACCACGCAAGTTATCCCTGCAAAAGTCATGTGAGCCCTCACAAAAACTCAACAAGCAGGTTAGAGACAAAAAAAAATAGGGCAATCAAGGGTTGCCCCCAAATCAAAATGTAACCACATGAATCATGCTCTTTCAATTCACAAAAAAGCTCACAAAAAGCAACCAAGGGTAGGAGGTCTAAACCTCTTGTCAAACACATGCATCAAAAGGGTATCAAATTCACCCATAATACCTCATACATTTAGAGCATTCAAATTAAAGGCATAAAGATGATGGATATAGGGCAAACCTGATTGGAGAGCTTGATTGAAATTGAGTTGCACCCGTGAGGTTTACAAAACAACCTTTAGGGTTTATGTGATTCTGTGCAGTTGAGTTCCCTTCAGGGTTTGGAGGCTGCTTTGAACTTTGTTAGCTCTTCTCTCACTATCTTTTTCCTCAGGGTTTTGTTCCAAGGAAACCTCAGAGTATTTTTGCTTCTCTCCCCTTTTTCTGTCTGATCTCCCTCTTTTATAACCTGATTTTCATGGCTTTGTGGGCTCAAATGAGAGAGGTCCAAGTCCAAGTTTTTTTCTATTATATATATATATATATATATATATATATATATATATATATATATATATATATATATATATATTATATATATATATATATTATATATATATATATATATATATATATATATATATATATATATATATATATATATATATATATATATATATATATATTTAAAAAGTTTCTTGGATCTAATTCTGATTGACATGATGAAATGGAATATGAAATGCTAAATGAATGTATGAATAAGGAGGGCAAATTTTGGGGTGTTACAGCTGCCCCTATTCAATCATCAGCTAACTCGAGTAGGATGAAAGCGAACAACTTATCAGACAAACGGGGTGAGCTGTGATTGAATACCAAAGACAGACCGAAAATTTACGCTCCGAGAACACCACAAAAACGCGGAAATACACCGCACTGTTTATTTTTCTTCCGATCCTTTGGCTGGATCTGAATCAGCCTTCTGGCTTAATCTGGAGTTTCGATCCTCTGGCTGAACCTATACTCAATTTAGTCCTATGGTTGGATATTAATTTTGATCCTCGGGCTAGATACGATTTTGATCTTCTGGCTAGATCTTCTTCGATCTTCTGGCTAGATCTCATTCGTTTCGATTCTCTGGCTGAATCTATTTCCTTTCATTCTCTGGCTGAATCTACTTCGATCTTCTGGCTAGATCTGAATTGTTGCGATTTTCGATCTTCTGGCTAGATCTTCTTTGTTTCGATTCTCTGGCTGAATCTATTTCGATCTTCTGGCTAGATCTGGATTGTTTTGATGATAAATTCCCATCATTAGGATCCCGCATCTGAGGCATGCGCTGGTTGACCCTCTTTTTAAATCTACACCCAACCTTCATATTAGATATGCAGCTTTGAGAATATTCCACTTTTGGGCTTCGTACATATTCTTCGGGCTAGAACATGTTGTAACGACTCCTCAATTAGACTTGGGCTTGTTGGGGAAATAAAGCTTGTAGGCGACTTCACTGGGGAATCTTCAAATTGAGCCTTAGGCTGGCTTACTGGAACACGATTCTCAGGCTGAATCTTCGAAATGACCCTCAGGCTGGATCACTAGAACACGATTCTCAGGCTGAATCTTCGAAATGACCCTCAGACTGGATCACTGGAACACGATTCTCAAGCTGAATCTTCAAAATGAACCTCAGGCCGGATCACTGGAAAACGATTCTCAGGCTGAATCTTCGAAATGAACCTCAGGCCGGATCACTGGAAAACGATTCTCAGGCTGAATCTTCAAAACGACCCTCAGGCTGGATCACTCACGCTTGATCCTCTGGCTGGATCTCATGACCTTGGTTGTAAAGTAATTCTTCAGTCTGCTTGGAAGAACCCGTTTATCAGCTTATGTGTATGCTTGATATGATATGCATGCAAATGCAAATGTTATGCATGGTGTAAAAAGAAATCTGCTTGGGGAAGCTAACTCCGGTAGGGAACATATCGCTGTATCAATCCTTGAATGCTCTGTGGGGAATGATCCGTCTGCCGGGACCAATGAGCCACCAAAAATAAATTGGCTGCTTGAAAAGTTGACCTTGCGGGGGGAGTATCAACTATGGAAACTTTGTTCGGCGAGGCTCTGTGAGGAGAGTCTGTGGGGAAAACACTTCCTGGGGAAATGTCGTAGGAAACGACCTTTGCTGGGGATATGAACTTGCTAATCCTCCTCAAGCTGGGGATTAATAAATCTGTTAAAAATAATCTGCCGGGGAATGAGATGAACACTGGGAACAGCACCCTCTCATCTGTTGGTTATGCAACCACTCCGCTGTTGCTAGGAAGATACAGTCTGACACAGTCAACTCCGCTGGGGATATATAGTCTGGATACTGTCAACTCTGCTGGGGAACATGCTCTGCCGAGGAGAGACTTTGTCAACCGCTTGGGGATGAGGATTCATGACTTGGCATCCGGTTCCTGTGACCTGCAACCAAAAATACACGTATGCCTCGGGGGAATTACTCGGTTTGAATTCACCGTCCGGGATTAAGCACATTCAAAGCAATTTTAAATGTTTTCCTGTGCAAATCATCTGCAAAAGCCACCATTATGTTCATATGCAATATGTTTTTATAAAAAATTCGGACATTTTTGCAAACAAACTGATAAATGAAAAATAAAGAGGCTCTTTAACTGAATTATTCGACTCTTACTGGGGAGAAAATTTGTGCCAGGAATAGGCGAGGGTATCAGGAAGCTGATCCCTGAAAAGAGGTGATCGCTATAAAAAGAGAACTATCCTAATGGCAATGGGGATACGGGGTCCCACCGAGTTTCGACTATGCTATGGCTCGTATGTCCTCAAGACGCTCTGCTCATCTTGCTTTCTGAAGTGGATGATTAGTCGATCTTTAACCTTCGAAGATTGCCGGATTGAATGAAACGGTGATATAACACTGATGAACTCAGATCACAGTCATTCGCTTATTCCCTAACTTTTGCCTGGATCGCCCCCTTTTCGGGTTTTCAATCCACCGGGATACCCATTTTTGCCTGAGCCGCCCTTTTGGGTTTTCGACTCACCGGTTGTACTCTTTTTTATATCCCTAATTTTTGCCCGAACCTCTTTATTCTTTTTTTTTGGTTCGTCGGGATGCCCTTTTTTTGCCTGGACTATTCTTTTTATCGTCCAGCGGGTCTATTTTATGCGAAATATTTTTTTTTTAACTGCGTCTGAGTTAATAGGGGACGGGAATCCTTCGCCATCCATGGTTGTTAGCATCAAAGCTCCGCCATAGAAAATCCTTTTAACCACGTACGGACCCTCATAGTTCGGTGTCCATTTGCCCCTGTGATCTGTGTTGGGAGGAAGAAATCTTTTGAGTACCAATTCACCGACTTGATACCCCCGAGGGTGCACTTTCTGACCAAATGCTTTCTTCATTCGTCTCTGACCGAGATACGTCAATTCTGGGTACGTAGTTCCAGCGTAGCACCCTAATCATTGAAGACAAGGTAAACAAAGCATCAGCAAATTGGTTTTCTTCAAAAGAAAATCAACAATCTTCTCGTGTAGTCTCTGTAAGGAGCCAGATGAGGCTGAGGTGTATACCATTTCCCGTTGGTTTGATTGATGACTAAAGCTGAATCCCCGTATACATCCATGGTTTTCATTTGTATATTGACGGCTTCCTCAAGTCTTAGGATACAAGCTTCGTATTCGGCTTCATTGTTGGTGCAGGGAAAAGTTATTCTGGCACCAAATGGCATATGAACCCCCTTCCGATGTGATCAACACTACACCAACTCCGCGACCATTGACGTGGACCGCCCTATCAAACATCATAACCCATTTGGATTCAGGGTCAGGCCCCTCCTCCGGGAGTGGTTCCTCTCAATCTTTCGATTTGAGAAACATGATGTCCTCATCAGGAAAGTCAAGCCTCATAGGTTTGTAATCATCAATCGGTTTCTCTGCAAGATAGTCTGACAAGACACTTCCCTTGATGGCTTTTTGTGAAGTGTATTGGATGTCATACTCTGTCAGTATCATTTGTCACCTAGTAGCCTTTCCGGTAAGTGCTGGATTTTCAAAAATATACTTGACTGGATCCATTTTTGATATCAATAGAGTCGTGTGAGTCAACATATACTGTCTTAGTCGGCGAGCAGCCCATGCCAAAGCGCGGCAAGTTTTCTCGAGCAATGAGTATCTTTGTTCACAGTCGGTAAACTTTTGCTAAGGTAGTATATTGCATGCTCTTTTCGACCTGAATCGTCATGCTGACCGAGCACACAACCCATTGACCTTTCTAACACAGTCAAGTACATGATCAACGGTCTTTCCTCTCGGCCTGTAGACTGACCCCGATCTTGATCTCTTTCTTGTCGTCTGCGGTACCGATGTTGATGGTCTCAATCACCTCCTGATAAGGTGTAATAGCTCGGTCCTCCTGTTTCAACAATCTGGCTAACCCTTCAGGCAATTCACAATCTTCCTCAACCCCTTCTTCGGCTTAATAGATAGGATAGTCGAAGTCATACTTGGCCATAGCAGTGTCGTTAGTAGTGAGATCCGGGTGGTCAGCTCTGCATGATGGAGGATCATGCTTTACCTTAGAATGAGAGATTTTTTTTTTCGGAAAGAAAGAAAAAAACGAAAAAAGAAACATTGCCATTTTTTTTTGTAAAAGTAAAAAAAAACTGAAAGAAAGAGAACACAAAATTGTTTGCAAAAGCCCTCCTTTATTGATGATAAAAATAATTGCGAAATGTAACTAAATGGATGGCCCTACAAATGAGCCGTTACACCTTGGGCAAAGTGTAAGACTTTATTATGCATGTAATAAAGGAAAACAATAAAAATCACTCTTTCAGTAGAGTAACCCGGACGGTTTTTTCAGACGACCAATTGTCGAGCTTTTCTCCCGGGACACACGGGCGAATCCAGCTATCTAAGTCATAGTCGCTGTCAGCCTTGTCTTCATCTGCAACATTGACGATGTGGGGAGAAACCAAACCCCCGCTGGAGAGAGTACCGGTTTCATTCTTTTGAGATCCCGGAGCATACCCCAATCCAAACTTGTCTTCTTTGATGACTGACTCCACAAATTTGCCCCAGCCTTGGGCATTACCAGCTTTAACCACTTCGACAGCTTTCTTGTATGAAGAGATAGAAGTCCCGACCTTCTCAAACTCAGGTGAAAAGACAGCTTCGGGCGCGACCTCATTGATGTTTATGGCTTCGAAGCCCTGACACAGCATCTCGTGTATCTCGCCGTCCATCTCTACATACTTAAATGTAGACAGGTGGCTAACAAAAATATCCTCTTCACCACAGACAGTGACGACCTGACCTTCTAGTTCATATTTGAGCTTCTGGTGGAGGGTAGAAGTAACAGCACCGGCAACATGAATCCAAGGCCGACCTAGCAGACAACTGTAGGCAGGCTGGATATCCATCACATAAAAGGTGCTCTTGAACACCTGCGGTCCAATCTTAACTGGCAACTCAACTTCGCCAAAGACAGCTCTCTTAGAGCCATCAAAAGCCCTCACAACTAAGTTACTTGGCCTCAGGATGGTGTCATCGCAATCCAACTTCGTTAAGGCTTTCTTTGGAAGAACATTCAGAGAAGAGCCTGTATCAACCAAAACATGAGAAAGCATCACCCCTTTGCACTCCATTGTGATATGCAAGGCTTTGTTGTGATTCCTGCCCTCAGATGTCAGGTCATTATCGGTGAAACCTAGCCCCCGGCTAGCGTTTACATTGGAAACTACCGACTCCAGCTGGTTAACAGTTATCTCCGGTGGAACATAGGCCATATTCAGTACTTTCAACAAGGCTGCTCTGTGCGCCTCAGAGCACAGCAATAGTGACAGAATGGAGATCTTTGAGGGTGTCTGATTTAGCTGGTCGACTACCTTGTAGTCACTTTTCTTGATAATCCTCATAAACTCATCCACTTCCTTCTCGAATGCGGTCTTAGGAGGATCTTCCTCAATAGTAACCTCTTCGGCGGCCATCTGTTTCCCTTTAGCCTTGGCAGCTGCCTTGGCTTCAGTATTCGCGCGTAATGTTGATGATGCAAATAGGCGTCCACTGCGAGTGAAGCCACCAACCCCTCCAACATTGTCTACAGCGGAGCTACCAATGTCAATGTCTTCTTCGTTAACTTTCTGCCCCTGGCAGTAGATATCAGTCCCATAGGGCCACGGGATAGCACTGTCTTTCTCATACGGAATGGGTCCTGGTATTGTGATGGTGATCAGACCAACCAAAGTCGGTTGAGGGCTGTCAGAGTAAATTGCAACTGGTGCTGAACTTTTGATGTTCACCGCTGCTGGTTTTGTACTTTCTGGGAAATATATTGTTGTCGGAGCGAGTCTCTCGGGAACATATATTTCTTCAGGAGTGAAATAAAACGTCACCGTCGATACATCATTCTTCACTGGACGGGCCTGATCGAACTGAAGACAACCTTCATCTATCAGTTGCTGAATACCCCTTCTCAAACTGTCACATCCGTTTTCGACAGCTTGACAATTTCTGCATTCTTCCCCACAGCCCGGGAAAATTTGTCCTTTCAGAAGTCGGTCTTTAAGCACCGATAGCGAAGTCTTCACCTTAGTCACATCAGAAACCAAATTCAAAGTTTCCCCACTATCAACAGCATTAATCCTCTGCCCGCCGTGAGCCAGCATCGGGTTCTGGATAACATTAGGCACCGGAGCAAAATTGATAGCCTGGGCATCTCTCAAATCTTGTACCTTTAATTGGAGAGCCTTGCAATTATCTGTAGTATGGCCAGGTGCGTTGGAGTGAAAAGCACATCTGGCGTTGACATCATAACCTCTAGGCAAATTATTGGGATCGATTGGTGGGGCCAGAGTTCTCAACGTAACCAGATTCATGTCAATCAGGTTGGGAAGTAATATTGAATAAGGCATTGGGATTGGCTCGATGACCCGGTCCGTCTGCCTTGGACGTTGTTGATAGTGTCTCTGCTGACCCGGATTACCTCCTTGTTGTTGATTGTTGTACCTGGGTTGCTGTTGCGGATGATATTGCGGTTGAGGAACAGGTGTTGGAATAGTGACTGCGGCCATTTGATCTTGATAATAATTAGGGCGTCCTCTACCCCTGCCTCTGCCGGCATACACAATGCTTGCCTCGCCTTCTTTTCTTCCCTGACCGTTACCAGCAAACGGTCTCTTGGGACCTGATGAGTTGGAAGCACTATTGTCTTGAATTCGGCCCATCTTCAACAGACTCTCAATTCTTTCTCCAGCAATTACTATCTCTGCAAAGCTGATTGACGGGCAAGCAGCCAATCTCTCAATATAATTGCCTTGAAGAGTGTTCATGAACATGTCCGCCATCTCCCTTTCAGACATAGGGGGTTGGACGGACGCAACAATCTGTCTCCAACGCTGAGCATACTCTCTAAAGGTTTCCTTGGTAGTCGGAGACATACCTTGCAACAAGGTCCGATTTTGGAGCCATGTCCAAGTTGTATTGATATTGCTTGACAAAAGCCTCTGCCAAGTCTTTCCAGCTCTTGATGGTAGTACGAGACAAATGAGAATACCATTCATGAGAAGCTCCAGTTAGGCTATCTTCAAAATAATACATCCACAGCTTTTCATCTTCCGTGTGAGCTCCCAACCTTCCCAGATAAGATTGGAGATGAGTGCGTGGGCAAGAAGCCCCGTTGTATTTCTCAAAAGTAGGGGGTTTGAACTTGTGAGGAATCCTTACTCCCTGAACCAGACCAAGATTTGTGACATCAAAGCCTAAGGAATTTTGAGACTCCAAAGATTTGAGCTTCTCAGCAAGCTCATCCATACGGCGAGTGGTCTCGAGGGCTTCGTCGTGCAAAGAAAATTGATCATACTGATAATCTTCAGTAACGGGGCACCCGTTAATCCAAATTCCTTGATTCACATTGTACCTTCCGCCAATACCATTTCCAATATTCCCTGTGTTGCCAACATTACCCGGGTTTCCATCAGCATTTGCGTTACCCGCGTTACCAGTGTTCACAGGGTTATCAACGTTCCCAGGGTTACCAGGGTTTCCCTCAGCATTTGGTATCTCCACCTCCGGATCGGGTCTCGGTTGCTCAACCAATTCCCTCAGCTTTTCCTGGCCTTCTGCCATACCAATCATCAATGTCATGAACTGATTCATCCTTTCACGCATATCAGCCAGCTCTTTCTGTACTTGGTCCATCGCTAGCTGTGGACGATTTTCCTTTGTCGGGTACCTGTGGACTCGCTTGGGACCAATAACTGCCTGATACAGGGAACAAATATTAGACACTGCGGTGACACCTGCAAAACAGACAAGGGTTAATATGCATGGTATGCGATGCACTGCTTGTTCAGTTTTAAGGCACCCCCGTTTTGAAAGGGAATACCCTGCAAATGAATAAGCATGAGATGTTGGATGCAAATATGCAGATGATGTTATGCAATGCAAAGGCATGTCAATCAGAATTGATGGATCCGCTTGAACATCTGTCAGGTTGCACTGCCTGGAGAGAAATTCATTGAGGAATATAATACAAGACCAAAACTCTGCTCCAGAAAACCGGGTTGGTTGGAGGTTAAGGTTTCCTGAATTTAGCCCGCCCCTCACTGGTAGGTTCTAAGAACAGAAGTTCGTCAGCTTCAACCCTTCAGTCGCGAATAATACGTTTACCACTAAAGGTTTGGTATTATTACGGGACAAAAGACCTCTATTGACTCCCCTCAACAGGACATCCTAATAGCAAGTTCCCAGTCTCGGGATCCTCGGATTGAGCAGCGAGAATGCACCCACCAGAGCTAACATAATCACGTCTCGGAGGAGAGGCCACGACTGAGTTATCGGGAAATGGTCACCAGAGTCGACGATTTCTAGAGGAACATCCTGCCGTTACGGAACACCCGTAAGACATAATATATCCAAAAGAAACCTCGTCTGGGTGTGGTTCTTCACGAACGACTTAACGTAGCAACACGCCACGCAAGCCTCATGATTATCCACTCTAAAACCTGTGTGTACACTCAAGCCTAGGTAATGGGCTTATCTCTCATAGAACACCCCATCCCAACAAACAAACAAACAAACAGATCCAACAGATACAACAGACGCATGCAAGCAGGTAAGCAAAGAAAGGTACAAAAGCATGAACACCCAATAAACAAGAAATCACATAAGCTAGGAGGGACTCGCTTAGGGAAGATGGACCAGCATAAGGTCAACTTCTTTCAATCCCCAGTGGAGTCGCCAGCTGTCGCAACCTAAAAAATACAGTGCACGAAAAAACAACCGGCGAAAGAAAATGACAGAAGAGTCGCCACCGTGCGTTATTCATCCCAAAGGAGGGAAAGGAAACGCTCGAAGTAAACCTGAAAAAGGAAAGGACAAGACGAGGTCTTGCAACCAAATCTTGTGTTCGGGAGTCGGTTATGCGAAGGGAAGGTATTAGCACCCCTACGCACCCGTAGTACTCTATGGGATCCACTTGTGTAGTTCTTGTCTAAAGGGTGTGAGTTTATCTTGTGTTGTTTACCAAAAAAAAAGGGTTAAATGAAAATGACTCGCGCGGATGTCGCATCCACTGCATACGTATCTCATCTAAATATGAGAATCAGAGTCTTCGTAGCTCGGCTACCTAGGGGTTAAGGGTAATTGTGCTCGCTAAGACATCGCGTCTTATGCCTACGTATCTCATCTGGCCTGAGAATCAGAGCAAAACGTAGTTCGGCTAACTATGGGGTTATGAATTGGGTTTTGGACGAACGACGTCACTACGCAATCTACCGGATGCTCGACCTTTGGAGACTTACTCGCCTGTAGTAGAAGGAGTTAACGTGTTGCTTTGGGTTTTAGGGTTTGGGATGCTCAAGGGCAAAAAGGCAGTCCTTGACGAAGGAACCGCGCTACCTGCAGGGATACGAACACATATAAAACAAACATGTATAAAATAAATGAGCCAACAAGGGGCTCAGAAGTAAATAAACAAAAGAAAACAAATGCCTCCTATCGAGGTCTTCCAGCTAAGAAAATGCTAAAATGCGGAAAAGAGGTAAAAGTACCACGCAGATAAAGATCCGAAGTAACAGCAATTAAAGGAGTAAGAAACCCAGGGATCTCCCAAAATGATGCCATCAAAGAAAGATGAGTCAGTACAGGTAATCGGAATGAAACTCCAGGGGGTATCCCACGAATAAAGTGGAAAACCACGCAAGTTATCCCTGCAAAAGTCATGTGAGCCCTCACAAAAACTCAACAAACAGGTTAGAGACAAAAAAAAAAAGGGCAATCAAGGGTTGCCCCCAAATCAAAATGTAACCACATGAATCATGCTCTTTCAATTCACAAAAAAGCTCACAAAAAGCAACCAAGGGTAGGAGGCCTAAACCTCTTGTCAAACACATGCATCAAAAGGGTATCAAATTCACCCATAATACCTCATACATTTAGAGCATTCAAATTAAAGGCATAAAGATGATGGATATAGGGCAAACCTGATTGGAGAGCTTGATTGAAATTGAGTTGCACCCGCGAGGTTTACAAAACAACCTTTAGGGTTTATGTGATTCTGTGCAGTTGAGTTCCCTTCAGGGTTTGGAGGCTGCTCTGAACTTTGTTAGCTCTTCTCTCACTATCTTTTTCCTCGGGGTTTTGTTCCAAGGAAACCTCAGAGTATTTTTGCTTCTCTCCCCTTTTTCTGTCTGATCTCCCTCTTTTATAACCTGATTTTCATGGCTTTGTGGGCTCAAATGAGAGAGGTCCAAGTCCAAGTTTTTTTCTATTATATATATTTTTTTTCGTTTTTATTATTATTATTTTTTTATTTTTTTTATTTTAAAAAAGTTTCTTGGATCTAATTCTGATTGACATGATGAAATGCAATATGAAATGCTAAATGAATGCATGAATGAGGAGGGCAAATTTTGGGGTGTTACAGATGGAGCTGTTAATTCGTATGGTAATGGCATTGGAGCAGTGATTATTACTCCTTAAGGCACTCATTTTCCGTTTACAACTAGATTGACCTTCAAGTGTACAAACAATATGGTTGAGTATGAAGCTTGCATTATGGGGATTGAAGAGGCCATTGATCTAAGAATAAAATATATTGATGTCTATGGAGATTCAACTTTGGTTGTAAATCAGATCAAAGGTGAATGGGAGACAAATCAACCCAGTTTGATACCATATAGAGACTATGAGAGGAGGATTTCAACTTTCTTTACAAAGGTTGAGTTCTATCATATCCCTCGAGATGAAAACCGGATGGCAGATGCTCTTGCAATGTTGGCTTCAATGATTATGGTGAAATTTTAGAATGAAGTTCCCAATTTGACTGTGATGTGTCTTGATAGGCCAACTCATGTATTTGATGTTGAGGAAGTTAAAGATGAAAAGCCATGGTATTTTGGTATCAAATGTTTCCTACAAAGTTAGATTTACCCGTCTGGGGAATCTTTGAAAGATAAGAAGACTTTGAGAAGATTAGTTGACAACTTCTACCTGAATGGCGATGTGCTTTACAAGAGAAACTTCAATATGGTTCTGCTCAGATGCGTGGATAGACACGAAGTAGACTTATTGATGACTGAAGTCCATGAAGGTTCCTTTGGTACTCATTCCAATGGACATGCTATGGCAAAGAAGATGTTGATAGCAGGTTACTATTGGTTGATAATGGAATCTGACTGTTGCAAATTTATGAAGAAATGACACAAGTATCAAATCTATGCAGATAAGATTCATGTTCATATGACACTGTTAAATGTCATTTCCTCTCCATGGCCCTTATCCATGTGGGGAATTGATATGATTGGCATGATTGAGCCCAAAGATTTAAATGGACATCGTTTCATTCTGGTGGCTATTGATTACTTCATAAAGTGGGTTGAAGCTACATCAAATGTGAATATGACCAAGCAAGTTGTTGTAAGGTTTTATCAAGAATCAAATTATATGTCACTATGGTGTGCCAAGCAAGATCATTACTGATAATGGATCCAACTTGAATAATAATATGGTGGAAGCTCTGTGCAAAGACTTCAAAATTGCACATCATAATTCTTCTCCCTATATACCCAAGATGAATGGGGCTGTTGAAGCTGCAAACAAGAACATCAAGAAGATCATCCAGAAGATGGTTGTGACATACAAAGACTGGCATGAAATGCTCCCATTTGCTTTTCATGGGTACCTTACATCCATCCGTACTTCAACATGGGCAACCCCTTTCTCTCTAGTCTATGGTATGGAGGTTGTGCTCCTCGTGGAGGTTGAGATCCCATCATTACGTGTCTTGATAGAAGCCAAGTTGACAGAAGTTGAATGGTGCCAGACCAGATATGATTAGTTGAATTTGATTGAAGAGAAGAGATTGTCTGCCATGTGTCATGGTCAGTTATATCAACAAAGAATGAAGAAAGCTTTTGATAAGAAGGTCAAGCCTCATGTGTTTCGGTAAGGTGACCTTGTGCTCAAGAAAATTTTATCTTTCAAACCTGATGGTAGGGGCAAATGGACTCCTAATTATGAAGGCCCATATGTTGTTAAAAGAGCCTTTTCAGGTGGTGCTTTGATTCTTACAACTATGGATGGTGAAGAGTTCACGCGTCCTGTGAACACCGATGCAGTCAAGAAATACTTCGCTTAAAAAGAAAAGAACAACTTGCTAAGTTGAAAACCCGAAAGGGCGGCTTAGGCAAACATGAGCGTCTCGGTGGATTGAAAATCCGAAAGGGCGACCCGGGAAAAAATTAGAGACATAAAACAGAAAATTTATCCTAGTAGATTGAGTACCCCACCTTAGGGAAATCTAGGCAAAAATTAGGGATTATGGCAAGTAACTGCATTCGGTTGGTGCTAACCATGGAAGCAGTTTTGAGCAAGTCATTTGATTCTGATTCATTATTCTCAATCGAAGCCAAGAGAATAACGGGTTTTGAAGTTGGTAGGGAGAGTAGTGATCATTGTATTCAATGTAGCCCTTTTCCATGTAAATTACCATTTTCAAACTTTGTAAAGATCCATGGAGTCTCGTCATTTACGGACTACCATTCTATTAAATAAAGTTGAGCTTTTATCCAATTGTTTATATTCTTATTTACTTCTGTTAAATAAAATTGAATTTTTATGATGATAATTTTGAAATAAATTAATGAATAAATATTTTTCTTAAAATGATAAAAAAACATTCACTTTAAGTATAATCGATTTCAACAAGGAATGTCAACAACAGTCTAAGAACAAGAGTGTGGAGCATTGTTGGTCTTCCCCAAGTAGTTGGTTTGGTAATTCTTTTTCTCCCCAACAGTTTTTCATTTATCCCCAGCTGAGTTGGTGGGTCTCATCCCCAGTAGAGTCGAGTTGATGACCGGTTCCCTTTGCAAACTCACATTCCCCAGTTGAGGTGTTCATACTTTGCATCCCCCGATTTATGACCTATGATTAGGACCCTGGAGATCCAAAACCTTTATTTGGTTTCCATTTTCATAATTGTGTTGCATAACTTCGGCAGTTTCTCCTTTGTGAATCATATCCGGTTATCTTTTCCTTGGAATTGGTTTATTTCGCAATTTCTAAGAAGAATTCGATGATTATTGAGGAATGCGACGATCTTGGTCATAGCATCCCCATCTATTTGCTTAAATCCTCATGCACAGTTTTATCTATTGTATTCCCCGACGGAGTTCATCTTCTGATATGAAGATCCTCTATTCCCGACAGTATTGGATTCTGTGTAGTACTTATTTTTGTCCCTTGCAGAGTTGTCTCCCATATGATATGGTGTTGACCTAAAATTCCCTACAGTGTTGACAATTTAATCCTCAGCAGATATTTTTCTCTATCCTCGGCATGATTGGTTGATCTTCCTACAGCAATATTCTCTTTTCCCCATGGAGTTTGCCATAATCAATTGGAAGCTTGTAGCCAGGGCTGATTTATTCCGAGCTAGATGATTTATTTTTATGCTTAGCATATTCTCCCGTTGGTGTTTCCATCTTGTTGAGATTAGCCGAGTGTTGCAGTGATGATTCAAATCTTCGTTATTTGTATCCTTTGTGCTATTTTTGTCAGCATAATCATAATTATATACATACATATCCATGCATATAATACAACATCAGATATTACCTTTCTCATTCCCCACTGAGTTATTTCCTCGTGGATGATTATTATTTCAGTTTCCTCACCAGCTAATTATCTGGATGGAACCACTCCCCTTGAGTTATATCCTCATTGGGTTGAGTCTTTATTTGACCGTTTCTTTCTAGTTATTAACTAGATATATATTTTGGTCCCCTGGGAGTTTATTACCCAGACACTGGCAATATCCTTCTCGATTGTTGAGTATATTACTTTTGCCCAATACCCGGTAAAATGTAATCTACATCCTTTGTTTTCCCCAGCGAATTTGTTACCACGTTTCCCCAGGTGGTTTATCCTTGATATGTTCATCCTAATCGGTGACGAATATTCTCCTTTTTTGGTTTTCTACCAGGTAAAAAGGTAGTTGTAATCCCAATTTCATTCCCGAGACAGTCTATCCTTGATATGTTTATTTTAACCAGTGACAAATTTTCTCTCCCTTGTTGGTATTCTACCCAATAACCGGTAGTTGTAATTCCTATTTTATCTTTCCCCTCTGAGCCTGTCCTTGATATGTTCACTTTAACCGGTGACGAATGTTCTCTCTTTGGTATTCTATCCAGTAACTGATAGATATAATTCCTATTTCTCCCAAGCAGATTATCCTTGATATGTATACCCTAATCGGTAACAGATACTCTTCCTCTTCCCCCTGGTGGTCTATCCTTGATATGTTCATCCTAACCGATGATGAATATTCTTTCTTTGAGTTTATTCTTGATATGTTCACTTTAATCGGTGACGGATTTTCTCTCCCTTTATGGTCTTCTACCCACTAACCGGTAGTTGTAAATCCTATTTGAATTCTCTCCCCAGTAGGTTATTCTTACCTAGTAACAAGCAACGAATACACCTTTTTCTCCTCAACGAGTCATCCTTGATATGTTTATCCTAACCGGTAACGGATGTCCCTCTGTCAGAGTATATTATCTTCCTATCCAACAACCGGTAGTAGATAGTATATCTCTGGTGCTCCTGTGTTGAAGTTCATTCTTCCCCAGTTGAGTTTGAGTGCGTGTTTCCTTAGTGAAATCGCCAACCCTCTGTTTGGTTTGAATATTTCAACATTGTTCTGATCTACCCATTTACCCTGCATATCTTCCTGGTTCCTGGATCGAGTCCTTACATTGATTTATTTTCATGGAAATCCCCTCGCGTCTCCAACAGTTTTTAAGTCGTAGCCCAGCCTACGCATAGCTTTTTATGCCTCCAAAGTTTCTGTATCCCCAGTGAGTTTTCCTTATGGAATGTATTATGCTCCTGTGGACTTTCAGTCTCTCCGGATTCTTTTCCTTTGCGGCAATATACTCCCCGCAAATATTATTTTAACATTCATATGTATCATGAGGTCTCTTAGGGACCAACAGTTGTTTCTATATGTTGTTATTTAAGTCCATTCTACTGAGTTGATGCGAAGATTTTAACCTTCACCTCCTCAGTTAGAATGTCCTTAAATAGGGGCAACTGTAAGACCCTAATTTTGACCCTAAGATCCCTCATGCTATCTCATCATTTGCATTAGCTTTGGGATCACACCTTGGCATCCTACTTACCCCAATTTTGACCCTAAGATCCCTCATGCTATCTCATCATTTTCATTAGCTTTAGTATCACACCTTGGCATCCTACTTACCCCTCATTCATTAGGATTGTATCGTACTTTATTTTTCTTTGTTTACTAACCAAAATGCCAAAAAATATGTCTATGTATATCTTTGTTCCTTTTGTAGGTTGTGTGTGCATTCACCAATGCCTCATCAAGCTCACAACTAGGGTTTGAGACCCCCCAGTGCAAGGAGATAAATAAAGGGATGGTTCACCATGGTTATAGACATCATATATGGATCCCCATGTTCTTAACTTATCATTTGGATCAAGAAATCATCAAGAGTTTGAAGCTGGTTACATAGGAAACCCTAATTCATCTAGGTATCTTGTGTGACTTCCTGAACAAGTTTCTTCAACATTTGATCAAATATTTCAAGGTATACTTCATTATACATCCCCTTATACATATATTATCCTCCATGAGTCCCAAATATCAATAGAACTTCAAGTTTCGAAGTTGGTTCAAAGAAGTTGACCAGAGAAAGTCAACTGGTCAAAACTGGGGGTCCCTAGACCCTATCTCCTACAAAGTTTGTCATACGAAAATGTTTCAAAGGGAAAAGTTACTTCTTATGACATTATCAAAAAAATTCATGTTGAGGTCAAGAGCTAGTTTTTCTTTGAATGTCATTTTTTATGGTGAAAGATTATAGGTCATTTTGTCTGTCCCTAGTTAGGAGGTCAAATTACTAGGACCATAAATTGATCCATTTTTATGATATAATGCCTATCCAAGTTTAATGAACAAATTTAATATATCCTCTCCAACTTTTATTCTTTGAGTAACTTCAAATTCAACTTGCAAGGGCATGTTCCAAGAGGAAACATTATAGGTCATTTTGGGCCATTACCATTGAACAAGAGATTTTCCTCAACTTCTAAAACGCATAACTCCTTCATGCCAAATCCAAATTAGGTCAAATGTGTGACCAAATTGAAAAGGTTTTAAATATCTATAACTTTTATGAGGGAACTTTTTTCATTTGAAGCCCATATCAAATGTTATTCAAGGTGGAAGAAGTGAACATTTGGCTTGGTACTTAGAAAAGTTTCATTTATGTTTGATTTTCAAACTTCCACCTTAAAATTCATCATGATCCAAGCTTTAAATGTAAAAGTGTTTAACATGAAAGTTGTTCCCCCTTGATTATCTTTCCTAAAAGTCCAATATCACCTTATTTGGCCAAAGATTGAATGACTTGTGCATGGATTTTTTTCAAGGTTCCATTTGGATGAATCTCATCACCATTTCCCATTTCCAATTGCATGACTGGATGACACACTTTCAACATTGCTCATGATCAATTTTGGACCTTTTGACATCATTTGATAGGCATATCCCAAGCCCATGCATCCATGCAAGCGAAGATTGCTATTTTTGGCATTTTGATGGAAGTGTGTGAAAATAAATTGCATTGCCTAAAAATACAACCCCTTCTGCTCAAAATTGGGAACACCTTGCCCAAGCTTTGATCCTGTAACCATACCCCTCACCATTAGAGGATTTGAAGGTTTTCAATTGAAAATTGAGTTTCAATTTCACTTTTGTTTTGAAGTTGAAACTCGAAGAATCCAAGCCATTCTTTGATCCATTTCAACTCCTACAAGCTTCTGAAGTCAAGCCAAGGCCTATTGGAAGAAAGATCAAGCAAGATTCAAGCTCCTCGAAGGTGATTTTTCAGAAACTTCATCTCTTCGATTCTCTCTCAATTCTTCACCATTCTCTTTGATTTTTGGTTGGCTGATGTCCTACCAATGTAGGCAACAAGATTAAGTTGCTTTGAGGTCAAGTCGAAGCAACTCAGTTTATGATCCTGACAATTCAAATCCCTGTATCTTTCTATATACTTGGAATTGGAGAAAATTGAGGTCAGATTCAAGCTCCTGAGCATTTTTTCTTTGAAATAGTCTTCTTGTTTTCCATTTTTCATTAAGTTTAAGGTGAACCAGTCCGGTGAGGTCCACCAGAGAAGATGACCAGAGCCCTAGCTCTGGTGGACTGTTGGCATGCCTCCTAACCATATGATAATGTTTAAATGTTTTAATCTGAGTAATTCCTTTTAAATACCATGTGGGTGGCGCATTGACTAGAGCGCATTGTGGATAGCACACGCTTGGGCATCAAATCTGCCACCTCAATTAGCGAGGGAGATCTGATGGCCCTCATTTTTTCCAATTTCTTTTTATTTTCTGAATTTTCATTTAATTGCTTTATTTTGTTTAATTCATTGAAATTTCATTTTTAATACAAAATATATGAGACTTTCACCAAAAATCTTTAAATATTTTTCTCTTCCATATTCAGAATTAAAATTATTTTTTGGATTAATTTTGATATTTTTCTTGAATTAAATGTTTTTGTGCATATTTTTAATTGTTTAAAAATACTTCTGACTTTTCAAAAATCATGAATTTTTTTGTCTAAGGTCCTTTGACCTTGTTTGAACTAGGATAAATCCCTTGGCTATTTATTTGGTGTTTTGAAGGGATTATAGGTTTTGTCCAAATTAAAATGCATTTTAATTCATATTTGTTTGGTATAAAAGATGTTTGAGAAAAATAGAGTGTGGGGATGAGAAAATATGCTTTTTGACTTAGGCTTCGAATAGGTTTAACATGTGACTTGGTATGCTCAATTGTACTTGAATTTGCGTCTTGAAGTGTTATGGTATGTGTTTGGGACCAAATGGGATAAAAACAGAAGAGTTTAGGGACCTAATGCTCGATTATGCAAAATGTTCCTAAGTGTGGTCTGATGTGTGTACCATGATGAATCACCAACTTTGAACTTAGGCCAAATAAAATTGGCTCGTGCATTTTGCATGAAACTTAGGCTAATTAATATTAGCCATGCCCTTAATCATTTGAAAAAAGAACCAAATCAAAAGGAGTTCTGGTGCGGAAATGGAATTGGGGGAAAGTAATGTTCATGAACATGATTCTAGGCCTAACTAAGCACCTTAACCAGCTTGGACAATTCAAAATTTGAGGTCTTTTCTCAATGCATTAGGTCTTGGACCCTGAAACTAAGTCGAAGAGGGATTCAATTAGGAAAATTTTATCAAAGAATATATTCAAAAGGTTGAAAGGTGAAAAAGGTATGGGGTTTGGGTCAAATGGTAGGCAAAACTTGCCAAAACATTCCCTAGAATGCCATTTTTAGTTTTCTGGATTTTCAAGGCACCATGAAGAATTTTTAAAGCTCAAATGATCATATGTTGATGGAAAATATGCCTTGATGTCTTGTGGGGTGATTTTAGGTCAAGTTCATTGATGAAACCAATGCATTGAAAGTTCGAAGTTCAAAACCAAACCTCCACTTGTACCATGGATGAAATAGATGTTTTCTTGGTGGATGATGGTTGAAAATGAATTGAATTTAATGTGATTGTAGTGATGAATTATGAGGTTACTAAGTGAGGCAAGGCCTAGAAGAAAATGGGTGCACAAATTAGGGTTTCTTGGATCATAAGTTTCATCAAAGACCATAATCAAAGAAATTAGGGTTTTGGGTGCAAGAGGTGTTTTGAAATTATTCACAAGGTTATGGTATGAACAAATTTTGGATATTAGGGGTCGTCAAAGGTATGGCGAAGGTACAAAGTGAATGAGGACTTGTACAAGCCACTAAGGATCGAGAACTAGGGTTGAGGTTCAATGGATGACCAGATGAATCTTCAAATGTATTCAATGAGGGTTCACCATCCAATTAGGGTTTTGAAGGTGAGTGAGATGTCTTGAGTGATCCTCCAAGGTCAAAGGATGCTTGAGGATGAAGATTGAGGTTAAGGTGGCTTGGGCACACCTTAACATGATCAAAGGGTCTTGATGCTTCTCATATGAACACCATGCTTTGAGTTTGAGCTTGTTTAATATGAGTGTAGATATTGTTGGTTCTATGTGTTGGCAGCAATTTTGGTAAAACCTAGAGTGTTCACAAGCTGTCACAAGGGTTGTCTTGACATAAGATAACATGTACCTACAGGGTGTTTAAAATATGAATACGCAGGATTTTACTGAGATGTCAGACCCGATGTCATGACATCTGTATATAAAACATTTAGTCAGAATGTTATGTATTGTGTGGTTGTGTTTTTTATGCTAATCTATGTGTGATTGATGTAATGGTTGAACGCGCCTTCAATCAGTAATTAAAAGCAGATTGACTTATTTTCCAACAAGATATAATCAGTTGTCATGAGAAGATATGAATGGAAAATAGTTTTAGGGTTTTGTGATGTCCAAGCCCAGCCAAACACTTCTATAAAAAGGGCGTGGAATACCTAGTTTTAACACACAAGAAATAACGAATGAAATATTGAGAGAGAATAATGGTTTTAGTCTTGTGTGGTCGTGTGTATTGTGAGCCATTCATTCATCCATAGATGATTGAATTGGACTGACTTTTGAGTTGTAATTTGTCCACTCTAAGCTTTGAAGCATGAGTGTGTGTTTACTTGATTGAAGCTTTTAAGCAAGATCAAGTATGTGTTCTTGAAGGGTGTCTTCTTTTCATTGTAATTATTGTTTTATATCACTGCTGTGATTGAGGGGGAGTGAGTAGGATCTCATATCTAAGAGTTCTTAGATAGATGTCACACAGGTAGAGATTAGGTGAAAAGACTGTAACTTGTAGTGTTTACTGAGAGTGTTTGAACTAATTCTGTTTAGTGGATTTCCTTCCTGGCTTGGTAGCCCCCAGACGGAGGATCTGTTTACTGAGAGTGTTTGAACTAATTCTGTTTACTGAGAGTATTTGAACTAATTCTGTTTAGTGCACCGAACTGGGTTAACAATTGCTTGTGTCTCTTGCATTACTGTTCTTTATCTTTTATCCTTTTTATATTGTTCAGATATTAGTGTCGTGACATTACCTTCGACATCTGATATCTGATACAAAAATTTCAATTGGTATCAGAGCAGGCATCCTGCTCTGTTTCTGGGTGAGATCTAGGGAGGTTACTTTCTTGTACTATGGATAGAGACGGAGGATCTGTTCACAGACCACCTATTCTGGATGTATCCAACTATGACTACTGAAAACCTCGAATGGTAGCCTTCCTGAAATCTTCAGATAATAAGGCTTAGAAGGCTGTTTTAACAGGCTGGGAACATCCAGTTCTTATAAAGGAAGGAGAGGTTACAACTAAGAAGAAGGCTGAGGAACAATGGACCAAGGAGGAGGATGATCTAGCCCTTGGGAACTCTGAAGCATTGAATGTTATATTCAATGGGGTTGATAAAAACATCTTCAGATTGGTGAACAACTGTGAGGTGGCTAAAGATGCTTGGAATATTCTCAAAAGCACTCGTGAAGGCACCTCTAGAGTGAAGATGTCTAGACTGCAGCTGCTCACTACCAAGTTTGAAAATTTGAGGATGAAAGAAGATGAAAATATCCATGAATTTCATATGAATATCCTTGAAATTGCTAATGCCTCAGGAGCCCTGAGTGAGAATATGTGAGATGAAAAACTAGTAAGGAAAATACTCAGGTCACTTCCTAAGAGATTTTCCATGAAGGTGACAGCCATAGAAGAGTCTCAAGACATTTCCAATATGAGAGTGGCTGAACTAATTGGATCCCTCCAAAAATTTGAGTTGGGAATGTGTGATGGATCTGAAAAGAAAGTCAAAAGCATAGCCTTCATGTCAAACACTAAAGAGAAAGAGGAAGAAAGTGGTGAAGATACTGATGAAGATCTGGCAAATGATGTAGCATTACTGGGAAGACAGTTCAACAAACTTCTGAAAAAGATGGATGTAAGGTCTAAGTCTAATGTCAAGAACATCTCATCTGACATCAGTAGGTCCAATAATGCTAGAAGAAGAACAAGATCTGATGAAAAGTCCAAAGAAGGAAAAGGAGTCCAGTGCCATGAATGTGATGGGTATGGACACATTAGAGCTGAATGTGGGACCTACCTCAAGAAACAAAAGAAGAGTCTTGCTGCTACTTGGTCTGATGAAAGTGAAACTGAAGAATCTGCAAATCTTATGACTGCCTTGACTGGAAGATGGGGTTCTAATGAAGACTCAAGTGATGGTGAAGTAACCTTTGATGAGTTAGCCACTACCTATAGAAAGTTGTGTCACAGAAGTGAAGAAGTGTGTCAACAAGTTGAAAATCAGAAGAAAGTGATAACACAACTGGAGAATGAGAAGGAAGAATACTTGGAAACCATCTCTAAGTTAGAGACTGAAGCTATGTTCTTGAACTCCAAACTGGATGAGATGACAAAGTATGTCAGAATGCTGAATAATGGATCTGACACCTTAGACAAAATTTTCCAGACTGGAAAAATGGCAGGAGACAAGTCTGGCCTTGGGTTCAATGAATCCAAACCTGAGTTTAGTCACACTGGTAGCAAACCAAACATGTCACATCATATGTCACAACATCTTAAGGGAAGACAACATAATGGAAAACACCAAAGATGGAGATGTCATTACTATGGAAAATTTGGTCACATAAAACCATTATGCTTTAAGTTGTATGGCTATCCTAGTCCTTCTCATCATCAACCTAGACCCAAACATCACATCACTGTCAACAGAAAACAATGGGTTCCTAGGACTGATGTTACTAACCTAATAGCTCACACTTCCTTCAGAGTTTCAGCCAAAGAAGACTGGTATTTTGATAGTGGGTGCTCCAGACACATAACTGGAAACAAGAACCTACTAACTAACCTTCATCCTCATGCCACCGGCTATGTAACCTTTAGTGATAGAGCAAATGGTGAAATCAAGGGAATGGAAAGCTAAACTGCCCTGGAGTCCTAACCTTGACAATGTCCTACTTGTTAAAGGACTGACTGCAAACCTAATAAGCATCAATCAACTATGTGACCAAGGTCTAACTGTAAACTTCACAAAAACTGAATGTCTGATTACTAATAAAGAAAATGAAGTGACCATGAAAGGAGTCAGGTCTAAGGACAACTGCTATATGTGGAGTTCTCAAGAAACTGGTTACTCATCAATGTGTACTCTAGCCAAAGAATAATAAGTGAAGATATGGCATCAAAAATTGGGTTATTTGCATCTTAAAGGAATGAAGAGGATTATAGTTGTTGAAGCTGTAAGAGGAATTCCAAACTTAAATATTGATGAAGGAAGAGTTTGTGGGGAGTGTCAGATTGGAAAACGGGCAAAGATGTCACATCAGAAGCTCAGACATGACACCACCTCCAGAGTGCTGGAACTTCTCCACATGGACTTGATGGGACCTATGTAGGTGGAAATTCTTGGTGGGAAAAAGTATGCTTATGTTATGGTGGATGACTTCTCCAGGTACACCTGGGTCAATTTTATAAGGGAAAAATATGATGTATTTGAGGTATTCAAAGATCTTTGCCTAAGACTTCAAAGAGAAAAAGAAAGTCAGGTTATAAGAATCAGAAGTGATCATGGGAAAGAATTTGAGAACAACAAATTTTGCTGGATTCTGTGCATCTGAAGGAATTAGTCATGAGTTCTCATCCCCCATTACCCCTCAGCAAAATGGTGTGGTAGAAAGGAAAAATAGAACTCTCCAAGAATCTGTCAAAGCTATGATTCATTCTAAGAAAGTGCCCTACCATTTCTGGGCTGAAGCCATGAACACAACTTGCTATGTTCACAACAAAGTAACCTTGAAGAAAGGGACTCCTACTACTTTATATGAAGTCTGGAAAGGGAGAAGACCTACAGTCAAATACTTCCATATGTTTGGTAGTAAATGTTATATCTTGACTGGTCGTGAACAAAGAAGGAAGATGAACCCCAAGAGTGATGAAGGAATATTTTTGGGCTACTCAACAAACAATAGAGCATTTAGAGTCTTTAATTCCAAAACAAAAGTAATGATGGAATCTATCAATGTTGTGGTTGATGATCAACAGACTGATGTCACAGACGATGTTGAGACATCCCTAAATGATCTCCCAGCTAATTTCCCATACAAAAGTAATGAGAGTGAACTCACTCAAGCTGAACCTGAAACTGACAAAATTAATAAGGGACCATCTATCAGAATTCAGAAGGATCATCCTAAAGATCTCATTATAGGGGACCCAAATAAAGGGGTCACAACTAGATCAAGGGAAGTGATCTCACATGGGTGTTTTGTGTCTAAGATTAAGCCTAGGAATATCAAGGAAGCCTTGACCGATGAATTCTAGATCAATGCCATGCAGGAAGAGTTAGGCCAATTCAAGAGAAATGAAGTATGGGAATTGGTTCCAAGACCTGAAGGAATAAATGTCATTGGAACAAAGTGGGTGTACAAGAATAAATCTGATGAACAAGGGGTGGTTACTAAAAATAAAGCAAGATTAGTAGCATAAGGATACACTCAAGTTAAAGGAGTTGACTTTAATGAAACATTTGCCCCTGTAGCTCGCCTTTAGTCCATTAGACTATTGCTTGGAGTGGCATGTATTCTGAAGTTTAAACTGTTCCAAATGGATGTAAAAAGTGCCTTGTTGAATGGTTACTTAAATGAGGAAGTGTATGTTGAACAACCTAAAGGATTTACAGATCCAAATCTTCCAAAACATGTGTATAAGCTGAGGAAAGCCCTCTATGGTTTGAAACAAGCTCCTAGGGCTTGGTATGATAGACTCACAGTGTTTCTCATTAACAATGGATACAGGAAGGGAGGCATTGACAATAACCTATTTGTTAAGAATGAAGGAGGAAAACTCATGGTGGCTCAAATATATGTGGATGATATTGTGTTTGGTGGGATTTCAGATCAGATGGTCAAACATTTTGTTAAACAAATGCAGTCTGAATTTGAAATGAGCCTTGTTAGAGAGCTGACCTATTTTCTTGGGCTACAAGTCAAGCAGATGGAATATTCTATCTTTCTATCTCAAAGAAAATATACCAAAAACATTGTTAAGAAGTTTGGCATGGAGAATGAAATTCATAAAAAGACATCTGCTCCTACACATCTGAAAGTCTCCAAAGATGAAAATGGTGTTAGTGTAGATCAAAGTCTCTACAGAAGCATGATAGGAAGTCTGCTATATCTCACAGCAAGCAGACCTGACATTGCTTTTGCTGTAGGGGGTTGTGCTAGATATCAAGCTGAACCAAAAGTCAGTCACATAAACCAAGTGAAAAGGATACTGAAATATGTCAATGGCACCAGTGACTATGGGATGTTGTACACTCATGGATCTAGATCTATGCTGACTGGATACTGTGATGTTGACTGGGATGGAAGTGCTGATGATTGGAATAGCACATCAGGAGGATGTTTCTTCTTGGGGAACAACTTAATATCATGGTTTAGTAAGAAACAAAATTGTGTGTCTTTGTCCACTGCTGAAGCTGAATACATAGCAGCTGGAAGTAGTTGTTCTCAACTAGTTTGGATGAAATAGATGCTGACTGAATACAATGTCACGTAAGATGTCATGACATTGTACTGTGACAACCTGAGTGCTATAA
The DNA here is from genome assembly GCF_024323335.1 of Lathyrus oleraceus. Lineage (NCBI taxonomy): Eukaryota > Viridiplantae > Streptophyta > Magnoliopsida > Fabales > Fabaceae > Lathyrus > Lathyrus oleraceus. The sequence goes on along the minus strand of NC_066584.1, from coordinate 319,157,612 downwards.
ATATTTCTAAGAATCCTATTCAGCACAGCAGGGCAAAACACATATTCGTCATCATTTTATTAGAGAACTAGTGGAAGAGAAAATCATAGCCCTGGAGCATGTTACTACTGAAATACAATTAGCTGATATATTTACAAAGGCTTTGGATGCTAATCAATTTGAATGTCTAAGAGGGAAATTTGGGATTTGTATCCATGAGAATTTATAGCAATTAATTTGGAGTGGAAAATGTAATAAAAATATTGTCTGTCCACTTAAAAGAAAGTGCCCCATTTATGGTATATCATTACCTAGTATTGGAACTTCCATCTATAGCATTCGCACACGCAACCTCTGCTCAAACATTTTCACCTTCCTTCAACTCCATCAACCTTCTCTGCTTGGGCAACAAAAACCCTTCCACAAGCTCAACAAGATGTCACAACATCCTTCACCATCTCATTCTAAAAACACCAAACCCGCGCACAAAGCTAGAACGTCCTCTATGGACTTTCTTAATGAAGACATTCTGGAAGTGATTCCCCTGTCAGTCATCCCAGGCGACGCTCCTGGTTCATCCTCCATTGCAGGCCATACTCAAGGTAACAGTTCTAATACCCCTAGCTCTAAGGACGACATACATCATACTGATCGTGTCATTAGAAATCTTGTCACGAGGATCCTAAATGAAGGACACTCTATAAAGGGAGTTTCTACTCCTCTATCAAGAAGGGATCCATCTCCTGAGGTTGGACCTCACAATGAGAAAGATGATGATTCATCTAGGTCTGAAAAAGATATAACTGCTGAAGGATTGTGCTCTTTAGGGCAAACTTTTCCTAGTAAGAAATTCGTAGCATCACCTACCGTCAATGCTACTCAGTCTAAGAAGCATGACTCTGCTAAGAAGGTGATTGACCTGGAAGATGAGAGCTCGGATGATGAAGATGATAACTTGCTTTATCACTTGAAGCCTAGTGTAGCTAAGAGGATGAAGACCAGAAAGGGTAGGTCTGTGGATGAGATGATGACAACCGAAACTGCTAAGAAGGCTACTGCTGTAGGCCCCTCAAAGTCTTGGAGTAAAGTGGAGGTGAAGAAGAGAAAAGTAAGAGAAAGTTCTGACTCAGAGGAAGATGTTGAAGAAGATGTCCCTGACATCTCTCCTATCAAGAGGACACCTGTTAGAAAATCCCCTGCAAAAGTTGTTGATGTACACTTGGATAATATTCCCTTCCATCTTGAAGATGGAGCAGCAAAATGGAAGTTTGTAATCCAAAGGAGAGTGGCTGTGGAAAGAGAACTGGGCAAGGATGCTGTGGAGGTTAAAGAGGTCATGGACCTGATTAAATCTCATAGATTAATGAAAACTGTTACTGGGCTACCTCAGTGTTTTGAAGGTCTGATTAAAGAATTTGTGGTGAACATCCCTGAGGACATTGTTGATAAAAACAGCAAAGAGTTTTGTAAGGTGTTTGTTAGAGGGAAGTGTATCAATTTTTCTCCAACTATGATTAATAGGTTCCTAGGAAGAGGAACAGAAGGAGCTTGTGAACTAGAAGCCACAGACAATGAGGTTTGTAAGGAAATAACTGCTAGACAGGTCAAGGAGTGGCCTAGCAAGAAGCATCTCCCTGCTAGAAACCTAATTGTGAAATATGCTATCTTGCACAAGATAGGGTCAGCAAACTGGGTACCAACCAATCACATCTCTACAATCTCAAATGCTCTTGGAAGGTTCATATTTGCTGTTGGAACAAAGCTGAATTTTGATTATGGTAGATTCATGTTTGAACAAATTGTCAAACATGCTTCTACAAATGCAGTGAAGTTGCCCATAGCTTTTCCCTCAATGATTTGTGGGATAATCCTAAGCCAGCAACCTGGAATTCTGAGCACAAATGATCTTCCTTGTAGAAGAAAACCTCCCCTGTCAGTTCATTACAAATTATTTGAAGGCATTCATGTCAATGACATTGTCATGACATCTGCTGTGAAGAAGCCAGCCTCTCAAGGTGGTCTGATTGCTAAACTGAAAGAAACTTGTAAGGAATTGGAGATTGGGATAAGGGTAGCTAAAGCCAGGAAAGAAGCTTTGGAGGCTCTGATTGAAAGCTTAGAGCAAGGTGATAGAGATAATGTTGGACAAGCCAAGGAAATAGAAGCCCAAACGTCTAGTGAGAGGTCTGAATCTCAAGATAAATCAAGTGGCAGTTCTAGTTCTAAAGCTGATGAAGATGCTAGCTCCTCTGACTGAGTTTGGTTGAAGATTGTTCCCCACTTTGATGATGATGTGTTGTTCTGGATGTTCTGATGGTGTTTTTTTTACAGTCATGTTTTGATGCCTTGATGTATTTCTTGGGTTCTTTTTGATTTCTCTGGATTCTTTTTATCTCAACTTGTTAAGTTGTGTATGTTTGTGGTTTTGTAACACCTAACAATATGTTTTGACATTCTATGTGACATTCTCTTTGGCTAATAGACATTTATTTTGTCTTATTGGTCTCTTTGGTCTCTTTTGGCTAAAAAGGGGGAGAAGTAACTAAAGGAACTATAGCTAAAGTAGCTATGCTATAAACAGATGATGTTGAAAAGGATGGTGTGTGTAGTACAGGTGATGTTGAAGGTGATGTCAGATGGGGAGTTACAGGTGTTGTTGAAGGAGATGTCTGTGTTGAGCAGACTGAGGGGGAGAAGAAGCACTTGTGTGTTTAATATATGTTTACTAGTTGCTATTTTAGCTAGTAATATGTGTGTTAATACTTCTGCTGCTAAACTACTGATGTGGTTATTATCTTGTGAACAAATGGCCCGATGTATGTTTTAGCCAAAATTTGCCAAAGGGGAAGTTTGTTGGTTCTATGTGTTGGCAACAATTTTGGTAAAACCTAGAGTGTTCACAAGTTGTCACAAGGGTTATCTTGACATAAGATATCATGTACCTGCAGGGTGTTTAAAATATGAATATGTAGGATTTTACTGAGATGCCAGACCCGATGTCATGACATCTGTATACAGAACATTCAGTCTGAATATTATGTATTGTGTGATTGCGTTTTTTATGTTAATCTATGTGTGATTGATGCAATGATTGAACGCGCCTTCAATCAGTAATTAAAAGCAGATTGACTTATTTTCCAACAAGATATAATCAGCTGTCATGAGAAGATATGAATGGAAAATAGTTTTAGGGTTTTGTGATGTCCAAGCCCAGCCAAACACTTCTATAAAAAGGGCATGGAATACCTGGTTTTAACACATAAGAAATAACGAACGAAATATTGAGAGAGAATAAGGGTTTTAGTCTTATATGGTCGTGTGTATTGTGAGCCATTCATTCATCCATAGATGATTGAATTGGACTGACTTTTAAGTTGTAATTTGTCCACTCTAAGCTTTGAAGCATGAGTGTGTGTTTACTTGATTGAAGCTTTTAAGAAAGATCAAGTATGTGTTCTTGAAGAGTGTCTTCTTTTCATTGTAATTCTTGTTTTATATCATTGCTGTGATTGAGGGGGGGGGGGGTGAGTAGGATCTCATATCTAAGAGTTCTTAGATAGAAGTCACACGGGTAGAGATTAGGTGAAAAGACTGTAACTTGTAGTGTTTACTGAGAGTGTTTGAACTAATTCTGTTTAGTGGATTTCCTTCCTGGCTTGGTAGCCCCCAGATGTAGGTGAGCTTGCACCAAACTGGGTTAACAATTGCTTGTGTCTCTTGCATTACTGTTCTTTATCTTTTATCCTGTTTATATTGTTCAGATATTATTGTTGTGACATTACCTTCGACATCTCATATCTGATACCAAAATTTCATATGCAAATGATATGATGTGTGATGAGCACATGCTTATGCATTAGGGTTATGGAGGGTGATATGAAATTAGGGTGATTTTGAGGGTATGACAAGTGCCCTTATTTAATATTCTCGGACTTGAATACGTGGATAGCAACGACTTCCATGCCTTCAAGGTAGAAGAGGATTAAATGCAAAAGGTATCCGGAAATTTGCCATACTGGGGATGTAAATGATCTACTGGGATTATTTGTGGGAAAGTGTTTACAGAATGGCAAATGACCTTGATATGAGTTCATTTGTCGGGGAAATGGATATGATATTTTGTGGGCTTCACTGGGGAGGATATGGTTATGAAGATTATGTATGATATGTAATGCATGCTATGTTATGCAACAAAAGTATCTCTTAAAAAAGGAAGGTTCAATGACAATACTCCAAGAAGAAAGGTAGGGAAATAAACTCCGTTGGGAATAAGAATTATGTAAAAAAGTGCTAAAAATCCCTAGAGATAGTTGGGAACATCCGAAAATGGGAGAAAACCATTCCTAACAATAGCTAGGAAGGTTAAACAAAAAGAGGACTTCCCCTAGCAACGGCTGGGGAGGAAAAGCTTAGTGACAATTCCTAGCAATGGCTAAAATACCTGACTTCTGTTGGGGAGATTTAGATTCAGTGGTGATTCCTAGCAACGGCTGGAACACCTGACATTTTGGATGAAAATCCCTAGCAACTGTAGGGGAAGAAATTCAATGATGATTCCTAGCAACAGCTGGAATACCTGACTCTTAATGGGGATAATCTTCAGGTTCAGTGATGATTCCTAGCAACGATTGGAATACCTAACTCTACTGGAGAGAAAAATAGGTATCATGATGATTCCTAACAACGGCTGGAATACCTGACCCTGATGGGGAAAAAGAAGTTCAACAATGATTCCTAGCAATGGCTGGAATACCTGACTCGTGCTAGGGGGAAAACCTCTAGATTCAATGATGGTTCCTAGAAACGAAGGGAATACCTAACTCTATCAGGGGAATATTGAATGTGACGTGATGATTCCTAGCAACAACTGAAATACCTGGCTTGTGGAATACACGACTCTATTTGGGAAAGTCCTTAGCGATTGCTGGGAAGATTCGAAAATGGGCAAAGACAATCCCTAGCAACGACTGGAAAGGTCATAAGTTTGATTAATATAGTCCTTAGCAACAACTGGGAAGGAAGATTTGAATTTTGTAATGAACATCCCTAGCAACGGCTCGGGGAGAAAGGAGGGATTTTTCTTGAGTAAGATATGGGTGCAACTTTTAAAAAGTATACTTATGATGCAATGTTATGTATGTGAAATGCCGATGTATGTTCGGGCTGCTGGGGAATATAAAAATTTTATGAATTGTGCCAAGTATGATTGGGCTCTGCGGGGGATAATTTGTTGGGGGTACCAATGATGATTGGGATTTAAGTTTTCTTGTGAAGAGTGGACTGACTTCTCGACTTCTTGATTTGTATCTTTTATCGCTCAGGTTGCACCTGGTGCAATTGCTCTAGCTGCTGATTATCCTATTGGGGATTTCTTGATCTAGAAAGTCCAAGGGACTTTGTGGCTTTGTGGTGTTTAGGTATACCAAGCATGTTCTACTAAGTTTACCCTTGGATACTTTGAAATAAAAGTAACTTCAACATTTTCCTTTTGGATTTTTTTAGTAAGAGTTGTTTACCTAAAATTTTCAATGCGATGTTAATTAAAGATATTCACACTTCACAATCAAAGCAGGAAAATAAAAACACTGAGCACATATGATGGAAAAGATTTTATTGATAAAAGAATGATCCCAAAAGTGGGTATGTTATACACATAAGCAATTCCTAAAAGATGTGATTGCAAAAAGAAATTGAAAAACTATAATGGAAATGGAAATAGCTCGAATTTCCACTAAGTTTCGATTCTGCTATAATCCTTATGTCCTCGAAGGTCATCGGATCTTGCTTCGGAAGAAAGTGATTGGATTGACTTTGTTAGGGATGTGAAAGACTCTTTGCATACTCTAGCCTCTCGCTTTTATGAATCACTAATTTTTCCTAGATCGCCCTTTCGGGTTTTCAGTCTTCCGGGATACCCATTTTAGCATAAGCCTCCCTTTCGGGTTTTCAACTTATTGGATTCTTTCTTTTGTTTAAGCGTAGTATTTTTTGACTGCATCCGGATACACAGAGGATGAAAGATCTTCACCATCCATAGTTAAAAGTATTAAGGCTCCTCCAGAGAAGACCTTTCTAACAACATATGGGCCTTCATAGTTTGGCGCCCATTTTCCCCTAGGGTTAGTGTGAATCGATAGAATCTTCTTCAAGATTAGGTCTTCGGCCTTGAGGCTTCGGGGAAAGACCTTTTTGTCAAAAGCTCTCTTGAGACGCTTTTGGTACAGCTGGCCATGGCAGATAGCTGCCAAGTGCTTCTTATCAATGAGGTTTAGTCGGTCAAATCTGGCTTCCACCCATTCACCTTCGTCGAGCTTGACATCAGTCAAAATCCTGAAGGAGGGAATCTCTATTTGAATAGGCAGGACCACATTCATCCCATACACGAGAGAGAAGGGAGTTGTTCAAGTGGAGGTACATACCGAAGTACGATAGCAATGGAATGCAAATGGGAGCATCTCATGCCAATCCTTGTAGGTTTTCAACATCTTTTGCACGATTTTATTGATGTTTTTATTAGCTGCCTCAACAACGTCATTCATCTTTGGTCGATACGGTGATGAGTTGTGATGTAAAATCTTGAAGCTCTTACATAGCTCTTTTATCATCTTGTTATTGAGGTTAGATCCATGACCAGTAATGATCTTATTTCGGACCCCATAACGACAAATGATATCTTTCTTCAAGAAATGAGCCACTACTTGTCTTGTGACATTTGTGTACGAGACTGCTTCCACCTATTTGGTGAAATAGTCTATAGCTACCAAGATAAAGTGATGTCCTTTTGAGGCAGTTGGTTCGATGCGTCTAATTACGTCAATGCCCCATATGGCAAAAGGCCAAGGTGATGTTAGGACATTGAGTGGAACTGGTGGTACATGGATCTTGTTAGCATAGATCTGATATTTATAGCATGTTTGTATGTGGCGATAGCAGTCAACCTCCATGGTCATCCAGTAGTAGCATGCCCTTAATATTTTCTTAACCATCGTATGTCGACTAGCATGTGTCCCAAAGAAGCCTTCGTGGATTTCCATTATAATCCGGTTTGCTTCTTGTATATCTATGCTTCTGAGCAAGACTAAATCATGATTCCTTTTGTATAGTACCCCTCCACTCAAGAAGAATTTGAAAAAAATCTTTCGAAGGTACTTTTTATTCGTGATGGATGCATTCTCAGGATATTCTTGACTCTCCAAGTATTTCATGATGTCATAAAACCAAGGATGGCCATCAAACTAATCTTCGGCTGCCAAACAGTAAGTTGGCTCGTCCAAGTAGTCAAGGTGGAAAGTTGGTGCTTCATTTTTTCATTTAACCTTAAACATGGATGAAAGAGTAGCTAAGGCATCAGCCAACCGATTCTCCTCTCGGGGGATGTGATAAAATGTAATCTCGTTGAAGTACGAGATCAACTTTAGAACATGCTCCTTGTAAGGGATCAGCTTGTGATCTCAAGCTTTCCAATCTCCTTTTACTTGGCTGATGACTAAGGCTGAATCTCCATAAACTTCAAGGATTTTGATTCTAAGATCAAAAGAAGCTTCAATACCGAAGATACCAGCCTCGTACTCCATTATATTGTTGGTACACTCAAAGCTTAACCTTACTGTGAAGGGTAAATGAAACCCAATCGGGAATGTGATGACTGCCCCAATTCCATTGTCTTGAGCGTTAGAAGCGCCATCAAACAAAAATTTCTAACGTGACCTAGGTTCTGATCCTTCCTCAGGGCCGAGGATGTTGCAATCCCTTATTAACATGATGTCCTCATCAGGTAATTCAAAGCGCATGGACTGATAATCCTACAAGAGTTGGTGAGCAAGATAGTTGGATAAGACACTTCCTTTGACAGCTTTCTAGGTGATATGTTGAATGATGTACTTAGTTAGGGCCATTTGCCAATAGGCGACTCTACCGGTTAGAGAAAGCTTCTCAAATATGTACTTGACATGATCCATATTGGAGATTAGGAGTGTTATATGTGTAACCATGTATTGCCTCAAGCATTTGGCAGCCCAAGCAAGTGCACAATAGGTTTTCTCAAGCATCGAATACCTACTCTCGTAATCGGTAAACGTTTTGCTGAAGTAGTATATTGCATGCTCTTTTCTTCCAGTTTCGTCATGTTGACCTAGGACACATCCCATGGATCCCTCAAGAACCGTTAGGTACATAATGATAGGTATGTCTGGCACAAGAGGTGTTAGAATTGGAGGTTCTTGCAAATACTCCTTGATCTTCTCAAAGGCATTTTAACAATTTTCATTCCACACGACTGCCTGATCTTTGCGAAGCAACTTGAAGATTGGCTCATAAGTGGTCGTGAGGTGAGATATGAATCTAGCTATGTAATTCAATCTCCCTATAAATCAACATACCTCTTTCTCAATTTTCGGCATAGGCATAGCTTGTATGGCCTTAACCTTTTCAGGGTCAATTTCAATACCTCGTTAGCAGATAATGAAATCTAACATTTTTCCAGATCTTACCCCAAATATGAATTTGTTGGGATTGAGCATCAATCTAAACTTTCTCAAGCATTCAAATAGCTTCTCTAGGTTAACCAAGTGCTCCTCTTCATTTTGGGACTTGGCAATCGTACACTTCAATCTCTTTATGAATCATGTCATGAAAGAGTGTCACCATTGCACGTTGGTATGTTGCGCCAACATTCTTTAATCTAAAAGGCATAACCTTATAGAAAAAAGTTCTCCATGGGGCGATGAAGGTTGTTTTCTCTATGTCATCCATAGCCATTCTGATTTGGTTGTAACTGGAGAAGCCATCCATAAAGGAGAATACAAAGAATTGAGTTGTGTTGTCTACTAGCACATCAATGTGAGGCAGTGGGAAGTCTTCTTTTGGACTTTCTCTATTCAAGTCTCTATAATCTACACACATACGCACTTTTCCATCCATTTTGGGTATGGGTACAGTGTTGGCTATCCACTGAGGATAGTTGACTATGGCCAGAAAACCTGTGTTGAGCAGCTTATGCACTTCCTCCTTAATCTTCATTTCTATTTCAGGCCTAGTTATCCTCAGTTTCAGCTTAACTGGAGGTCAATCTGCTTTAAGGGGTAATCTATGTACCACAATGTTAGTTTCAATACCAGACATGTCTTCGTAGCACCAAGCAAACACATCCATGTACTCTTGTAGGAGCTTGACCAACTTTTCTTTCACATCTTCTTGTAGGGTTACACCTATTCTGACCTCTTTCACTTCCTCCTCGGTTCCAAGATTGACCACTTCTACTGATTCTTCATGCGGTTGGATGACTTTTGACTCTTGCCTCAATAGTCGAGATAACTCCTCAGGGAGTTCACAATCTTCCTCACAATCTTTGTCAGCGTGATTAACTTGATTGTCTAAGTCATATGGGACCATAACAGTTTCGTTATCAGTGGTAATCGAGTGGAATCTGTATGATTCATGGTTCATGATTTTATTTTCATGAAGAAGAGGAAAAATGAATGAAAACATAAAAGAAAATATAAGAAAACATTGCCATTTTTTGGTTAAGTGAAAAGGTAAAATATAAATGAAAGACAAAGAGCATAATTTGATTGCAAATGTGATGATTTCATTGATTAATTTGACTGAAAATTAAAGGGGCCCTACAAATTGTTCCCCATGCCTTGGGCATAGCATGGTTCTTTTTCTTAAAGGAAAACAAAACAAATGGGAAATTACTTTTCAAACATAGTAACTTCGGGTATCTCTGTGGCAGTCCAATTTGTCAATTCTTGACTTTCCATCCTTTGGTACACAAGTCCTTCTTCATTAGCCACACCATCATTTTCCTCTTCCACTACACAGATTTGTCCGTCTACGAGGTGTCTAGCGCTTGTAAAAATATATGGTAACGGGTGCCCTTGTCCTTCCACAACATTTGGCAATAGTTTATTTACAATTTAGGAATGGTATCCCAAAACGGATCGATGCTTGTTAATAGGAAAATCCAATACTCTTCCATAACCTTCAGGGTGTCCAGATTTAATCACAATTCTAACATCCTTCTAAGAAACCATTGGTAATTCAGCTTTCTTCCCTTTCTTCGCGGGGGCAACCATCTCTACTTTCACCACCTCAAACTATTGAAACAGGTTTTCATGCACTTCACCTCCTCCCTCAATGTAGCGAAAAGACGCTAGGTGACTTACCATGATATTCTTTACACCTTATATCACCACAAGCTTATTGTTGATAAAACATTTCAGCCTTTAGTGGAGTTTCGATGTGATAGCTCCGGCTGAGTGTATCCAAGGCAGCCCAAGCAGACAACTATAAGCGGAGTATACGTCCATGACAAAGAAGGTAATACAGAACGTAGGGGGTCCAATCTTTATTGGGAGGTCAACTTCTCCAATCACTGTCCTCCTCGAGCCGTCAAATGCTCTAACAACCAACTCACAAGGTTTCATCACAAGCCCTTCAATAGTTAACTTTGACAATGAGATTTTTGGTAGAACATTCAGAGATGAACCGATATTTACCAACGCCCTTGATAAGATAATGTCTACACATTTGATGGAAATATGTAGAGCTTTATTGTGATTCCTCCCTTCGGATGAGAGCTCATCGTCATTAAACCCCAAGCTTATACTGGCAGCAATATTGTTGACTACACCTTCGAATTGACAAACATGAATTTCTTACGGGACATGGGCAACCCTCAAGAATTTTCCCAAGGCATCTCTACGTGCTTCTGAGCATATTAGCAAAGACAACATTGAAATCTTTGTCAGCGTTTGGTTGAGTTGATCAACCACCTTGTAGTCGCTTCTCTTAATGATACGCAAAAGTTCCTCCCTATTGCTGATTGGTGTGGAATCCTGCCTTTGCTGATTATTTTCAACTTTTTTGCCCTTGTCTTGGCTTAAGGCCCCACTATTGTCAATAATAGGGGGCACCAGTGCAAATATCCTTCAACTCCTTGTCACTCCAACAGTTCCAGTTATATTCACTATATGTTCATTGATTGCCAAAGGTTCCTCTTGCACTTTATGTCCATGGGTATAGACAGTGGAGTCATAGACCCACGCCATTGCTTTTGAGTCTTCGAAAGGGAACAGAGTAGGCACAATTAATACCAAAGGAATAATTGGATTAACATAAATGGTCATTGGAGATAGATCATAGGGAATATCCAGGGGCTGGACTTGATCATACGGGACCTCTAGTGTTGCTACATCTTCACTAGTGGAGAGATGTTATGCCACTATGATTCCGTCGCTCACCAATTCTTGGACAACAGATTTCAAAACTTCACAATCTCGGGGGTTAATTATACAATGCTTACAATCAACATCACAAACAGGAAACAAACTATTTGTTAACAATTGTTTCTTAATCTTAATCAGGGGGTCTTCAATTCGTCCACTCGGAACACCAATCTTCTTCCTTCCTCAACTTCCACCATATTTACCGCAAACTTGTTATATGGTGGCATAGGATTGTTTTTCAAATTCGGGTCGTTTGACACAAACGTGATTACCTTTGAGTCTATCAAATCTTGAACTTTGTATTTCAAGGTCTTGCAGTTTTCTATTAAGTGGTCGGGAGCTCCAAAGTGGAACTCACACTGGGCCTTTGCATCGTAACCGGGAGGAAGGACTGTTGGTGGTGGTCCTAACTCCCTTAACTGCACTAATGAGCCATGTAACAAATATCGTAATATACGACTGTATGGCATAGGAACGGGATCAAATCTCCTATCGGGTCTTCGTTCTCTTTGTTGTTGTTGTTGCAAATAATATCGTTGTTGTTGTTATTGTCGTTGTTAATATGGTTGTTATTGATATGGAGCGGATTGTTGGTTGGCTCAATGATCAACTGGGATGTCATATGGTTGCTGATTCTGAATTGGTTCCACAGCGGCCACTTGTTGGTACGGTGCACGGTACGTCGGCGCCTTTCCTCTAACAACAACAATTGTATTGGTTTCACCCTCTCGCTTCTTCCCATAAGCAACAAACGGCTTCTTCACCATACTAGATGTACTAGCAGCATTCTAGATTTTTCCCATTTTGATCATGTTTTCTATTCTCTCACCGGCGAGAACCAAATCCGAAAAACTTGAGGACGTACTTCCTACCATTATGTCTAAATAGGGGCCTTGGAGGTTTCCCATAAACATGTCAATCATCTCCCTCTCTAACAAAGGAGGTTATACCCTTGCGTCTAGGTCCCTCCATCGTTGGGCATACTCTTTAAAGTCTAATCAGACTTTTGAGTTAGATTTTGAAGTTGGGTTTGATTGGGAGCTATGTCAATGTTGTATTGATAGAGTTTTAGGAAAGCCTCGACCATATCCCTCCATGACCGGATGTGAGTTCATTCCAATTGCATATACCAATCTAGCGATGCTCCACTTAAATTGTCTTGGAAGAAGTGCATAAGAAATCTATCGTCATCGGAGTAAGTGGTCATATTTTGGAAGTAAGCTTTAACGCGTGTCCTTGGATCACTGGCTCCCTTGTATTTTTCAAAGTCGGGGGCTTTGAATTTGGATGGTATAACTACGCTAGGGACTAAACACATTTCAGCAGCATCAAAACCTATAGCACTGGAGCCCTCCATGGCTTTCAACTTCTCCTCAATAGCTCGGACTTTCTTCTCTACTTTGTTAGCAGATGGTCCAAAAGTGTCGTATACGGAAGCGACCCTTGGGCTGAAGAAGGCATCTTGTTGATCATCGATCTCAATTATTAGAGGGTTAATAAATGGTGGAGGAACACTGTCGGGTGCCCCTATAAGGATTTGGACTGGAGTGTTGCCTTTTGGAGGCACAAGATTCTCTATAGTGACAGGAATGGTAGCAGGAGTGGCAGCAATAGCATGGGCTCTTTGGTTCATCTCTTTTTGGATCTTGGCCATGATTTCTTTCCCTCGGGCGACTGCTTGAATAATATCCATCAATTGCCCCATTTGCACACGCACTTGGGACACCTCTTCACGTAGGGCATCTTGGTTTTGCTCTAGTTGATCCATTATAGCTTGCTGATTGTTGTGTGTGTAATATGAATGTCGAGAAGTCAGCTTGACATAGCGGTTTCTATTAAGAAAGGTCGATGATGAGTTTTTTTTTTGTTTTTCTTTTGAAAATACGGAATGATGCATGAATGTGTTTTTTTGTTTTATGTTTTTTTTATTAATGAAAAGCTCTTAGTTATTTGTTTTGTTTATTGTAAGGAACACTTAACAATTTATCATTGCAATCAAGAATATAGAAGTACACACAAAGTGGATCATAAAGAAGCTTCATTCATCCATTGTAGGCAAATAAATACAAGTACAAAGGAACTGCAAATACAAGTTTTTGAATTGGAAAGCAAACATGCAAACTAGATATCAACCTTAAAAGTTACCCCTTTATACTTGTGGAGAGCTTTGATATCAGTGATAAGTTCCGCCATGGTCTTCTTGCAGAATTTGACAAAGTTGAAGACTTCCTCGGGGGTGTTTTCGGGGTACATGATCAAATTCTTCTCCTTTAACTTCTAGGGAAAGTCTTGAAGCATAATTGGTCAAGACAACCATGATCACTTACTTGTTCTTCCATCTTCATAGAGAGTTTGGAGGTTTTTCATTATGCCATCCATTTGAGCCATTGCAGCTTCTGCCCCAAGGCATCTCTCTTCCCAATATCGGTGGTCGTTTTGCAACTACAAGTAAGCTTGGTCATAGATTCCCTTATTCAGGTTCTCGATTTGTTCAAAAGCTCTTCCATTTTTGAATTGCTCATGCAAGAAGCTTCGGTAGATCTTCTCCCTTTCAAACTGCTCTTGGGCCAAAAGATCGTTGCACTCTTTGAGAGTGATCGTTAGCTCCAGGATTTGGGCCTCGTAGTCCTCTTCGGCCTCTTTCTTCATCGCATTTGACCTCCTAAGAGTTTTCTCAAGGTCCTTGATAGTGTGATAGGCTTGATCTAACTTGTTGTTGCGGAAGTTTAGCTCAGAATTAGTTCCTAATAGAGCACCACCTACCCATTCTATTTTTCCTTCAACCTCCCTCAATCTCTTCTTGTTGACCTCAAACTCCTCATTGACTTGCTTACCCTTATCATCCAAGACTTGGTTGCGTTGCTTGGTACAACTAAGTTGGACTCGTAATTGAGTGTTTTCCAACTCTAGCTCTCGAATGTTATTGGTAAATTTTTCAACACCTACTTGCAAGATGGACTTAGGTCCGGGCATTAAAGGGAATGATGAAGGATCAAATAGGATAGGCATCTTGACCACTAAAGCTCTCCCTTTCACCCACATGAAGTAGGGTTCCTTAGCTAAGATATTTTTCTTCCCCTACTTTTGGTCAATTCTGACTATGCTTGTCCAAGCTCTTTTCACTCTTTTCACGACCGGATTGAGTGGGTCCATATTGTTGACAAAAAAAGGCACAAGGTCTCGGTCTTCGAGAGGAATTAACATAGCATACCCCAACTTTCCTTTCAGTAGCACGAGATTGTAGTTGATGCAACCATATATACCTATTAGAGGGACGTTTGGGAACCTTCCACATCTAAAAATGACATCCTTGGTTTCCAAGTCTCTCTTGCACCATAGGATGGAACTAGCGGAGAGAGAGGCAAATATTTGTGGCCATGGAAGACTGCTATAGGCAAAGGGTCCTCTTTGAGGCATGTGAGTCCTCATCTACAAATGTAAAAGGGGGCGCAACAAAGGAAGGTTCCTCCTGTTTTCTTATGCCTTGTATAGAACGTATGATAAAAATCCCCAAGCAAAAAACGCACTGGATTGTTGGTCAAGAATATCTCCACCGCCAAATAATCTATAATATTGTCTATGTTTTGAAATATAACAATTCCATGGATCAATAGTGCCAAGGTTAAACTACATAATTCTTCCTTTTCTTCTTTGATCATTTTTCCAAGCACGGTATTCTAAGAATTTCTTCGTAAGAGCTTTGACGGTGCCTTTGGGTCCCCAATTGGCCACTAATTTGTTTGCATTGATACCCAAGACTAAAGCTAGATCGGACAAGGTAAAACCTTCTTCCAATTTGGGGAAAGGATTTAAATCTTTGATTAATCGGTTGAGAAGCCTCTCCATCTCCTCCAAGGTTGGGGACAGTTGAAAATCTAGGAAAGTAAAACATCTTAACGGGATGTCGTAGTATTGATCTAGGGCTATAAGCGATCCAAAGTCAACCATTTCTGTTAGGAGGACCAAGATGTTTCCATAAGTTGTTCAGAACTTGTTGTCTTTGAGGGACGTAACCCTAGAGCTTAAAACCTTCAAGCTATCTGTTTGTGGCTCTTTATATCTGAAGGAGAATGTACTCTTTCTTAGTGGAGGATTCATGATTTTTTTGCAAAATAATGTCTTGTATTCCTGCATTAAACAATGAGATGCTAAGAGCTTTGTTTTATTGTGATTATGATGTACGAATGTTTATGGATGCATGGATGGATGAATTATTGGTTTGACGATGCATAAGCATGCATTCAATATCTGAGATCACTTTGACAAGGAATGTCGTTTAATAATGGCTACTTTTGAGCCAAGGTTCTCACTTTGTAAGATCTAGGACTTTTGATAAATTGAGTTTGGACACGACTCTTAGAGTCATGGACTCCCTTGACTGTCCGCCACTTATATCAATTTCCTTTCTAGGTGACAGCTTCATCAAGGAAATCTACTCTAAGCGAGATCTTCGTACCGACCCTCGCGAGGAAAGCTCCTTGAGGACCAGTACTATGCGACCATCGGTCTAGGTTAACCAAGTATAAATGTTATACAAAATAGGTCTTAGAGTCACGAACTCTAATGAAGATAAGGATGCTTACACCGAAAGCTCGACGATTATCAATACCTTTAAAAGAGTCTACTCTAAGTGAGGTTCTCACATATCCCTTATGATAAATTCTTCTCGGTGGCCAATACTACTCAACCTCTCTTATCTCAAGCTTACTCTCAAACTCGGGTAGAGAGTCTTTCACATAGGGCTTTTTTGCAATCATTATCAACCATTTTTATTTGTAACCATCATCACAGAACCAAAGTGACATACAAAAAAATATATATGATAAATAATTAGCAAATAAAACTATAAAAAAAAATAAAAGAATAAAAAATAGATAAACCCCCACACACGCCAAAAAGATAACCTAAACTAGGTTTGACTTGCTTAGGGGAATCGGGTCCTCAGTAGAGTCGCCAGTTGTCACTATTGAGGTTTTGGGAACAACCAGACCGACTGTTTATGAAAGGAATGCCTCTTTAAAAGAAAAGAAAAACACAGACTCGTCACCGAATTTTATTTAATTTCCTCGTCAAAAGAAAGGAGAGGGAAAATAGTCGATAAAACCCTCTAAAAGGAAGAATACACAAAGGAGTGTACATACGAAAATGGATTGGTCTCACAACCAAATAATGGGTTCTGAAGTCTATTATGCTAGGGGAAGGTATTAGCACCCCTGACGTCCATGGTACTTCATGGGAACAATTCAAGATGTCAGTGTGCGTGGGTATTTATCTCTTTAAAAATTCATCTTTATTATTTATTAGGAAAAGTGTGAAAGAATGAGATTTTGGTTTTTTATTATTATGCTCGCCAAGGATTAGGGCCCTTATGCCTAAGTATCATTCATCGGGTGATGAAGAATCAGAGCTCCGTAGTTCGGAGTAGAAAATGTTTGTGGGTTGGTTGATTTTACCTTAAAAAAGGGTTTTCGGTGTGATGCCTTAAAGCGAAAAAATAGGTTTGATGGGTTATGTTGTTTTTACATTGAAAAAGGGTTTATGAAAATAGTGTTTGTGATTAGATTTCACTAAAGTCTATGGGAGGAGCCGAATATTCTAGACAAACAAGTCAAGTGTCTTGTGTCCAAAATAATCAAAGTAAGGGTATGAGAGCTTCATCCTTACTCATTCCCCAGCACTTAAGGCTCGTGGCATACAATATTATTCATATTTTATATTATATTTTTGAGTTTGATTAAGAAAATGCGACTTGACGTTAGATCATGGGTTTATTGCTTTTGATTTTGAAATAATGACCTACATGAATATACAAAGTAACCAAGTAATAAAATAAAGGGTCTCATTGTAAGGTAACCCAAGATAAAGCCTTGTGTGTGCAATAGTGACCTAAGATAACAAGTGGATAATGGTATTACAATCATGTCTCCCTAGGGTAGTGCCATGATGTCATTCTTACAACGAAACATTGCAAGTTACAAATGAAATCCAAGTTAGGGCAAAATGTCAAGAGATTATGGCAAGGTCTCCAAGAAAGGGTCTAAATCCTCTAAGTCTAAAAGTTGGTTACAGATGAATGCATCTTTTTTGTCTTATAATTTTGTCATGTTTTTGTTGTTTTTGACTATGAGAACAATAAGTAAGATGACAATGATAAATATGCATGAGGACATCTATACCATGATGATGATGAGTACTTGAGAGTAAATTACAATAGAATAAAGTTAACAAGAAATTAATCATAAGATGATAAACAAGGTCAACAAAGAAAAATGGTTAGTGATGGATTGTTAGTGGTTAATTAAATGTACAAAGTAACCAGTTAGGGATTATCGATCCATAAGTAAAAAAAACTCAAAATATGGAGAATAAAGGGATAACTTATCATTGATGAACAGTATTGAAGATGCTTTTTGAACATCTAACAATAGTTTTGAACTAAATAAAGTTATACAACCCCAAGTCCATCTATAAATGGTTTGACAAATGGAAGATTATATCACCCAAAATGATTACAAGTTAACTTTTGAATGGCTAAGTTATGTACAAGTTAAACATTGAAGCACAAGTGTTATAGGGTTAATGGTTGGTGAAAGAAAACATAAACAAAAGATCAACAAGATTAGGATCACAAGTATGGTTTCATCTATGCATCACATGTTTTAAGTATGGTTAAATAGAAGCAACCTATCAATATCTCAAAGTATCATGAATGATATCTTGATCATTCACTGATAGGTTTGAAGTATTTAAGGTTTTTTCAACCCTAAAAGGTATTGAAGTATAGAAAATTATCCCTTTGGCTTTTGTCCATTTTGGGAAAAAAATTGCTTTTTGACTTTGTCTTCGAATTGGTTTAACATGTGACTTGGTATGCTCAATCTGACTTGCGTTTGTGTCTTGAAATGTTATGGTATGTATTTGGGACCAAATGGGATCAAAACAAAAGAGTTTAGGGACCTAATTCTTGATTATGAAAATTCTTCCTAAGTATGGCCTATTGTGTACACCATGATGAATCACCAACTTTGAACTTGGGCCAAATAAATTTGGCTTGTGCATTTTGTATGAAACGTAGGCGAATTAATATTTTACATTCCCTTAATGATTTGAAAAAGTAACCATATCAAAAAGAGTTCTGGTGTGGAAATGGCATTGGGGGAAAGTAGTGGTCATGAACATGATTTTAGGTCTACATAGGCACCTTGCTCAATGAATTAGGTATTGGACCTCGAAATAAAGTTGAAGAGGGATTCAATTAGGACATTTAGATCAAATAATATCTTCAAAAGGTTGAAAGGTGAAAAAGTTATGGGGTTTGGACCAAATGGCAGGCCAAACTTCCCAAAACAAGACCAACCAACATGCCCTAGAAATGCCATTTTGAGTTTTCTTGATTTTCAAGGCACCATGATGAATGTTTGAAGCTCAAATGATCATATATCAATGTAAAATAGGCCTTTATGTCTTGTGGTATGATTTTAGGTCAAGTTCATGGATGAAACCAATGCATTGAAAGCTCAAAGTTCGAAACCAAAGCTCCACTTATACAATGGATGAAATGGATGTTTGTTTGGTGGATGAAGATTTAAAATGACCTGAATTGGATGTGATTGGAGTGATGAATGATGAGGTGACTAAGTGAGGCAAGGCTTAGAAGCAAAGGGTGCACAAATTAGGGTTTCTTGGATCACAAGTTTCATTAAAGGCTATAATCATACAAACTAGGGTTTTGGGGTGCAAGAGGTGTTTTTAAATGATTCACAAGGTTTTGGTATGAAAAATGTTTGGATATTAGGGGTCCTCAAAGGTAAGTCCAAGGTACAAAGTGAATAAGGAATTGTACAAGCCACTAAGGATCAAGAACTATGGTTGAGATTCAATGAAAGACCAGATGAATCTTCAAATATCTTCAATGAGGGATCACCATCCAATTAGGGTTTTGGAGGTGAGTGAGATGTCTTGAGTGATCCTCCAAGGTCAAAGGATGCTTGAGGATGAAGATTGGGTTAAGTTGGCTTGGGCAAACCTCAACATGATCAAAGGTTCTTAATGCTTCTCAAATGAACACCATGCCTTAAGTTTGAGCTTGTTTATTATGAGTGTAGATGAAAATGAAATTATCTATGATGAGCATATGCTTAGGCATTAGGGTTATCGAGGGTGATATGAAGGTAGGGTGAATTTGAGGGTATGGAACCATCTATTATGCAAATTATTACTTCTTTGTTTTACAAATGGTTTCAAACTTTGGTTTTCCAAAAGATTTTATTTTTAACCAACATTTTTCAAACCCACACAATTCACACCCCTCTTATGTTTGGATACATGTGTCCAACAAGTGACATCATTGTCTAAATCTTCTTTAAAGATTCATCGTCTCAAGAGGATGAAGACTTCAAACATTTCTTCTAACGAGAGGACTTTCCTAAACACACCTTCACTTTTTAATGATGATAGATTTTAAATATTCATTGAAATTTTTAATCTTGAATTGTGAAAAACGATAATCAATGGTTCATTTATCCCTACTCTCTATGTCAATGGTGAATCAATAGATAAATCTTATTTCTTTTGTATCAAAGAAGACAAGATACAGTTCAAAATTTATTTCAAAGCTACGAACTTTTTGGTTATGTTTTTAAGTGAAAATTAATTTATTTATGTTCTTAATTGTAATTCTACCAAGGAAGTGTGAGACACTCTTGGGATGGTCTATGGAGTCTCTCTAAGTATCAAACAAGAAATAATGGACATAGGCATCCAAGAATTTGTAACATCAAATGAATGTGAAAGTTATATTCATAGATAGTGTTGAACCATTGGAAACCTTGGATGATATATTAGAAATTTTGTAACTAACAAATATATAATATTTAAAATTAAAATCAGAAACCTGAGCCAATTTTTAAATCGAGAGATTGGAATGTTTATGATTTTCAGGGAAAAACCAAAAAGGAAGAAACAATTGATAAGCTTAACAAGTTGATTCAGTTGTTAAAAGATGAAGGAATGAGCTAAAAAACCTAGAAAATCATTATAAATTACATAAAAAAAAATTTTGAAGAAGAAGAAGAAGAAGAAAAATCAACACTGGTAGCTTTTATTTGAAAGAACAATTTTGGTGAATGATCAATCCTCAGAAGATTCATCGTTTAATAACAAAGAGACTTCAACAACAAGAATATTTGCTTCAATAAACAAATAAGATGAAGAAGCTTCATCCACAGGAAACATTGAAATCAGAAATGAGGAAGAAGTTTCAAGTAGCAATATCTTTAGAGGCATAACATCTTGACAAAATCTTGAAAAATCATCTTTTGGATGAATCTTTGGGGATCTTTCATGTCTAGTTTTTTATTAAGGGGATGTACATGTTTTCTTGAAAGTCTATGACAAATAAGATGGTTGTGAGGTAACAACATTATCGTACAAGAAGTTATTTAAATTAAATGCTAAGTTAATCAAGGAATATGATAAGATTGAAAATAGAAATGTAGATCTTAAACACTATATTTAATTTCCTCATAAAAAGGTAGGAGAGGGAAAATATTCGATAAAACCCTCTAAAAGGAATAATACCCAAAGGAGCATACATACAGATATCGATTGGTCTTGCAACTAAATAATATGTTCGAAAGTCGATTACACAAGGGGAAGGTATTAAGATCTCTCACGTTTATGATACTCCATGGGAACCATTTAAGTTGTCAGCATGCGTGGGTATTTATCTCTTTAAAAATTTATATTTATTATTTATTAGGAAAAGAGTGAAAGAATGAGATTTTAGTTTTTTTTATTATTATGCTCACTAAGGATTGGGGCCCTTGTTCCTATGTATCATTCATCGGGTGATGAAGAATCAGAGCTTCGTAGTTCGGAGTAAAAAATATTTGTGGGTTGGTTGATTTTACCTTAAAAAATGGTTTTTGATGTGATGCCCTAAAGTGCAAATATAGGTTTGATGGGTTATGTTGTTTTTACCTTGAAAAGGGGTCTATGGAAACAGTGTTTATGATTAGATTACACTAAAGTCTATGGGCGGAGGCGAATATTCTAAACAAACAAGCCAAGCGTCTTGTTTCCAAAATAATTAGAGTAAGGGTAGGAGAGCTCCATCCTTACTCATTCCCCAACACTTAAGGCTTGTGGCGCATAATATTAATCGTACTTTATTATACTTTTGAGTTTGATTAAGAAAATTCCACTTAACGTTGAATCAAGCGTTTATTGCTTTTGATTTTGAAATTGTGACGTACATGAATATACAAAGTTACCAAGCAAGAAAATAAAGGGTCTCATTGTAAGGTAGCCGAAGAGAAAGCCTTGTGTGTGCAATAATGACCTAAGCTAACAAGTGGATAATGGTATTTAATTCATGTCTCCCTAGGGTAGTGTCATGTGTCATACCCTAATTTTTAATCCTAAGATCCCACATATCATATGCATCCTTGCATACAAACAAGGTCACATCTTGGTCCTCTCCTTATCATTTTTGGGTTTGCCTTTTGCAGGGATCATCAAACACCTCTTTGTTAGTGTTTTACCTTTATGTTTATATGTTCATTTCTTATCTAAGCACTAATCAAGATAGAAAAAATATGTTTTGTTTTCTTTAAGTTTATTGTGCAAGGTAGGGCTTTACATGAAGAGTATCAAGCATGGTTCCTTAGCTAGGGTTTTTTTTACTGATTCCTCAGCAAAGTGTGTTCAACAATTGATTCTCAAAGGGTCATCACTCAAATCATGATTTATAAGGCTATCAAGCATCTTTCAATCTCACTTTTATCGAGAGGATCTCAAAGTTTTGTTGCTTATTTTTCAAGAGAAGTCAAAGGTACATGTGTTTATTTCCATGCCTTCTTCAAAAAGTTACCTCAAACTTTGAGTAATTAAATCAAGAGATATTCAAGGACACCTTATTTTGAGTTCATATGAACATCCATTTACCTTGAAATGAAATAAAAGTTCAAGTACACAAGTTTATTCCAAGAGGTTTAACCAAAAAAGTCAACATTTGAAGTCAAGGTTCAAAGGATCACAAATCCTTCAATTCTCAACAATTTTGAATGCTTATTTTTGAATATGACTCTTCTAATTATCCTCTACAACTTCTCTTTACATGAAAAGATACAATTATGCTTGGAGGATCATGAAAAGTTTGGATACATTAAAGGTCATTTGTGGACTTAGTGAAATTTGACCTAACGTCACATTATAGGTTTGAACCAAAGAAAGTTATACAACCCCAAGGCCATCTATTAATGGTTTGAGAAATGGAAGATTATATCACCCAAAATGATTACCAGTTAACAATTGAATGGTTAAATTATGTACAAGTTAAACATTGAACCACAAGTATCAGAGGGTTAGTGGTTGATGAAAGCAAACATAAACAAAAGATCGACAAGAATAGGATCACAAGTATGGCTTCGTCTATGCATCACATGTTTTAAGTATGGTTAAATAGAGGCATTATATCAATACCTTAAAGTATCATGAATTGTACCTTGATCATTCATTGATAGGTTTGAAGTATTGAAGGTTTTGTCAACCCTAAAAGATCAAAGCCATGACCCATAGAATTCATCAACCAATCAACAACAAAAGAAAAAAAAAGTCAAGTTAAATAGTCAAAATAAAATAAATGAAGTGTGAATAAAATACAAGGGTGAAAAATATTCAAGGCGTGATTAAAAAAATTAGATGAAAATAAAATAAGTGGAAGAAAATACACAAAAAGAAAATGAAAATAAAATGGGTAAAAAATAAGAAAATATAAAAAAAAAGTGAAAAGGAACAAATAAAACACAAGTGAGGGCGCTGGGGGTTGAACCCCTAACCATGGGGTCATGGGTCAACCCCTATCCACTGGGCCAAGGGCCCTTGGTGATAACATAGCGCGTTTTAGGAAATAAATATTAAACCCACATTTGAAAATAAACATGCGCGTGAAGCCAACCAATCAGAACAAGATAACATAAAATTTTGAACTCATAACTCGCGTGAAGCCATGGGAAACTCATGTCATCTTCAACCTCGGACCTTAAAATTTCAGACTCAATAACTCGTGTTTTTTGAAGGAATCATCCATGGATTCCACTCCCATACACCTCATCGTTGTCTTCTCCATACTCATCAGCCATTGATTGGATCTGAGTGTGGAATATTTCTCAAGAACTCTGAAGTGAACAAAACCCTAAAAATAAAATAAAATGATGAATATTGAGCAATAAAATCTTAGACCATAGGGTTTAGCACCAGAGAGGAAAATCGAGTCAATGATAACTTATTTGAGTCAAAATCAAGAGGGTAACTACCTTATCAGAATCATTTTTTGATGAAGGCTCCGACGAGTATGTTGTGTGCAGGTGGTTTTCAAGTTCATAAAAGCTTGAAGGATGTTGGGTGAAGGTTTATGGGTGGTTAAGTGAGGTTGAAGTTGCATAAAACTTAGAAACCAAAACTTTCTTTTTGGAGGTGAAATGTGAATTTGTAGCAGGGGTTTCTTGGCTTTTGAATCTTGGATTTCTGATGGAACACCATCCCCTATTTATAGCGAAGGTGTTTGAGTGCTTTGGACGGAGAAAAGAGGTATTTCCATCAGAAAATGGTGAAACCCTAAATCTACCCAAATGTGAAACTTGTTGGACAAGTGTGGCTAAGTTTTTGCCTGCAAATCCCCTTTATTCATTCTGTTTTGTATTTAGCATCAATTAGGTGGGGTAATGGGGCTTCAATCAGTGCTATTGTCCTTTTGGCTTTTGTCCATTACGGGAAAAATCTGCTTTTTGACTTTGGCTTTGAATTGGTTCAACATGTGACTTGGTATGCTCAATCTGACTTGCATTTGTGTCTTTAATTGTTGTGGTATGTGTTTGGGACCAAATGGGATCAAAACAAAAGAGTTTATGGATCTAATGCTTGATTATGCAAAATCTTCCTAAGTCTGGTCTGATGCGTGCACCATGATAAGTCACCAACTTTGAACTTGGGCCAAATAAATTTGGCTTGTGCATTTTGCATGAAACTTAGGCCAATTAGTCTTTGTCATGCCCTTAATCATTTGCAAAAAGAACCAGATCAAAAGGAGTTGTGTTGTGGAAATGGAATTGGGAGAAAGTAGTGGTCATGAACATGATTCTAGGCCTGACTAGGCACCTTGACCAGCTTGGCCAATTCAAAATTTGAGGTCCTTTCTCAATGATTTAGGTCTTGGACCTTGAAACAAAGTTGAAAAGGGATTCAATTAGGACATTTGGATCAAAGAAGATCTTAGAAAGTTTGAAAGGTGAAAAATTATGGGGTTTGGACCAAATGGTAGGCCAAACTTGCCAAAACATGACCAACCAACATGCCCTAGAAATGCCATTTTGAGTATTATTGATTTTCAAGGAACCATGATGAATGTTTGAAGCTCAAATGATCACATCTTGATGTCTTCTAGGATGATTTTAGGTCAAGTTCATGGATGAAACCAATGCATTAAAAGTTTGAAGTTCAAAATCAAACCTCCACTTGTACCATAGATGAAATAGATGTTTCCTTGGTGGATGATGGTTGAAAATGAATTAAATTGAATATGATTGGAGTTATGAATGATGAATTGACCAAGTCAGGCATTGCCTAGAAGCAAAGGGGTGCATAAATTAGGGTTTCTTGGATCACAAGTTTCATCAAAGGCCATAATCATACAAATTAGGGTTAGGGGGTGCAAGAGGTGTTTTGAAATGATTCACAATGTTGTGGTATGAACAAATTTGGATATTAGGGGTGCTTAAAGGTATGAACAAGGTACAAAGTGAATGAGGACTTGTACAAGCCATTAAGGATCAAGAACTAGGGTTGAGGTCCAATGGATGACCAGATGAATCTTCAAATGTCTTCAATGAGGGATAACTATATAATTGGGGTTTAATAGGCGAGTGAGATGTCTTGAGTGATCCTCCATGGTCAAAGGATGCTTGAGGATGAAGATTGGGTTAAAGTGGCTTGGGCAAACCTCAATATGATCAAACGGTCTTGATGCTTCTCAGATGAACACCACGCCTTGAGTTTGAGCTTGTTTATTATGAGTGTAGATGCAAATGAAATGATGTATGATGAGAATATTCTTATGCATTAGGGTTATGGAGTGTGATATGAAGATAGGTGTATTTGAGGGTATGTCACCATCTATTATGCAACTTATTACTTGTTTATTTCACAAATGGTTTCAAACTTTGATTTTCCAAAATATTTGGTTTTTAACCAACATTTTTCAAACCCACATAATTCAAACGCCTCTTGTGTTTGGATACAAGTGTCCAAAAAGTGACATCAGAGCCTAAATCTTCTTTAAAGATTCATCGTCTCAATAGGATGAATATTTCAAACATTTCTTCTAACGAGAGGACTTTTCTAAACATACCTTCACTGTTTAATGATGATAGGTTTTAAATATTTATTAAAAATTTTAATCTTGAATTGTGGAAAACGATAATCAATGGTTCATTTATCCCTACTCACTATGTCAATGGTGAATCAATAGATAAATCTTATTTCCTTTGTATCAAAGAAGACAAGATAAAGTTTAAAATTGATTTCAAGCTAAGAACTTGTTGGTTATGTCTTTAAGTGAAAATTGATTTCTTTATGTTCTTAATTGTAATTCCACCAAGGAAGTGTGAGACAATCTTGGGATGATCTATGGAGTCTCTCTAAGTATCAAACAAGAAAGAATGGACACCGACATTCAATAAGTTGTAACATCAAATGAATGTGAACGTTATATTCATAGATGGTGTTGAACCATTGGAAACCTTGGAGGACATATTACAACTTTTGTGACTAAAAAATATATAAGATTTAAAATTAGAATCAGAAACCTAATCCAATCCTTAAACCGAGAGATGGAAATGTTTATGATTTTAGGGAAAATCCAAAAAGGAAGAAACTATCGATAAGCTCAACAAGTCGATTCAGTTGTTCAAAAATGAAGGGATGAGCTAAAAAACCTAGAAGAATCATTAGAAATTACATCAAGAAAATTATTTTGAAGAAGTAGAAGATGAAGAAAAATCAACATTGGTATCTTTTATTTGAAAGAATTTTTTTGGTGAATGAGCAATCCTCAGAAGATTCATTGTTTGATAACAAAGAAACTTCAACAATAAGACTATCTACTTCAATCAATGAATAAGATGAAGAAGCTTCATCCACGGGAAACTTTGAAAGAAGAAATTGGGAAGAAGTCTCAACTAGTAATATCTTTAGAGAGTTAACATCTAGACAAAATCTTTAAGAATCATCTTTTGGAAGAATATTTGGAGATCTTTCATGTCTAGTATCCGATTAAGAGGATGAACATGTCTTTTTGAAAGTCTATGATGAATAATATGGTTGTAAGGTAACAACATTATCGTACAAGAAGTTATTTAAATTAAATACTAAGTTAATCAAGGAATATGATAAGATTGAATATTAAAATGTAGATCTTAAGCATTATATTGAGATTTAAGAGAATATAAATGAAACGTTACGGTATGAAATCACTAATATTAGAAACCAAGATAATCATTGTGAGATATGTGTCTTAATGAAGAATGAAGTGAAATATTTGAATGAAACCCTGAGTAAAATTACTAAGGTGAAAGTAAACATATATTTTATTCTATCAAATCAAATGTTTTCCTTAAATAAATGTGTATTAGGGTTTAAATCAAGTAGATCACATAGTAAAGGCTTCAATAATAGGAAGAAATTGAATCGTCTTATCTATAAATTCTCTTTATGTAATAAGCTTGGTCACTTAGAGAAAATTTTCTATAAACTAAGAAAGTATAAAGGGAATACCTATATACCTCTTAGAGCTGCTAATGCACCAGGACCAAAAAAGATTTGGGTACCAAAGGTGAAAACCTTATTTGTTTTGCAAGAATGCTTTGCAATTTAATGGAGCCTTAGTGAATATTAAATGAAGTTGTGCAAAGAAAGTGTATACCTTGAGTATACAACATAAGGTTGTTCATGATGGTGTTTGAGAATCTTGATGTTTGTGATCAAAGTATGCTCCTTGGTGGTTTTTTCCCCAACTTACGTGATCAAGATGTTAGCGTTGGTGGTCATAATCAATGATTGTTGTGAGCTTAATAATTGTATAACCTCTTATAAGGTTTAAATGATAAGTCTATGATGGATTTATTAGTCTTATGGTTTGAATCAACTCTCATATTAAATTATTCTTAGATAAGGATTTACGATGGTTGTTTATTGATCCCTAGAAAAGGGGGGAGGGGGGGTCTGAAGTTTCCTTGAAGTTTAAGGTGGTACAATTTTTAGAGGTTAGAAAAATGGAAAACTATGATTAACCCTCTAAATAAGTGGTTTATAAATTTATTAGTCGATTAAAACTATTTTTGATAACCCTTGGTTGATTTTCTAAAGCACTTTTGTGAAAGGGGTGTAATCTAAAAGAAAAGGGGTTGCCAGAAGCAAGCTACCATACCCAAATCTCAACTTAAGCCCAAACGACCAAGAAGCCTGAAAATAAGAGAGATAATTGATTACTCTAATCGAATATGTTGTGTTTGCATTTCAAATTTTAATTCAAATTAGATTGTATATTCACCTTTAAGATGATTAAATCACAACGATAATGAAGAGCACGCAAAATCTTCAGATACGAGATCAAATAATTGATTATTCCCCTTCAATAATAGATTATCACATGTGTTTTGGAAAGTTTTTCTGCCAATCTTTTCTAGGATGAATCATCATGGATTTTGTCATACCCTAATTTTTCCCCTCATTCAATAAACCAATGCATTTATCAATATATTTGCATCATCTACACATCGTGACATGCATTTCATCATGCACAAGGCTCAAAATGTCAACCAGAATAAAATTTTGAATTTATAGACAGACTGGTCGAACTGATTCTCAAATATACAACAAATTAGCAGGCGAAACATTTTGACATTGAGCTTGGATACGCCATTTTTATTAATCTACGATTCGCATAGTCTAACTTGACGTGCTCATTTTATTTCTTTGACTACTTTTTCGGTCAAATTTTGGTCAGCCTGATGCTTTTAACCGATCATTTTTTATTTTAAAATTTAAATAAAACCTATATGTTTCTGAGAAGTTTATTTCGCGCTGATCATTTTGGTGCATTCAGTTTAATTTATCGAGCACTTTTGCGCCCGACTTTTATTCATTTTAATTCCTTTTATTTTTTATTTTTTTTTAAAATGTTCGAAAACATTAAATAGATTTGTCTACATCTTTGTTTCCGTTTAAAAAAGGTTGAAGACCACTTCATGCTTCTTCTCCAACTTTGGGCATACATAACATGCATTTTTCGTACACAAAAAAGCTCCTCCTTAATACAAAACAACTCACTTTATTCAACCTCATATCAACAACACAATAACCACGCTTCTCAACAAGAAAACCAACACTCATAGTTGCTCGCCATCTTTCGTTACTCTCTTCATTTTCAGAAATCATAAGGAAAGAAAAGAAAACATTTGTCTTCTTTTGAAACTTGCAGAAAAGAAGAAATTTCATATTCTTCTCTCACCAATAATGCATACCCTTTATTCTTGAAGACTTCCATCATACCACATAATATCTTCATCATGAAACCCCATTCACACATCTCCTTCACGTGAAAAACACCAAGCCGTTTCACTTCTAACTTATCACTACACAAAGACAGACCTTCTTGACTACACCATGCAAACCACACTTCACTCCACATAAGGAACTCGTTGTGAACAACCACAAACTACCACACCTACCAAACGCCATCGTAAACAACCTACCTCTACTCATCTCCGACTGATAGCACACGCATCATAACAAGTATATGTTTTAGTCATTGCCACACACAAAATGGAGTAACCAAAAGAACCGTTCATCATCAACCGTGAAAATTGTTAGAAGATAGGCCTAGATATAAAGGGGGTGAATAGATCCCAAGTTAAAAACTTATTTTAAACTTTAATTTAGAAATTTTTTGGCGCAAAAGCAAGTTTCTTATATTTCCCATATTCAAAAACGTCTAATCGAACCTTCTATTGAAAATTCCGGATATGCGTAATAGTACCAATAAAATGAAAATAATCCATAAGTCGACCAACAACTATTAAGCACAACTAATTGAATACTATACAAAAGTAAAAGTCTATCTCCAATGATATTCACACACAAAAAACTAAGTCTAGCAATTTGTCGAACACTTGGTGTACGAAAAACAAAGTTTGGAATTTTAAGTGTTGTTTGTTGTTCTAAGAATTCCAATCACAACCAAATAATTAATGATCAATACAACAAACAAAAGATTCAAAATGTAATCAAAATTATGATCCAAACTATGTGATCTGGTGATCAAAGCAACCGACAATTTCCGAAACGAAAAATAAAAGAGAGAGAGAGAGAGAGAGAGAGAGAGAGAGAGTATGCAAGGACTTCTTTAGGCAGTTCCCCTATCGACCTCATTATGGGTACGTCTGCCTTCAATTTGAATTTGAATTGAGATACTAATATAATAAATCTTACTTTACAAATGTATCAATACAAGAGATGAGAAATAAAATCCCAGCATCATCATCATCGGAGATCGTGTCATCCCTTTCTTCATACTCACTAGGCTCATTCTTTGAGGAATTGAAACTAGAAGTCTTGAGAGAAATGGACTTCTTCTCTTCCACATTTTCTTTACCTTTCTCTTTCTTAATCATATTTTCATGTTTTTCCAAGCAAGCGAGTTCTTGCTCATGTTCTTCCATTTTACCAAACAAAGTAGTAAGATCAAGTGATTTAAGATTATTCACCTCTTTGATAGCGGTGACCTTGGGTTGCCATTCCCTATTAAGACATCTTAAAACCTTGTTAGTAGCAATAGAATTAAAGATAGAATTACCTAGAGCATTAAATTTATTAATAAGATGTGTGAATCTATTTTGCATGTCGACAATTGTTTCACCATGCTTCATACGAAAGATTTCAATCTCTTGGTTTAATGTGTTGATCCTAGCTTGTTTGACCTCATTAGTTCCCTCATGGGCAACTTTTAACATGTCCCACATAGCTTTGGCAGTTTCACAATGAGAGACATGATAAAATCATTAACACCTAATGCAGATATGAGAATATTTTATGCTTTTCATTCATGAAACACAACTTTTTATCATTATCATTCCATTGATTTTTCGGATTTGGTAAGATGACGCCTTCATCGTTGATCATTATAATTTGATTAGGACCATTGGAAATGATGTCCCATACACCCTTACTAGAAAAGTTAATATGGATAAGCATACAAGCTTTCCAATAGCCATAATATTTACCGGTGAAAATAAGTGATATATTATACGCCCCTTTAGGTTCGGTAGCCATTATCTAATAAGAAAATCTTAAGACCGGAAACAAGCAGAGCTCGTGATACCACTTGTTAGATGATAAACCTAGATCTAGAGGGGGGTGAATAGATCCCAAGTTAAAAAATTATTTGAAACTTTGATTTAGAATTTTTTTGGCGCAGAAGCAAGTTTCATATATTTCTCAGATTGAAAAATGTCGAACTGAACCTTTTATTGAAAAGCCCGGATATGCGTAATAGTACCAATAGAATGATAATAATCCACAAGTAGATCAACAACTATTAATCATAACTAATTGAATACTCTACAATAGTAAAATTCTATCTCCAATGTTCACATACAAAAACCTAAGTCAAGCAATTTGTCGAACACTTGGTGTGCGAAAAACAAAGTTTGGAATTTTATATGGTGTTTGTTGTTCTAAGAAATCTAACCACGACCAAATGGTTAATGACCAATACAAAAAACACAAGATTCAAAATGTAATCAAAATTATGGTCTAAGTTATGCTGATGTGGTGATCAAAGTAATCGATAATTTGCGAGTCGAAAAATAAAAGAGATAGAGATAGATAGATAGATAGATAGATAGAGAGAGAGTACACAAGGATTTGTTTAGGCAGTTCCTTAATCGACCTTGCTATGGGTACGTCTTCCCTCAATTTGAATTCAAATTGAGATATTAATATAATAAATCTTACTTTTCAAATGTATCAATACAAGAGATAAGAAATCAAATCCCACAACCCCTAAGTTTGTTCTTGACTCTAGAACCTCCAAAAACCTAGATCAAAGATTGATTAAGTCACCAACAATGCCGCTTCAATTCATCTATTATTGCTACTTCTTTGCACGACCTCCTTGTCTCAAGGCTTTCACCCGGCTGAATTAATCCCAAGCGCACACTTGTTGAACCCAAGATTTGTCAACATGATCCACCGATTCACTCTACTTCCTTGCCCATACACCTAATATCAAGGCTTTTACTCGATCGGATCTGAATTACACAAACTTGTCCAAAACCTTCAAACCCTAAAGATCTTAAAGGAAAGTCGCACCTTGGTTTTCTTATTTGAATCCCTTAAAGATTGCAACCCAATATTCTCTGTACAACAAACCTAATTAGACGTTATCAATCCTAATCTAGATGTCACCTAATCAAAAAAAGGATTATGTCTAGTTTGATTGTGTGTATGCATAAATTGAATTGAAGATGATGAGATGCTATGAAATCCTTGATTCATGTAGGTTTTACTCACTCTAGAAACCTTACTAGAGAATTATGCATTTAATATTTATATGCATTGGAGATTTAGGGCAAAAAGAAATGCAAAGGAGGATAGAAAAATATGAAACTTTGAAGACAAATATCAGATAGGTTAACCTATATAGGTTATGTGTCGACCTGTTCGATGCATAGGTTGACCTGTCCAAGGTCATGTGTCGACCTATGACAGTCATGTGCTCCCCATGTGTCGACCTGAAGACTCGACACATGAAATAGAGGCCACGGGCTTTAATATAGGAGCATGCGTGTCAACCTATAGACTTCATGTGTCGACATATAGCAAGAAATTTTTCCATAGGTCGACCTATAGTTCTATGTGTCGACCTGTACTGCTATTTTTCACAAAAGTTGATTTTTCATGCATGTGCAATGCATAAGACCTTTCCCATATTGTTTCCAAATAATTTTATGCTTCCTAATGCTAAAATGCACATAGATATTCAAAGGATACCGTCCAGTATATATTTATGCTAAAGCATCCTAGTTTTGACATCATACAAAACACATATAACAAAACACATCAATCATATGACCCTTTTTGCAACAATAATGACAAGATATATTATGATGAGTTATGCTTTTACCATTCGAATCCTTTTTTAAAAAAATTATGCTCTTTGTATGAATGATTTAAATATATTTCATACTTGGAAGGATCAATAGAAAATGCACTTTTAGATTATAAAGTTGTGTCAAATTTGACTTGAAAAGCATTTATCTCTTTTTTCCAATTATGACAAAATTCATAACCATACCTAGAAGGTTCTTCACACATATTCTCGTCACTTTGAATATCTATCATAGATATCTTAATATCTTCTAACTTCCTTTCGGATTCTAATACTTCTTTAAAACTTTGATTTATAAATTTTTTGGCGCGGAAGCAAGTTTCATATATTTCTCAGAATCAAAATCGTCTAACCCAACCATCTATTAAAAAGCCCAGATATGCGTAATACTACCAATAGAATGATAATAAACCATAATTCGATCAACAACTATTAAGTACAACTAATTAAATACTCTACAATAGTAAAAGTCTATCTCCAATGATATTCACACACAAAAAACTTAGTCAAGCAATTTGTCGAACACTTGGTGTGCGAAAAAAAAAGTTTGGAATTTTATATGGCATTTGTTTTTATAAGAAATCCAATCACAACCAAATGGTTAATAATAAATACAAAAAACACTAGATTCAAGATGTAATCAAAATTATGATTCAAACTATGTTGATATGGTGATCAAAGTAATCGACAATTTATGAGTAAAAAATAAGAGAGAGAGAGAGAGAGAGAGAGAGAGAGAGTATGCAAGGATTTGTTTAGGCAGTTCCCTAATCTATCTCGCTATGGGTACTGTAATACCCCAAAATTTACCCTTCATTTTTCCTGGAAGCATGGGATTATGTTTTACACTTCATTAGCATCATATTAGGTCATACTCATTGCATACTGCATTAGTGACATGGAGATCAGGTTTTGATCGATCACTCCTTAACAGAAGGAGCCAACACAAAGCAAGATTGAGAATTGGACTTCATTTTCTAAGTATACAAGTCTCAAGGGTCTCAGGGGGGTCCAAGTATCTTAATATGGTCCTTAGTTCATCAGTGAAGGATTCAAAGCTATCAGAGTGTTCATCTGGATTTAATCAGAAATTAGGGTTTCATGGCTACTTGCAACAGGAAATGTTTGGTTGGAAGTAGAGGATCTCATCCAAGTCATGATTAGATAGGCATCTTGGCCTAGGAAGATTCACAATT
Organism: Lathyrus oleraceus; assembly: GCF_024323335.1. Lineage (NCBI taxonomy): Eukaryota > Viridiplantae > Streptophyta > Magnoliopsida > Fabales > Fabaceae > Lathyrus > Lathyrus oleraceus. Next base: position 319,123,983 of record NC_066584.1, on the reverse strand, counting down.
AACTCAGGAAGATCCATTGGCAATCAGTGCAATCAGTTCCTGATCATTTTGCCCTAAAACTAGGGTTTGGTATAAAATCAGTCTATTTCTGATTCTTTGGGTGAAAATCTTTTCCATGGCCCTCCATATGTCCACAAGGGTCTACATACAAAAAATCAGCTCTTTATTTGAGCTAGAAGTGCTTCAATTGATCAATGGAATCGGGAATCAGACAGTTTGGGAAAAGTCAACTGTGGGGCCAGAAAAGTCAACTCCTGACATTTTGAGAGTGGAATATCAAAATCCATGCCTAGGGGATCCTACATGTCAAATTTTATCAAGGTTGGATCATGGATTCATCATTTAATCAGGATTTGGAAAAGTTACTTAATTTGGAAATGGTTGACTTTCCATTTAGGGCAAGTTTTCATGATCATTGCACTCACTTTAAGCCCATTTTTCATCAAGATAAAAGTTCCATTTGAAAGTTTCTCCAACATGAAAGTTGTTCCTCTTGTTCCAAGCTTTCTAGAGATATAAAGTTTGCTCCATTTGGATTAGAATTGAGAAAGTTATGCTTAGTCAAAGTGAGACATTTTTTTAGGACACTTAGAAAAATTTCTAAGTCCAAAATCTTCAAAATTTGTCAAGACTTCTTGACCAGTTTTCTTGCACTTCAAGGCATTATTTGAAAATACTTTCTTCACAACAATCGTACCTTGCAATGTCCTCTTTCATATCCTTTTAGAATCATCTCATTTGGATCCATGGTTTGAGAGATACATTCATTTAAAGTGGGCACCATGACTTGATTTTCTAGGCAGATTTTGGGTCTAGTTGGCCCAATCAGATTTTCTAAGCATGCTGCACAAACCAGTCACGTTTTTTTTACCTATTTTGGCCATGCATTGGACATCCATTCACTTAAGTTTGGCCCAAAATAACAACATTTTACACCTCACTTCACACTTTTATTCTTATGGATAAATCACTTATTAAAAAGCCCATGAGAACACCCAATCCACCCTATTTAAGCAGCTGAAACCCTAACCCTAAAGGAGCATTGGAATTTCATGTCAAGGAGGCAAAGCTTCATCACATATCAGATTCCATTCCACTTCTATTGTCCATTAGGTAATCATCTCTTCCATGGCCATGTTTTGATATATCTACACTTGCTTATCATGTTCATCACCACTAATCCTTCCATTTTCATATTTCTTTTTCTTATTTAAAATATTTTATTCATCTATAAAATTACCCAAAAATATTTTTCACTTTTCTTAACGTTTTATTTAATTTTATATAATTTTTATTTTCGTATTTGTTTAATATTAATATTTTATTTTAATTATTTATTCTAAATGGTCCATTTTAACACACTTTTTTTATTGATTTTATTTTTATGACTTAAAGTTATTGTTAGAATTTGATTTTTGGGATGAAGGTTGACCATTGTTTCATGGTCAACCTGACCTTTTCTTGGAATTTTATTTCACCTTTTCAATTTATTTTGGTTTTATTTTTGACCTAGTTTGGTTGGTTGACTTTTAATTTGACTTCTGTTTTATTTTAATTAATTCACGTGCCAATTTTCATTATTATTAAAATACTTTTGGGGGATGATGATGTCCTAACCCCGCCGTATTTATTTTAGTTTTTCATAATTTTCTTGTTTAATTTACTATTTATTCTTGATTTATTTCTAACCTAGTCTTATTAATTGACTTTTGGTTTGACCTATGTTTTGTTTTAATTAATTCACGTACCAATTTTCATTATTTTTAAAATCTTTTTGGGGGATGATGATATTATGACCCCGCCTTATTTATTTTAATTTTTCATAATTTTCTTGATTAATTTGATATTTATTTGTTATTTTTTAAGTTGACTTGAATTTTCAGTTGACTTCTTTATGATCGATGTTTGACTTAGGGATTGCTTATGGCAATTGAAGAGATCTTTTGATCCTCCCTTGTTCATCTCATATGCCATGTATTAGGAGCCTTTTACCTTGATTTTATTTGGTCCTTACCTCATTTCCTGATTAAATTATTCAGTGGACCCTTCATGTGTATATTTTCATCTGTTTGATTCATCTGTTATCTTTTATACTTGTTTCTCTCATTCATGCTTTCTATTGCTTGATTATTTAACATGTTCAGACTCCCATGCATTGTTTAAATGCTCCATTATTTGATTCTTTGGTTTGATTATATATTGTTTATTTATCTGATCTGATCGATAACTGTTTCCTACTTGTATGATGTATGAGGCATATATTCTTATTGTTTGTTTGCCATGAACAATCCCCATTCATAACAAATGTACCCCTCTCCCATAAAGTGTATAATATTTATTTCTTTATTTCTTTATTCATCTGTTAATACAAGAATTAAAACGAACATCCGATAACCATTTCAAAATAAGATCAAAAGCTCGATCCAACTGTAAGATCCCAATTTTGACCCTAAGATCCCTCATGGCATCATAACATTGCATTTGCATTGCCTCAAGGATCATAAGCATCTTGGTACCCCTTACCTTTGGGTGGGACCTCTTGTGAGTGGTTTGAGATCACCAAGCATGCTTGATTTGTATATCATTGCTTTTTTTTATTTTTTTTACTAACCAAAAGCACAAAAATATGTCACTAACATTTCTTGTTTGTAGCTTGAGCAATCACAAAGTCAAGAGCTTCAAGGAGATCCTTTGTGCAGAGATATGGCCAAGTGAAGATGATAGCAAACATGGAAATGGTTCCCAAAGCTCTCATCCATCAAATGTGCCTCCCTAGCATCTCAATTCATCATTTTGATCAAAGCAAGTCAAGGGGTTTGAGGTTTGTTTCCCAAGGAAACCCTAATTCATCTATTCATCAACTGTGCCTTGCTCATGAAGCAACCTCAACCCATGGTCAAATACAATCAAGGTAAGTTCTTTAATATATCATTGCATGCATATTTGAACTTATTTGAGTTCCCTCAATCATCAATTCATCAAGATATGAGTCATGGACTTGAGAAGTTGATCAGTCAATTCATCTGACTGTTTTGAAATGTAATGAGACCTAACTTTTTATGTGTTGGTCAAATGGAGATGATCTAAAAAGCAACAATGTTCTTGGGGACAATATGAACAACTTTCATGTTCATAAAAAATTGATTTGAAGCTTGGAAGGTCATCTCCCATTCTAATACATTATAGGTCATTTTGACTGAAACCCTAATTTTGGGTCAACTTCCCAAGAACATAACTCATTCATTTTTTATGATATTTAGGTGGGATCAAATGCATTGGAAATCTTAAGATGTCTACTTCAAATGTTATGTTGAACAAAATTTCAAAAGCTCAAAGGAAATACATGTTATAATGCAAAACATTATAGGTCACTTTGGACCAAATGCATTGAAAGGCAAAAAAGTCCAACTTCAAGTGCCCATAACTCTTTCATCAAAAATCAAAATGATGCAAAATATAAGTCCATCTTGATTGTCTGGAAACGATCTACAACTTTGATGTTGGAGGTTTTTTCATTTGGGGCTTGAATCATTAAAACAGAGGGGCTTGAACATTGTCCAAATTTGGAAACCTTGCCTTTACATGTTTTGCACCTTACACTTTAAACTCAAAATTCACTAATTTCCACACTTCAAAAGGATTTTTTCCCAACATAACATTTGTTCCTTACATCAAGACAACCATTACTCATATGCTCATGTTTGGATTTGGCAAATGGCATTTTCAAAGAGGAGAAGTTCTAGGCATGATTATGCATAACATATTGAAATTTATCACACGAGCCAATTCACTCCAAACTACACGTCCAAACCATCTCACATTCATTTCAACTTGCATTTGCACCAAGTTTTGGGCCTCACATGCGCCTGTACAGGCCCATGCATGGAGGACCCAATTCACATGCACACGAGTTTGATCATGCATTGCATCAGCTCTTGCTATAAATACACTTGCTTGTTTCACTTGAAATCGAACCTAATGGCGCCTGAGATGCTGCACAACTGAATCCATAACCATTGCCAAAGGAACTATTTCACTTTTCTTCAAATTTTTCAGATCTGAAATTCAACAAAATCTGGTTGAATCTTTGGATCTAAAGTTCCTAGACCTCTCTCTCATAGTCCATTGTACTTCTGTTTTGCAAAAGGAAGCAAAGAAATCAGCTCAAATCTTCTCAATTCAAAGGTATGGTCCAACTGATTTTTGCTTCGAATCTCCTTGTTCCATGATCTATTTTCCTGGCTATTGTGTTTTCTGAAGTCCTCACTTGAGAGGCAAGCCAGTGGTGGCTTTGATTTTGTGTTTTGATGAACTGCAATTTATGTACCTGAATCTTCCAGCTCAGATTTCTTATTCTATAGAAAGCTTGAGTACAATTCAAGGTTACAAGGGTGATGTACATCACCCCAACTTCATTTTGATGTATGAATCGTGCCATTTGGTTACCTCTTTTTGCTCTGCAATTTTTGAACGTGGCCGGAGTTTGGCCGAAAAAGACGGTGGCGTTGGCCACCGTCTGGTCTCCAGATTCAATATGGATCGTTCATCCATTTTTCCAGATGCAATCACGTACATCCATTGTTATGACTTTTCATTTGGTATGGTGTGATGCGGTTGACCCGTGTGTATGGTGAACACGCGCTTCCTAGCCGTGTGATGATCCACGTATATTAATGAATCATCATCAGACGGCTCACGCTTTTTCTATTTTCTATTCTCTGATTTAATTTCTTTTTTATTTCCATTATTTTCAAAAATTCATATCTTCTTCATTTTAATTCCAAAAAATATGGGACCAATTGCATTCTTCTCCAAATAATTTCTTCATTTTAATATTTTTTATTCTGTCATTTGATATTTTTTGTGAATTTTCTCTTTTCTGGTTATTTTTTAATTCATTTAAAATAGTTTTTGATATTCAAAAAATACAAAAATATTTTCCTAACCTATTTGAATAATGATGGATCTATGAAAAATATTCTCATCAATTTTTAATTGATTTGAGATTTTAGTTAAATTAGGTTATTTTTATTCATTTTTAATTGATTAAAAATAGTTTCTGACTTTTAAAAATGCTGAAATTTTTTGTCAAACCTTGTTTGACCTTGTTGAACTTGGGATAAATCACTTGGACCTTTCAAGGTTGATTTGAAGTGATTTTGAAGTTTGACCTTTCTTTTATTTTTAATTCAAGTTTATTTTGATATTAAAAATGCCAAAAATATTTTGATTATTATTTGACCTCCAATCTTCATCCCATTTCTGGTTTCTCATTGTTTGACTTTGACTTTCAATGTCATTTGGTCAACACACATGGATTGGTACATTTTATTTCACCTTATGCACTTTATTCTTTCCTTTTCCATTATCCATTATTCATCTCCTTCTTCTTCTTCTTTCTTTTTGATCAATGAGTTAAAGGTTGATAAGTTAGCATTGATTAGGGAGACTTAATCTTCCTTGATTCAAATCTAATTCATCTTGATCAATTAATCAAGTGAATGGCTTTGCATTAAGGATAGGTTGTTTCCTAAATCATGCAAAAGACTTAAACCAATACAAGATCAATTCTCTTCTTCTTTTTGGCATGGCAAGTTGTTGGAACTTGGTTCACTAACCAAGACTTCTAACTTGTGTTGTTGCCTACATTATTATTGACCGGCCTCAGATAGTTGTGACTTCTACATAAGTCCAATTACGATTGCTTAACATAGCGCTAAATTTGCCTTATGGCACACTAACTACTAACACTAACCATTGACCATTAACATTTACTTTTTGCTCTTTACTTTTTATGCAATTTACTATTCTTGCACATATTATCCATTTGATTTTTCCTTTGCTCACTTGAGCACATGTTTATGTTAATGCAATTTGCCTTTTGCTCACTTGAGCACATAATTGTGTATATACTATTGTGTTTGTGTTTTGTTTGATTGTTGTGGACCAAATGCAAAAAATGGACAAAAGGACTTAGACTTTAGGACCTTCCCTATGCAAAATGGAGTCAAAGTGCAACTAGGCCTCATGCCTTTAGAGTGCTATAAATGTCAAAGACCAACTAGGCCTCATGCCTTTAGAATGCTTAAAACTTGAAGATGAACATTGAAAGGACTATATTCTAAACTCCCTCTTGTCCATTCTTTGGTTTGTAAATAGAACCTTTTGATGTGTGTGTTTCTTTGTGCTAGGGATTCCAACTTGAGCCAAATTGAGGAACCATTACCATGAGCTCCTAAGAGAGAGAGATTCAAGACATTGAAGAATCTTCCAAGAGTTCATTTGATTGTTGATTGCTTGAGTTTATGCTTATGTGATTGCTTATTCCAAAGGATGGGAGCTACTTGGATCATCCATATGATCTCAAGAGAGGAACTCCTTTTGTGGTTTTGTTTCTTATCCCTCACCTCTTGTATGCTTAGGATCTTAGCCATTCTTCTTCTTCCCTCCACTCTAACCCAAGGCAAAGCTTTTGTGCAAACATTTAATACTTGTTTTCAACATTAGAAACCTAAGCCTTATGCTTTTGATTTTCAAACTCTCTTTTCTTAATACTCGTTTTGAATTGAATCTCTAAGTCAACTTTGACCATATTTTGTATATACTTTTCATTGGTAAATGTAACCCATTCAAATGTCTTTTGTGGTTTCAATGACCACTCTCTTAATCAAAACTTTTTCATAACCTTTAGCTATTAGGTTTGAGTTATCCTTGTGACAGATGTAATACTCACCTATATCCTTTGTGATGGACAATGAGTCTTCCATGCTTAATATAGGGTTAACCCCTCAGTAGCATGTTGAAGCTATCCTCACATGGTGGATTTGTGGTTTTAGGTTGAGTTTTCTCCATTGGATAACAAAAGACCTTAAGGCTTTTGGACCAATCAATTCACCAACTCATTTTGAAATTTTTACCCCGAACTACGAGGTTTTGATCCTAATCTTTTTTTAAGATGGTACGTAGGCAATGTGTTTATCCATCCAAACACAAATGTAAATAAACCTGTATATTTTCTTCTCATCTCTTCAATCATGTTTACACAAACAAATTTTTCACAAAAAACAACAACCTTACAACAAATGTGAAAAGGGCTCCCTAGGAGTACCTAGGATGTTTTGGGTGCCTAACACCTTCCCATTGCATAACCAACCCCCTTACCCAAATCTCTGACTCTCTTTTACTAGTTTTTGATTTGATAAAACTTTTAGGTTTTTGTTCACTTTCTAACCATTCCTTTGGATAAATAGAAGTGCGGTGACGACTCGACTTGTATGATTTACCTTGGATTTAGTCAATATCTCTATTGGTAACGAATACCCCGCTACACCAACATCGAGTAATCATTTTCAAAACTTAACAGAACCAACACGCATCCATCCATCCTCTTGTAAGTCGATTGCCTCAGGCATCGCCATCTACTTGTAAGTCGATTGCCTCCGGCATCGCCATCTACCCTTATCCGTAACTCCTCTCTGCGCTCCATCCGTCGACTCTTGTTTCGTTTAGATAGCACCCATTAAGTAGAACCCTTTGTATGATAACATAGGTAGAATTCCCCTATTCTTTGCATGCTAACATTAGGTAGATGTTCCCTTTTGTAAATCCTAACACATAGGTCCATATTGCATGACAACTCTAGAGCAGAGCTTCCCCACTTTTAGACCTTCCGTGCATCTCCGATCTTGTGGCATGTCAGTCCGTTCTATTGCAAAGAGGTAACGGCCTAAGACTCGATTCAGCGAGCTGCGACACCTACTGCTAGGACACTGAACACACTGCCCACCCTCCTTTGACACAGCTGGTGTCCTCTTTTGTAAGTCCATGTTCAGATGACAATCCTTAACCCCTAGTTAGCCGAACTACGTTTTGCTCTGATTCTCATTCCAGATGAGATACGTAAGCATAAGACGCGATGTCTTACCGAGCACACTTCTCTTTAACCCATAGGTAGCCGAGCTACGAAGACTCTGATTCTCATACTCAGATGAGATACATAGGCAGTGGATGCGACATCCTTGCGAGTCATTTTCTTTTAACCTTCCTTTTAGTAAATAGTACTTTAGATATACCTACACCCTTTAGACTGGAACAACACTTATGAAAAGGGCTCCCTAGGAGTACCTAGGATGTTTTGGGTGCTTAAAACCTTCCTGTCGCACCTCGAAAAAATGGGGATACGACTTCAAAGCGAAGCACGATCGCATGCTCGCAATGATGGACTGAACAGAGTCGCCACCGAACTTTATTTATTCCCAAAAATGGGAAAGGGAAAATATCGATAAAACCCCTAAAAGAAAGGATAAGATACGGTCATCGCAACCAATATCAGGGTTCGGGAGTCGATTACGCAAGGGGAAGGTATTAGCACCCCTCACGTCCGTTGTACTCAACGGGAACCATTAGGTTAGTTGTGTGCGTTAGTGTTAGTTGAAATATTAGGCTTTTCGAATTATTAGGTGGGAAAGAAAGAAAGGATGAGAAGAGAATGTTTTTGGATTTTTGACGAAGGACTAAACCTAAATTTTTTATTAGTGGGCCTGACAAGATTTAAAAATCCTGCTCCTACGTATCTCAAAAGAGAAATCAAGGCTTACATAGTTCTGGGTAGAAAAATGTTTGTTTGTTGGTCGATTTTAGCGAAAGCTATACTGTATTAATCGACAAAAACATTGTTTTACCCAAAACAGATGAGGAGTGGACGCATACCACACATCGAACGGATTTATAAATCTACATTCGAAAAAGCGTCACTTATCTCGACTCAAAAATCGTGGCCGAAACATTGTTTTGTATCACTTAAGACAATATATATTTCATTTATGAAAAAGGTTCTTTGATTAGTCGCACGGCGGCGAAAAAGAGTTTGACTGGTTGGATGTATTTTGAGTGATGGCGAGAACTTGGATGAGCGAGATATACATCTCGAATCCTAGCCTCAGGAGTGCACGGTATACACCATATTCCATTTCCATCTTCATTGGCAAAAGTATTTAATAGAGATTAAGTATTTTTAGGTTTGATTGAGAAAGGGTTTGAAGAAGCCACATTGACAATCTTAAACGATGGCGAGAGTTAAGATAGGCGAGGCATCCGCCTCGAATCTTAATCTCAAGAGTGCACGGTATACACCATGTTCCATTTCCATCTTCATTGGCAAAAGTATTTAATAGAGATTAAGTGTTTTAAATTTGATTGAGAAAGGGTTTGAAGAAACCACATTGACAATTTTAAACGATGGCGAGAGTTAAGATAGGCGAGGCATCCGCCTGGAATCTTAATCTCAGGAGTGCACGGTATACACCATGTTCCATTTCCATCTTCATTGAAAGAGGTTAGGATAGGAATTAAGTATTTTGGAGTTTGAAAGACGAGCACTTATGACTTGCAAGCTCTTACAACTTGGGTCTAGTGCTCGGGACTACGTCTGGACATTCCACCCAGGCAGTCTGTTTCTTTCCAATATTGTTAAGAAAATGATTCGAATATTTACGAATGTTTTGGAGGGAAGACGGATATTTATGGCTTGCAAGCTCTTACAGCTTGAGCCTAACATTCGGGATTACTACTGGATATTCCATCCAGGTAATCTTTTTCTTCCAACTTTATTAAGAAAATGGTTTAAATATTTATAAATATTTTGGAGAGAAGACGAATATTTATGGCTTGCAAGCTCTTACAACTTGAGCCTAATATTCGAGATTATAACTGGATATTCCCTCCAGGATAATCTTTTTCTTCATGTTTTATTTAGAAAACGATTTGAATATTAGAGTGTAGAAGGGAAGACGAATATTTATGGCTTACAAGCTCTTACAGCTTGAGCCTAATATTCGGGATTATAACTGGATATTCCCTCCAGGATAATCTTTTTCTTCACGCTTTAGAAAAGGGTTTGAATATTATGTTGATTTGTGAAATGATCTTGAAATGATTCACGTTTATTTTTGGAATGTATTTTGAAATCGAGGAAAGTTGAAATTGATTTTGAAATCGAATGAAATTTGAGTATGATTATTTACACGTGTAAAAGTATAGATATGGGTACTAATAACCCAACTAAATTAGTTAACACACAAAGATCGACTAATCGAATAAAAAAATATCGGAAATTTAACCATTAATTAAATCTAAAAGATAAACATTTAAAGATACAAACAACTAAATATCGATCAAAATTAAATTGACAAAAATTGAAAATAAAATAAATAGTAGAAGTTATATACAAAATAAAATAAAATAACAAGCATAACAAATAGAAACATGGAGGTTTGTTATCCCCAAGTATCGAACCCACTCCACTAAAGACAATGGAACCACTCTGTATCCACTAGACCACTCATGATTAGTTATTATTTACAATAACAACTTGGATATATAAACCAGAACAGATTGGAATTAAAATTAAAGAAAACTAAAATAATATAGTCTGTTGGACTACCAAATGGGAGAAACCAAGAAAAGATACCCTAGCCGCCTGGCTGTTGGGTTTCCAAAGGAACATGGGTTGGGAAAACCAAAAGTAATACATTAATACACACTTTTTAATGAAAAACAAATGAATGATAAACGTAAGAGGAATACTAAACAAAAAGTAGTAACCAATAAACAAATGAATACACTATTTAATATGGTTTAAATATTTGTGTTTTTTAAGAAAAATAAATGAAATAAACTGGGAAACGTGAGAGAAATGCATAGTGAAGAAAACCTGAAACTCATTGTTCTCTCAATCTCTCTATCACTCGTCCTCAATCTCCCTCGCGTCCTCTCAACCTCACTTCTCTCAATCTCACTTCTCTCGATCCCGCTTCTCCCAATCTCGCTCATTCAAAGCCTAAGCCTCAAACCCTCGTCACCTCTCAATCTCGCTCACGCTTCGCTCAATCACTCTGAAACATGCAAGAATCCATGGCTTTAAGGAGAAACAGAAAAAAGCTCACCTTCGGCGGTGACGACGGCGACGATGAAGCTTAAACCTCACTCATTCGCCTCTTCAATCCAGGTTTGTTTTTTGATTGTGGGATTTAGGGTTTTTTCTCGGATTTTTCGTCCTTCTTGCCGTCCTCACCTCTCACATTTTATATCTTGCAATTAGGGCTTAGGGTTGTTGTATGGTAGATTAAAACAAGCATCTCTGCGACGTCCTTTTGGTGCTCAGAATCGGATTGCCTCTTTGATGCTTGTTCTGGAATGGTAATGTGAATAGTATACCTTCTTCCTCTACTTTGTCTCAATTCTGTTTTGGGATTTTCGAATTTTAACTGCCTTGGCTAATTTACCTTGCTTTTACTGCAGTGAAATTTGGAGCATTCATGAGTAACTTCGTCGTTTTTTTTTTACGATTCCAATTGGCTTTGTTCATACCGTGCAGGTTAACCATTGGCCTTTTATTGTTTGTTGCAAATTCAAGTCCATGACAGGGTTGATGGTTCTATTTGTGAAGCTTATCAAACTTATTATGCTTATCTTTTGTTTCTTCAGGAGACATATTTTTTCCGCAAATTCGCCAACTACCCAGATCATTGATGCCTTGGCTTCGGGCTTATCCAAGGTGTCGACGAGTTGCAGTCATAGACTCGTATGTGTTGGATTGGGAGTGTTGGCTGCTATATTCACACTAATTGGCCCAATTGGTCACAACTTGTGTACTTGCAGACTTCCTATGTTCTTATTCTGAGGCAGTGTCCTTCTGCAGTACCTTAGATTGAAAACTGGAGCTCCATCGTCGGACTCGGATGTCACATGTCTTTTTGGTACTTTGACACCATATTCAATTTTACCTTGGGATCATTATTGTAAACAAGCATCTCACGACTATCTCGAGACTCCTGACTCAATTCTGTACGCCAGTCATGCTTGCATTAAGATATTCTATTTGATCTATGGAAGAAAGTACTTTGCGCTGGTAGGCTCTCATCCTCGGTATCTTCAAATATCAACTTGATTAATTTAATTCAATTTTGTACATATTGATGTTTGTAGGAATGAGGGGTGAAGCTTCTCTCCGAACAGTGTCAGCAATCGAGTTTCAACCGATCTGCATTGCAATACCATGTTGTCCACTACCAATGTTAGCAAGCATCCTGAGGAGAACCGATTTGATGTGTTGTACCGGTAAAATGAAATTCACAGAAGATTGACTGTTGCAGCACTAACTGACTTGTTCAGTCACCAACCCAAACTAACAAATTCTACACGCTTACTCCCGACTTCAATGATAACAAGCCGCCGGACACCTGCAAAATGCATCACATGGCCCTACACGTCTAATTGCTTCTGATTTCCGTTTGCGAACAACTGAAGCCCATGATGAACTATTGGAAAAGCGAGATCTCATATTATCCAGAAATTCATGTCTAGTACACCAGGTAACAATCTCCATATGCTGCTTTGCATGTAGTATGTTTCTTCATGTGATTGGAAACTTCAGTAGGAATCAAATTTCATTAGTAAGTTCATGCTTTAATATCTTCTTCTGTAGCATATCTACGTGAGGGAACACCAACAGATTCATGCTCTTTGTTATTTGTTTGCTTGTTGCTGATACTTCTGTGGTTAATATTGTGCAGGCAGTTTGTTATTTGTTGCAGAAAACAAGTCATCACAATTCTGAACCGTTGGTTTTGTGGCAAAGTATTGGTCAAAGAGTTTGGATCGTGATCACATTTGGAGACGCACCCTTCGCTCATGGATGCTCGGAATCTTCCTATCTTGGGATTGTTGCTAATGAGCTAGGAGTTTGGCTATCATATCAAGTTGAACTATTATGGAATTTTGTTGTGAGATTTAAAATGAACTTTGTGAATTGGAAAAATGTAAAAAAATGTAATATATGGAATCTTTGTTACAATTGGGTGTATGTATTTGTATGGTTTATATATGAAATGGAAAGTTTGGAAATTGGTTCAAACAATGGTTTTTGTATTGAAATGAATTGGTTTATGTAATAGGATCCCACATGTAATTGTGACTTGGGATTATGTAATAAATGTTCATTGAATTGTATTGAATGGAATTGGATATATTGAATGAAATTTTTGAAAGTTTGAATGAATTGTATGGTTATGGTTGTAGTTTGAACTTGATTGAAGTGATTGTAAAGAATAAGAATGGTTGTAACTTGGTTTATGGAAATGGATATTTGGTTATAAAAATGGATATGGACCTTAGAAATAATCCAAGACTAATCAAAATGTCAATTTAAAATTAAAAACCAATAAAACCAATTAAAATCAAATTAATCTATAATTTGTTAAAGTTACTTTGATATCAACTCTAACATTTATTTGGAAATTAAAATCAATTAGAGTTTGAATCATTAGTAAAAACACAATTAAGATTAAATTGAAATTTGGAATTAGACTTAATTTGAAATTAAAATCAAATTGAAAATTAAAAAGTCAAATAATTAGAATCCATTTTATAATCAAGAACACCATGATCAAAAAGCTTAGATAATAATCAATGTTTATCAAAAAAAAAATATGGATTTGGGAATGGACGGTTGCCTTTGGTCATGAATGCATGCAAATGAACTTTAGGCCAAGTGCCAAATGAAAAATGAAAAAATGAAAAATATTCAGGAACAAAATCGAAGTATGACACTTCCCATTGCATAACCAACCCCCTTACCCAGATCTCTGACATTTTTACTAGTTTTTTATTCGATAAAACTTTTAGGTTTTTGTTCTCTTTCTAACCATTCCTTTGGATAAATAGAAGTGCGGTGGCGACTCGACTTGTATGGTTTACCTTGGATTTAGTCAATATCTCTAATGGTAACGAATACCCCGCTACAGAAAAGTGGCGACTCTGCTGGGGACTTGAAATTCTAGTTAACAGACTTTCGATGTCACACGAGATGTTATGACATCCAATTTTGTGCAGACAAGAATTATGCAGAACTTAAAAAGTAAGTGCAGTAAATAACACAAGGAATTGTTTACCCAGTTCGGTGTCACACACACCTACGTCTGGGGGCTACCAAGCCATGGAGGAAATCCACTATTAGTAGTATTAATTCAGACCTTAAACCAACTGTTTAATCCTATCACTTAATACCTACCCAATGCAATTTCAATCTTACACTAAGATCAGAGTTCCTACTCACTCCCCCTCAATCACCTCAGTGATTACAACCTTTAATTATATTAAAGTTTATAGTGAAGTCACACTTCAAACAACTCTTGATTGTGCTTAGCAGCTTTAATCAAGATACACAGCACTTACGCTTAAAAGCTTAGAGTGACACAACACTTACAACTCAATGAACACCCTAGTCCAATGCAATAATCTAGGTGATAATTGCTTGGCTCACAAGATACACCTACTACAAGACACACAAAAATACAGCAGTGAAGTATAATGGAACAATAAAATCTTCACGCCTAAAATCCCCGAGTTCTGAATGAAGGATTGCCATCCTTTTATATTGCAGCACTTGGGCCTTGTACTTGTATTTCCTAAATTAAGGTTAAGCAAGTTAACCTAATTTCCACATATTAGGGTACTAACAAATAGGCTATTTGTTAGGTTCATTAATTGTAGCTTAGTTGTTAGTTTCCTGGATTTTAGCTCAGCTGTTGGATTCCTGAAAAATAGCCTGAGAAAAATACTGAAACAGAAAAACTAACCATCATACAATTTAGCATATGCTGTCAGGAATGAATGTCACAACATTCAGTTTGACGTCCAGAACATAGACCATATGCTAAGTCTGTTATTTTTTTGAAAACAGACTGTACAAAATGTTGTACTGTAAAAGACCAACCAGTCTATACTTTAGTATCAGCTTACAATAATAAATGTCAAAACATATAATTTGACATTTACAGAATGGGCCTTATGCCAGGTCTGTTATTCTCCTGAAGAACAGACTGAGATACATACTGAACTGTAGCAGAAAACCAACCTGCCTATTATTCAGTATATGCTGTCAATGATGAATGTCATAACATTCAGTTTGACATTCAGACAGTAGGCCTTATGCCAGGTCTGTTATTCCCTTGATAAACAGACTGAAATTAAATACTGAGTTATAGCAGACAACCAACTGTTCTACACCTTAGTATCTGCTGTCAGGGATGAATATCATTACATCTAGTTCGACATTCAGTAAATCCTGTATTAGCTAAACCTGCAGCATACTACTCAAGTATGTCATGACATCAGTCAAGACATCAGAGTACAGTTAGATGTTCTAAAACAAAATGCAGCCAATCAAACATTTCCAAATCATGTCATGACATCAGTCAAGACATTAGAGTCCAGCTAGTGTTTTAACATAAAATGCAGCCAATCAAACATCTACAAACTCCCCCTTTGGATTTTTTTGGCTAAAACAACTTGGCATCACAACAGAGTTCACAGCAGCGGAAAACACACATCTAGCAGGGAAATTAACCTTGCTAATACACTCAGAGCAGCAGCACACTCAACACACATATAAGTTAAATAAAAACTTCACATATCAGCACACATACAGAAGTTAAATAAAAACTTCACACATCAGCACACATACAGAAGTTAAATAAAAACTTCTACCAACAGCACACATAAACACACTCACACTCATCACACATAGAAGTGGAACATCAGCTGCAGCACAACCTCGGGATTAGAGGATCTTCAATATCTGTTTAATCACTTAATCTATTGTCCTGGGGCATCACAGGTGTTACTCCCCCTTTTTGTCAAAAATGTTGCCAAAGCAACACTTTAAATTACAGGCCAAAATAAACATAATTACATACAAATGACAGAATTATAGGAAATGATTTAATCATCTGACTTAGAGTCAGCCTCATCATCAGTGCCATCATCAGAACTGGCCTTCTCTTCACCCTTTGCACTTTGCCTTGCAGCTCCTTCTGTAGCCTCAGCAGCTTCACCAAGCACACCATCATCAGACATCACCAATTTGATAATCAACTTTTCCAAAGTGAGCTTCCTTGCCTCTAGCTCTTTGCAGGTCTCTCTGAGTATGGCAATGACAGCAGCTTTATCTGGTTGATTGCCAACACTTGATGTCTCTCCTGTTGTCATGGCAATGTCAGGGACATGCTTACCCAAGAACAGTTTATAATTGAAGGCCAACAGACTCTCTCTTCTTTTCACAAAGTCATTCTCTGTCAATATGTTTGGAAATTGGTTCAGCACAATGCCACATATGAGGGAAGGAAAGGCTATAGGCCCCTTCACACTGAAGCTCCCAGCATGTTTCATGGTTTGATCAAAAATGTAGGTTCCATAGTCAAACTTTGCTTTGGTTTCAACAACATAGATGAACTTTCCAAGCATCACAGCCACAGTGGATTTGTGATTTGTGGGCACCCAGTTGGCAGCTCCAATTTTGTGTAGCACCTCAAATTTGCACCTCCCATTTGTACATTCATTTCATTTTTAGGGCATTAGCATTGCATAGCATGTTGCATTTCATCAGTCAAGATTGGTCAGGAGATTCAACTGTGCAAGAGAGCAAGAGCATTTTCCATGAGATGTAAGCCCTATGGTGGTTCCAATGAGCTTACATGACCCAAGGATCATTTTGAAGCAATTTGGCCAAATGTTGAAGGCTCAAAGTCCACAGTGCAATTCCAAAGTGTGCATGGGCTTTTTTTAAGTGGGTTTGGGTCAGCATAATGCACTGTTCACGCATGCACCTCATGCATGAGGTGAAAATCCAATTTTGTGCACACACCTTACAACTTGTTAATCTCAATTAGTTTGGACTTAAGCATGATTTCAGAATGATTAACAAGGGATATATAAGGATAATCACAACTGCATTTGCCATTAACAACATTTTTCAGATCTAGATTTTGAAAATTGATCAAAAATTTCTCTCAACAAGAACTTTCAATTTTCTCACACCAAAGCCATTTCTCTTGCTGGAATCATGATCATGAAGTATTTCTGAGGAGATTTGAACGTGGATTTGGAGCAATTCGTGCCTTATTTGACCGTACATGAAGCTTGAAGGTTCAATGGAGTTTGCAAGTTGAGCTAGATTCATGCGTGCTGGAGCATCCAATTCTTCATCAAACATCTTAACAAGCATTGTAGAAGGGTTTTGAACCATTACCAGCCTTGGATAGTGCAGTTCAAAGGTTCTGTTCTTCAAAGAGGTCAGGTTTCGATCTCAATTATTCTTGAATTCATCATGATATTTGTGTAGATCTTTGCTTGGTGATGATTCTGGTATAAAAATTGAGCGAAATGGCGCATTATTCATGAAGATACATGTGTTTGAAGTTTTGATGTCATTTTTTATTTCCTTCGATCTGAGCGATGCATGATGATTTAGCGTGAATTGTGGTTTGATCTTGCATGTACATGAGACAAGGATTCGTTTGGTGTAATTGTTTTTGATTTCTGGAGTTTTCCGGATTTTCTGGAATTTTGTATGAAGTTCATCTTCATCTTCATCTTCAACCTCATGAAGAAGATGAAGATCATGAGCGTTTCCAGATTTGCTACGAATTTGCTACAAATGTTCATCATTAGCTACGGTTTCTGGGATTAGCTACGAAATTCTGGGCGCCTTAGGGTTTTAGGTTGAAACGACACCGTTTGGTGAGGCGCGCAAATTCAAATTTGGACCAGGTTCGATACTGGCCGAGCGCTGTTATTCAAATTGCCTTGCATTTTCAGATGTTTCCCTCCTTATTCCATGCCTTGGTTCATTTTGATTTCAAATTTTTTCCTAAACTTCATAAAATCATAACAAATTGAAAATTGATCCAATTTCATCCCAATTTTTTGCAAAATGCTCCTTATTCTGTCTAGTTTTTTTTTATCATAAATTTGCAAGTTGTGCCTCGCTGAATTTTATTTGGTGCTAGGTTATGTGATCATGTATCCATTTGTGACCTTGCCTTGCTTATCTTGTTGTGAAATGGTTGTTTTTAATCCAATGAACTTGAAATTTTGCATGCTGATTCTAGACACATTGATGGACATTTTGGCTTTGGTTTAACATTTTTCCCATGCTCCATTTATGTTTTATGCTTGTGTTAACATGGTGTGACAATTTGTGTCACACATTTGGTTGACTAACTTGTACAATGTGATTTCCATGCCAAATGATCTCCAATGTTTCTGATTTTGTGTGATGGATGTTGTGGATGTCTTGATTGCTCATGAATTTTTCCAGATTTATTTGAATCATTTCTGTTTTGTTTGAGAATTTTCATTCATGATGATCATTTGGATGCCTTGAATTGGTCTTTGACTTATCTTGCACATGAAATGGACTTGCTTATTGATTATGATTTGGTCCTTTTTAGGATTTGTTCTTGAGTGAATAAACATGCTTTGTGTTGAGTTTGAGGTTCTGTTTTGGATTTTTGATCCTCTTTTGACCCTAGGCTTTGACCTAGTGGTTTGTTACTTACCATTTGAGTTGTGATTTCAGGTTCAAGTGTGCATCTCCATGATTGATGTTGCTCCTTCATTTGAGCTTGATTATTGGTTGTTGTTGGCTAACATTTGCTTGTTTTGTAGGCTTTGAGAACAACTTACTTGTGTTTGCTCATTGTTGCCTGATTGGATTTGTCTGTCTGTGTGATATTAACTGTTGATTGTTTGTCTGAAAGTTGTACTGATTGGTTTAGCTGTTTCCACAGGTACCTAAGTTGCTTTAAGTTCATTTGAACTTTTCTTTGCTTGCTTGTGGTTTGCATACCACTGAGGTATAATTTCTTGATCTTCATGTAGTCTGGAAGACCTACTGTTATTGGTAGGCACCTGTCTGAAGCCCTCCTTAAGAGGCAATGTTTGTGGATGTTTATTTTTGTGCCAAGCAGGTAAAGTCCTATTAAGAGGCAATTGGCAGATAAAAGGGATGTGCAATCCATCCCCTGCTATTCAGTTGTGTCATTCACTTTGCTCACACACCAGGTGTTGATGCATTGTGAATAAGAACCCAAGATCTTGTTATGTCAGTCATCTGTGGAGAAGAGTTCCTACATTCTGAACTCCCACACTTTCTATTTTGAGTCAAGCTCTCCCAGGCCAGGGATAAGAGCTGTGAGGTCTTATCCTCACTTCCCATTTCATCTGCTTCACCCTAACTCTCAATGTTAGGGTTAAGAGCTAAAAACACCCCATTCCAGTTGGCTTGTTTCTACAGCCTAGCCTTGTGTGAGCCAATTGTTTGCATATAGTGTGTGTGCTTGCTTTATTGTGCTTGTATTTATTTGATTGTGCTGTTTAGATAGCTTGCTTCCTGTGCAAGTTAGGATAGAGACCTCAACATAGGGATCGTATGCATGACAACTTCTAGGCTCGAGTCGTAGTCTCCCTAGTAGCTTGTTATCTCCCTTGTCTCTGGTTAGGTTAGAAGTTCTTTCCCTGTTAAAGGGAACTACGTCGCCCTGATCCTCATACCAGATGAGGTACGTAGGCAGGAGATGAGCTGATCTCTTCGGGCGCCCTTTTTCTTTTGCAACCCCTTTGTGTGTGTTTGGAGCCTGACGTAAGTCCAGCGATTGGCAGTTGGTTTCCTGTGTCTTGTTTGCTTGTTGGAGTCTGACGTAAGTCCAGCGATTGGCAGTTGGTTTCCTGTGTGTGTTTGTTGGTTCGGAGTCTGATGTAAGTCCAGCGATTGGCATTCGGTTTCCATGTTTTCCTGTTTGTGTGGAGTCTGACGTAAGTCCAGCGATTGGCAGTCGGTTTCCTGTGTGGGTTTTGTTTGGCGTGCGTTAGCCGAGCTACGAGTGCTCTGATTCTTTCTCTGGTTAGAGAAGATACGTATGCATAGGATGCGACATCCTAGCGAGCACGTTTTCCCCTATCCCCGAACTACGTCAACTCTGATGTCTGTGCCTGACAGACTACGTAGGCCCAGGATGCGATATCCTGCCGAGTCTGTTTCTTCCGTCTTTCATCTGTGTTTGATTCCAGTGTGCCTTGTGCAGTTTGTGAGCAGTCTTTTAGCAACCTTTCTTCTATTCTTTTGTGCGTGGATCCCGTCGAGTACGACGGATGCGTACGGGTGCTAATACCTTCCCTTCGCATAACCGACTCCCGATCCTTGCATCTCTGGTCGTGAGACCATTCCTGTCCAGGTTTACTTCGAGCGTTTCCTTTCCCTCTTTTGGGATAAATAACGCACGGTGGAGGCTCTGTTTCTTTTCCCGCCAATTTTTCGCGTAATGCGACAGCTGGCGACTCTGTTGGGGACCCAGAGAAGTTGACCTCTTGTTGGTCCATCTTCCCTAAGCGAGTCAGTCCTAGCGCTCTTTAGGATAGGGTTGGTTGCTTTTACTGCTTTATTTATTGCATTTATGATTATGATGTGATTGTATATATGTGCACATATGTTTGCATGCATCAGTTATCATTGTGCTGGCTGTGTCTCTGTTTCTCTGTTGGGTGGGAATCACAAGAGGTAAAAGGCCCAATACCCAGGCTATGAGTGAACTCTATGACACCTAGGAATAGAGTGATTCATGGGAAGCGGGTGGTATTGCGCCACTTAGCGGAACATGATATCACGAGCAGTTCAGACTCTGATGGGGTATTATCGGTGCATACATCGGGTGTGTACAGGATGATATTCTTGAAAGGGTTGTTTATCCTGCGTTTCTCTTGACCTTACCCTGGCCTAGATGACACCCGTGAGTGGGGAGGGATTGAATCATTTGCAGGTACAGATGGTGACTATGGTTCAAATGAACTTATGGGTACTTACTTATGACACGCCGGAATTCTGTTCGTGATATCTATCAGCGGGTTCCGTTTATTTCGGATCCCCGGGTTGAATTTGAGGTACTTGTTCAGAGGATCTGGTTGTCATCTGTTCAGTGGATTTCCTCGATGATGGTGATATATTCCCCGGTTCCGTTTATTTCGGAACCTCCCAAGTTGGATTTATGGTTACTCGGGCCCTATGATGATTATGATCAGTTCAGAGACCGGTCCAGTACAGTTGATCCTCAGATGACTTGGAAGATGGCACAGTGACCTGCCTGCATGCATTTGCATCATTCCCATTTCGCATTCATCTGCATTTAACCCATGTCTATCCGTACTCAGGGTCCATTTTTTTTTTATTGAGATTCTGGTCGAGAGACATCCGGATGTCATAATGTTGTTGTTGAAATATTATCCGTCTCGAGGAAGCCAGAATCAGAAGGATAGAATATTCCTCATACGGATAGACATTGCATGCGTGAGTCATATTAACCTGTTTTCTGTTTTGCAGGTGTCAGTATCTAACCGGTGCGCATAGCTCTTCCGTTCAAACATCCTGCCAAACTCAACAAACTCAGACTGATGGATCCGTCTAACGCCGACATTCTCGAATTGAAAGAGATGATGAGAGAGCTGTTCAAAGTCGTGCAAGGGCTCGCCTTGGGGCAGGAAGCAATTACTGAGAGGTTGGAGAGGATTGAAAGCTGGATGATAAAGGAGAAAGTTCAGGGAAAGGCTCCGTCATCCGTAGTAAAGAAGCCCTCTAGCAATGGTCAGCTTAAGAAGGAGGTTGAATCAGGTGGTGTGCAAGCCAAGAAAGAACGCGGTCAGGATCGTTACCACCCTTATGCTGCCACTGTAATCACTCCTATTGGTGATCCACCTATACAACAGCAACAACCGCTACCTCAACAAAAAGCATAGAAAGCTAAGTGCCAAATGAAGAAGGGGACGACGGATCGTCAGTTTGATAAGCCGCCCGTGACTTATACCCTTCTGTTCAAGAGGTTGAGGGATCTTGGGTTAGTTCAGCCGAGGATATTGGTTCCTGTAGAACTGCATCAGAGGCCTGCAAACTACGACGAGAATGCCAGGTGCGAGTTCCATTCTAGGGCACCAGGACATAACATTGAGGGTTGTAGAGCTTTTAAGCATGTCGTCCAAGATATGGTGGATTCTAAGGCCATCAGTTTGGCGCCAACACTTAATGTTAACGCTAACCCCGTGCCAGGTCCCGTGGGGGTGAAGGTGATGTCAAAGGACAAGAGAGGAATAGAGGTGACTAAGGGGGATCAATTAAAAACTCCCATGCCTGCAGTTCAGAAACATCTGATGAAGAATGGAGCTTTCCCTAGTGTTGGGTGTGTAGTGATGGGGAAAACGATTCAGAGGATGATAGAAGTAGAAATGGACGGTGAAAAATTTGAAACACCAAGTCAGGCAGTTGAAACCGTCAAGGTAGAGGATGCCATTCTAGCTAAGAAAAAGAAGAAGCTGTCCATTTCTTCTTACAAACAGGCCATGGAAGTGGTGAAGAACGGAGAAGCCCTAGGCTGGGGAAAGATCATAGACATTGTGGTGAAAGCAGATATGTTCGGGGTTGGCTATCAGTCAGATCAAGAGTCGTCTAGACAAAACAGAGGACGTTGTCAACCGTTCACATTCGTTAGTGCCGGAATGCTGGATCCAGGTCACGCTTGTACAGTGGGTGAAGAGATTGACAGTGACCGCGAGCTTGAGTCATGGATAAAGTCGTGCGTACCAGGAAACTGGAAGGCCTCAAAGATCACCACTGTCACTCATCATGAAGAGTAGTATTTCTGTTTTTCAATTCTGTTTGCATGAAAGCCATACGTTTTGCCCGAAACATAATGGTCTATTGTAAGGGCCATCTCATGTGTTTCATTTTGCAACATTTTGCATCATTAATAAATGGATGTTTTTGTGATTAAAAGCGGTGTTCCCTGTCTTTCATTTATTTTTGCAGTTTAAAAAAATAAAAATGGCAATGTTTATTTTCATTTTTCTTTCCTTTTGATTTGTATTGTTCCGACCTCAAAAGTGATTATCCTCCTGATCTCATTGATAACGATTCGGTTACACCTCTGTATGACTTCGACAATCCGATCTATCATGCCAAAGAAGAAGGCGAAGAAGATTGTGATCTGCTGGAATTATCCAGGTTGTTGAAACAAGAGGAAAAGGTGATTCAACCACACGAGGAGCGATTCAAGATTGTCATTCCAGGCACCGTCGAGGTCAGAAAGTGAAAGTTGGGGCCGCTTCAGGGGCTAGTATAAAGAGCAGAATGGTAGCCCTGTTGGAATAGCATGTTGATGTCTTCGCCTGGTCGTATCAGGATATGCCAGGGTCGGATACCGATGTCGTTGTGCACAAGCTACCATTGAGAGAAGATTGTCCTCTAGTGAAGCAGAACGTCGGTGCCACGTATCAGAGTGACTTTGTTTCATGATATGATTCATCATGAAATCGAATGTTATGTTGATGACATGATAGCAAAGTCCCAAGCAGAAGAGGGGCATCTGGTGGATCCGGGGCAAGTTGTTTGACCGGTTGAGACAACTCAGACTGAGGTTGAGTCCAAATCAGTGCACTTGTGGAGTGCTGTCCGGTAAGTTGCCGAGGCTTATTGTGAGCGAATAAGAGGAATTGAGGTTGATCCTACAAAAAAAAAAAAAAAAAAGAAAAGAGAAGAAAAAGCAATACGAGAAATGCCTGAACCGAAAACAAAATAAGGTTCGTGGTTTCTTAGATAGATTGAATTACATTTCACGGTTCATATCTCATCTGATAGCCACGTGGGAACCCATTCAAGAAAAAAGGGAGCAAACGGTCAGGTGGATAATGATTGCCAAGGGGCATTGAAAGATAAAAGAATAAGTTGCAGGAACCTCTGATTCTGATGCCTCCTGTGGAAGGAACAACTGTTAATCTGGTACTTGACAGCCCTCGAGGGGTCTATGAGGTGCGTATTGTGTCAGCATGACGAGTCTGGTCGAAAAGAGCATGCAATTTACCTTAGCAAAAAGTTTATCGACTGTGAAACAATACATTCACTGCTCGAGAAAACTTGCTGTACTTTGGCATAGGCTGCTCGCCGACTGAGACAGTATATGCTGGTTCATACTATTTTGTGGATGTCCAAGATGGATCCGATCAAGTATGCGCTCGAGAAGTCAGCATCGACCGGACGGGTGGCGAGAGGGCAAATGATGTTGACTAAATACGATATCCAGTATACCTCAGAAAGCAATCGAGGGGAGTGTATTGTACGATTACATCGCCCCGCAACCCATTGAGGATTATCAACCAAGGAAGTTTGGGTTCCCTGATGAGGACATCTCGAGGTGCTCAAATCGAAAGATTGTGAGGAACCGATCCCGGAGGAGGGGCCTGACCCTGAATCCGAACGAATTCTGATGTCTGATGGGGAGAGGTTAATGTGGATGAGTTAGTGTCGTTTTGGTTACGCCGAAAAGATCCCACATTCCTTTTGTTGCCCGGATAACATTTGAATGCACCAACAATGGTGGCTGAGTACGAAGCTTGTATCCTGGGTATCGATCTTCGGTGCGTACGTCTACTGGGGCAACGCCGCGCTTGCTCGTGTATGGGATAGAAGTGGTATTACCTACTGAAGTCTAGATCCCATTGTGGAGAGTCCTGATGGATGAGAAATTAGAGAAGGCTGAGTGGATAAGGACTCGGTATGACGCGTTGAGCCTGACTGAGGAAAAGAGGCTGGCAGTTACTTGTCATGGGCCAGTTGTACCCAGTGAATGAAGCGTGTTGTTGACCGAAAAGTGCGACTTCGTGCGTACCACGTGGGAGAGATGGTATTGAAAAGGATCCTTCCTCATCAAGACGATCGTAGGGGCAAGTGGACACACAATTATGAATGCCCATTCGTGGTCAAGAAGGCGTTCTCTGGTAGAGCCTTGTTGTTGACGACCATGGATGGTGAGGATTTTCCATCCCCTGTGAATGCGGACGCAATTAAAAAATACTTCGTAAAAATTGACCCGCTGGACGAAAAGCATAAAATAGTCCAGGCAAAAAAGGGCATCCCGGCGAACCAAAAAAAAAGGGAAAAAAGGTTCGGGAAAAAATTAGGGATAAAAAAGAAAAAACTGTACACCCGGCAAGTCGAAAACCCCACAAGGGCGGCTTGGGCAAAAAAGGGTATCCCGGTGGACCGAAAACCCGAAAGGGCGGTCCAGGTAAAAGAGGGATTGAAACGAACAACTGTGTCCAGCATAATCGTTGATACTTTGGTTAACACATCATGGATAATCCCCGACAGAGATCGATCGGAAGCGTCTTGTTCAGAAGACAGAAAGTGCGGAAAGTCTTGAGGACATATGGGGTGTAACCGAGTTGAAACCCGATGAGATCACGGTTTCACATTGCCATTAGGATATATTTTTCCTTTTGTGCGCGATCACCTCTATTCAGGGATTGCTTCCTGTGTGTTGCTCAGTTCTGAGCCACCTTTTTTCAGTCAATAAAATGCATGTTCAGTCAAATAATTTTGTTTTTGTCTTCATTACCGCTTTGATTGGGAAAACATCAGTTTATTTTTTATAAGAATATTTGCATTTTGAAACATAGAGATCCCTTCTGATGCATGCTTATAAGATTGGAATCTGGAAATCTTATTCGGAAGTTTGAGTGGCCTAAGTGTTGGAATTTTGGCACGCATGGGGCACGTTTTTATCTAGCGATCTCTTTTGCAGATGCTGTTAGATATCTTCATTCACTTGTAGTTGGTGATGGGTAACATTTTGACATAAGATCCCCGCAGAGTCCAATCAGGGGCAAGGGATAGAAGAACGGTGAAAAGATGGTGAAAGAATTGCGACGACGATCCTAGAGGGTAATCAAGAAGACTCTTCAAAGTCTGAAGATTGGAGAGTTTGCCCAGATCCGAGGAGATCAATTGTCTCGAAGCAAAGAAAAGACGAGAATACTGGGTGATGGATAAGAAAAGACCCGATTAATCGGGGAGTCCTCAAGAGAGGAAAGTTGACACGGTGGTTGGATGGTGAAGGCCAGTGTTCGTCGAATCGAAGGGTGTTCCGTGTCAAATAAGTCGTATCACCCCAGTGGATTTGGGAGTGTTATCTCCCTAGCAGATTCGAGATCGGTGTCTCCTCAGCGAGCCTGAAGGTTGCCATATCCCCAGTGGAAGTGTCGGTGGGTAGATTGTTCCTAAGGGTTGAGGATGTTTCCCCAGCAGGCTTGAGAATGGCCGTTTCCCCAAGCAAGTCTGAAAGTTGCTAGAACTGCTATTCCCCAGCAGTCGGGTGGCAGGTTTGAAGGCTATGTTGTCCCCAGCCAGTCTGAAGGCTGTTGGTCCCCACTGAGTCTGAAGGTTGTATCCCCAACGGAGGTATCAGTGAGTAGTCTGTTCCTCAGCAGTCTGGGTATGAAGTACTGCCTTCCTTAGCATGGTCGTGAATGCCTTTTCCCAGCAGGGTTGTGATTGTCTTCCCCAGCAATTTTTGAAATGGGTAGTCTTCCCAGCAGAAGTTTGCGTTGATGGTTTTCCTCAGCAAAGTCCCCAAGCGGATCATGTTCGGAGAAATTATCCCCAGTAGAGTCTATTCTGCTCGTGGGTTGGCAGTTATCCCCAGTAGAGGTGAGCATTGGTTGTTTCCCCTAGCGGGGTCCCTCAGTGGATTGGATTCAGTGGAAGTCGTCCCCGGTGGGATTTATCCTTTCTCCAGCAGCAATGCTATTCCCCAGCACGGTTGAGAAGTTAGTGAGTTCCCCAAACAGAGTCTCCCCAGAGTTGAGTTGGGTCCTCTGCCGTCCCCAGAGTTTCAGATCAGCAAAGCACCCCCAGCAGTGCGTCTCCCCATAGAGTTGGAGAATCTATTCAGATTTGTGTGCTCAGCAGAGCGATCCGTTTGCTCCCCAGCCGGGGTTTTCATCATTTGCATCTTGCATGTAGTGATCATTGCATCCTCAAATAGCGTAGCATTTCCATTCAACATGGAGCATTACGCCATAGAAAAATTCAAACATATGCATTCATGTCAAACCTAATCAGACCATATCCCCAGCAGAGGCGGATCATTGTTCAACATCTGTACGACACATTTGCTACAATTGCTCTTGACAGACAGCATTCAGAGTGGTAATTCCCCAAAGGTTTATTTCCTCACCCGCAGGTGAGAAGAAAGCTTGATTCTCCCCAGTGAGTTACCCAGCAAGTGTTTGGCCTTGCCTTGACATATGTAGATGTCATCCTTGTGATACCGGTAAGTGTCATGTCAGCACCCGTGTGTGTTCTTTCTTTGGTGTCGGTACGCACCATCGTTTCGGTGTCGGTAAACATCGAGTTTCACTCCAGTCATCGGTAAATGTCTGATCGTCCTTTCTTTGGTGTCGGTACGCACCATTGTTTCGGTGTTGGTAAACATCGAGTTTCACTCCAGTCATCGGTAAATGTCTGATCATCCTTTTTTTGGTGTCGGTACGCACCATTGTTTCAGTGTCGGTAAACATCGAGTTTCACTCCAATCATCGGTAAATGTCTAATCGTCCTTTCTTTGGTGTCGGTACGCACCATTGTTTCGGTGTCGGTAAACATCGAGTTTCACTCCAGTCATTGGTAAATGTCTGATCGTCCTTTTTCTTAGTGTCGGTAAACACCATTGTTTCGGTGTCGGTAAACATCGAGTCTTACTCCCAGTCATCGGTAAATGTCTGGTCACCTCTCCGTTGGTGTCGATAAACGTCGAGCTTCTCCCGTTCGTCCGTTGACGTCTGGTCGAGTCTTCCCAGTTCATCCGTTAATGTCTGGTCACCTTCTTCGTTGGTGTCGATAAACGTCGAGCTTCTCCCGTTCGTCCGTTGACGTCTGGTCGAGTCTTCCCATTCATCCGTTGATGTCTGGTCACCTTCTCCGTTGGTGTCGATAAACGTCGAGCTTCTCCCGTTCGTCCGTTGACGTCTGGTCGAGTCTTCCCAGTTCATCCGTTGATGTCTGGTCACCTTCTCCGTTGGTGTTGATAAACGTCGAGCTTCTCCCGTTCGTCCGTTGACGTCTGGTCGAGTCTTCCCATTCATCCGTTGATGTCTGGTCACCTTCTCCGTTGGTGTCGATAAACGTCGAGCTTCTCCCGTTCGTCCGTTGACGTCTGGTCGAGTCTTCCCAGTTCATCCGTTGATGTCTGGTCACCTTCTCCGTTGGTGTCGATAAACGTCGAGCTTCTCCCGTTCATCCGTTGACGTTTGGTCGAGTCTTCCCATTCATCCGTTGATGTCTGGTCACCTTCTCCGTTGGTGTCGATAAACGTCGAGCTTCTCTCGTTCCTCCGTTGACGTCTGGTCGAGTCTTCCCAGTTCATCCGTTGATGTCTGGTCACCTTCTCCGTTGGTGTCGATAAACGTCGAGCTTCTCCCGTTCGTCCATTGACGTCTGGTCGAGTCTTCACATTCATCCGTTGATGTCTGGTCACCTTCTCCGTTGGTGTCGATAAACGTCGAGCTTCTCCCATTCAGTCATTAATGTCTGGTCACCTCTCCGTTGGTATCGATAAACGTTGAGTTTTCCCCATTCGTCCGTTGACGTCTGGATGTATTCTTTTCCATTCATAAAAATCAAAATCCCCAGTGGAGTCGTTGGTAGACGTCTTGTCTGGTCCAGTGATAAATATCGAATGCCCAGCTTGTCCGCCATCGGTAAATGGCCTCGCTTTATGTGACATCTGTTTTCCAGCAGCCATCGGTAGATGGTCTTGTTGACGTTGATATCGGTAAATATCAAGAGTTGTTTTGAAGCCACCATCGGTAAATGGTCTTGCTTCCTTCTAATATCAGATTCCCAGTTGAAGCCACCATCAGTAAATGGTCCTGCTTCCGTTGGATGTTGTTTCCCAGCCGCCATCGGTAAATGGCCTCGCTGACGTTGATATTGGTAAATATCCAGTTTCCAGTAAAGTCGCCATCGGTAAATGGCCTTGCTTTCCTGAGGTATTTTATTGTGCATCCGCCATCAGTAAATGGCCTTGCTTTTCTTTGCTTTATCCCCGGCAGATTGCAAATTTTCCGGTTCTTTGGTATTCAATCCCTGTGTACCTTGAAGGTCTGACAGCCGTTGCTCTCATCCGTTCAGGTTCCCAGTTGATTGAATAGGGGCAGCTGTAGCACCTCAAATTTGCACCTCCCATTTGTACATTCATTTCATTTTTAGGGCATTAGCATTGCATAGCATGTTGCATTTCATCAGTCAAGATTGGTCAGGAGATTCAACTGTGCAAGAGAGCAAGAGCATTTTCCATGAGATGTAAGCCCTATGGTGGTTCCAATGAGCTTACATGACCCAAGGATCATTTTGAAGCAATTTGGCCAAATGTTGAAGGCTCAAAGTCCACAGTGCATGACCAAGTCATCTGAGGCCCATAAAAGTCAACTGCAAGTCAACTGAGGGCTAGGAGATGGAGAATTGGTTTGAGACACTTCATTCATGTCTAAAAGAGGTTTATTCAACATGTCAAACACTCACATTGAAGAATTCGAAGTCAAGTCAAAAATTTCCCAAAATAGAAAGTGACCCATAATTTGAAATTTCCAAAAATGGAAAGGTTTTGGACCAACTTCAACTCAATTTTACATCACCAATAAAGCTTTAAATGAAATTTTGTCCAACATGAAAGTTTAAGATCTTTCTCTCCCATTTCCAAAAAGTCCAAGATCATGGATTTATGATGTGTGGTTGAGGAGATATGATCCAATCATGGCAAAGTGTGCTTAAAAATTCAAATGGGCATAACTTTTGAACCAAGGCTCCAAATTTGGTGGTTCTTTTTGCATTTTGTTCCTCATAACATGTAGTTTCCAAAACATCCATTACATGGAATGAATTTCACTTGCATGATCATATGCTCATTCATGAAGTTTTTTGAAGGAAAATTTCTAAAATCAATTTGGTTGATCATATGCATGAAATACCAATTCCAAAGTGTGCATGGGCTTTTTTTAAGTGGGTTTGGGTCAGCATAATGCACTGTTCACGCATGCACCTCATGCATGAGGTGAAAATCCAATTTTGTGCACACACCTTACAACTTGTTAATCTCAATTAGTTTGGACTTAAGCATGATTTCAGAATGATTAACAAGGGATATATAAGGATAATCACAACTGCATTTGCCATTAACAACATTTTTTAGATCTAGATTTTGAAAATTGATCAAAAATTTCTCTCAACAAGAACTTTCAATTTTCTCACACCAAAGCCATTTCTCTTACTGGAATCATGATCATGAAGTATTTCTGAGGAGATTTGAACGTGGATTTGGAGCAATTCGTGCCTTATTTGACCGTACATGAAGCTTGAAGGTTCAATGGAGTTTGCAAGTTGAGCTAGATTCATGCGTGCTGGAGCATCCAATTCTTCATCAAACATCTTAACAAGCATTGTAGAAGGGTTTTGAACCATTACCAGCCTTGGATAGTGCAGTTCAAAGGTTCTGTTCTTCAAAGAGGTCAGGTTTCGATCTCAATTATTCTTGAATTCATCATGATATTTGTGTAGATCTTTGCTTGGTGATGATTCTGGTATAAAAATTGAGCGAAATGGCGCATTATTCATGAAGATACATGTGTTTGAAGTTTTGATGTCATTTTCTATTTCCTTCGATTTGAGCGATGCATGATGATTTAGCGTGAATTGTGGTTTGATCTTGCATGTACATGAGACAAGGATTCGTTTGGTGTAATTGTTTTTTATTTCTGGAGTTTTCCGGATTTTCTGGAATTTCGTATGAAGTTCATCTTCATATTCATCTTCAACCTCATGAAGAAGATGAAGATCATGAGCGTTTCCAGATTTGCTACGAATTTGCTACAAATGTTCATCATTAGCTACGGTTTCTGGGATTAGCTACGAAATTCTGGGCGCCTTAGGGTTTTAGGTTGAAACGACATCGTTTGGTGAGGCGCGCAAATTCAAATTTGGACCAGGTTCGATACTGGCCGAGCGCTGTTATTCAAATTGCCTTGCATTTTCACATGTTTCCCTCCTTATTCCATGCCTTGGTTCATTTTGATTTCAAATTTTTTCCTAAACTTCATAAAATCATAACAAATTGAAAATTGATCCAATTTCATCCCAATTTTTTGCAAAATGCTCCTTATTCTGTCTAGTTTTTTTTATCATAAATTTGCAAGTTGTGCCTCGCTGGATTTTATTTGGTGCTAGGTTATGTGATCATGTATCCATTTGTGACCTTGCCTTGCTTATCTTGTTGTGAAATGCTTGTTTTTAATCCAATGAACTTGAAATTTTGCATGCTGATTCTAGACACATTGATGGACATTTTGGCTTTGGTTTAACATTTTTCCCATGCTCCATTTCTGTTTTATGCTTGTGTTAACATGGTGTGACAATTTGTGTCACACATTTGGTTGACTAACTTGTACAATGTGATTTCCATGCCAAATGATCTCCAATGTTTCTGATTTTTTGTGTGATGGATGTTGTGGATGTCTTGATTGCTCATGAATTTTTCCAGATTTATTTGAATCATTTCTGTTTTGTTTGAGAATTTTCATTCATGATGATCATTTGGATGCCTTGAATTGGTCTTTGACTTATCTTGCACATGAAATGCACTTGCTTATTGATTATGATTTGGTCCTTTTTAGGATTTGTTCTTGAGTGAATAAACATGCTTTGTGTTGAGTTTGAGGTTCTGTTTTGGATTTTTGATCCTCTTTTGACCCTAGGCTTTGACCTAGTGGTTTGTTACTTACCATTTGAGTTGTGATTTCAGGTTCAAGTGTGCATCTCCATGATTGATGTTGCTCCTTCATTTGAGCTTGATTATTGGTTGTTGTTGGCTAACATTTGCTTGTTTTGTAGGCTTTGATAACAACTTACTTGTGTTTGCTCATTGTTGCCTGATTGGATTTGTCTGTCTGTGTGATATTAACTGTTGATTGTTTGTCTGAAAGTTGTACTGATTGGTTTAGCTGTTTCCACAGGTACCTAAGTTGCTTTAAGTTCATTTGAACTTTGCTTTGCTTGCTTGTGGTTTGCATACCACTGAGGTATAATATCTTGATCTTCATGTAGTCTGGAAGACCTACTGTTATTGGTAGGCACCTGTCTGAAGCCCTCCTTAAGAGGCAATGTTTGTGGATGTTTATTTTTGTGCCAAGCAGGTAAAGTCCTCTTAAGAGGCAATTGGCAGATAAAAGGGATGTGCAATCCATCCCCTGCTATTCAGTTGTGTCATTCACTTTGCTCACATACCAGGTGTTGATGCATTGTGAATAAGAACCCAAGATCTTGTTGTGTCAGTCATCTGTGGAGAAGAGTTCCTACATTCTGAACTCCCACACTTTCTATTTTGAGTCAAGCTCTCCCAGGCCAGGGATAAGAGCTGTGAGGTCTTATCCTCACTTCCCATTTCATCTGCTTCACCCTAACTCTCAATGTTAGGGTTAAGAGCTAAAAACACCCCATTCCAGTTGGCTTGTTTCTACAGCCTAGCCTTGTGTGAGCCAATTGTTTGCATATAGTGTGTGTGCTTGCTTTATTGTGCTTGTATTTGTTTGATTGTGTTGTTTAGATAGCTTGCTTCCTGTGCAAGTTAGGATAGAGACCTCAACATAGGGATCATATGCATGACAACTTCTAGGCTCGAGTCGTAGTCTCCCTAGTAGCTTGTTATCTCCCTTGTCTCTGGTTAGGTTAGAAGTTCTTTCCCTGTTAAGGGGAACTACGTCGCCCTGATCCTCATACCAGATGAGGTACGTAGGCAGGAGATGAGCTGATCTCTCCGGGCGCCCTTTTTCTTTTGCAACCCCTTTGTGTGTGTTTGGAGCCTGACGTAAGTCCAGCGATTGGCAGTTGGTTTCCTGTGTCTTGTTTGCTTGTTGGAGTCTGACGTAAGTCCAGCGATTGGCAGTTGGTTTCCTGTGTGTGTTTGTTGGTTCGGAGTCTGATGTAAGTCCAGCGATTGGCATTCGGTTTCCATGTTTGCCTGTTTGTGTGGAGTCTGACGTAAGTCCAGCGATTGGCAGTCGGTTTCCTGTGTGGGTTTTGTTTGGCGTGCGTTAGCCGAGCTACGAGTGCTCTGATTCTTTCTCTGGTTAGAGAAGATACGTACGCATAGGATGCGACATCCTAGCGAGCACGTTTTCCCCTATCCCCGAACTACGTCAACTCTGATGTCTGTGCCTGACAGACTACGTAGGCCCAGGATGCAATATCCTGCCGAGTCCGTTTCTTCCGTCTTTCATCTGTGTTTGATTCCAGTGTGCCTTGTGCAGTTTGTGAGCAGTCTTTTAGCAACCTTTCTTCTATTCTTTTGTGCGTGGATCCTGTCGAGTACGACGGATGCGTACGGGTGCTAATACCTTCCCTTCGCATAACCGACTCCCGATCCTTGCATCTCTGGTCGTGAGACCATTCCTTTCCAGGTTTACTTCGAGCGTTTCCTTTCCCTCTTTAAGGATAAATAACGCACGGTGACGGCTCTGTTTCTTTTCCCACCGGTTTTTCGCGTAATGCGACACATAGCATACTTCACACTGAGTTTGCTGGCCACCAACTTACCTTTAAGAGGCCACTTCCTGACTTGATTTGCAGTGATGACTTGACAGATTCTGTCGTCAGTCACTTCAAGCTCAGGTTGAGCTACATCAGGTCTTCCCAAATACAGGTTGATAACTGAGGGAGAGAGGTTCATACACTTGCCTCGCACATATACTTTTCTGAATTCTCTGGACTTTCCATCTGCACATTCCTCAGACACATTGACAATAAACTCCTTTACTAAAGTCTCATAGCACTTTGGGAGTTGAGTCACAGTTTTCCTTAACCCTGCCTCTTGAATAAGGTCTACAATCTCCTTACACTCCAGGGCATTCTGAGCCAGTTCCCTCTCCAAGGCCAGCCTCTTGTGATAGACATACTTCCACCTGTTCACACTAGAAGCAAAATGGAATGACACGTTGTCAATAGGTACCTCAGGGACACTAGCAGCCAGCTTGCTAGCGGTTGGCTTCTTCTTTGACAGAGATGTTGTGACATCACATGGGACATCTGAATCAGACTCCATAGCAACAAACTTGGTCTTCATTTTCTTGGGCACCTCTTTGCTCCAAGGTTTCGCAGGTCCATGCCCTTTCCTTTTGAGGGAACTCTCTGTCACCTCTGGATTGGAAGAAGCTGCCACATCAATCTTCCCTTTTGGGGACCTCTGTACCACAGTCTTCTTTTCTCTCCTAGTCCTAACCCTTTTGGCTATGCTAGGGACAACTGAGGTCAAGAGTTCATTATCAGAGAACTCTTCCAGATTAACTGTGTCAGCTTTAGGGTTGTCACTGACATCATGAGTGACACGGACTGCCTCACTACCCATTTTCTCTAAGGATTTGTCAGTATTTGACCCCTCATGAGCATCATTTTGCTCAGCCTCGTCAGAGGCATTCTTTCTTAAGACTACTGCGTTTTCTTGACATGCAACATTATCAGGTATGATAGTGTTTAAGGGAACGGAGACCCCAGGAACCTTATGATTACCAAATAGTATCCCAGTCACCATAGTTGCAATGGCATTGTGCACATACCTGGAGCCTTCTCTGGTTTGTTCATCAAGTGCGATTGCTGAGGAGAATCCGGAGACCGTTTCTTTAGGTCTTCTTGCATGAGACGTCTTTGCAGCGTCAGCCAAAGGATCTTCCCGGTTAGGGTTGCAAGACTCAGAGCTGGAGGAATCAGACATGGTTGTGTAGGAAGTTGAGTCGGATTGGTGCGACATGATGAATATCTCGGAGGAGAGATGAACAGTTTCTTTGAGAGAAAGTTTGCAGGACTGAAAGTTGAAACGATGGAATAGGAAACGCTTGTTGCACGAGCAATGTCTATTATTTGTTGACCAATCAGAGTGCACTATCAATTGTTTAATAAGTTGACTTACTAAACAGTAAATAACTAACATCATTAGTTGCTATAGTTTCTCAGAAGCGCACATTCCCTCTTTGCCCCTAACTTTGTCAAACTGAGTAGCATCCAATGTCATGACATTCTGAGTGACATTGTACTCAGTCTGCATCTGGTTCATCCATACCAGTGGTGAACACCTGCTACCAGAAGCTAGGTACTTAGCTTCTGCAGTGGACAATGATACACACTTTTGTTTCTCCCTTGCTACTACACCATTTTGATGAGGTCCAGTAGGTGAGGATGACTCATGGATTTCAATCTGACATTTTCCACAGCCTTTTCTTTCATCCATAAGCAGATTTGGGATTCCTCTAATTGCTTCCTTGGATATGTTCTTCTTCATTCCTCTTAAATGAAGTTGTCCAAGTCTTCCATGCCACAGCTTCACTTCCTGCTCTTCCTTGGCCAAGGGGCACTTTGAGGAGTAGTGTGAGACTTTGGATTCCCATAGATAACAGTTATCTTTGGATCTGGCTCCTCTCATAACTTCCTGATTGCAGCCATTCATCACCACACATCCTTCCTTAGTGAACTGTACATTGAAGCCTTGATCACATAGCTGGCTTATGCTGATGAGATTAGCAGTTAGTCCTTTTACTAACAGCACATTACTCAGTTTTGGAACTCCAGGACAATCCAGCTTACCAACACCCTTGATTTCTCCTTTAGCTCCATCACCAAATGTCACATACCTGATAGCATGAGGTTGTAGATCCACCAATAAGTTGCTCATCCAAATCATAGGTCTTGAGCAGCCACTATCAAAATACCAGTCTTGTCTGGTAGATGCCCTTGGAGATGTGTGAGCTAGTTTAGCAACCCATTGTTGTTTCTCAATGGGGATGTTATGCTTAGATGCCTGTTGCTTCGGTCTGACTTGAGGTGTCTGATTAGCAACCCATTTTTGTTTCTTAATGGGGGCATCATGCTTAGATTCCTTCTGCTTAGGTCTGACTTGAGTAGTCTGGTTAGGATAACCATGCAGCCTGTAGCATAAAGGTTTTATGTGACCAAATCTACCACAGTAGTGACATCTCCATCTCTGAAATTTCTTCTTCTGATGGTTACTCATCTTGGTTCCCTGATGTTGAGACATCGGTTATGACTTCTGCTTGAGTTTCTGAACTTCAGCCTTTGATCTTTTGAGTTCAGTTGAGGATTTCTTAGCAAAGCCTAAACCAGACATGGTTCCTGACTTCTGTCCCACCTTTAGAATCTCTTCCAAGGTGTCAGTTCCTTTATTCAGCATTCTGATGGATTTAGTCATTTGTTCTAGCTTAGATGTCAGCAAAGATATCTCACCATTCAGACCATCTATGACTGTCAGCTGCTTCTGTTTCTCACCTTCCAGCTCTTTAATGAGTTTCTTCTGCTTTTCTCCTTGGATACACACTTCTGCACTTTTAACACATAATTCTTTATATGAGGCAGCAAGTTCATCAAAGGTAAGTTCATCTCCACTTGAGTCATCATCAGAGGTACAGACACTGGTCAGAGCAGTGACATGTTTAGCAGATTCTCCTTCAGATTCACTCTCAGAGTCTCCTTTGGACCAGGTGACAGATAGCCCTTTCTTTTGCATCTTGAGGAAGGTAGGGCATTCAGCTTTAATATGACCATAACCTTCACATCCATGGCACCGGATTCCCTTGCCTTGAGTGACCTTTTCTTCATATTTTGACCTTCTACTGATATCAGATGAGGAGTTCTTGACATTAGGTCTACCCTGTTGATCAACCTTCTTTATGAACTTGTGGAACTGTCTTCCAAGCATGGCTATGGCTTCTGAAATGCTTTCATTCCCTCCAATGTTTCCTTCTTCTGAATCCCCTTCAGTATTTGATACAAAAGCTATGCTTTTGTTCTTCTTTTCAGCATCCTCACATAAGCCCATTTCAAAGGTTTGGAGTGAACCAATAAGCTCATCAACCTTCATGTTGCTGATATCTTGAGCCTCTTCTATGGCTGTGACCTTCATGGAAAATCTCTTTGGCAATGATCTGAGAATCTTTCTTACAAGTTTCTCTTCAGCCATTTTCTCACCTAAGCTACCAGAAGTGTTGGCAATTTCAAGAATATTCATGTGGAAGTCATGAATAGTCTCATCCTATTTCATCCTCAGATTTTCAAACTTGGTGGTCAGCATCTGAAGTTTAGACATTCTCACCTTGGAGGTACCTTCATGAGTTATCTTGAGGGTATCCCAAACTTCCTTAGCCAGCTCATAGTGATGCACCAGTCTGAAGATGTTCTTACTTATTCCATTGAACAATGCATTCAAGGCCTTAGAATTTCCAAGGGCTAATGCATCTTGCTCCTTGTCCCACTCTTCTTCAGGAATTTTCATACTGACTCCATCTTTACCTGTCTTCGTTGGATGTTCTCATCCTTTTTTGACAGCTCTCCAGACTTTGCTATCTAGAGACCTCAAGAAGGGTATCATACGAGGCTTCCAGTTATCATAGTTAGAACCATCCAGCATGGGTGGTCTATTTGAGTATCCTACATCCTTGTCCATGGTACTAGAAAGTAACTTCCCTAGATCTCACCCATAAATTAACAGGCAGGGTGCCTGCTCTGATGCCAATTGAAATTCTAGTTAACAGACTTTCGATGTCACACGGGATATTATGACATCCAATTCTGCGCAGACAAGAATTATGCAGAACTTAAAAAGTAAGTGCAGTAAATAACACAAGGAATTGTTTACCCAATTCGGTGTCACACACACCTACGTCTGGGGGCTACCAAGCCAGGGAGGAAATCCACTATTAGTAGTATTAATTCAGACCTTAAACCAACTGTTTAATCCTATCACTTAATACCTACCCAATGCAATTTCAATCTTACACTAAGATTAGAGTTCCTACTCACTCCCCCTCAATCACCTCAGTGATTACAACCTTTAATTATATTAAAGTTTATAGTGAAGTCACACTTCAAACAACTCTTGATTGTGCTTAACAACTTTAATCAAGATACACAGCACTCACACTTAAAAGCTTAGAGTGACACAACACTTACAACTCAATGAACACCCTAGTCCAATGCAATCATCTAGGTGATAATTGCTTGGCTCACAAGATACACCTACTACAAGACACACAAAAATACAACAGTGAAGTATAATGGAACAATAAAATCTTCACGCCTAAAATCCCCGAGTTCTGAATGAAGGATTGTCATCCTTTTATATTGCAGCACTTGGGCCTTGTACTTGTATTTCCTATAATTAAGGTTAAGCAAGTTAACCTAATTTCCACATATTAGGGTACTAACAAATAGGCTATTTGTTAGGTTCATTAATTGTAGCTTAGTTGTTAGTTTCCTGGATTTTAGCTCAGCTGTTGGATTCCTGAAAAATAGCCTGAGAAAAATACTGAAATAGAAAAACTAACCATCCTACAATTTAGCATATGCTGTCAGGAATGAATGTCACAACATTCAGTTTGACGTCCAGAACATAGACCATATGCTAAGTCTGTTATTTTTCTGAAAACAGACTGTACAAAATGTTGTACTGTAAAAGACCAACTAGTTTATACTTCAGTATCAGCTTACAATAATAAATGTCAAAACATCCAATTTGACATTTACAGAATGGGCCTTATGCCAGGTCTGTTATCCTCCTGAAGAACAGACTGAGATACATACTGAACTGTAGCAAAAAACTAACCTGCCTATTATTCAGTATATGCTATCAATGATGAATGTCATAACATCCAGTTTGACATTCAGACAGTAGGCCTTATGCCAGGTCTGTTATTCCCTTGATAAACAGACTGAAATTGAATACTGAGTTATAGCAGACAACCAACTATTCTACACCTCAGTATCTGCTGTCGGGGATGAATATCATTACATCTAGTTTGACATTCAGTAAATCTTGTATTAGCTAAACCTGCAGCATACTACACAAGTATGTCATGACATCAGTCAAGACATCAGAGTACAGTTAGATGTTCTAACATAAAATGCAGCCAATCAAACATTTCCAAATCATATCATGACATCAGTCAAGACATTAGAGTCCAGCTAGTGTTTTAACATAAAATGCAGCCAATCAAACATCTACAGGACTATCATTTGCCTAGTGGGTTTTGCCTACTTTTCATATTTGTTGTATTGTATGGTATATTTCTTTGTGACATATTTTTGTGCAATTTGGGATTACTGTATTGTATGAATTGTTTGAATATTAATTCCTTGTATGCTTGGTGATCTTCGTGAGATGAGTTCTGTACCCGAACTCGAGTGCACTTAGGATAGGAGAATGGCATAGTCTTGTTGACTTGTGTGGAGTTATTTCTTAGTAAGTTGACTTGCAAGCCCATTCACTTGGTGGAGGTTATGTTGGGATCAATAATGTCACACGAGTAGTCATGGTTAGGCATTACTCTTTCCAATATATGCCTTAGAAGCCAAGGACCTTAGTTTACCACGCCCATCTTAGCCTATTTTTAGGACGTAGTATGAAGATCGTTCAAGTGTAAGATTTAATATGATTGTTACGCGATACTACACTCATAAGAGTCTCTCTTGAGAATATTTTTGGAATACGAGTAGTCTTTTATCCGATAATATCCGAAAGATGGGATGATGACTATGGGAACCTCTTGTAGAACATGATTTTCAGGTTTAACCATAGTATACTCCCTTTGGGTGGTTCTTAACTAAGACTCCATGCTCGCGACTCGCAACAAACCCTTGATTCGTGGTTGATTCGTTCTTGTATATTCTTAATATCAATGGAACTTGGGTGTTGATAAGGTGTAAACCATAATCCACCAAAATGGATGATTGATATTAAGGATAACTTGATCCATCCCATGACCTTTGTGTGGTGTGATTTGCTTGATCCTTGAGTGTGATTGTTGCATCCATGCATTCATGCATTCATACACATCCATATCATCAACAATGAGAAAACTTTCAAGGAACTTAAGAGGTCTATTTGCAAATTTTCAGACATGGATAAGCAAAGAAGGAATACGAAGAAGTACAGTTTGAGACAATCCGACTTGAAAGAGTTAAGGAGTTTGACAT
The DNA here is from genome assembly GCF_024323335.1 of Lathyrus oleraceus. Classification (NCBI taxonomy): domain Eukaryota; kingdom Viridiplantae; phylum Streptophyta; class Magnoliopsida; order Fabales; family Fabaceae; genus Lathyrus; species Lathyrus oleraceus. The sequence goes on along the minus strand of NC_066584.1, from coordinate 319,084,247 downwards.
CCTATGTATTAGATCCCTTGGAATTCAAGGCTCGTCATGGGAAGCTTCTGTCTATTCTGAATACTCAAGTGGATGAAGGTCTAATGAGTGTGTTGGTGCAGTTCTATGATCCCTTGTACCGTTGCTTCACTTTTCCGGATTTCCAGCTTTTGCCCACGCTTGAGGAGTATGCCTATCTTGTGGACATACCTATCCTAGACCAGTTGTCGTTCAGTGGCTTGGAGAGAGTTCCTTCTTCTCAAGAGATTGCTGATCTGTTGCGTATAGATGAATCTATTATTGGTGCTCATATGACTACCAAAGGTGGAATTCAAGGTCTCCCGTCTGATTTCCTCATTGATCAAGCTACTATGTTTGGGAAGGCCATGAGTGAGGACGCCTTTGAGGCCATATTTGTACTTCTCATCTATGGGCTAGTGTTATTCCCTAACATCGACAAGTTTGTGGATGTGAACGCCATTAGGATTTTCTCTACTCTTAATCCTGTTCCTACTCTATTGGGTGACACTTATTTCTATTTGCATATGAGGAATGCAAAGGGCGGTGGTACCATTGTGTGTTGTTTGCCTCTGTTGTACAAGTGGTTTATTTCGCACTTGCCTCAGACGCTCGCCTTCAAGGAGAACAAAGGATGTCTACGGTGGTCCACAAGACTTATGTCTCTCACTAATGATGATATCTTATGGTACAACCGTGTATATGATGGTGTGCATATTATTGACTCTTATGGTGAATTCTCCAATGTACCTCTTCTTGGTACATGCGGTGGAATTAACTACAACCCTATTTTGGCACGTCGTCAGCTTGGGTTCCCCCTAAAGGATAAACCCAATAACATTCTGTTAGAGGGTGTGTTATTTCAGGAGGGTAAAGATCCTCAAGGCTTGAAGGGAAGGATGGTCCATGCTTGGCGCAAAATCCATAAGAAAGGAAGGAAGGAGCTAGGTCCGAAGAACTGTATCGCTTTGGAACCCTATACCTCTTGGGTTAGGAGGAGAGCTTCCGAGTACCTCATGCCTTATGAGTATCCAAGACCCACACCTTTGGTTGTGGCTGAGCCTTCAACCCTCCCTAGCCAAGGAGTAGAGGAGTTGAGAGACGAAGACCGTTCGCGTGCTTAGGTCCGTGAACGAGAGGAGTTGCTTCAGCAGATCAGAGAGAAGGATGCTTTGATAAAGTTCCTTGAGCACCAGGTTATTGATGATCCTGATGTCGCATTGACTTCTCTACTTCCTCAGTCTTCCAAGTTTTGGAAGAGGAAGTATGATCGACTCGCCAAAGAGAAGGCAGATATGGAGGCAGCCTATGAGAGGGAGGTGAAGAGGCTTCGTGCAACTTATCTTCCGGTCTCGAGGGCTTTGGACGATTGCTTCTAGGGATCCATAGGATGTTCATTTTCCTTCTCTCTTGTATTGTATTTGGTTACCAAGACTGTACTTCTTTGGCGTAAAAACAATTCCAAATATTAATTGACTTGATATTTCCGTATGTGATAAACGTTTAATATTTCCAAAATTTGCAAATAAGACTCTAAAGTTCCTCTGATATAAAAATTAAATCATAAGCATTGCATGCATCATGTTTATCTATTCCTAGGGGTTTATATCTTCTTCTTGATTCTAGTTGGGGTTTTCTTACACTGCTTATCCAATGTGAGACTGGAATCAAGGGGTAGAATACCCTTTGAAATTGATAAACATGTCATTGCATTTGCATATTCATTAGCATGTCTTGCATAACAGGTACCGCCGCAGTGTTCTCATCTTGTTTAGTATTCCATTATTATGATAGCTGACTCAGGCATTCACCGATACGGTACCCGAAGGAATCAACAGAGGGCAATGGAAGGTTTACAAGTAGAGCTCGCTGAGATGAGGATTCGCATGAATCAGTTCATGGAAGTGGTCCAAGGAGTGGCTCAGGGACAGCAGGAGATTAGATTGTTGGTACAGGGGAATCCCCCTACTACTCAACAGGAGGTTGTGGCTGATCCTCCCGCTGGAGAGGCTAATGGACCCAATGGACCGGGGCCTATCCCAATCCCACATGGCAACCTTGGTCGACAACCCATCCATGATGATCAGGAGGATCAATTCCCCCTGCTTCAGGAGGACTTTGGCATGGGCCATGGTATGGACCCTATGTTTCGGAGACTGGAAGAGAGGTTGAAAGTTGTGGAAGGGAAGAATGCTCTTGGTGTGGATGTTGCTGACTTGGGGCTGGTCCCAGGTGTGAGAGTTCCACCAAAGTTCAGAGTCCCAGTTTTCGATAAGTACAATGGAAACTCTTTCCCGAAGACTCACGTGCAAGCTTACTTCCGCAAGATGGTTGCGTATTCTGATGATGAGAAGCTGCTCATGTACTTCTTCCAGGACAGCATAGTTGGGGCATCCTTGGAGTGGTATATGAGGCTGGACAGAGACCATATTCGCTACTGGAGAGACTTGGCTGAGGCCTTTGTGAAGCAATATCAGTACAATGCGTATATGGCACCTGACAGGACTCAGCTCCAGAATCTGTCTCTCAAGAGCAACAAGTGCTTCAAAGAGTATGCTCAACGCTGGAGAGAGTTGGCTTCTCGTGTTCAGCCTCTGATGTTGGAAAAAGAGATGGCCAACATGTTTATGAACACACTTCCTGGATCTTATTTGGAGCGTCTGGGGGGTTGCAACGCCTCGAATTTTTCTGATGTGGTCTCTACCGGTGAGAGGGTGGAGAACTACTTGAAGACATGTAAGATCCAAAATGGGGTTAGATCATCTTTGGGGTCAAAGAAGCCATTCTTAGGAGGACAGAAGAGGAGAGAAGGGGATGAAAATGCCATATGTTCTTATCAGAACAGGGGTAACCGGAGGAATAACTTTCAGAATTACCATCAACAACCTTATGTTGTAGTAGTAACCATTCCGGCTGCAGCACCAGTGCAACAACAACAACCTCAACGTCAACAAAATCAATACCAACAACAACAGGGTAACAGACCTACTTATCAACAGAGACAGAGTATGATGGATAGGCGTTTCGACACTCTTCCGATGTCGTATGCCCAGTTGCTTCCCAACCTTCAACATTTGCAACTTGTGCAGTTACGCACTTTGGCTCCTCCCGTTGGCAGGCTTCCAGTGGGTTATGACGCCAATGTTAGGTGTAATTTCCACTCTGGGGCACCTGGCCACACTATTGAGAATTGCAAAGCTTTTAAGCACGTAGTTCAGGACCTTATTGATTCAAAGGCCATTAACTTTGCGCCGGCTCCTAATGTTGTCAACAATCCCATGCCGCAGCATGGTGGAGCAAATGTTAACATGGTTGAAGGAGAAGCCAAACTAGTCAAGGAGGTGTTGAAGCTGGAGACTCCGCTATTAGAAATCAAAGAATACTTGCTAGAGGTGTTGAACCTGCAGCAGGGTATCCAGGCCTTGCTTGACGATGGTATCCTCCAAGCCTAAGACTTATCTGCCCAAAGGTCTGTTGAAGGGGTTGTTGAGAATGCAGATGTTGATCCTCTCTTTCCTGAAGATGCTGAAGAATTCACAAATGTTGTTCCTGCTGATTTTGTACAGGGGCCGATTACTTTCTCCAGTGTTGGCATCATTCAGTACGGCCAGGTCTCTGCAATCAACAAAGAAGATGGGGATAGTGATTGCGACATTGACAACTGGGTGCGTCCAAGGGTCCCGGGTGAAGTTCTCCACAACTGGTCTTCTGAAGAGATTATCCAAGTCACTCTTCTTAAAGAGTAATTTTCTTTGTTTATTCATGCATATCCAAGTCTTACGTTCCGCCCAGGGCGTGATGACTAATTGTAGGGTTCATCTATGTGGATACCTGCATTTTTATCATAAATAAAGGACGTCTTTTTTGCATTCAAATATTTTGTTCACAGTCTTTCTATTTTTGCAGTTTTCAAAAATAAAATAAAAAATACATTTGGCAAAGTTTTGTTTAGTTTTCACTCCTTGTTCACATTCATAAGCACATACCATCACTCATGCAGATGCACGTCACCGGATCCTATTGATAACAGTTCTTCTATGGCTCACTTCGACTTTGAAAATCCAATCTTTCAAGCTGAAGAAGAGGGTGATGAAGACTGTGAACTCCCTGAAGAACTTTCCAGGTTGTTAAAACAGGAAGAAAGGGTCATTCAACCGCATCAAGAGTCTACTGAAGTGATTAATCTCGGCACTGAGGATGTCAAGAGAGAGATCAAGATAGGGGTTGCTTTGGAAGATAATGTGAAGAAGGGGCTGATTGAATTGCTGCAAGAGTATGTTTACATCTTCGCTTGGTCTTATCAGGACATGCCAGGGCTTGACACAGACATTGTGGTACACCGTTTGCCTCTCAAAGAGGATTTTCCTCCGGTCAAGCAGAAGCTTAGAAGAATAAGACCAGAGATGGTTGTCAAGATAAAGGAAGAAGTGCAAACATAGTTGGATGCAGGGTTTCTAGAGGTTACAAATTATCCGCCATGGGTTGCGAATATCGTTCCAGTACCTAAAAAGGATGGAAAGGTATGGATGTATGTTGACTACCGGGATCTGAACAGAGCTAGTCCTAAAGATGATTTCCCATTACCTCACATCGACGCTTTGGTGGATAACACGGCTCAGTTCTCGGTATTCTCCTTCATGGAAGGCTTTTCTGGCTATAATCAAATTAAGATGACACCAGAAGACATGAAGAAGACAACTTTCATAACCCCATGGGACACCTTCTGCTACAAGGTGATGTCGTTTGGTCTGAAAAATGTTGGGGCAACATATCAACGAGCTATGGTAACTCTTTTCCATGATATGATTCATCATGAAATCGAGGTTTATGTTGATGATATGATTGCCAAATCTCAGACGGAAGAAGAACATCTGGTGAATTTGCAGAAACTGTTTGAGCGTTTGAGGAAATTCAAGTTGAGGCTTAATCCGAACAAGTGTACTTTCAGGGTGAGATCTGGAAAACTGCTGGGTTTTATTGTTAGTGAAAAAGGGATTGAGGTGGATCCGGCCAAAGTGAAAGCGATACAAGAAATGCCTGAGCCAAGAACAGAAAAACAAGTTTGTGGTTTCTTAGGAAGGTTGAACTACATTGCAAGGTTCATCTCTCACCTAACAGCCACGTGTGAGCCAATATTCAAATTGTTGAGAAAAGATCAGGCTATCAGGTGGAATGATGATTGCCAAAGGGCTTTCGAAAAAATAAAAGAGTATTTGTATAATCTTCCTATCCTTATGCCTCCAATCTCAGGGAGACCGCTGATTATGTATTTGACAGTACTCGATAATTCCATGGGTTGTGTTCTCGGTCAACACGACGAGACAGGTAGGAAAGAGCATACAATCTACTACCTGAGTAAAAAATTCACAGATTGCGAGTCGAGATACTCAATGCTTGAAAAGACATGTTGTGCACTTACATGGGCTGCTAAGTGATTGAGACAATACATGTTGACTCACACAACCTTACTGATCTCTAAAATGGATCCAGTCAAGTATATATTTGAGAAGCCAGCTCTCACCGGAAGGGTTGCTCGTTGGCAAATGGTACTGACAGAGTACGACATCCAGTATACATCCCAGAAAGCCATCAAAGGGAGTATTCTGTCAGACTATCTTGCTCAGCAGCCGATTGATGATTATGAGCCGATGAAGTTTGATTTTCCGGATGAAGACATCATGTTCCTCAAGATGAAAGACTGTGAAGAGCCAGTTGTTGAGGAGGGACCTGATCCAGATGAAAAGTGGACTTTGATGTTTGACGGGGCCGTCAATGCCAAAGGAAGTGGAATTGGTGTTGTCATTACCACTCCGAAAGGTGCCCACATGCCTTTCACCGCTCGTCTGACTTTTGAGTGCACCAATAATGAAGCTGAGTATGAAGCCTGTATCTTGGGTATCGAGCAAGCCATTGATTTGAGAATCAAGACTCTGGACATCTTCAGAGATTCAGCTCTAGTGATCAATCAAGTGAATGGTGATTGGAATACTCTCCAGCCTAATCTGGTCCCCTACAGAGACTACACGAGAAGACTACTGACTTTCTTCACAATAGTAAGGCTGTATCATATACCTCGTGATGAGAACCAGATGGCAGATGCTCCTGCTACTCTGTCCTCCATGATCAAGATGATTCGGTGGAACTATGCTCCCAGGATCGACGTTATGCGCCTTGATAGGGCCGCGTATGTGTTTGCTGCTGAACTGGTAGTTGATGACAAGCCCTGGTACCACGACATCAAGTGTTTTCTGAAGAATCAAGAGTACCCTGCAGGGGCATTCAACAATGATAGAAAGACTTTGAGAAGATTGGCAGGTAGTTTCTTCTTGAACAAAGACGATGTGTTGTATAAGAGGAACTTCGACATGGTTTTGCTCAGATGCGTGGATAGACACGAAGCAGACATGTTAATGCAAGAAGTTCAGAAAGGCTCTTTCGGTACTCATGCCGGCGGACATGCAATGGCTAAGAGATTGTTAAGAGTGGGTTATTACTGGATGACCATGGAATCTGATTGTTTCAAATATGCTCGGAAGTGTCATAAATGCCAGATTTATGCTGATAAGGTGCATGTGCCGCCAAATCCTCTGAATGTGATGTCTTCGTCGTGCCCATTTGCTATGTGGGGCATTGATATGATTGGAAAGATTGAGCCGACTGCTTCCAATGGGCATCACTTCATCCTTGTTGCCATCGACTATTTCACCAAGTGGGTCGAAGCAGCGTCATTTGCGAAGGTCACCAGACATGTGGTTGCCCGATTCATCAAGAAAGAAATCATTTGTCGTTATGGGATTCCCGAAAGAATCATTACTGATAATGGTTCTAATCTCAATAACAAAATGATGAAAGAGTTGTGCAAGAACTTCAACATTCAACATCACAACTCTTCCCCTTATCGTCCTAAGATGAACGGTGTTGTTGAGGCAGCAAATAAGAATATAAAGAACATTGTGCAGAAGATGGTCGTTACGTACAGAGATTGGCATGAGACGCTACCCTTCGCCTTGAATGGGTACCGTACTTCAGTACGTACATCGACCGAGGCAACCCCTTATTCCCTTGTGTATGGTATGGAAGCAGTCCTACCTGTTGAAGTGGAGATTCCTTCTCTAAGAGTCATGTTGGATGTCAAGTTAGACGAAGTTGAATGGATTCAGACAAGGTTCCATGAGTTGAGTCTTATAGAAGAGAAGCGAATGGCATCCATTTGTCATGGGAAGTTGTATCAGAGTCGGATGAAGAAAGCCTTTGATCAGAAAGTGCGTCCTCGATGCTTCCAAGTCGGAGATTTGGTGTTGAAAAGAATCCTTCCTCCTCAGACAGATCGCAGGGGAAAGTGGACTCCTAACTATGATGGACCATATATTGTCACCAAGATTTTTGATGGTGGAGCCTTAATGCTTGCAACTATGGATGGTGAAGACTTCACTTTCCCTGTGAACTCAGACGCAGTTAAAAAATACTTCGCATAAAATAGACCCGTTGGACGATAAAAAGAATAGTCCAGGCAAAAAATGGGCATCCCGGCGAACCAAGAAAATGAAAAAGGTTCGAGAAAAAGTTAGGGATTAAAAAATGAAAAGATTGTACACCCGGTAAGTTGAAAACCTGAAAGGGCAACTTAGGCAAAAATGGGTATCCCGGTGGATTGAAAACCCGAAAGGGCGATCCAGGAAAAAGTTAGGGATTAAGCGAATGGTTGCATTTTGAGTAGTTCTGAATATCATCTCGTGTCGATAACCGGAAACTTCCGAAGGATAGGAAACAGTCCAATCACCTTTTTCGGAAAGCTGATCATCTGGAGGATCTTGAAGACGAGCGAATCATAGCAGAATTAGAACCCGATAGAAATCCATTTCACATTGCCATTAGATTAATTTTTGTTTTTATCTGTTATGCAATTACCTCTTTCCAGAGATTGCTTCCTGATGTAAATACCTATTCAGAGGCCACTCAATCAATAAAATCATGTTATTCAGTACATCTCTGTGTTCATTTTCATTTGACTGTTTTGTTTGCAAAAATGACTTCCGAATTTTTGATAAACATTACATCATGAAACATAAGAGCTTTACAGGTACGTGCTTAATAAACATTGAAAATTGCTGTAAACTTTAAGTGCTTTGGATCGTCTATTCAGAACACGTACACTCGGGGCATTTCCTTAAGGTCCCCATCAAATGATCGCGGATGTTTTTCCTCAACAGTTGGAATATGGTATCTTATCCCAGCAGAGCTGGTCCGAGCGTTGGATTTTTCAATCCCCAGCAGGCTCTCACTGCTGTACTTCCCCAAGCATTTGTTTCAGATTATACATTCACCAGCGGAGTCGACAGTGTCAGACTGTATATCCCCAGCGGAGTTGACAGTGTCAGACTGTATATCCCCAGCGGAGTTGACAGTGCCAGACTGTATCTTCCCAGCAGAAGCGGCTGCTCCTCAGAGTTCGATGCCAGATCGATGATCTCGATGCTAGACCCATGGTCTCTTTCCTTGAAGCAGACTCTCGGTACCTTATCGGTGTTTGCTTCCCCTATTGAGTCGTCTCTCTCGCAGATTATGGTTGCCAAAACCACTGTCGCTTTCCTCAGCAGCAAGTTTTCAGTGCCATTCTCTCCCCAGTCAGAGCCTCAGTATTTTGTTATTTTCCAGAACACCGTGTGGCGGGTCATTTCCCCACAGAGTTCTTTGTGTTGTGCATCTCCAACAGCCTTGCCAGGGTCCAGATGATGGTGATCATTTCCCCAGCAGAATTCCTTGCCTCAGCTTGGCGTTCTCTCTAATCAAGCATTTCGCATCCCTGCATGTAGAATCATATTACATTGCATCCTCCCAAATTGCGTAGCATTTCCATTTTCATGGAGCATTACGCCATTGAAAAATTCAAACATACGCATGTAAAGCATAAGGCATTCTCGGTATCCCAAGTGATAAGCCATAAGTTGTTTCTAGTACTCAGACTGAAGATTGTTCATGACTTATCTTTATTATTCCCAGCAGGGGTCGTTGGCCCATGCGCCGCCTCAATTATCATTTTCCCTATTTTTGCCGATGCTGACAGGCATGAAAGTTTCCGGTATTCAGACCGAAGTGGCATTCAGGCCAGTTTTCCGGTATTCAGACCGAAGTGGCATTCAGGCCAGTTTCCCGGTGTTCAGACCGATGTTTGATAATCTAATATCTTCCGATGTCCAGATCGAAGAAGTTTCCGACATTCAGGTCGATGCAACTTGTGGCATTCAGGCCAGTTTTCCGGTATTCAGACCGAAGTGGCGTTCAGGCCAGTTTCCCGGTGTTCAGACCGATGTTTGATAATCTCGTATCTTCCGATGCTCAGATCGAAGTCATTTCTAGTATTTAGATTGACGAGCGGCATTCAGGCCATGTTTATTTCTGTGTTACCATTTATGGTATTCAGGCTAACATTCTTTTTTCGGTGTTCAAACCGACTCTCCCCGTACCAGACGGATTCTTTGTTGATAATCAGATCAATTTCCCACTCTTTGTCGATCCTGATAGGCATTATAACTTCATTCTTCACTTCAGTGTAAATTTTCGGGCTTTTATTGTATTCAATCCCTTGATACCTCGAAAGTGCGAAAGTCGTTGCTATCTTCATTTCGGGTCTCCAGTTGATTGAATAGGGGCAGCTGTAATACCCCAAAATTTACCCTTCATTTTTCCTGGAAGCATGGGATTATGTTTTACACTTCATTAGCATCATATTAGGTCATACACATTGCATACTGCATTAGTGACATGGAGATCAAGTTTTGATCGATCACTCCTTAACAGAAGGAGCCCACACAAAGCAAGATTGAGAATTGGACTTAATTTTCTAAGTATACAAGTCTCAAGGGTCTCATGGGGGGTCAAAGTATCTTATTATGGTCCTCAGTTCATCAGTGAAGGATTCAAAGCTATCAGAGTGTTCATCTCGATTTAATCATAAATTAGGGTTTCATGGCTACCTGCAACAGGCAATGTTTGGTTGGAAGTAGAGGAGCTCATCCATGTCATGATTAGAGAGGCATCTTGGCCTAGGAAGATTTACAATTATCTCAGAAAGATCCATTGGCAATCAGTGCAATCAGTGCAATCAGTTCCTGATCATTTTGCCCTAAAACTAGGGTTTGGTATAAAATCAGTTTATTTCTGTTTCTTTGGGTGAAACTCTTTTCCATGGCCCTCCATATGTCCACAAGGTTCTACATACAAAAAATCAGCTCTTTATTTGAGCTAGAAGTTCTTCAATTGATCAATGGAATCGGGAATCAGACAGTTTGGGAAAAGTCAACTGTGGGGCCAGAAAAGTCAACTCCTGACATTTTGAGAGTGGAATCTCAAAATCCATGCCTAGGGGATCCTACATGTGAAATTTGATCAAGGTTGGATCATGGATTCATCATTTAATCAGGAATTGGAAAAGTTACTTAATTTGGAAATGGTTGACTTTCCATTTAGGACAAGTTTTCATGATCGTTGCACTCACTTTAAGCCCATTTTGCATCAAGATAAAAGCTCCATTTGAAATTTTATCCAACATGAAAGTTGTTCCTCTTGTTCCAAGCTTTCCAGAGACATAAAGTTTGCTCCATTTGGATTAGAATTGAGAAAGTTATGCTTAGTCAAAGTGAGACATTTTTTTAGGACACTTAGAAAAATTTCTAAGTCCAAAATCTTCAAAATTTGTCAAGACTTCTTGGCCAGTTGTCTTGCACTTCAAGGAATTATTTGAAAATACTTTATTCACAACAATTGTACCTTGAAAGGTCCTCTTTCACGTCCTTTTGGAATCATCTCATTTGGATCCATGGTTTGAGAGATACATTCATTTAAAGTGGGCACCATGACTTGATTTTCTAGGCAGATTTTGGGCCTGGCTGACCCAATCAGATTTTCTAAGCATGCTGCACAAACTTGTCACGTTTTTTACCTCTTTTGGCCATGTATTGGGCATCCATTCACTTAAGTTTTGCCCAAAATAACAACATTTTCCACCTCACTTCACACTTTTATTCTTATGGATAAATCACTTATTAAAAAGCCCATGAGAACACCTAATCCACCCTATTTAAGAAGATGAAACCCTAACCCCTAAAGGAGCATTAGAATTTAGTGGCAATGAGGAAAAGCTTCATTACATATCATATTCCATTCCACTTCTGTTGTCCATTAGGTAATCATCTCTTCCATGGCCATGTTTTGATATATATACACTTGCTTACCATGTTCATCACCATTAATCCTTCCATTTTCATATTTCTTTTTCTTATTTAAAATATTTTCTTCGTCCATAAAATTACCCAAAAATATTTTTCACTTTTCTTAACGTTTTATTTAATTTTATATAATTTTTATTTTCGTATTTTTTTAATATTAATATTTTATTTTAATTATTTATTCTAAATGGTCCATTTTAACACACTTTTTTTATTGATTTTATTTTTATGACTTCAAATTATTTTTAGCATTTGATTTTTGGGATGAAGGTTGACCACTATCTCATGGTCAACCTGACCTTTTCTTGGAATTTTATTTCACATTTTCAATTTATTTTGGATATGTTTTTGACCTAGTTTGGTTGGTTGACTTTTAATTTGACTTCTGTTTTATTTTAATTAATTCACGTGCCAATTTTCATTATTTTTAAAATATTTTTGGGGGATGATGATGTCCTGACCCTATCTTATTTAGTTTAATATTTCATAATTTTCTTGATTAATTTACTATTTATTCTTGATTGATTTCTAACCTAGTCTTATTAATTGACTTTTGGTTTGACCTATGTTTTGTTTTAATTAATTCACGTGTCAATTTTCATTATTTTTTAAATCTTTTTGGGGGATGATGATGTCCTGGCCCCACCTTATTTAGTTTAATTTTTCATAATTTTCTTGATTAATTTGCTATTTATTTGTTATTTTTTAAGTTGACTTGAATTTTCAGTTGACTTCTTTATGATCGATGTTTGACTCGCAATTGAAGAGATCTTTTGATACTCCCTTGTTCATCTCATATGCCATGTATTAGGGGCCTTTTACCTTGATTTTATTTGGTCCTTACCTCATTTCCTGATTAAATTACTCAGTGGACCCTTCGTGTGTATATTTTCATCTGTTTGATTCATCTGTTATCTTTTATACTTGTTTCTCTCATTCATGTTTTCTATTGCTTGATTATTTAACATGTTCATACTCCCATGCATTGTTTAAATGCTCCATTATTTGATTCTTTGGTTTGATTATATATTGTTTATTTATCCGATCTAATCGATAACTGTTGCCTACTTGTATGATGTATGAGGCATATATTCTTATTGTTTGTTTGCCATGAACAATCCCCATTCATAACAAATGTACCCCTCTCCCATAAAGTGTATACTATTTATTTCTTTATTTCTTTATTCACCTGTTAATACAAGAATTAAAACGAACATCCGATAACCATTTCAAAATAAGATCAAAAGCTCGATCCAACGTCGAGTAATCATTTTCAAAACTTAACAAAACCATCACGCATTCATCCATCCTCTTGTATGTCGATTGCCTCAGGCATCGCCATCTACCTGTAAGTCGATTTCCTCCGGCATCGCCATCTACCCTTATCCGTAACTCCTCTCCACGCTCCATCCGTCGACTCTTGTTCCATTTAGGTAGCACCCATTAAGTAGAACCCTTTGTATGATAACATAGGTAGAATTCCCCTATTCTTTGCATGCTAACATTAGGTAGATGTTCCCCTTTGTAAATCCTAACACATAGGTCCATATTGCATGACAACTCTAGAGCAGAGCTTCCCCACTTTTAGACCTTCCGTGCGTCTCCGATCTTGTGGCATGTCAGTCCGTTCTATTGCAAAGAGGTAACGGCCTAAGACTCGATTCAGCAAGCTGCGACACCTACTGCTAGGACGTTGAACACAGTGCCCACCCTCCTTTGACACAGCTGGTGTCCTCTTTTGTAAGTCCATGTTCAGATGGAATCCTTAACCCCTAGTTAGCCGAACTACGTTTTGCTCTGATTCTCATTCCAGATGAGATACATAGGCATAAGACGCGATGTCTTACCGAGCACACTTCTCTTTAACCCATAGGTAGCCGAGCTACGAAGACTCTGATTCTCATACTCAGATGAGATACATAGGCAGTGGATGCGACATCCTTGCGAGTCATTTTCTTTTAACCTTCCTTTTAGTAAATAGTACTTTAGATATACCTACACCCTTTAGACTGGAACAACACTTATGAAAAGGGCTCCCTAGGAGTACCTAGGATGTTTTGGGTGCTTAAAACCTTCCCATTGCATAACCAACCGCCTTACCAAATCTCTGACATTTTTACTAGTTTTTGATTCGATAAAAATATTAGGTTTTTGTTCGCTTTCTAACCCTTCCTTTGGATAAATAGAAGTGCGGTGGCGACTCGACTTGTATGGTTTACCTTCGATTTAGTCAATATCTCTAATGGTAACGAATACCCCGCTACAGGTACGTATGCCATCAATTAGAATTATAATTGAGATATTAATATAATAAATCTTACTTTGGAAATGTATTAATAAAAGAGACGAGAATCAAATCCCACAAACCCTAAGTTTGTTCTTGACTCTAGCACCTCCAAAAACCTTGATCAAAGATTGATCAAGTCACCAACAATGCCGCTTCAATTCACCTATTGTTGCTACTTCGTTGTATGACCTCCTTGTCTCAAGGCTTTCACCCACCTGAATTAATCTCAAGCGCACACTTGTTGAACCCAAGATTTTTCAACATGTTCCCTTGCGGATACACCTAGCCTCAAGGATTTCACTCGATCGGATCCGAATTGTATAATCTTGTCCAAAAAATTTAAACCCTAAAGATATTGAAGGAAAAACCCATCTCGGTCTTATTTGAATCCCTCAAAGATCGCAACCCAATATTCTCGGTACAACAAACTTAATTGGAAGTTATCAATCTTAATCTAGATGGTACCTAATCAAAAAATGGTTATGTGTAGTTTGATTGTGTGTATGCATAGATTGAATTGAAGATGATGAGATGCTTTGAAATCCTGGATTCATGTAGGTTTTACTCACTCTAGAAACCGTACTAGAGAATGATGCATGTATGGAGTACTTATAGGCATGGGAGATTTAGGGTAAAAAGAAATACAAAGGAGGATAGAAAAATATGAAATTTTGAAGAAAAATATTGGATAGGTCGATTTATACAGGTTATGTGTCGACCTATTCGATGCATAGGTCGACCTGTCTAAGGTCATGTGTCGACCTATGATAGTCATGTGCTCCTTATGTGTTGACTTGAAGACTCAGCACATGAAACATATGCCACATGCATTAATACAGAAGCATATGTGTCGACCTACAGACTTCATGTGTCGACCTAAAGCCAATAAAGGTTTTCCATAGGTCGACCTGTAGTTCTATGTGTCGACCTATAGCTAGAAAAGTTTTCCATAGTTCGATCTATAGAACTATGTGTCTACCTGTACTACTATTTTTCACAAAAAATGTTTTTTAATGCATGTTCAATGCATGAGAAATTTCCTACATTGTTTCCAAATAATTTTATGCTTCCTAATGCTATGATGCACAAAGAGATTCAGAGGATATCGTCCAATATACATTTATGCTCAAACATACTAGTTTTGACATCATACAAAACATATCTAACGAAAGTTATACTCAAAAAAACTGTGTCGCTGCCACTTTCCAGTTACGATCATTACAACGAGAGCCTCCAACAAGTGTAGCAACACACTGCTGAAGCATCATCGATCTCCCACCATCAACCATTGCCAATCACCTTGTCCTAGCCTTCGTGCTTCCCTTGTTTGGTAGTCCTTATTCATCACTTTTGATGTACTTGTTTTATGTTTTTTTTTTTAAATTACTTTGTTTTATACGCTGAGTGAGAAAGCAGGATCTTTCTCTCTCTAGTGTTTTTGTTCCTCACTTTTGATTAACTATTAAAAAAAAGAGGTACAATTATTATTATGATGTGAAGAATGGGGTGGCCTCTTGGCTGATTGATCTTGGACACTAGGGTTTTCAAAACCCTTTTTGGGCCTTGGGCCCTCTCATTTTCGTTACACCCCTAGGATGACCACATAACCTCTTTGTTTTTTTTAGCTTTTTCTGTGTGGTTGTTGGGCCTAACTGTTGGGCTCAAAGGTTTTGCTCAAAGCCTATGTATATGTTGTTGGCTTGTACCCCTCTTATACTTTTTGTTGAATTTTATTTTATTATTCATTTTATTACTTTTCTTTTGATTCATTTAATTATTTAAAGTAGTAGTTAATTAATTGATTAAATATTTAACCAATTAGTTTATTAGACTTTAATTAATTATTTGTTTTTTAATACTAAGTAGATTATTTGATGTGTTTAGTCAATTAATTTGGTAATTTCTTTATCCATGTCCATATTATTATGCATGTAAATAACCATAGTTGGTATTTCCCACAAATTCGATTTCACTAACATTTCATTCGATTTCAAAATCAATTCCAACTTTCTACAATTTCAAGATCCATTTCAAGATAAATATAATTCATTTTCAACCATTTCAGAAATCATTTTAACTAATGCTTTAAACCCATTTTTTCTAATCAAATACGAAATACTAGGACTGTTGGAATCTAGAATTCCTGCAGAACCCCCGAATGATTGGTCTTGAAGCACACGTTTTAGGTTAGGCACTCATTCTTTCTTTCACTCCTAATACACTTCAAACTATCTTCAAAACCATATTCAATTTCAATCTCAAACCATTTCTCAAATCATTTATATGAATCAAACCTCGATCAACATCGAGTGACTTTTCTTAAATCAAAATAATATCAAAAACTCTCTTCTTAACAAACACAAAAGAACAGGACTATTGGAATCTAGAATTCCAACAAACCCCTCAAATGATCGGTCCCGAGGAACGCATTTTTGAATATACATTCTTTCTTTCTTTTGTTCCTTAAAACACTTAATAAACTTGGACTAAAAAGGACCGTTGGGATCTAGAATTATGATGTAACCCTTGAACAATTGATTTCAAGTCATGCATTTTGTTCTTACTAAGCGTTTTTTATCCACTAAACAAATTTCTTCAAAAAAACTTGAATGAAAAAGGATCGTTGGAATCCAAAATTCCAGTGGAACCCCGAATGTTTGATCTTGAGGCTCATGTCTTGTTCTCATCAAATCTTTGTCATCCGCGTAAAATACGTCCAACCAGTCAAACTCTTTTCTCACCGCCATCCGGTTAATCCTCAAAACCTTTTCAAAAATGGAAGACAATTTATCTCAAGATGATGCAAGACAATTCTTTATCCATAACCGTTGAGTTGAGATAAATGACGTTTTCTCGTGAGTGTTGATATATAGAAATCCATTCAATGTGATGCAAACGCCCGTTCCTCACCTATTTTGGGTAAAACAACATTTTTTGTTGATTAATACAAGATAGATTTTCCTAAAATCGACCAACAAACAAACATTTTTACTCAGAACTACGTATGCCTTAAGTTCCCCATCGCACCCGGAGATAAGTATGAGCAAGACCAGCAATCTTGTCAGGCCCAATAATGAAAAACGTTTTGTGACCCCTTTCTTTTTCTCTTTAAATTTTTAATAACTCAAAGAAAACAAATAACATAAGCTAACATTCTAAATCGAAAAATAACTAAAAGGTTCTCGTTGAGTACAAGGGACGTGAGGGGTGTTAATACATCCACCTTGCGTAATCGACTCCTGATCCCAAATATGCTTACAATGACCATGTTCTTTTTCAAAAGGTTTTATCGATATTTTCCTATTCCTTCATTGGAATAAATAAAGTTCGGTGGCGACTCTATTCGAACATTTTTTCCGCGAACGTGCGATGCGCTTCACGAAGGATTGTATTTTTCGAGGTACGATAGATGGCAACTTTGCTTGGGATATGAATCATGCAATAGAGAGTCAAGCCTAATTTAGTTAGGTTTGCGATAAATGTTGGCTTTGTTTAATTGTTTCCTTTATGCTTGTTTTCTTATTTGTTTTCTTTATGTTTTCTTTTTTATTATATGTTTTATCATCTTGTTTATCTGTGGAATATTTGAATGATATCATGAGTAAAACTCTATACCCTATCTTTAGAAAAAGAAGGAGAACACATAGTTTATAAATGGAAGTTATCTAGTGTTAGTCCCCAAGAGCCTCTCCTTGCGTGTCTAGCAGGAAGACTTTCCCTAGAGTAAACCTATTTATAGATCTCGTTATAAGACAACTAGCTTATCGCATAACGTTGATTCATGAAGGGTTCGTGACTCTAGGACCCCTCTTAGAACTAGTTTCTGCTTTATTGGTTCGTGACTCTAAGACCCCTCTAGGCCAATCCCTGTGCGCCTAACCTGAAAACCCTGCTCTTAATAGACTTTTTCGTCACTCTTGTCATAAAGCGGCTAGCTTATTGCATGATGCTGATACAATTAGAGTCTATGACTCTAGGGACCTTATCCAAAACCTAAAAGCTATCCTGTAAGTGGTTTATGGGTGGAAAGCCTAGAACTGTCGACTATAGGAAACCTACCTGTTAGGTTGTTCTGGAAATACTCATGTTATCCTGAATCTATACCTGCATTGCATTTTCTTTAGTAGATTATTTATCTTTTTATTGCTAAGTAGATTATTTGATTATTTGATGTGTTTAGTCAATTAATTAGGTAATTTATTTATCCAAGTCCATATTGTTGTGCACGTAAATAACCGCACTTGGTATTTCCCACAAATTCGATTCCACTAACATTTCGTTCAATTTCAAAATCAATTCCAACTTTCTAAAATTTCAAGATCCATTTCAAAATAAACACAATTTAACTAATTCTTTAAACCCCTTTTTTCTAATCAAATGCAAAAGAAAAGGACTGTTGGAATCTAGCATTCTAGCATAACCCTCGAATGATTGGTCCTGAAGCACGTGTTTTAGGTTAGCTACTCATTCTTTCTTTCACTCCTAAGACACTTCAAACTATCTTCAATACCATTTTCAATTTTAATCTCAAACAATTTCTCAAATCATTTATATGAACCAAACCTCGACCAATATCGACTGACTTTTCTTAAATCAAAATAATATTAAAATCTCTTTTCTATACAAACACGAAAGAAAAGGACTATTGGAGTCTAGCATTCCAGCAGAAGCCTCAAATGATTGGTCCCGAGGTACCCATTTTGGAATAGCCATTCATTCATTCTTCCGTTCCTTAAAACACTTAATAGACTTGGACTAAAAAGGACCATTGGGATCTAGCATTCTGACGTAACCCTTGAACAATTGATTCCAAGGCATGCGTTTTGTTCTTACCAAGCGTTTTTTGTCCATTAAACAAATTTCTTAAAAAACCTTGAATGAAAAAGGACCGTTGGAATCTAGCATTCCGGTGGAACCTCGAATGTTTGATCCTGAGGCTCATGTCTTGTTCTCATCAAATGTTCTTCATTCGCTAAAAATATGTCCAACCAATAAAACTCTTTTCTCGTCGTCGTGTGATTAATCTTCAAAACCTTTTCAAAAATGAAAGACACTTTGTCTCAAGATGATGCAAGACAATGTTTCACCCATAACCGTTGATTTGAGATAAGTGACGTTTTACCGTGAACGTTGATGTCTAGAAATCCATTCAATGTGATGCAATCGCCCGTTCCTCACCTGTTTTGGGTAAAATAATATTTTTCGTCGATTAATACAAGCTAGCTTTTGCTAAAATCATCCAACAAACAAACATTTTCTACTCATAACTACGTACGCTTTTAGTTCTCCATCGCACTTGGAGATACGTAAGAGTGAGACCCGCAATCTTGTTAGGCTCAATAATAAAAAACTTTTTGCGACCCCTTTCTTTTTCTCTTTACATTTTTAATAACTCGAAGAAAACAAATAACATAAGCTAACATTCTAAATCGCAAAATAACTAAAAGGTTTCCGTATAGTACAACGGACGTGAGGTGTGTTAATACCTTCCCCTTGTATAATCGACTCCCGAACCCAAATATGCTTGCGACGCCCATGTTTTTTTCCACAAAGATTCAGAGCTTTGCACTCCAGATCACACAGACACACCTCATGCAGGTAAAAAATAGTTCATTCAAAACTAGGAAATATATTTACATATATTTTTTCATTATTATAGTACTATAAATATAATACGAAAAAAAGGGAACTCGACAGGGCTACTATAGTAAAGAGACAATATCTCCATCCTTTAGCATCTGATTCGGTCAAACCTCTTCCCTCAAGATAAGTGTTTTTTAAAAACGTGTGATATCACATGCAAGTATACATGTATGTTTAAAGCACCAAGTGATAGACTAGTAAGGATGTTGAACCCACAGGGAGTGGAAAATAATTTAGATTGATTTTGTAAAACTATCTTTTGTAAATGAGCATCAGCACGGTTAAAACTAATTTATGGTTGTCACAGGTTCAGTTTGGTAGCAACAATGTCAAGAACAGTTTAAAGAGAGTAAATGAGTTCAATAATGGATAACATGTTGGGTATTGATCTGTTAATGTAAATTGTCAGTTATGTATGTACATGATATGTTATGTCGTGCCAGAAGAGGTCAGAAAGTGATCTTATAGTGTATCTCTACAATATTATAAACATATACAATAAAGCAAGGGGACAAATGTCTAAGCCTCACTTATAAATTTAGTGCATGTATGGTTTATTTTGAATATCCTCTACGATTATAGCTCTTTGTATCTAAAGTAGCTAATCCAGTGAGTATACCTATCCTTATATTTTCAATCACTTCTATCATGAAATCTACTTGTTGTTGGATCTCTCACAGCAATAAACTTGCATCTTTTCCTATGTTGATCATTCAAAGAAATATATTTATAACAGTTTAACACTTGATAAAACAAATCACTAACAACACACCATTTAACACAAACTACTAATTCATATTAACTTCATGTTTCTCAACATAAAAGGTTTTAGTTCATGATGAACTTAGTACATACATCAATATTGGTTCCTAAGTTAAGCATTCTTAAACACATAATGAAAAAGAAATGAAAACCTAAGAGTAACTTCTTCATCTTCTTGCAAATGTTAATCACTGAGAGATGACATCTGTCACGCCAGATACTGGTAGCATACACTTGGAATGAAGAGAAGAAGAAGGTTTCCACCTTGTTTAACTCACTCTCTTTATTGATTTTCTCTAAGCGTTCGTTCTCTAAAATGTCGAAGCTCCCTTAATTTACTCTAAGAGGTCCTTTTATAGTCACATCCAACTAAGGTTTTTGGTGTTGTCTTGGATCACGGGCTTATGAATATTTGTGAGTTATGGCGCAAAGAAATCAACATAATTCCTTTAAATTCTTCCATTTTGTACCAACACAAAGTCATGCACAATTAGCATGTGGGAGACAAAGTGTCTTGTGGTAGGCTAGTGGCATAGAAAATCATGCGACAATGTTGTACTTTACAACAGGAAGACGAACATGATGTTCTAGTGGGTGTACTATGGTGCAAATTTGTGTCCTCTAGAGCTTTGGTATTATCCCTTTGCATATTTGATTCAAACACCCTCCATTATGCAGATTTTTTCCATATAAGCCCTTCTACTATGAATGTCCATCATTTGTATCTCCCATTGTATCCTTTGTTACTCCCCGCTCTCTTCTTTCAGTTAGGGTTAGAGCGTTGTGCCAGAATTTCATGCCATGCCTCATTAGAAGCTAACTCTACACAAGTAACAAATGCATATAAACTAACAAAAGAGAGAACTTATTATACTCTTCATGAACTACTCAAAAACAACAAAATGCAATAAATTAAGTTATTAATTATCTGAAATAAAAAGATAAGTTCAAGTATTAAAATCTATAATAACTCACAAATGGTGAGTTATCAATAAGTAGAGGACAATTAATGTTGTCCCTTTTGGGATTGGTTGTATTATGCAAAATAACACTGAGTTTGCTCAAGCTAATTATGGTGCAGAAGGGGCATATGTTGAACATGATGTTCCAATATAGGGCCTACAACATCTAGTTTTTTGGAAAAAGGCAGATGAAAATTGCAATTGGTTCAGATTTCATCTATCCAAGATTCTCTCCCCAATAGAAGATTTGCAAGTCAATGAGAATAGTTGATTTGGATGTACTAGTGCAACATTCTGAACTCAATGTTTTATCATGTGTTGTTCAACATCTGGCCTTTACAGCTGGCCATGTTGGATGTGGTTGATGTGTTTTTTCGGATTGGTTTTCAATCATATTCAATGTATTATTTTTAACAATGTTTTATTGGTTTGTTTGACAGCTGAAGATGTTCAAATGAGATTTAAATGTGAATTAAATTTAAATTTGAAATATAAAAAAACATATCTTTTTGGAGAGATTTGATGAGAAAATCATATCCAATTTATTCAGCTATTTTTTGGACGAATTAAATGCAGATACACAAGGAGAAAAAGCCCATAAGACATTGCTATATAAGGAAACTCAATTCTCATTGTTTGTAAATAGTTTTGGTGCACAAGAACTAGTTTCTTTATGTTAGGGTTTGATTCTTTATTACTTGTATTCCAAGATAATGCCCTAATAGGATTAGTGAGGAATCTATTGTTGTTGTACACCTCTAAGTTTCAGTAAATTGGCATAAAAGGTTTGTCTTAGTTGAGTTGTACTATTAAATATTTTGTCTTGAATTGTAAACACCAATCATGATTGTGTGATTGAGAAGAAAGTGATTATATTCTCATATTTAGGGGGGGCTTAAATATAAAGTCACAAGGATTAGGAAGAGGCTTTGAATAATATAGAGTTTGTTGATTCATGTAAGACTAAGTGTACTAATTAAAAGTAGTGAATTTCCTTTCTTGAGTAGAGTTTCCCCTAGTACATCCTATAACATACAATGTCTTATTTATTCTCCTTGGTAACTTGGGAACTCTATGGTCTTTTCTTTTAGGAGTTATTTTTCTCTAGACTTGCACTCTCCGGCCTTTTCTTTGTCATGCGTTGTGATCTTGAAAAACTTCCATGTTTGGATGAAATCATTAATCTTGTCTTTTAGTTGGACACACTCTTTTGTGTAATGTTTATTGCTCTTTTAGAAGAGAAAGTATATTGAATTTTTTATTACTAAGCGATCTTAGAATTTGTTAAGGAACTATACCATATCTTCATGAAACTTTTTCTCGATGCATTCTTACACAATGCTCTATGTAAGAGTGTTTAATGGCTTATACTCCTTATTTTTTGAGGGGGGTGGAACTCTTCTATTCTTACTAGGTGTAATACCTTGTTACCTTCAAGCGTTTCCTCATATTGAAAATTTTATTTACTCGCCCAAGAAAGTTGCTAAAGTTCCTCGATTATTCAATGTTGATACACTCAAAAAATTGGATTCCATTTTGAAATCCTTGACCCAACCAATACCTTTTCATTTTGTCATCAATGTCTTTCACCAACAGTACCTCCTTATTAAATTGATTTATATAACTCCTCAAATGTGTGCATGTATTTTACCTTATGGATCCAAGCTCTCTATGAACTCCAACTGTCTCTTGCAAACAATAAAATGGGTTGTGAAATGCTTGCACAATTGGGACAAAAATTTGATGGACTCTAACTTCAAGCACGTGAACTAGATCATGACCCCTCCCTTCAAGGTTAGGACGAATAACATGCTTTTGATTGGTACATCTATATTTTAGAATGTGAGAATGGTGTATGTGGTCTCCACATGGTCATTAGTGTAGGTCGTTTTGTCTTATGATATTATTCCCAAGGGTTTTTGAATGTCCTCGGGGATGAGGTTGTTATTAGTTATATAAGTGAATATTACTTTGTGGGATTTCGTCTTCGTATCCAAGTCTCTCATATGGTGTAGAACAAAGATTCGGGCATGATGAAGAATTATCGCCAGAGTCGTTTCCCCTTATCCTTCTAGACGGTAAGGTTAAGCTACCTCTTTGTCCATCATGATGCTTACATCGTATGTGGGATTTGATGGGCAAACATCTCAATCTTGATAAGATCTAGGCATTTTCAATGCTGTGTCTATTATTAATATGCCTTAGAGACGCAAAATGAATGTAATATGATTGTTGGGTTTCTTGATTTAAGGAAATGTTTTCTTCTATTTGGTTTCTAATGTCGTGATTTGTCCATTACTATTTGTATATTCCGAGATTTTTATGAGGTCGAGCAGTAAGTTCCATGTACGTCGGAGACTCAATTTACCGGACTCTCATAGGACCATCCAAGTTAGAGCCGTTATAGCATTCCTGGAATAACCAATAGCCAATCCGTTACAGAGTGGTTAGTGATGAGTCAGTTAAAAATTATTAATGGTTACCAAAGCATGTTAAATCCATGCCTCTTCAGTATCCCAAAGGGGTAAGACCTGTAAATAAGTAGGTCATTAAGACCAAACAAATAAGAGAGCATATGATCGATGAATAACATAAAAAAGAGGAAAACACTTGAAAACCTTGGACCACCAACAATGGTGGTCATTGATCCCTTCCTAACATAACTTTTACATATATGATGATTATGATCCCATCGGACCGGATTCAGGGAGATTTATCCAAATAATATTTATCATGAACACCATCTAACATAAATCATTTGAGTAAGCTTTCATCCCATCCCGACACGCACTAGTCGGTCGTTATATTGTTGGATGACCTATGATTGTATATGGATGACCAACAAAAGATGTTTGAGGATATTGTTGGTCTCTCGATTGATAGGATATGCCTTAGGGAGCTCTTTTCCCTAAGGGGTAATCTTACTCTGTCGAAGTTGGACAAGAACTTCTAAGGAAGACGATTTGATCAATCCAGCATGTAGTGTTGGGATTTTCCTTTCGACCTCGCTAACTACGATACATCGTGGTCATGCATTTCTAGAAGTTTCAAGCCCAACTCGAGGTCATCTTAGATTCACCCGAAATATAGTAGAAATGTTGAGACTATTTTATTATAATCTTGATAATGTGTGTTGTTAGAGCATGATCATCTTCTAATTTGCTTTACGACTCTATGTGGATTTAATCTTAGTCTAAATCAGAACAATTATTTATTTTAAAATACAGGAATGAAAAAATAATAAACCATCTATTAAAATCTATTATTATTTTTTCATAATTTTTATTCTTTGATTTAAGAATATATGAAATTTAGATAAGTAAAATTCAAATAATAATGGATCTCTATTAATATTTTGTTAGTCACTCTCTGCTACAAATATACTCATTGTTTAAAATATAATTCATTTTAATTACTTATTTAACATTATCTTAATGACTTATTTAACATTTTAAGGGTGCATGAATGTAATGGTGTAGAGAGACACAATACAAAGGATGCATATATTTTTCGGTGTAATGTTGCAGCTTGGAGGAGGGTCCCATTTTGTCCTTTTTATTTACAACTACAAAATTTCGAAGCAGAAAACATATGTTAGACTAAAATGAGGACCCACACGTTACTGCACAAACAGACATTTCACACCCTGCCCTGCCACGCCACGCATCACGTCACATGTGCTACTTACTGCTCTTTTTTGTTTTCTTCTTCTGCCTCAAATGCAAACCTCCACAAACAGTAACATCCTTGCACGTGTATGTGACTATGTCTTGCTCCCTATTATTAATAATCAAAGTCAACGTTCTTTAACAATGGATGGCCCAGTCTACTATATGAATATTTCGGTCCTTAATCTATATACAATGGGCCATTTCTTAATCATGCCTTAGTTTCCTATAAATCGGCCCATTTCATGATAACTATGACATCCAGAAAATTCATAGATGTTGCCCTTAAAATGCATATCAAATATGCATACTTTGTTATGTTAGCCACTAATCAAACATACGTGTTATCTCATGAGTTTTTATAAATATCGTTATTATATTAAGTGTTACAAAAATATGAAATTGATAAACTAAACAAATATTTGTGTTATCTTGTCTTCGACTTAGTGTCTTCTATTTTGTGATATGTTTTGTTGATCATACTTTGTGCACAATTTTTTTCAAATTGTAGTTTTGCAATATCTCAATTTTCTTTGGCTAGGGATGCCTTAAACATGGAGCGTGATCTCAATGCTCAATTGTTAAGTTCTACTATATTTTAGTAGAGTCTAAAATTTTGGTGATCGTAATAGACCTTAACAAACTTGAGAAAAATTGACTAACTCGCGTGCGATTGTGTTTTTATTCGTCCGACTTGCTATCAACTAATGAGAGTTTATCTATCAACGAATCGTTTGTCTTTTCGATTTCGAATGAAATGTAATTTGTTTTTTGGTGTAAACAGATTCTCCCTTGTGTTACATTTTCGACTAACCTTGAGTCATAGTAATGCGATGTATCCAATAATTATTGTGCGTAAATAGGTTCATCATTATGTTGTAAAATAGAACCTACCCGTTAGAAACCATCTTAACCTGTTAGAACCTCCTTAACCTTTATTGATTCAATTATTCTAACGGTAATATTAGTTTCTTAACAACTTTGGGAGGTTATCAATTTTCTACAAATAACTTCAGCCGAGACCTACACCCTTAATCATACTTTCTAGACCTCTTTAATCCTCTTGATCACTTCATTACCTCTGAATAAAAGATCTTAATTTTTAAAATATGTGCTCTTCAGAATCGTGATCATGGTTATGGTAGTATTGAGAGTTTAAGTTATGACTGCATCGCCTCTTCTTCTCATGTTCCTATTGATCAATATTAGCATGATCACATCTCAGTCATATTCCATAATCCAAAGCCATTTTAATTTCTCATTTCATCTTCTAATATAAGCGATGAGGCCAGGTTTATTGTTTTTTGCCTCCAACCAACAAACTATTACCATCTTTAAATGATGATTGTCTAGTTTTCTAATGACAGAGAATGCGTCGATTTAAAAAATAATTTGTTCAATTATTTTCCTTGATTAACTCAAAAGGAGAACCTTTAGAGTCAGACTTGGAAACACTTATGCCAATATGACATATGATCATGCTCTTTAGGGGTTAACATATGAAAGTGAGAAAAACACAAGAAAATTTGTGTGTGTGTGTGTGAGGGGGGGAGGGGGATGAATTGTATTGGTTTTAAATTTTTTTCAATATTCTCAAGCACAAAGTAGCAATGCAATGGAAAGTAAAAAGAATAGGAAAAATAACCACACACAAAATTAAAGGTGAGAAAAATACACAAGAAGGGAGGGGGGTTGAATTGTGTATACTTAAAAATCGTTTTACTTTTGAATCAGTAAGTTTAGATTCTAAACAATGTTCAAACTCTGATATCAGAATTAAACACATCAGCGGAAATATGAAGTTCAGAAGTAAATGCAAGCAACACACAAAGATTATCCTGGTTTCTCTCCTCAACTGAGAGTAGTCCAGTCCTCTTGCCTCAACAAGAGCTTTTCACTTTAACTAAACAAGTTACAAATTTCTCAAGCACACTTGCAAGAGACTTCAATGCCCAACTAACCTAGAAAGAAACTTCTGCTCAAGTCATTAAACAAGAGTCTTCCTTGCTCAATCAACCTAGAAAGAAACTTCCTTGCTCAAGTCCTTAGACAATAGACTTCCTTGCTCAATCAACCTAGAAAGAGAATTCTTTGCTCAAGCACGCAGACAAGATACTTCCTCTACTTTAAACAAAGGTTTAGTAGAAAAGATAACTATTATACTTTGATATACAATCACAAGTATAACAGTTGTGCAACAATCACAAATGTTTTCAACCTTTCTAAGATTTCTATGATAACCAAAGATAAGAAATATTTTGATCTTTAAGCAATAACAGTTACATAAATAACAACTTAAATTTATGCCAAAGATCTTGTAATATGTTGTGATGTTGTAACCTTTCTTTGAATCTTTAAATTGCTTTTATAGAGACTGAAAAAGAGTCGTTGGAGGGTTTGAACATAACGAGCAAACTTAGTGAAGAAGTATGCCAAGAGAGACGTTGGGGACTAGCATATGGTTGGAAGCTTTATCCATCAAATAATAGCATTGCTCTCAGTATCTTTTATCGTACTAGATATCTTCCAAAAGGTAGAACATATTGAATATGTCATATCTCTTTTTCTTGAACCTTGCAAAATGAAAACCCTAGTTGACTTTATCCATAAATTTGTGGATTTAATAAGGAAATACTATTTTGGTTCAGTTTACGGATTAAATGTTTTTCATCATTTTAGAATCTGAGTTGTCATCAGAAGCTAAGTCTTGAGACTAGAATCCGAACCTTCAGAGTATGATGCCTTCAGATGCTGATGAACCACTTTAGGTTCTGATCAATCAGAATTAGGCAAACATTTCTTCTTCACATATGCTAACCATCAAGATTAGTTATATGCTTGTGATCCTGCACACTCAAACGAAATATTAGCAAATCTTATTGTTCTTTAAATACTTTGTTATCATCAAAACCTTTTAAGGGTATAAACAAATCTTGTTTTAATATAAATTTATATTGGTTCACCTCATTAACTAAAGTTTAATCTAGTCCCCTCACACATGAGAGATTTCCATTATAATTACGCCTAACTACATACAACCACTAAGATAACCCCGTCTAAGATTTCCTTGCCTCATAATAAAGGGATTTTGAATACTAAAAAGTGATTTGTTAACAACAACTCACACAGAATGTAAACCTAATACGAATTAGTTACAAGTATTTAACTTCAAGGTTATCAAACTCACGAGTCTACTCAGACTTGTAAAAAGTCTAGAGACTCGACTTGCACACTCGACTCGCAAACTCGTACGAGTCTATGAAAAATTAAAAATGAATTTCAAAAACTTGTATGTGACACATACATGACACACACGTATATTCTTAAACTTGTAAATGCCTCATATATGATACAAATATATATAATAGAACACCAATTAAAATTTAAATTTAAATTTAAATTTCATACCCCATAACAAATTTTTTATTAAAAAACCTCAATAGTAAAACAAACAAAATAGAAAAGTGTGTAGTTAAAGACTTAAAGTACTAATTTGTTCTTAATTGGCTATTACATAAAGCCAAAAAATCATAAAACAGATATGCTAATGGATTTAAACATCCAAAGCTCGAGTGAAATCATCACCGCCAATATCATCACCATCACCACCTTTGGTATCTTTAGTGTCATCAAGAAATTTTACCCAGATGAAAGATCTTCTTCATCATTAACCAAAGTTGGATTTCTTGATATTCCACTTCCACCTAATTTAACATTTCCACCACCACCACCACTCTACACAACATTAGTAACAACAACATCAACTTCCACAACATTATTAACAATAACATCAACTTTCTCAACATTAATTTCACTTTACACATTTTCTTCTTTAGGATCTTCATCTATCTATTCATCATCTTTATGCAAGAGAATATACAAGAGAAACATCCAAGTGAAACATATAAGAAAATACTTACACAACAAAAGGATTGATTTACGAGAACCAACGTAAACAAAGTAAGAGACATAACAAATGCACATTGTCGATGAAGGGAGGAAGAAACTTTGCGGAAACAAGAGTTTGTGTGAGTCTACCCGAGTCTACTCGAGTCTATCAAAAAATGATTCTATGCACGACTCTACTCTTTTTTGCTTCTTAGACTCGTTGATCGTTGTATTCGCAAGTGCACGAATCGCGTCAGAGTAATATAAAAGATTATCGATCCCACAGAGACCAAATCGTCAATCTATCGATTACTATTGTTACGATGTTTATCTAAGGCGGTACAAATGAGATATTGATGTCGCAAAATAATAGTAAATAAAGAAAATGATAAATACAGTGCAGATAAAGATAGGCTTGAATGTATTTCACGTCAGTTAAACGATGCTTCGGTTGTCTAAATAGAACTACTTATGGGGAAATATTTTCTACTCTTGAAAAGAATCCATTTAACAGGAACTGTCACTTTCGCGTATTCAGAACCGAGTTTACCCTTAAATTAAGGCCTTTTATTGTCACTTATAAAAGGTGCGCAGAATGCTAAAGTAGTAAACCTATTTTTAAGAAATAAGACTCGTAAGCTTAGTTGAAAAGTGATTTTGATTCGGAAAGTTTACCCAAGGAGTTTCCTAATTTTAAATCTATCAACACGTCCAAAAACAGTTTCAAAAATCATTTTTCCTTAAAGTGATAAAAATTCCTAGTTAACTAAACCAGGGTGCTTTCGCACTCCTTGAGTAGTTAAAATTGACCAAGTTTGTTTCAGAAAACTCGAATTAAAAATCAAAACAGCCCTTAAAGCATTTCTACAGATGCAATATCTGAAACATCTCTTTAACCGCGATCCTTACATTCTAACCTTTGAAAGATTTAGCCAGACATGGTAATACAAACAAATACAACGATATTGAACATGATGAAAAGAAGTTTAGAATGTAAGGTGTGAAGAACAAGTAAAGCGTGTAAAACAATTAAAACGAGCAATAAAGATAATGGCGAGAAAATTAAATAAAGTAAAGACAATGACAGGAAATTAAATAAAGTAAAGACAATGGCAGGAAATTAAATAAAGTAAAGACAATGGCAGGAAATTAAATAAAGTAAAGCATGACAAGGAATTAAATAAAGTAAGGCATGGCAAGTAATTAAATAAAGTAAGGCATGACAAGTAAAATAAAAAGGCGATTAAATTAGAACCTGCTCCAAATGGAGGCTTTAAATCTGGTACAAGGAAGTAAATGAACCTTTGATTTTGAAAATAAAGATGACGGCAAAATCAAAGTGCTCTAACTCAATTACACTAAGGTACGATAACCCCTCGATGTGACGAATTACCGCTTTTACAAATGATATTATAGTCTTAGTGTTATAAACTAAGTTGGATGATTTGGAAGTGAACTAGAATGACTTATTTATAGAGAAACTCGACAGAATGCAAAGACCAGGATGCCCTTCAACTGCTTTTTAGTGGGAATGTGGAATTCAAAGGTGGCGCCCGCCACCCCTCCATGGCGCCCGCCATGTGAGTAAATGGGGAAGTTCATGGGATCGTGGCAATTTCCTCCTGGTTGAGGGCTGATGTGTCATGGCTTCTCCTATAGCGGCCGCTATGCAGAACGCCACGAGTACAATATTTGCCGAAAACCCTAATTTTTTTGTCTTTTTGCTTTGTTTCTTCTACAAAGGTCCTGAAAGAGCTAAATACCTGAAAACAACACAAAAGAAAGCATAACACAAGAAAAATGATAATAAAGACCTAATAAACATGTGCAATCCGAGTTAAATACGCGGTGTGATTCCGTGTTATCAAATTCTCCCACACTTAAACCTTTGCTTGTCCTCAAGCAAAACTCTTTATAGCTCATGCAAGAAAAACAGTATCAACCAGAGTTAATTCAAGGCTAAAAAGGCTTATAAGTTCATTCAAGGAATGTATCGATAGGTACTAACGAATATAACTAAGGATATTGTAGTGACACTTCCTGCAAATGCGGTCATAGGCTTCGTTCCTATACAAATCAATCCATATCACCCCATCATACCTAGGCCTTCTTTTCATCTTCTTCAAGTCCTTTTTTCATTCAGGTGCAATCATATTAAGCCTGTTATCCGTACATACTCATAGTAAGGTGGCCAGTTAGTGATTATGATCTTAAGCATGGGGCTCTGGTACATAAGTTGGTGTAGCCCCTTTATTTAACCCAATTGTGGTTGTGGGGGATTAGATCGTAATCCACCCTACCAAGTTCAGAACCAGGTACCTCTGAACTAACCAACAACGGGCATATTATTATATATTTTTTTCTTTTTCTGCATGTTTCGCAAACCTCTTTATTTTGCTGGGTTAAATGACCCTGTGAGAGTCACCTAGCCCAGAATTTCATACAACTAGAGAACAAAGCAGAAATTTTTATGATCATTCACTTATTTTCATCGGTCCCCTACGTAGAGCATGCTTAAGCCGGAGCTGACTGCAAGGATAAACTACTTAAGGACTTATTTGGAACAAAAATTAGGGCCACGGCATATGGGGTATCGGGATCGACTCTTATAATCATGAAGCCTACGATGTCAAGATGATATCGATTTTTAGAAAAGGTTTTCCCAAATCTTTTACATCCTGTCATAAATTGTCTTATAGCCTGAATAATCAAAATACATTGTTTTCTTTGCTCACAATTTTTTTGGTAAGGCTAAAGAAATGGGAGAAGTACGGATACACCACACAGATGACTCGTCAAACAAATGTTATTTTATTGAAAGAAAAGCAAACAACTAAAACACATAAAACATATAGAAAATAAAGGAAAACGAAAAAAATCTCCTCCCACACTTAAACCGAACATTGTCCTTAATGTTTCGATATGAGATAGGGTAGGAGTAACCTGAAAGAGAGAGAACTATGGCTGATCACCGTCACCGCCCTGGTCAGGATGACTGGGTCGACGACTCCTGCTATGACGGCTAAGACCTTCCTACAGTTGCCTAGAGAGACCTAAGAGAGACCTCTGGGTGGCCTCGATAAGTGCGAAGTTCCGCTCATTAGCCTGTTGCTGGCGATGCTGCTCATTAGTGATCACAAGCAAGGACTCCGGGATAGTCCGATGTGCATGTTCAGTGCGCTGCTGAAAGGCTACCATAAAACTCATATTATCAGTCAATTATTGGTTTATGGTATTTAGAAGGCAGTCACGCCTTTCTTCCCGAGCCAGGTGCTCGCGCACATCTCCTCAGTGATGTAAAAATCGGGAATGGTACCTGCAAAATGGTCAGAAGAAGAAGGTCCAGTGTGTGCAGGTGATGCAGTGTGTGTAGGAATATCATGAGCAGGGGACTGGTCGCGTCGGTCATACTCATCATCGGTCCCTTGCCCATCATCCATAGGGACATTAGGTGGCAAAGGACCGGTAAAAGGTGGAGCGTAGAGATCATATGTCCAGTTCCTTGCATGTCACACATTTGTACACTAAGAGCAAGGTAAAACAACACTCGGTATAGCTACACCATGGATCATGAGGTTATAACCGCCTGCTCGCCGCACCTTGCACAATTTCATATCCTTCAAAAATTTCAAGTTAATGGTGCGGTACGGGAGCGGTTCTAAGGTAGATAACTCAGCGTTGAGATTTAGTGCTCTAGCAATAGAAGTAATTAATCCACCAAAAGAAATGGTTCCTCCTTTTTTCAAAATGGCGGACATATGTGCAAGCATAAAAGGAACAGGATTGATCCTTCGATTAGTAAGGCAACCCTGTAAAAATAGCAACTCGCGAGCATTTACTTTATTAGAATTTTCCCGACCAAAAATAGTACATGCCAAAAGATATCGAAAAATACGGATGGCCGGGTTATGAATAGTGGAGGCTAAAATTCCTTCAAAAGAAGTGGCAGCCACATTCGATAATCTATTCCAAAAGTTAAATGCTTCGAGTGCCCATTCTGTATCTAAGGGCGTCTTACAAATGACACCCTCTCTGTAAGGCATTCCTAACAAACCTGCTAAGGCGTCGATAGTGTACTCATATTCAATGTTGAACATTCTAAAACATACAGTACCAACCGCGCTAGCAGTGCCAGGATGAACGGTGTAAATTTGGGAACTCAGAAATTCCCTGGTTAGCCTATCATAACTGGGTTCCTTATTAGCAAATATCTCATGCAGTCCTAAATTATCTAGCATATGAAAAATACTATGATACGTCCCTAAAGTATACAAACAGTCCTCATCTACATACCTGGTGGCGAGAATTTCCTGTGCTTGCAACTTCTGTAAAATTTTGTTCTGACGCTCTCCAGGTTTCCCTCCGCGAAGGATGATATTGTTGAATTCTATTCCAGACATTGATGGTGAGTGAAGAGAAAATGGGTTTTTATGGTAAGGAAGTGAAAATGGGATTGTAGTGAGTTTTTGGTGGAGGAAATTGATGAGTGAAGTTTGGGAATGATAATGGGTTGGAGTTAGAATGATGAAGTTGGGCTTTTTCGTGGACTTCAATGGAGGTGGAAGGAGGAAAAAATGGGTTTTGAGAGGTTGAAGAAGACAAAAATGGGGGAATATATATACATAATAATATATATATATATATATATATATATATATATATATATATATATATATATATATATATATATATATATATATATATATATATATATATATATATATATATATATGAATAGATAGTAATAAGTCACGGGTCGAGAGATGCTAGGAAAGGAAAAACAAGCATAAATAATAAATAATGGGAAATAAGTAAAGCAAACGGCATCTCTCGGTCGGTGATATCATCAATGTCCAGGGAATAATGGAGTCTCCTCAACTTCGGATCCTCGAAGCTCTGCAATCTGGTGTCTAAGGTCAGCGATCTCATTGTTCATGTATATCGGCTTCAGTGGCATGTGTGGCATCTGACACTTCGACCTGCAAAGCAACGTCAGCAAGCTCCTGGCGGAGCTGGGCTATCTCCATACGAAGCTTAACAAGCTCAGAATGCATGCTTGGACTCTGAAGATTTGGATTATTGGTGAGGATTTTGATTCTGGTAGGTGTTGGATGATGCTCTGCTTTAGGTGGGATTCTCTGCTCATCTACTGTCTCGGCTTGGCCTTCTATGGAATAGGCCCAGTTGGCCTGATTATAAACATAAGTTACCTAGTGGATAGTCTCACCCTCGATCAAGAGCCTGTATTGATCTGGGTGGAAAGAAGATCTCCTCACGAGGCCACGATCTAGACAAAAGTCAATATCCATCAAAGTATAATTGCAGTAAGATGTTAGGTGCAATAACCTTCTATCAAGTCCTAGGGAGGAGGCTATATGGGTTACCGTGCTTCCAACATGTATAGGACTCACAGCGGAGTGAGCATTAAGATAGAGACTCTCGATCAAGAAATCCCCGTAAGCTACTAGGCGTGATTGAGTGGTACAATACATGAAGAAAATCTCTTCAGCACTTACGTGTGTATCAGTGTCACTCTTCCCCAGGAAGGTGTGGGCAATAATCATCTGAAAATATCTGAAAGCTTGATTATGGATCTTGTTAGAGATTTGGATGGAAGGGTCAAGGCTACCTTCACATGTAATGTCACTCCAGAACTTCTCAACGTCTCTACTAAGGAAATAGCTCATGGGGACCTCAGATGAGGCATCATAAGTAGTCTGAAATCCAAGTAAGTCACCAAAACGCTTATGGTTGAAGGTGTACTCTGTCCCAAACATCCTGAAATTAATGTAGCCACCATCACTAGCGTGACCAACATAGGGCTCGTAGTTCAGCGAGTTCAAGAACTCCAAAGTGAGGTTTCTATAAGTCACATGCATCGCTTCAGTATATGTAGATGTTTTTGATTGGCTGCATTTTGTGTTAAAACACTTACTGTACTCTGATGTCTGGACTGATGTCATGACATGCTTGAGTAGTATGCTGCAGGATTAGCTAATACAGGATTTACTGAATGTCAAACTGAATGTTATGACATTCATTCCTGACAGCAGATACTGAACTATAGGCTAGTTGGTTTTTCTGTTATAGTTCAGTATTTATTTCAGGTTGTTTTTCAGGAGAATAACAGACCTAGCACATAGCCTATTGTCTGGATGTCAAACTGAATGTTATGACATTCATTCCTGACAGCAGATACTGAATTATAGGCCAGTTAGTTTTTCTGGTATAGTTCAGTATTTATTACAGGTTGTTGTTTCAGGAAACCAACAACTGAGCTAGAATTAAAGCTGTCTAGCATATGGCCTATGTTCTGGACATCAAACTGAATGTTATGACATTCATTCCTGACAGGATATGCTAAAGTGTAGGCTAGTTAGTTTTTCTGTTTCAGTACTTATCTCAGGCTGTTTTTCAGGAATCTAACAGTTGTGCTAAAATCCAGGAAACTAACAGAAGAGCTAAATTCAAGAGCCCTAACAAATAGCCTATTTGTTAGCACCCTAATATTTGGAAATTAGATTAACTTGCTTAACCTTAATTTTAGGAAACTCAAGTACAAGGCCCAAGTGCTGCATTATAAAAGGATGGCAATCCTACTTTCAGCAATTCAGGGATTTCTAAGTGTGAAGCATTAAATACATCATTGTATTTCATAGCTGTAGTTTTTATTGTGTCTTGTATTAGGTTTTACTTGTGAGCCAATCAATTATCACCTAGATGATTGCATTGGACTAGGGTGTTCATTGAGTTGTAATTGTTGTGTCACTCTAAGCTTTTAAGTGTGAGTGCCGTGTTTCTTGATTAAAGCTGTTAAGCACAATCAAGAGTTGTTTGAAGTATAACTTCGCCATTGACTTTAAACTAATTAAAGGTTGTAATCACTGTGGTGATTGAGGGGGAGTGAGTAGGAACTCTGGTCTTAGATTAAGATTGAAATTGCATTGGGTAGGTCTTAAGTGATAGGGTTAAAGAGTTGGTTTAAGTTCTGAATTAATACTGCTTATAGTGGATTTCCTCCCTGGCTTGGTAGCCCCCAGACGTAGGTGTGTTTGTCACCGAACTGGGTAAACAATTGTCTGTGTTATTTACTGTCCTTACATTTACGTTCTGCATCATTCTTGTCTGCGCAGAATTGGATGTCATAACATTCAGTGTGACATCGATAGTCTGTTACTAGAATTTCAATTGGCATCAGAGCAGGCACCCTGCCTGTTAATTTCTAGGTGAGATCTAGGGACGTTACATTCTAGCACCTTGGACAAGGATGTAGGATTCTCAAATAGACCACCTGTAACACCCCGATAATAATAAAATAATTATTTAAATTGAGTTAATAATGTAATTATTAATTTAATTGAATAATTAGAAATTTTATTATTATTATTTTGGAATAATTATTATTATTTGGAAAATATATATATGTTGGAATAAGGAAAAGTTCTCATTTGGAAAAGCATTTCACGTGAAAACAGAACAGAGAAGCATCGTGAGAGAAAAGGGAAAAAGGGCAGAGGAGAGGAGCTGAAGAGCAAAGGTTGGAGAACGAAAGCTTGAAGCCCAAAGATTCTGCCGGATTGTTAAGGTAAGGGGGGTTTATCGTCGATTAATGGGTATTATGGGATAATATGTAATGGGTAGTGAGAAACCGTTGAATCGACCCTAATTGGGATTTGGAATGCTGAAAATTTGTGATGAATAGGTTGAGTGAAAACCGTAATCAAATTGATAATTGTGTGTGTAATCAAACCGATAAATTGGTGATGAATGGTGACGAGTAAGTTTGAGTGGGAAGGGTCTGGGATGGGCACATGAGATCCCTGCCCAAAGAAAACGTGTCTGGTGAACTGTCATGTTCGCCTAGCGAACATAACCTTCGCCTAGCGAAGGAACGCGCCTCAAACTCGCCCCAGCGAGATTGAGAGGTTTTGCTACTGTAATGTTCGATGTGGACTCGCTGGCGCTTCGCCTAGCGAGTGAGTGCTAGCTGTGTTTTTCACCAAAACAGAATGAGTTCGCTATTACCTTCGCCTTGAACTCGCCTAGCGAATTAATTTACCAATTTCCTGGAGCTGTTCGCCTTGAGCTCGCCTAGCGAACCAGAGCTTCGCCACTGCCTCGCCTAGCGAGCAAGGCAGAAGAAGTGTTTATACATGTGTTGCTGAGGTGTTTCATACATGTGCTGAGGAAGTGTTTTATACATGTGTTGATGATGTGTTGATACATGTATTGATGATGTATGATGATATGCAAAATGTTGTGAATGTATATATTATGCATGTATTTGTGAATGGACTGTTGTATGGCTTAGAGTGTGAGCATATGTCCATTGTGAGTTGTTGATGCTGCATTGCTAGATGATTAGTGTGCATGGCATAGCCTGTGGGGCTGTAGCTAATTCCCATGGTGAGGAATTAGTGAGTTTAGTAATTATTGAACTGTTGTTGATTGTTTGCATGCTAGGTGAGTAGCGTGCATTTCATGGCCCATTTGGGGTGGTAGCTAATTCCCATGGTGAGGAATTAGTGAGTGAGTCACTATGTCTCAAATGAGTGGGACTAGTGAGCTTGGTAGCCGTGCCTGGATTTGGACGGTGAGGTTGAACTATATGTTCACAAATAGTCGGTACCGCATGCATAGAGTCTCATTGCATAATAAATGTATGGCATATAATATGAATGGATGTATTCCAGTATTATATGTGAGTTGTGTGTTGTGTTGTTGATGTTGAGTATGGTTGAGATTATATATATGCTATATGTTATTGTTGAATATGATGTTTGAACGGATACTGCCGTTGTTGAGTGTGTAGTCTGGTTAGGGTGAATTAATGTGTTAATTACTTAGCATTACATGTTGTTCTATAATGCTTATTATATTGATTGAGGAACTCACCCTTACACCTATTTTTCAGGTAACGAGAAATGAGTTGAGTAGAAGCTAATGCTTGGAGTCTAGAGTAGTTCTTATGGGTCATGCTCTGATAGATGTAACATCGGGAGGGGATGTCTTAATTGATTTGATATTGGTTGTTGATGATTTACATGTATTGTGTTACATGTTTTACATTGAGTTGAATTTTATTCTGCTGCGAATTATGCAAAGAACCTTAATTTGATTAAACAAATGAGCATGACAGGATATTTTAATGATTTTTGTGAGATGATTGTGTGACACCCTTCGGGGCATAATTACTCTGATGAATACATTGTTATTTTAATTATAATAAGTTGGGGTATTTAGAAGGGTGTTACATTAGTGGTATCAGAGCATAGTCGGTCGTGTCGAGTCGTAATTATTCTGTTTTCCCTGTACGGGATAGGTGTTGTGTAACCCTATCAGTACTTATTGTTTTAGTTTGTTGGGTTTTCAGAAAGAGATGGCTGGAAGAGGTAGAGATGATGCTGCGATTGCTGAGGCTCTGGGTATGCTAGCTGGAGTACTTGGGGGAAATCCGAATGTTGCGGGAATGGGAGCTGCTCGTCAGTTGAGTGAGTTCCAGAAGAACAATCCTCCAATGTTCAAGGGAGCATACGATCCAGATGGTGCTCAGAAGTGGTTGAAGGAGATCGAGAGAATCTTCAGAGTAACTGAGTGTGCTGATAACCAGAAGGTCAGGTTCGGTACACATATGCTGTCAGAGGAAGCTGACGATTGGTGGGTTGCTACCCGCACTGAGTTGGAATCTGCGGGGAATGCTGAGATTTCTTGGGCTGTGTTCAGGGAAAGATTCCTGAGGAAGTATTTTCCAGAAGATGTCAGAGGAAAGAAAGAGATAGAGTTTTTGGAATTGAAGCAGGGTAACAGGTCGGTTACTGAGTATGCTGCGAAGTTCACAGAGCTGTCAAAGTACTATACTCCCTATAATGAGGCTGCTGGAGAATTTTCGAAGTGTGTGAAGTTTGAGAACGGGTTGCGTCCCGAGATCAAACAAGCTATTGGATATCAGAGGATCAGGGTGTTTTCTGACTTGGTTGACTGTTGCAGAATTTTTGAACAGGATTCCAAGGCTAGAGCAGAGAGCTATCAGCAGAGGGTTGATAGGAAGGGTAAGAATCAGATGGATCGTGGAAAACCGTATGCAGTTGGCAAAGGTTTTCAGAAGCAGAGTGGGATGAGGAGGCCTAGTGGGGGAGACTCTAGTGCTCCTGCTAAGTGTTACAGATGTGGTCAGGCTGGACATCGTATCCATGAGTGTACCAGTAACGAGAAGAAGTGTTTCAAATGTGGAAAAGGTGGTCATTTGGCTGCAGATTGCCGGTTGAAGACTGTGACTTGTTTCAACTGTGGAGAGTTGGGTCATATCAGTCCACAATGTCCTAAGCTGAAGAAAGAGAATCAGTCGGGAGGCAAGGTTTTTGCTTTATCGGGTTCTGAGACTTCTGCAGATGATCGTTTGATCCGAGGTACGTGTTATATTAATGGCTTTCCTCTTGTGGCTATTATTGACACCGGTGCTACTCATTCTTTTATATCTTTGGATTGTGCTGTGAAACTTAAGTTAGAGATATCTGAGATGCTTGGAAGTATGGTGATTGATACTCCTGCGAAGGGTTCAGTGACTACTACTTCAGTTTGTTTAAGTTGCCCATTGAGTATTTTTGGTAGGGACTTTGGGATAGACCTTGTGTGTCTTCCATTAGTGCAGATTGATGTTATCTTGGGTATGAACTGGTTGGTGTTTAACCGAGTTTCTATCAACTGTTTTGATAAGACTGTGATATTCCCTGAGATTGAGGAAGGAAAGAGTTTGTTTCTTTCAGCGAGGCAGGTGAATGAGGAAGTAACAGCTGGAGCAGAGTTGTTTATGCTGTTAGCGACTTTGGAGGCTAAAGATAGACTGGTGATTGGCGATCTGGCTGTGGTGTGTGACTTTCCTGATGTGTTTCCGGAAGAAGTGAATGAGTTACCGCCAGAGCGTGAAGTTGAGTTCTCGATTGATTTGGTACCTGGTACTAGACCGATATCGATGGCTCCTTATCGTATGTCTGCTGTTGAGTTAGCTGAATTGAAGAGTCAGTTGGAAGATCTGTTGGATAAGAAATTTATTCGTCCGAGTGTGTCACCGTGGGGTGCACCAGTGTTGTTGGTTAAGAAGAAAGAAGGTACTATGAGGTTGTGTGTGGACTACAGGCAACTGAATAAAGTGACGATCAAGAATCGGTATCCTTTGCCGAGGATTGATGATTTGATGGATCAGTTGGTTGGTGCGAGTGTGTTCAGCAAGATAGATTTGAGATCTGGGTATCATCAGATACGTGTGAAAACTGAGGATATCCAGAAGACTGCTTTCAGAACGAGGTATGGACATTATGAGTATTCCGTAATGCCTTTTGGTGTGACTAATGCGCCTGGAGTATTCATGGAGTATATGAATAGGATTTTCCATCCGTACCTAGATCAGTTTGTTGTGGTATTTATTGACGATATTTTGGTGTATTCGAAATCCGAAGAAGAACATGCGAAGCATTTGAGAGTGGTTTTAGGAGTGCTACGAGAAAAGCAGTTATTTGCTAAATTGTCTAAGTGTGAATTTTGGTTAGAAGAAGTTAGTTTTCTTGGTCATGTGATTTCAAGAGGTGGTGTTGCTGTTGATCCTTCTAAGATAGAAGCGGTATCTAAGTGGGAAGCTCCGAAGTCTGTTGCTGAGATTCGAAGTTTCCTTGGTTTGGCTGGTTATTATAGGAAGTTCATTGAGGGATTTTCCAAGTTGGCGTTACCGTTGACGATGTTGACTAGAAAGGGGCAAGCATTTGTTTGGGACTCAAAATGTGAAGAAGGTTTCCAAGAGTTAAAGAGAAGGTTGACTACTGCTCCTATTTTGATATTACCGAGTTCGTCGGAATTATTTGAGGTTTATTGTGATGCTTCATTGTTGGGTTTAGGTGGTGTGTTGATGCAGAATAAGCAGGTTATAGCTTATGCTTCGAGACAGCTGAGGGTTCATGAGAGGAACTATCCGACGCATGATTTAGAGTTGGCAGCTGTGGTATTTGTTCTGAAGTTATGGAGGCATTACTTGTATGGGTCAAGATTTGAAGTTTTCAGTGACCATAAGAGTTTAAGGTATCTGTTTGATCAGAAAGAGCTGAATATGAGACAGAGAAGATGGTTAGAGTTTCTGAAGGATTATGACTTTGGTTTGAATTACCATCCGGGTAAAGCAAACGTAGTGGCTGATGCGCTGAGTCGGAAATCATTACATATGTCTATGTTAATGGTTAAGGAATTGGATTTGATTGAGCAGTTTAGAGACTTGAGTTTGGTGTGTGAGAGTACTCACAATAGTGTTAAATTGGGAATGTTGACGTTAACGAGTGGTATTTTGGATGAGATTAGAGAGGGTCAGAAATCCGATGTGCTTTTGGTTGATAAGTTGACTTTAGTGAATCAAGGTCAAGGTGGTGAGTTCAGAATTGATGAGAATGGTGTTTTGAAATTTGGTAGTCGGGTGTGTATTCCGAATGTTATTGAGCTTAAGAAGAGTATTCTTGAGGAGGGACATCGTAGTGGCTTAAGTATTCATCCTGGAGCTACGAAGATGTATCATGATTTGAAGAAGTTATTTTGGTGGCCGGGAATGAAAAGAGAAATTGCAAGTTTTGTTTATTCCTGTTTGACTTGTCAGAAGTCAAAGATTGAGCATCAGAAGCCGTCTGGGCTAATGCAACCGTTGGCTATTCCAGAGTGGAAGTGGGATAGTATCAGTATGGACTTTGTTTCTGGATTGCCGAGGACAAATAAGAATTTTGAAGCTATTTGGGTGATTGTGGATAGATTGACGAAGTCGGCTCATTTCATTCCGATCAGAATGGATTATCCGTTAGAAAGATTAGCCGAGTTGTATATTGAGAAGATTGTAAGCTTGCATGGTATTCCGTCGAGTATTGTTTCGGACAGAGATCCTAGATTTACATCGAAGTTTTGGGAAGGTT
This sequence comes from Lathyrus oleraceus, assembly GCF_024323335.1. NCBI lineage: Eukaryota > Viridiplantae > Streptophyta > Magnoliopsida > Fabales > Fabaceae > Lathyrus > Lathyrus oleraceus. The sequence goes on along the minus strand of NC_066584.1, from coordinate 319,042,880 downwards.
TGCAGAGAGCTTTGGGAACTAAACTGAGATTGAGTTCTGCATATCATCCGCAGACTGATGGTCAGACTGAGAGGACTATTCAGTCACTAGAGGATCTTTTGAGAGCTTGTGTTTTGGAAAAAGGAGGTGCTTGGGATTGTTATTTGCCTTTGATTGAGTTTACCTACAACAATAGTTTTCATTCGAGCATTGGTATGGCACCGTTTGAAGCTTTGTATGGTAGGAGATGTCGGACACCTTTATGTTGGTATGAGTCCGGTGAGAGTGCTGTGGTTGGACCGGAGATTGTTCAACAAACTACGGAAAAGATTAAGATGATTCAGGATAAGATGAGGATTGCTCAGAGTCGTCAGAAGAGTTATCATGATAAGCGGAGGAAGTCACTTGAGTTCCAAGAGGGAGATCATGTGTTTCTTCGTGTTACTCCGATAACTGGTGTTGGTCGAGCCTTGAAGTCGAAGAAGTTGACACCTCGATTCATTGGTCCTTATCAGATTTTGGAGAGGATAGGAGAGGTAGCCTATCGTATCGCTTTACCGCCGTCGCTTGCGAATTTGCATGAGGTTTTTCATGTGTCTCAGTTGAGGAGGTACATTCATGATCCGTCGCATATAGTCCAAGTAGATGATGTACAGGTGAGAGATAACCTGACTGTTGAAACATCACCTATGAGGATAGAGGATCGAGAGTTGAAGCAGTTGCGGGGTAAAGAGATTGCCTTGGTGAAGGTAGCTTGGGGAGGACCAGCAGGTGGCAACGTGACTTGGGAACTGGAGAGTAAGATGAAGGAATCTTACCCAGAGTTGTTCGCTTGAGGTATGTTTTCGAGGACGAAAACTCTTTTAGTGGGGGAGAGTTGTAACACCCCGATAATAATAAAATAATTATTTAAATTGAGTTAATAATGTAATTATTAATTTAATTGAATAATTAGAAATTTTATTATTATTATTTTGGAATAATTATTATTATTTGGAAAATATATATATGTTGGAATAAGGAAAAGTTCTCATTTGGAAAAGCATTTCACGTGAAAACAGAACAGAGAAGCATCGTGAGAGAAAAGGGAAAAAGGGCAGAGGAGAGGAGCTGAAGAGCAAAGGTTGGAGAACGAAAGCTTGAAGCCCAAAGATTCTGCCGGATTGTTAAGGTAAGGGGGGTTTATCGTCGATTAATGGGTATTATGGGATAATATGTAATGGGTAGTGAGAAACCGTTGAATCGACCCTAATTGGGATTTGGAATGCTGAAAATTTGTGATGAATAGGTTGAGTGAAAACCGTAATCAAATTGATAATTGTGTGTGTAATCAAACCGATAAATTGGTGATGAATGGTGACGAGTAAGTTTGAGTGGGAAGGGTCTGGGATGGGCACATGAGATCCCTGCCCAAAGAAAACGTGTCTGGTGAACTGTCATGTTCGCCTAGCGAACATAACCTTCGCCTAGCGAAGGAACGCGCCTCAAACTCGCCCCAGCGAGATTGAGAGGTTTTGCTACTGTAATGTTCGATGTGGACTCGCTGGCGCTTCGCCTAGCGAGTGAGTGCTAGCTGTGTTTTTCACCAAAACAGAATGAGTTCGCTATTACCTTCGCCTTGAACTCGCCTAGCGAATTAATTTACCAATTTCCTGGAGCTGTTCGCCTTGAGCTCGCCTAGCGAACCAGAGCTTCGCCACTGCCTCGCCTAGCGAGCAAGGCAGAAGAAGTGTTTATACATGTGTTGCTGAGGTGTTTCATACATGTGCTGAGGAAGTGTTTTATACATGTGTTGATGATGTGTTGATACATGTATTGATGATGTATGATGATATGCAAAATGTTGTGAATGTATATATTATGCATGTATTTGTGAATGGACTGTTGTATGGCTTAGAGTGTGAGCATATGTCCATTGTGAGTTGTTGATGCTGCATTGCTAGATGATTAGTGTGCATGGCATAGCCTGTGGGGCTGTAGCTAATTCCCATGGTGAGGAATTAGTGAGTTTAGTAATTATTGAACTGTTGTTGATTGTTTGCATGCTAGGTGAGTAGCGTGCATTTCATGGCCCATTTGGGGTGGTAGCTAATTCCCATGGTGAGGAATTAGTGAGTGAGTCACTATGTCTCAAATGAGTGGGACTAGTGAGCTTGGTAGCCGTGCCTGGATTTGGACGGTGAGGTTGAACTATATGTTCACAAATAGTCGGTACCGCATGCATAGAGTCTCATTGCATAATAAATGTATGGCATATAATATGAATGGATGTATTCCAGTATTATATGTGAGTTGTGTGTTGTGTTGTTGATGTTGAGTATGGTTGAGATTATATATATGCTATATGTTATTGTTGAATATGATGTTTGAACGGATACTGCCGTTGCTGAGTGTGTAGTCTGGTTAGGGTGAATTAATGTGTTAATTACTTAGCATTACATGTTGTTCTATAATGCTTATTATATTGATTGAGGAACTCACCCTTACACCTATTTTTCAGGTAACGAGAAATGAGTTGAGTAGAAGCTAATGCTTGGAGTCTAGAGTAGTTCTTATGGGTCATGCTCTGATAGATGTAACATCGGGAGGGGATGTCTTAATTGATTTGATATTGGTTGTTGATGATTTACATGTATTGTGTTACATGTTTTACATTGAGTTGAATTTTATTCTGCTGCGAATTATGCAAAGAACCTTAATTTGATTAAACAAATGAGCATGACAGGATATTTTAATGATTTTTGTGAGATGATTGTGTGACACCCTTCGGGGCATAATTACTCTGATGAATACATTGTTATTTTAATTATAATAAGTTGGGGTATTTAGAAGGGTGTTACACCACCCATGCTGGATGGTTCTAATTATGATGACCGGAAACCTCGTATGATAGCCTTCTTGAGGTCTCTGGATAGCAAGGTCTGGAGAGCTGTCAACAAAGGATGGGAACATCCAACGAAGACAGATAAAGATGGAATCATTATGCAAGTTCCTGAAGAAGAGTGGGACAAAGAGCAAGAGGCATTGGCCCTTGGAAACTCGAAGGCCTTGAATGCACTGTTCAATGGGATAAATAAGAATATCTTCAGACTGGTGCATCACTGTGAGTTGGCTAAAGAAGTTTGGGATACTCTCAAAACAACTCATGAAGGTACCTCCAAGGTGAGGATGTCTAAACTTCAGATGCTGACTACCAAGTTTGAAAATCTGAGGATGAAAGAGGATGAGACTATTCATGACTTCCACATGAATATTCTTGAAATTGCCAACACTTCTGGTGGCTTAGGGAAGAAAATGTCTAAAGAAAAACTTGTAAGAAAGATTCTCAGATCATTGCCCAAGAGATTTGCCATGAAGGTCACTGCTATAGAAGAGGCTCAAGATATCTGCAATATGAAGGTTGATGAGCTTATTGGTTCTCTCCAAACCTTTGAAATGGGCTGGTGTGATAATGTTGAAAAGAAAAACAAAAGCATAGCTTTTGTATCAAATACTGAAGAGGATCAGAAGAAGGAAATATTGGAGGTGATGAAAGCATATCAGAAGCTATAGCCATGCTTGGAAGACAGTTCAACAAGTTCATAAAGAAGATTGATCAGAAAGGTAGACCAAATGTCAAGAACATTTCGTCTGACATCAGTAAAAGATCAACATCTGAAGAAAAGTTCAACCAAGGCAAGGGAATCCAGTGTCATGGATGTGAAGGTTTTTGACACATTAGAGCTGAATGCCCTACGTTCCTCAAGATGCAAAAGAAGGGACTATTTGTCTCCTGGTCTGAAGGAGACTCTGAGAGTGAATCTGAAGGAGAATCTTCTAAACATGTCATTGCACTAACTAGTGTCTGTGCCTCTGATGATGACTCAAGTGGAGATGAACTTACAATTGATGAACTTGCTACTTCATATAAAGAGCTGTATGTCAAAAGTGCAGAAGTGTGTATACAAGGAGAAAAGCAGAAGAAACTCATCAGGGAGATGGAAGCTGAGAAGAAGAAGCATCTGACAGTCATAGATGGTCTAAATGGTGAGATAACCGTGCTGACTTCTAAGCTAGATCAAATGACTAAATCCATCAGAATGTTGAATAAAGGAACTGACACTTTGGAAGAGATTCTAAAGGTGGGACAGAAATCAGGAACCATGTCTGCTTTAGGCTTTGTTAAGAAATCCTCAACTGAACGCAAAAGCTCAAAGGCTGATGTTCAGAAAATCAGGCAGAAGTCACAACCAATGTCACAACATCAGGGAAGCAAGAGAAGCAACCATCAGAAGAAGAAATTTCAAAGATGGAGATGTCACTACTGTGGTAGATTTGGTCACATAAAACCCTTCTGTTACAGGTTGCATGGTTATCCTAACCAGACCCCTCAAGTCAGACCTAAGCAGAAGGCATCTAAGCATAATGCTCCCATCAAGAAACAACAATGGGTTGCTAGATTAGCTCACACAGCTCTAAGGGCATCTACCAGAGAAGACTGGTATTTTGATAGTGGTTGCTCAAGACATATGACTGGTATGGAGAACTTATTGGTGGATATACAACCTCATACTACCAGTTATGTGACCTTTGGTGATGGAGCTAAAGGAAAAATCAAAGGTGTTGGTAAGCTGGACAGTCCTGGAGTTCCAGAACTGAATAATGTGTTGTTAGTAAAAGGACTAACTGATAATCTCATCAGCATAAGCCATCTATATGATCAAGGTTTCTATGTTCAGTTCACTAAGGAAGTATGTGTTGTGATGAATGGAGATAATCAGGAAGTTATGAGAGGATCCAGATCCAAAGATAACTGCTATCTATGGGAACCTAAAGACTCGAACTACTCCTCAATGTGCTCCTTAGCCAAGGAAGATCAGGAGGTGAGGCTGTGGCATAGACGACTTGGACATCTTCATTTAAGAGGGATGAAGAAGATCATATCCAAGGAAGCAGTTAGAGGAATCCCAAAGCTGCTTATTGATGAAGGAAGAGTCTGTGGAGAATGCCAGGTTGGCAAGCAAACTAAGATGTCACATCCTAAGCTGGGACATTCTACAACATCCAAAACTCTGGAACTCTTACACATGGACTTAATGGGACCTATGCAGGTTGAAAGTCTTTGTGGGAAGAGATATGCGTATGTGGTTGTTGATGACCATTCCAGATACACATGGATAAGCTTCATCAGAGAAAAATCAGATGCATTTGATGTCTTCAAAGATCTGTGCATTAGACTCCAAAGGGAAAAGGATAGCTGTGTTATCAGAATAAGGAGTGACCATGGGACGGAGTTTAAAAACTCCAAGTTTGATGATTTCTGCTCATCTGAAGGAATAAGTCATGAGTTTTCCTCTCCTATTACTCCTCAGCAAAATGGAATAGTTGAAAGGAAAAACAGAATTATTCAAGAATCTGCAAGAGCTATGATTCATGCAAAGAAGCTTCCTATGCACTTTTGGGCTGAAGCTATGAATACAACTTGTTATGTTCACAATAGAGTTACCTTGAGAAAGGGAACCTCTTCCACTCTGTATGAAATATGGAAAGGCAGAAAACCTACGGTGAAGTACTTTCATATCTTTGGAAGCAAATGTTACATTTTTACAGATCGTGAACAGAGAAGGAAAATGGACCCCAAAAGTGATGAGGGTATATTCCTGGGATACTCTACTAACAGCATAGCTTACAGAGTTTTCAACTCCAGAACCAATGTCCTGATGGAATCCATAAATGTGATTGTGGATGATAAAGATGAAGGATCCAATGTCATAGAGGATGCTGGAACATTCCTTGAGACTTCAACAGACATACCAGTCAAGACTGAAGAGGTACAAGATACTCCTCCTGAACTTGAGGTAGATGCATCCAACAAGGTGCCTTCTATCAGGATTCAGAAAGACCGCCCTAAGGATCTTATCATAGGGGATCCCAATAGTGGTGTGACTACCCGATCAAGGGAGAATAGCTCAAATTCCTGTTTTGTATCCAAGGTTGAACCAAAAAATGTGAAAGAAGCCCTGACTGACGAATATTGGATCAATGCTATGCAAGATGAACTGGAGCAGTTCAAAAGGAATGAAGTATGGGAGTTAGTTCCACGACCTGAAGGGACTAACATCATTGGTACCAAGGGGATTTACAAGAACAAGTCTGATGATAAAGGAGTAATCACTAGGAATAAAGCAAGACTAGTGGCACAAGGGTATACTCAAGTGGAAGGGGTTGACTTTGATGAGACTTTTGCACCTGTTGTAAGGCTTGAGTCAATAAGATTGTTGTTAGGTGTTGCCTGCATTCTGAAGTTCAAATTGTTCCAAATGGATGTGAAGAGTGCCTTTTTAAATGGCTACTTGAATGAAGAAGTCTATGTGGAACAACCTAAAGGGTTCTGTGATCCTAACCTGCCAAAACATGTGTACAAGTTGAGGAAATCTTTGTATGGGTTGAAGCAAGCTCCTAGAGCTTGGTATGAGAGGTTGACTGAATTTCTGACCTCTAATGGGTACAGAAAAGGAGGGATAGATAAGACCTTGTTTGTGAAGGATGAAGATGGCAAAATCATGATTGCCCAAATATATGTGGATGATATTGTCTTTGGTGGAATGTCAGATAAAATGGTGAAACATTTTGTTAACCAGATGCAATCTGAATTTGAAATGAGTTTGGTTGGGGAATTGACTTATTTTCTTGTACTGCAAGTTAACCAAATGGAGGATTCTATGTTTCTCTCCCAAAGCAAATATGCCAAGAACATAGTTAAGAAGTTTGGTATGGATAATGCTAGTCACAAAAGAACTCCTGCACCTACTCATTTAAAATTAACTAAAGATGAAGGAGGTTCTAGTGTTGATCAATGCTTGTATAGAAGCATGATAGGTAGTCTACTATATCTAACTGCCAGTAGACCTGATATTGCCTATGCAGTTGGTGTGTGTGCTAGATACCAAGTAGAACCCAAAGTGAGTCACTTAAATCAGGTCAAGAGAATTCTCAAGTATATCAATGGGACTTGTGATTATGGTATGCTATACTCTCATGGCTCTGAGCCTGTCTTATCTGGGTATTGTGATGCTGATTGGGCTGGGAGTGCTGATGACAGAAAAAGCACATCAAGAGGATGTTTCTTCTTGGGAAACAATCTCATATCGTGGTTCAGCAAGAAACAGAACTGTGTATCATTGTCCACTGCAGAAGCTGAGTACATAGCAGCTGGAAGCAGTTGTTCCCAACTGGTATGGATGAAACAGATGCTGACTGAATACAATGTCTCTCAGAATGTCATGACATTGTTCTGTGACAATCTCAGTGCCATCAATATTTCAAAGAATCCCATCCAACACAGCAGGACCAAACATATTGACATTAGACATCACTTTATCAGAGATCTGGTGGAAGACAAAGTGATTACCTTGGAACATGTAGCTACTGAACTACAACTTGCTGACATATTTACCAAGGCCTTGGATGCTACTCAGTTTGAAAATTTAAGGGGAAAATTGGGAATATGCCTTTCTGAGGAATTATAGCAACTAAGGATGTTAGGAATGTATTGTTTAATATTTCAAACTATTAAACAATTGAGAGTGTGCTCTGATTGGTCAACAGTTCGTAGCTATTTCACTTGCAACAAGTGTGTTAACAAGATGTTAGGGGGATATCTTAACATGAGACACCCTATGTACCTGCTGGAGTTCAAGAACATGTTCATGCAGGAGTGTTTCAAGATGTCATACACAAAGTCAAGGCATCTGATGTGGGTGTACCTGCTGTGAAGCAAGAATGTGTGGCTACTTGATCAAAGCTGTGAAGCAAGATCAAGAGTGTGCCTTCTTGATTGAAACTGTGCAGTAAAATCAAGACTGTGTTTTTTTCTGATTGGTTGTTTTGGTCTGTAATATTAAGTGTTGCTTTGGAACCATTTTTGAAAAAAAGGGGGAGTAACACCTGTACCCCAGGACAACAAATTTATTTGAAGTTGAAGGTCCTCTACCAGAGGTTATGCTGCTGGTTGAAGTTTTTAACTTCTATGTGTGCTGAGTGTGTTGCTGTTCAACTTCTATGTGTGCTGAGTGTATTAGCTAATTTAATTCTCTGCTTGGATGTGTGTTTTCCGCTGCTGTGAACTCTGTTGTGATGCTAAGTTGTTTTAGCCAAAAATTTGCCAAAGGGGGAGTTTGTAGATGTTTTTGATTGGCTGCATTTTGTGTTAAAACACTTACTGTACTCTGATGTCTGGACTGATGTCATGACATGCTTGAGTAGTATGCTGCAGGATTAGCTAATACAAGATTTACTGAATGTCAAAATGAATGTTATGACATTCATTCCTGACAGCAGATAATGAACTATAGGCTAGTTGGTTTTTCTGTTATAGTTCAGTATTTATTTCAGGCTGTTTTTCAGGAGAATAACAGACCTAGCACATAGCCTATTGTCTCGATGTCAAACTGAATGTTATTACATTCATTCCTGACAGCAGATACTGAATTATAGGCCAGTTAGTTTTTCTAGTATAGTTCAGTATTTATTACAGGCTGCTGTTTCAGGAAACCAACAGTTGAGCTAGAACTAAAGCTGTCTAGCATATGGCCTATGTTCTGGACATCAAACTGAATGTTATGACATTCATTCCTGACAGCATATGCTAAAGTGTAGGCTAGTTAGTTTTTCTGTTTCAGTATTTATCTCAGGCTGTTTTTCAGGAATCTAACAGCTGTGCTAAAATCCAGGAAACTAACAGAAGAGCTAAATTCAAGAGCCCTAATAAATAGCCTATTTGTTAGCACCCTAATATGTGGAAATTAGGTTAACTTGCTTAACCTTAATTTTAGGAAACTCAAGTACAAGGCCCAAGTGCTGCATTATAAAAGGATGGCAATCCTACTTTCAGCAATTCAAAGATTTCTAAGTGTGAAGCATTAAATACATCATTGTATTTCATAGCTGTAGTTTTTATTGTGTCTTGTATTAGGTTTTACTTGTGAGCCAAGCAATTATCACCTAGATGATTGCATTGGACTAGGGTGTTCATTGAGTTGTAATTGTTGTGTCACTCTAAGATTTTAAGTGTGAGTGCTGTGTTTCTTGATTAAAGCTGTTAAGCACAATCAAGAGTTGTTTGAAGTATAACTTCGCCATTGACTTTAAACTAATTAAAGGTTGTAATAACTGTGGTGATTGAGGGGGGGGGGTGGGTAGGAACTCTGGTCTTAGATTAAGATTGAAATTGCATTGGGTAGGTCTTAAGTGATAGGGTTAAAGAGTTGGTTTAAGTCCTGAATTAATACTGCTTATAGTGGATTTCCTCCCTGGCTTGGTAGCCCCTAGACGTAGGTGTGTTTGTCACCAAACTGGGTAAACAATTGTCTGTGTTATTTACTGTCCTTACATTTACGTTCTGCATCATTCTTGTTTGCGCAGAATTGGATGTCATAACATCCAGTGTGACATCGATAGTATGTTACTAGAATTTCAGTATACTCATCCCATTGCAACTGACTGCACAAATGCCTGACACTAGGCTCAATGCCTAATGCTTCCATTCAGCTTGAATCAGGATATCTGGTGGGCAGCATTGAACGCTGGGAAAACATGGCGTAGCGTTGCTCCTATTCTGGGTCACGAAAGATCACTGGCATAGTGTCGAAATTCTCCTTCCTGAAAAGTTAGGTTAAAAACAGAGGACACCTGAAATCGCAAATATTGCAACTATTAGTCTAAACATAAACATAAATATATATATATATATATATATATATATATATATATATATATATATATATATATATATATATATATATATATATATATATATATATATAACATATGAAAATATAAATTGAAATAGTAAAAGTGAAGTAAAGGAAAAAGAAATAATGGGTTGCCTCCCATGCAACGCTTTGTTTAACATCGTTAGCTTGACGATTTGAAGTTTATATATCAGAGGTAGGAACCGGATGGTCGATCAGAGTATGGCCAGGGCATTCTGTGGGGATGTCACCTCCTTGATATTTCTCCAGTCTTTGTCCATTTACCACAAACGGATTACAGGAATTGTTCCGGATTTCAACTGCTCTAGATTTGAGGATTTTGGAAACCTTAAAGGGGCCTGTCCATCTCGAACGCAACTTACCTGGAAAAAGTCATAATCTGGAATTGAAAAGGAGAACAGAGTCGCCTATATTAAAGTCCTTTTTCACAATCCTTTTGCCATGCCATGCTTTGGTTCTTTCTTTGTATATAATGGCATTCTCGTCAGCGTTCTGGCGGAGTTCCTCCAATTTGTGGATATCGAGGATTCGCTTCTCGCTAGATGCTAGGTAATTCAAATTCAGGGTCTTGATGGCCCAATATGTTTTGTGCTTAAGTTCAAAAGGTAAGTGGCATGACTTTCCATAGACTAACTGGTATGGTGTAGTTCTAATAGGGGTTTTGTAAGTAGTTTTGTAAGCCCACAATGCTTTTGTTAGCTTTTCAGACCAATCTTTTATGGATATTGAAACAGTTTTTTTCCAAGATTTGCTTAATCTCTCTGTTTGATACTTCCACTTGACCATTAGTCTAGGGATGATATGGTGTTGCTACTTTGTGTTTTACTCCATACTTTCTTAAGAGTTTATCGAATATCCTGGATATAAAATGTGATCCACCATCATTTATGACAAGTCGTGGTACTCCAAATCTGGGGAAAATATTATTTTTAAACAACTTGATGACTACTCTTGTGTCGTTAGTGGGTGAGGCTATAGCTTCTATCCATTTGGACACATGGTCGACGACTACCAAAATATACTTGTTTCCCATCGAAGATGGAAAAGGTCCCATGAAATCAATATCCCAAATATCAAATAATTCCACTTCTTGGATGTTCTTCAAACGCATTTCGTCGCGTCTTGAGATGTTTCCAGCGCGCTGGCACCGGTCACATTGGACAATATAAGTATGGACATCATGCCATAGTGTTGGCCAATATAAGTATGGACATCATGCCATAGTGTTGGCCAATAAAGACCAGCTTGAAGGATCTTAGCGTATGTCTTGGATGTGCTTGAATGTCCATCATAGGGTGAAGAGTGACAATGCTCTATGATATTTCTAACTTCTTCTTTCGGGACGCAACGTCGAAAGATGTTATCTGTTCCTCTTTTAAAAAGGAGTGGTTCGTCCCAATAGAAATGTCTTACATCTTTAAAGAACTTCTTCTTTTGTTGATAATTGAGGTCAGGTGGTATGATATCAGCGGCTAGATAATTCACAAAATCAGCGTACCATGGTACTCTGCTAATCTCTGAAACTGTTCCAAATTTGTCTCTATCAGGTTCAAGGGGAACGGTATGTAACTTAGCTATCAATTTGTCATAGGTGAAATCATCATTTATAGGTAAATGGTCTGGCTTAAAATTCTCTAGTCTGGAAAGATGGTCAGCAACTACGTTTTCTGTTCCATTTTTGTCTCGGATATCTAAGTTGAACTCTTGTAGAAAAAGGATCCATCTGAGTAACCTAGGTTTCACATCCTTTTTGCTTAGAAGGTAAACGGATAGTTGCATGGTCTGTATAGCCTATAATCTTAAATCCGACAAGATAAGACCTAAATTTATCAATTGCAAAAACTACAGCTAGGAGTTCCTTCTCTGTTGTTGTATAATTGAGTTGAGCGGCATCTAGGGTTCTATTAGTGTAATATATCACATGTAATTTCTTATTTTTTCTTTGTCCTAAAATAGCTCCTACAACAAAATCGCTAGCATCGCACATTATTTCAAAAGGTTGAATCCAATCCGGAGTTTGTAAAATGGGTGCTGAAATTAGCGCTTATTTTAAATGATCAAAGGCTTCGATACATTTTTCATTGAAAATGAATTCAACGTCTTTCATTAGAAGGCCGGTCAAGGGTTTTGTTATTTTAGAGAAATCTTTGATAAAACGTCCGTAAAAACCGGCGTGTCCAAGAAAACTTCAGACTTCTCTAACAGCCTTAGGAGGGTTAAGGTTTTCTATCACTTCTATCTTTGCTTTGTCGATCTCAATGCCTCTTTCAGATATTATATGTCCTAACACTATTCCTTCTTTAACCATAAAGTGGCACTTCTCCCAGTTTAATACAAGGTTAACTTCTACGCATCTTTCTAGGATTTTCTCAAGATTAATGAGGAAATTCTCAAAGTCAAATCCACTCACCGAGAAATCATTCATGAACACTTCCATAATTCCGTCGAGATAATCTGCGAAGATTGACATCATACAACGTTGGGAAGTAGTTGGCGCATTGAAGAGTCCAAATGGCATTCGTCTATAAGCAAATGTTCCGTAAGGACATGTGAAGGTTGTTTTCTCTTGATCCTCGGGGTGTATGGGTATTTGGAAAAATCTAGAATATCCATCCAGATAACAAAAGTAAGAGTGTCTGGCAAGTCGCTCAAGCATTTGATCTATGAATGGAAGGGGGAAATGGTCTTTCCTAGTTGTCTCATTGAGTTTTCTATAGTCTATGCACATACGCCATCCGCCTTCTATACGTTTAGCCACATGCCCGCCCTTCTCGTTCTGCACGACTATGATGCCTCCTATTTTGGGTACCACATGTACATGACTTACCCATTTACTATCGGAGATCTGATAGATTATATCAGCTTCTAGCAGTTTAAGGACTTCCTTCTTTACCACCCCACTCATTATAGGGTTGATTCTTCTCTGATGTTCTCTGGAAGGTTTTGAATCCTCCTATAGCGAGATCCTGTGCATACACACGGATGGGCTTATACCTTTTAAATCATAGATGTTGTATCCTAAGGCAGAGGGGTATCTTCGTAAAACATTCAAGAGTTGGTTTGTCTCGTCTTGGTTTAAGGTGGCACTAACTATTACTGGGCGGTTCATTTCTTTATCCAAAAACTCGTATCTTAGGTTCTTGGGCAATTCCTTAAGTTCTTGAGATGGTTTTTGAGAGTTTGGTGAAAGGTATGGAGTAAGGGCCAAACATTCGTTAGTGTGAGGTTCCGTTTCCTTTAGCTCGTCATCCTTTTCATTCGGGTTTGAAAATGGTTCGATCATAGGGTCTTCTTGATCAAATTCCCTTATGCATTCATCTATGATATCAATCGCGTAACATGCGTCTCCTATGATTGGTGCCATCAGGAACTTTGAAAGAATAAACTCTATCTTTTCAACTCCTACTTCGAAATTTAATTTTCCTCTTTTAACATCTATTATAGCTTCGGCTGTTGATAAAAATGGTCTACCTAAAAGGATAGGGATATCATCGTCTTCCTTGATATCCATGACCACAAAGTCTGTCGGGATATAAAGTTGACCGATCCTAACGGGGATGTCTTCTAATATGCCTACAGGATACTTAACAGATCTATCGGCTAATTGGAGGGACATCTTAGTTGGTTGTAATTCTCCTAAGTTTAACCTTTTACACACAGCTAAGGGCATTAAACTAACACTAGCGCCTAAGTCTAGGAAAGCTTTGTCGATCTCATGACTCCCTAGAATGCAAGGTATAGAAAAAATCCCAGGGTCTTTCTCCTTCTTAACAAGTTTATTCTCGGAAATAAAGTTGCATTTCAAGGGTTTGGGATCGTCAAGCCTACGCTTGTTGGTTAAGATGTCTTTGAGAAATTTGGCGTAAGATGGAATTTGGGTGATGGCTTCGGTGAAAGGAGTCTCTACATGAAGCTTCTCTATTACTTTTATAAACTTTTGGTATTCGGTATCGATTTTGGTTTGTTTAAGTCTTTGCGGATATGGGATTGGTGGTTTGTACGGGGGTGGTGGTTTGTAAATTTTATCCTTGGCTTCTCCTTCTTTGTTGGTTTGTTTTTCGGGTTCCACTGGTTCCCCTTCCTGGTTGGTAGGTATATTTTCTTTAGAAGCTTTGGACTTTCTCATTGCTGGGTTATAAGGCCCTTCGTAAGCGGTCCCACTTCGTAATGTGATAGCGTTAGCTTGCCCTCGAGGGTTGAGTTGAGGTTGTCCAGGGAATTGTCCTCCAGGTGTAGTTTGCGGGGCTTGGTTTTGTGCTACCTGTGAGATCTGGGTTTCAAGCATCTTATTGTGAGTAATTATCTGATCAACCTTAGTCCCTAATTGCGTTATCAGTTTATTTACGTGAATGTTCTGGTTTAGGAATTCTTTATTTTGCTGAGTCTGGCCTGATATAAAGTTTTCCATGATCTTCTCAAGGTTAGGCTTCTGGGGCACAACTTGCATAGGTTGATTTGGTTTTTGGGCTTGAAAACCTTATGGTCTTTGAGGTGCAAAATTTTGGATAGGGTTCTAGTTTTTATAGGAAAAATTCGGGTGATTCTTCCATCCATGGTTGTAAGTGTTTGAAAATGGGTTACCTTGGGCGTAATTCACTTGGTCGATGTTCAGGTCGTTCAAAAGGTTACATTCCGCCAATTTGTGTCCTTTAGATCCACAAAGTTCACACTCTGTGTGGACTACCGTTGCGGTGTTAAAGTTTGTAGAAATATGTTCGACCTTAAGGGCTAAAGCGTTCATTTTCGCTTGCATCATGTCCATAGAACTTATCTCATGTATTCCACCTTGGGTCTCCTTTTTCTCTACTGTTGCTCGTTCAGTTCCCCATTGGTAATGGTTTTGGGCCATATCCTCAATTAGGTCACAAGCTTCAGGGTAAGGTTTGTTCATCAACGCGCCACCAACGGCAACGTCGATGCTCATCTTTGTGATATAATGGAGTCCATTGTAGAAGGTATGAACGATCAGCCATTGTTCTAGGCCATGGTGTGGACAGACTCTTAATAGCTCCTTGTATCTCTCCCAAGCTTCAAAAAGTGATTCTCCTTGGTTTTGAGTAAATCTAGTTATTTGGTTTCGAAGAACAACAGTCTTACTAGGGGGAAAATATCTAGCAAGGAATACTCTCCTAAGGTCTTCCCAGGTAGTTATTGAGTTAGCTGGAAGTGAATCTAACCACGAACATGCTCTATCTCTAAGGGAGAAAGGAAATAATCTTAAACGAATCACATCAGGTGAAGCACCGTTGGATTTAAAGGTGTCGGCCAATTGGATAAAGACTTTTAAATGTTGATTTGGGTTCTCAGTAGCGAGACTCGCGAATTGGTTCTGTTGCACTAATTTCAGTAAAGATGGTTTTAGTTCGAAATTGTTGGCAGGAATGGGGGGGGGGGGTTTACTATACTAGAACTAGGTTCCTCGTCAGAGGGTTGGGAAAATTCCTTAAGAGGTCTCCGGTCGCGATTCTCGGTCATAGCTTTCTTAATTCGGATGAGTAAGAGGCGTGTACGAGTGTAATGTTCGGGTTCCGCTAAAGGATCTACTAAATTTCTGGTACTACGGGTTCTTCGCATTTACCTACTAATAATGCCTTAGTCTAGACGGTGTAACAACAGGGTATGAAATTTGACGAAGTTGGTCCCCGACAACGGCGCCAAAAACTTGATCGTTGTATTCGCAAGTGCACGAATCGCGTCAGAGTAATATAAAAGATTATCGATCCCACGGAGACCAAATCGTCAATCTATCGATTACTATTGTTACGATGTTTATCTAAGGCGATACAAATGAGATATTGATGTCGCAAAATAATAGTAAATAAATAAAATGATAAATACAGTGCAAATAAAGATAGGCTTGAATGTATTTCACGTCAGTTAAACGATGCTTCGATTGTCTAAATAGAACTACTTATGGGGCAATATTTTCTAATCTTGAAAATAATCCATTTAATAGGAACTGTCTCTTTCGCGTATTCAGAACCCAGTGTACCCTTAAATTAAGGCCTTTTATTGTCACTTATAAAAGGTGCGCAGAATGCTAAGGTAGTAAACCTATTTTTAAGAAATAAGACTCGTAAGCTTAGTTGAAAAGTGATTTTGATTCGGAAAGTTTACCCAAGGAGTTTCCTAATTTTAAATCTATCAACGCATCCGAAAACAGTTTCAAAAATCGGTTTTCCTTAAAGTGATAAAAATTCGTAGTTAACTAAACCAGGGTGCTTTCGCACTCCTTGAGTAGTTAAAATTAACCAAGTTTGTTTCAGAAAACTCAAATTCAAAATCAAAACAACCCTTAAAGCATTTCTAAAAATGTAATATGTGAAACATCTCTGTAACCGCGATCCTTACATTCTAATCTTTGAAAGATTTAGTCAGACATGGTACAAAAAAAAATACAACGATATTGAACATGATGAAAAGAAGTTTAGAATGTAAGGCGTGAAGAACAAGTATGAAATTCTGGTATCAGATATAAAATGTCGAAGGTAATGTTACGACACTGATATCTGGTTATAAACAGTGGATAAACAGAAACAGAATGGTAAAGCAAATAACACAAGCAATTGTTAACCCAGTTCGGTGCAACTCACCTACGTCTGGGGGCTACCAAGCCAGGAAGGAAATCCACTATAATAGAATTAGTTCAAAGACTATCCGTACACTTCACCAAGTTACAGTCTTTCTCACCTAATCTCTACCCGTGCAATTTCTACCTAAGCAATCTTAGATATGAGAACCCACTCACTTCCCTTACAATCACACACCCGTGATCTTAAACAACAATCCCTTGTGAAAAGAAAATACTTTTCAATTACAATATTCTTGATTTTACTTCACAGTTTCAATCAAGAAGACACACTCTTGATCTTGCTTCAAAGCTTTGATCAAGAAGAAAAATCAGTCTAATTCAATCATCAATGGATGACTTGAATGACCTACAGACACAAACCCTAGCTCTCTCTCTAAATATCGCTCAGTCTTGGTTGTGTGTACAAACAGGTTTTCTGAGTCCCTTTTTATAGAAACATTGGACAGCTTGAAAACCCTAAATATATTTTCCAATCAAATCTTTTCATATCAGCTGTAAAGATCTCCTTGGAAAATAAACAAATTTGGTTGATATCCCTGATAGAATGCGCCAGCTAGCCATATCTTCAATCAACCAATGATTGCCACAATTGTGCAATCACAAAACACCAGATATTCACACTGAATGTTCTGTGTACAGGATGTCATGACATCGGGTCTGACATCTGGAAAAATCCTGCATAATCCAGTTTCCTTTTATAGCAGGTACAACCATATCAGTTACCATGACAATGAGTATGTCAACTGAAACAATCCTGCAGCATATGTCTTCCAATTTAGCTCCAGCAGGTACATCCAATATCAGAAGCCTTAGCATTGTAAGTGGCATTCTGAAACAATCCTGCTTGCATATGTTCTTCAACTCCAGCAGGTACATAGGATATCTCATGTTAAGACATCACACATGACATCTTGTGAACACTCTTTGTTTTACCAAAATTGCTGCCAACACTTAGAATCAACAAACTCCCCCTTTGGCAAATTTTGGCTAAAACATGTATCTGTCCTTTTTGTTCACAAGGCAAACTATCAGCAGTTAAACCACATACCAGTAGTTTAATCAGCAGCAGAAGCAAAAAAACAATTACTAGCTATGGCTACTAGTAATACACACATGCACACAGGTACTTCTCCTCCCCCTAAATCTGTGCAACAATCAGAATTACTAGTTATGGATGCAACTAGTAAGACACACAAATGCACAATGCACCAGGGTACTTCTTCTCCCCCTAAATCTGTGCATTCATCAAATAACAACTATTGTAACTCCAGCACCTGTACCAGCCAGAATGTCATACTGACATCTGCTACAACATCAACACCTGTGCACCTCACCTGCTACAACATCAGCACCTGTGCACCATATCAATAATAGTTGTCCTTCTGATCAGCCACATCCAACTTCCATATCAAGCACTTCTCCCCCTTTTTAGTCAAAATTGACCAAAGGTGACCAATCAGACAAAATAAATGTCTATTAGTCTAGCAGAGAAAGTTTAAAACAGATGTTATAACATTAAGCATGTTAAAACAAAAATTCAGGAAGTACAAAACATCATTATACACAGCAGAAAGCTGAGACAATGAACAAATTCAAGGAACTCATTAAGAGCCCTTAATATTACATAACAGGCATCATGAGGACTGCCACAAAAAACAAAAAAAAACAACAGCCTTCCAAACAGCAGCAATTTCCACCATCCCTTCCAGCTACCCCCAGGTCTTCAATACAGGCAGGAACCATTAATCAGAAGAAGAAGTATCTTCTTCACCTTCATCTTCATCTTCAGAATCTTCTGAGCTTTCAGCACTGCATTGGGATCTTGTATTTGAGTCCTTTCCAGCCTTTTCTCTGTCTTCCCTTTCCAAGCTACAGATGAGAACTTCTAAAGCTTCTTTTCTGGCCTTGGCCACCCTTATACCATTGTCCAATTCTTTGCAGGTCTCTTTTAGTTGGTCAATCAGGCTTCCTTTAGATGCAGACTCCCTTCTGGCAGATGTCATGACATCATTGACATGACTTCCCTCAAACAACTTGTAATGGATGGATAGAGGGGATTTTCTCCTGCTTGGGATGTCACTTGTGCTCAGAATCCCTGGTTGTTGGCTTAGGATAATGCCACAAATAAGGGAGGGAAAGGCAATGGGTAACTTCACAGCATTTGTAGAAGCATGTCTAATGGTTTGTTCAAATATGAACTTGCCAAAATCATAGTTAACCCTTGTTCCAATAGCATGAATGATTCTTCCAAGATTGATGGAGATAGTAGAGGCATGATTAGTAGGAATCCAATTAGCTGAGCCAATTTTGTGCAAGATGGCATATTTAACACTGAGTTTTCCAGCTGATAAGTGATTTCTACTAGGCCATTCCTTAACTTGGCCAGCTGTGATAGCCCTACAGACCTCATTGTCTGTGGTTTCTAGGTCTACTCCTCCATCCATTCCTCTTCCTAGGAACTTGTTGATGACACTTGGTGAGAATTTTACACATTTGCCTCTTACAAATACCTTGCAAAACTCCCTGCTGTTCTTATCATGAATATCCTCAGGGATATTAACAATAAACTCTTTAACCAGCCCCTCATAGCATTGGGGTAGAGTTACCACAGTCTTCATGAGTCCAGCATTTTTGATCAGCTCAATAACCTCCTTTACCTCTACAGCTTCTTGTCCAAGTTCTCTTTCAATGGCTACTCTTCTCTGAATGACATATTTCCACTTTGCTGCTCCATCTTCCAAATGAAAGGAGATATTGTCTAGATGGACAGCAGCTGTAACACCCTTCTAAAATACCCCAAAAGTTTAGTTAAAATAACAAAATATATAAATCAGAGTAAATATGCAATTAAGGGTGTCACACAATTTCTTCACACCATTCACCATGATAACTGTCATGCTCTTTTATTAATTCAAAACATAAAGCATTTGCACAATACACAGCGGATAGAGATTAAATCAATCATGCAAAACATGTAGCATATTACATGTTAACTGGTTCACAACCAACAATAAAACATTTAAAACATCCCATCCCGATGTTACATCTACCAGAGCATGACCCACTAAGGAACTACACTAGACTCCAAGCACTAGCTCCTACTCAATCACTGCTCGTTACCTGAAAAATAATTGTAAGGGTGAGTTCCTCAATCGATATAATAAGCATTATAAAATATCATACAATGTTAAGTAATTTAACACGTTTCATCACCCAAATCAGATTACACATTCAGCAACGGCAATATCAACTCAATCATACTCAACATCAACACAACACACAACACACATATAATACTGGAATACATCCATTCATACTATATTCCATACAACAAACCAACACAATGCAACTCTAATGAGACTCGACTCGTCATGCATGTGGTACCATTCGGAGTAAAACTCCCAACATAAAAATCATTGCCATTTTATTGGGCATCAAGGCATAAGCCTTCAACTTTCAACTTTTGCCAATCCAGGCCAACGTGGTGTGAGCAAAGCTCCGACTTAATGCATATGGATTTACATGACATGCACGACTTAAAATTTCGACAACATGATAATAATAGCAACACAACAATGGTTTCAACATAAGCAACTTAAAATCAACTTTGGCTCACCAAGCCTACAACTCAGTATCTTTAACAACTTTCCGTACACGGAACAACTCAGCAACATACTTGTATCGACACTTCATAACATAAACTCAACAAAATTACTCATCACAATTAACGATAATATCACCCGACTCACCCCGACGAATTCCATTAAATTCTGAGCAAAATTCGATTTTTTTTTCACTTTTCCAACAGTGTTAACCGGTTAACGCCCTGGGTTAACCGGTTAACGCAGGACAGAACACGCTTTCTGGCCATTTACAACAGTGTTAACCGGTTAACGCCCTGGGTTAACTGGTTAACGCAGACAGAACAGCAATTTTCACAATTTACAATAGTGTTAACCGGTTAACACCCTGGGTTAACCGGTTAACGCAAGACAGAAAGCTGTTCCTGCGCTAACACGAAGCAGAATGCAGAATTCTCCGCATTTTCCGCCGTTGGAGGACTTCCGGACCTCCGATTCCAATTCCGTAAGAAGCGATACGTTCGGAAAATCACAATACACTCAATTACAGATTTAAGTACAACTTTAACACACTTATCCAACATAATTTCTCAGCATTCAACATCCCAATTAGGGTCAGATCAACGGTTTATCACTACCCCTTACATGTTAATCTATAATACCCATTAAACGACGATAAACCCCCCTTACCTGAGTTAATCCGGCGAATCTTTAAGCTTCAAGCTTTTCTCTTCTCCAACCTTCTTCCTCTTGCTCTGTCTCTTTGCCCTTTTCCTCTTTTCAGTCGCTTCTCTGCTTTTCACGTGAAACCTTTTCTTTACCAAATGGGACTTTTTTTTTATTTCCAACTTATATATTTTCCAATAATTATTATTCCAATAATAATAATTCGATAATTCCAAAAATAATAATAATAATAATCCAATTATCTAATTAAATTAATAAATATATTATTAACTTAATTTAATAATTATCGTATTATTATCGGGGTGTTACAGCAGCAGCCTTGCCAGGAGATTTCTGAACAGCCTGCCTTTTTGCAGGGAAGATGTCTGGGACATCGTCTTCAACATCCTCCTCAGAATCAAAGCTGTGTCCTCCTTTTCTTTTTCCAACCTCAACCTTGCTCCAGGGTTTTGAGGGTCCTACTCCTGCAGTCTTTTTCACTCCAGTAGCTCTCATTTTAGCCATACTTTTTCCTTTCTTAGTTCTCAGTTTCTCAGCTATGCTAGGTTTAACCAGATGGACCAAGGGATCATCTTCTCCTTCAGTGCTTTCTTCCTCCAGATCAATAATATTTTCTTGAGACACATTTTGTTTCTTGCTAGGTAGGGTTTTACCTAGAGAGCAAAGCCCTTTAGCAGCCACCTCTTTTTCTGATCTAGATGAATCATCATCTTTATCAGCATGGGGTTCTCTCTCGGGAGAGGGTTCCCTTCTGGACAGAGGGGTAGAGACCCCTTCAACTTTATGTCCTTCACTCAGTATTCTAGTAACCAGTCTCCTTATAGCGCGATCAGTGTAATGCATGTCTTTAGGAAGAGAGGAGTTACCAGAGGTATTACCTTGCTTATCTCCAGCAGTGGAGGAGGTACCTGTGGTGTCGCACGGTATCATGCACAGGGGAGTGACGTCCATTATGTCTTCATCTACAAACTCCATGGATGAAGTCTTTGCATGTTGGGAGGGTTTGGAACCAAATGATGATGGATGTTGTGACATGTTGAAGGACTTTTGAGAAGGGTTTCTTTGCCCTAGCTGAGCTTTTCTTAGAAGTTGAATGGAAATGGCAATTGCTGAGTTTAGGTAGCGTGTGCTAAGGGAATAGATATTGTTCCCAAAGCTAGGGAATGATTTATCATTAATGTGGCTCTTTCTTTTAAAAGGGAAGACATTATTTTTATTTTTTCTTTTTAATTGCCATAATTTCTCAAGAGTCCAAATCCCTAATTTCCCTTCCTCATATTCAATTTTACCCAAATTCCTTGCAAGCTCGTCTGCTAGTTCTAGTCCAAACTCTTGACTTCTGAATTTGTCTTTCACACATTTCACAATGAAGTGACAGTAGCTAGAACAATATTTTGTCCATCTGTGTTGAATCTGATTTTTGGACCTGGCTTCAGCATTCAGGAAGTCATAATACAATGTTATGACATCATGTGTAACATTGTCTTTAAACAGTAATAGGTTCATCCAACCCAGTTGAGCCCAACTGCTATCATCTTCTATGCCTTTCACAGGTGTCACCCAAATCTTCTCCATATCGTCCTTGGCCTTTTTGCACAAAGTCCTTTGTGGCTTAGTCCCAACAGTTCCATTCTCCCTGTGACTGGTCAAATGTCCACCTGTTTGGTCTACCCTCTCAGTTTTTTGGGCCATCATAGCCTTTTCTCCTCTGGTCTTCTGGTGTGACATCTTTGTGTGACATTTTCCCCAGCCTTGTTTTTCATCACTCTTGAGGACATCTGTACTCACCCAATACTTTAAGGGGCAATCCAATTGAGAGCTCCATATGTAGCAATTATCTTTGGTTCTGATTCCTCTCATAATTACTTCACTCTTTATGTCAAGGATTTGACATTCAGTTTTGGTGAAGTTAACATTCAGACCTTGATCACATAGTTGACTAATGCTTATGAGGTTTGCAGTTAGTCCTTTGACTAGTAGAACCTTGTCAAGTCTAGGTACTCCAAGGCAATCAAGTTTACCTGTTCCCTTGATTTCACCTTTTGCTCCATCTTCAAAGGTTACATGACTTATAGTATGTTGATGCAGATCCGTTAGCAGGTCTTGGTTTCCAGTCATGTGTCTGGAACATCCACTGTCAAAGTACCATTCTTCTTTGGCTGAGATTCTGAGGGGACAGTGAGCTATCAGAGTTGTGACATTAGTCTTAGGGGCCCATTGCTTTTTGATGATAGGCATGTGATGTTTGGGTCTGAATTGATGGTGATCCTGATGATGAACAGACCTAGGATAGCCATACAGTTTATAGCAGAATGGCTTTAGATGACCAAATTTCCCACAGTAATGGCATCTCCATCTTTGGTGTTTTCCTTTCAACTGTTTTCTCCTTTGGTGCTGTGACATATTATGTGACATCACAGGTTTTTGAATGCACTTTAGTTTGGCTTGAGGTTTGACACCAGTGTCTCTACTCCCAGGTTTTGAGTTATTATACCCAATGCTAGATTTATCTCCTGTTATTTGTCCAATTTGAAGAATCTTGTCTAAGGAGTCAGACCCATTGCTTAACATTCTTACATACTTGGTCATCTCTTCTAATTTAGAATTTTGAAACATGACTTCAGTCTTCAATTTTGAGATGATTTTTGCATGGTCTGCCTTCTCACTTTCTAGCTGTGTTATCTTCTGATTTTCAGCTTGTGGATTTTTGTCTAGCTTGGTATTCAGAACCACTGCTTCTGTTTGTAACTTGGAGATGGTTACCAAGTATTCTATCTTCTCGTTCTCAAGTTTAGTAATTTCCTTCTTCTGGCTATCAACCTGTTTGCACAGCTCCACACTTTTGTGACACAACTTTCTGTAGGTAGATGCCAATTCTTCAAAGGTTACTTCACCATCACTTGAGTCTTCATTAGATTCCCATCTTCCTGTCAAAGCAATCACAAGATTTGTAGCCTCCTCTGTATCACTCTCATCTGACCAGGTGGCAGCAAGACTCATCTTCTGCTTCTTGAGGTAGGTACCACATTCTGTTCTAATGTGTCCATACCCATCACATTCATAGTGTAACACCCCTTTTTCTACCCCAAATTATTTAGCATATAATCAGAGTAAATAAGCACGCATATAAAGAAAAGGGCGTCACATCGACGTTTTCGAAACTTAAAACTTTCAAAAACCAACAATACACCTAGCCAATTGAAGTAACACATTTTACTCCTCATGAATATTCAAGCAATATGCGTTCGCAGCGGAAAATAAAGAATACTCATGTATTTCATAATATGATCCATGTCCCATACCATAATCATCTCTCAATAATCACTTCAAATAAAATAAAACAATTAATGACGTAAAGCATATCAAAATAAGATATGAGTTCAATACCACTAATCTACCCAGTGTTACATGACCAGAGCATTGACTCATCACCTAATTTCAAACTAAATACGGAAACTCTCCAGCTATTCTTGAGCGAGCTACCGTCCACCTACTCCAGCAATACTACTTTGTAGTATCTGCACGATACCCATGTAAAGGTAACATTCAAACAGAAAGGGTGAGAATTCAAATCATTATAAAATAGCATAATAAGGCACAATGAATTAAAACAACAATTCAAGAATTCATCACACTTTGTATTATTATATCCCTGATATTAACAAACAATCATCTCACATGCTTCAAACATGCATCACCCCCACATCAATACATGCATTCAATGATCACATAACTATCAACGACTCGATGCAAGACAATGTGACTCCATGCATGCGGTACCTCAATGTGAACTCAAAGTTTCACCGCTTTCCGATTCAATATCTAGAATCCAAGCCACGCTTCCGATCCGGACAAGACCAAAGCCCTACGTCTGTTTCCAATGAAGGATCACCGCTTAATACTACGCCTAATCCCAATTATGGATTAACGTCTGCTACGTCTGTTTCCAATGAAGGATCACCGCTTAATACTACGCCTGATTCCAATTGAGAATCAACGTCTGCTCATGTGAACCCACAGTTTCACCATTTCCACAATGAAGTCAACCATGCTATGAATGACTGCACACATACCAACACATATGCAATTAAGACCATCTATATACCATCTTAACATCCCACATATCACCATGACTCACAATTGGTACATATACACATCCATAACAACACATCAATTACGATTACATATACACATCCATAACCATAAATCATTCACAATTCAATAATGGTATACATACACATTCATACAATATATTATTCATCAATATAGGCCAATCATCAAATATGTACACA
Organism: Lathyrus oleraceus; assembly: GCF_024323335.1. Classification (NCBI taxonomy): domain Eukaryota; kingdom Viridiplantae; phylum Streptophyta; class Magnoliopsida; order Fabales; family Fabaceae; genus Lathyrus; species Lathyrus oleraceus. Next base: position 319,017,997 of record NC_066584.1, on the reverse strand, counting down.
TAGATTTCATTCCAAAACGCACACAACATTTAAATATTAATTTTTCACTTTTCAAACAGTGTTAACCGGTTAACGCCCTGGGTTAATCGGTTAACGCAAAACAGAATGCGCTTCTTGGCAATTTTTAACAGTGTTAACCGGTTAACGCCCTGGGTTAACCGGTTAACGCAAGACATAATGTAATTTTTTTAATATCGTAACAGTGTTAACCGGTTAACGCCCTGGGTTAACCGGTTAACGCGAAACAGAAAGCTGTTCCTACGCTAACACGAAACAGAATGCAGATTTCCCCGCATTTTTCATCGTTGGAGGACTTCCGGACCTCCGATTTCGATTCCGTAAAAAGCTACACGTTCAGAAAAGTATGACTCATCCAAATATATATTCATTCACAGTTTTAGCATAATTTAATCATCACAATTCAAGAGTATTTATCAAGACCTAATAATTCTAAACCATGCCAATTAAGGATTTCAACCTAAAACATGTTCCTACCCATTGACCCAATCATACTAACCCATAATGATAAGGATTTCCCTCCTTACCTTCTCAATTTGATGGAAACCTTGACTCCTCTCGCTTTTTCTCTCCTCTTTCTCTATTGCCTTCAGTGCTCAAGTGAGTTCTAATTCTCACTTCCTTCACTCTTACTATTTATAATAGTATTCTAGTTGGGCTTAAATCATCTAATTTAATCACTAGGCCCAATAATACCTAATATTTAAATACCTCTATTTAAATTTAAATATTAACCACTCACTATGCAACCAAGTTAATTAATTAATTCAATTATTTAATTATTTCTCCTATCCACTAGATAATGAATTAATACACCAATTAATTAATTAACACTCCACATAATTAAATTAAAATTATAATAATAATAGTATAATAATTCAATACTAAAAAAAATGGGTTGTTACAACTCTCTCCCACTTAAAAGATTTTCGTCCTCGAAAATTTATCTCAAACGAACAACTCCGGATATGATTCCCTCATCTTATCCTCGAGTTCCCACGTAATATTTCCATTGGCGACTCCGCCCCATATCACTTTTACTAACGCAATCTCCTTACCACGAAGCTTCTTCACTTCTTGATCTTCAATCCGCACAGGTGATGTATCAACCGTAAAATTATCCCGTACTTGCACATCATCTAATGGAACAACATGCGATGGATCCGCAATGTACTTCCTCAATTGAGACACATGGAATACATCATGAAGATTAGAAAGTGATGGTGGTAATGCAATCCGATATGCCACTTCACCTATCCTCTCGGAAATCTGATAAGGACCAATGAAACGCGGCGTCAACTTACGCGACTTCAAAGCTCTACCAACACCCGTTATTGGCGTAACTCGAAGAAACACATGCTCGTCTTTCTCAAACTCAAGAGCTTTCCTCCTCTTATCATGATAACTCTTTTAATGACTCTAAGAAGCCTTCATCTTCCCTTGAATCATCTTAATCTTATCTGTAGTCTCTTGAATCAACTCGGGTCCAACCACAACACTCTCTCCCGATTCGTACCAACATAAAGGAGTTCTACACCTTCTGCCATAAAGGGCCTCAAACGGTGCCATTCCAATACTCGAATGGAAACTGTTATTATATGTAAACTCGATTAAAGGCAAGAAACTATCCCAATTTCCTCCTTGTTCCAAAACACATGACCTCAAAAGATCTTCAAGTGACTGAATAGTCCTCTCCGTTTGACCATCAGTTTGCGGATGATATGCTGAACTCAAACGCAACTTCGTACCCAAAGCACTTTGCAAACCTTCCCAAAATCTCGAAGTGAACCTCGGATCTCTATCCGAAACAATACTCGACGGTATACCATGCAAACACACAATTCTCTCGACGTACAACTTAGCAAGTCTCTCCATCGAATAATCCATTCTCATCGGAATAAAATGAGCACATTTCGTCAGTCTGTCCACAACGACCCAAATCGCCTCACAATTACTCGATGTTCTTGGTACGCCCGAAACAAAATCCATAGAGATACTATCCCACTTCCACTCGGGAATAGATAACGATTGCATCAAACCAGACGGCTTTTGATGTTCAATCTTTGACTTTTGACAAGTCAAACATGAATACACAAATTCCGCTACATCCTTCTTCATACCTTGCCACCAAAACATCTTCCTCAAGTCTTGATACATCTTAGTAGCACCAGGATGAATACTCAGACCACTTCTATGCCCTTCCTCAAGAATCCTCTTTCTCAAATCCATACCATTCGGAACACACACTCGGTCACGACACCTCATGATACCATTCTCATCAATCCGAAAGTCACCACCTTTTCCTTGGTTAATCAATGTCATAACATCGACTAACTTCAAATCTGACCTCTGACCTTCTCTAATCTCGTCAAGAATGTCACACGTAAGCTTCAACATCCCAAGCTTAACACACGAAGACGTCGCTTCACAAACCAAACTCAAATCCCTAAATTGCTCCAACAATTCAAACTCTCGCATCATCAACATAGACATATGCAATGACTTCCTACTCAATGCACCGGCTACCACATTCGCCTTCCCAGGATGATAATTCAAACCAAAATCATAATCCTTCAAGAATTCCAACCATCTCCTTTGCCTCATATTCAATTCTTTCTGATCGAACAAGTACTTCAAACTCTTGTGATCACTAAACACATCAAACCTCGATCCAAACAAGTAATGTCTCCAAAGCTTCAACACAAACACAACGGCGACCAACTCTAAATCATGCGTCGGATAATTCTTCTCATGAACCTTGAGTTGCCTTGAAGCATAAGCTACCACTTGCCCCTTTTGCATCAGAACACCTCCCAAACCCAACCAAGAAGCATCACAATACACAACGAAGGTTTCTAACGGATCCGGTAAAATCAAAATAGGAGCCGTAGTCAATCTTCTCTTAAGCTCTTGAAAATTCGCTTCACACTGCGAAGTCCAAATGAAAGCTTGACCCTTCCTAGTCAACTGCGTCAACGGTAACGACAACTTAGAAAATCCCTCAATGAACTTCCTATAATAACCAGCCAAACCAAGGAAACTTCGAAACTCAGCAACAGACTTAGGAGCTTCCCACTGAGATACAGCTTCGATCTTCGTAGGATCCACAGAAATCCCACCGCTCGAAATCACATGTCCAAGAAAACTTACTTCACTCAACCAAAATTCACATTTAGAGAGTTTAGCAAACAACTTCCTCTCTTTCAACACCGATAACACAACCTTCAAATGCTCTGCATGATCCTCTTCGCCCTTGGAATAAATCAATATATCATCGATGAACACAACTACAAACTTATCCAGATAATCATGAAAGATTCTATTCATATACTCCATAAATACACCAGGTGCATTCGTCACCCCAAAAGGCATCACAGAGTACTCGTAGTGACCGTACCTTGTCCTAAAAGAAGTCTTCTGAATATCCTCAGCCTTTACACGAATCTGATGATACCCAGACCTCAAATCAATTTTGCTAAACACACAAGCTCTAACCAGCTGATCCATCAGATCGTCAATCCTCGGAAGTGGATACTTGTTCTTAATCGTCATTTTATTCAGTTGTCTATAATCAACACCATAGAACCTTCTTTCTTCTTGACCAATAGCAGGTGCACCGGTATCAATAATGGCAATCAAAGGTGTACCATTAATAAAGCACGTACCTTGGATTAGTCTATCATCGGTAGTGGTCTCCGCACCAGACAATGCAAACACCTTTCCCTTCACTTGCTCCTTCTTCGGCTTATCACATTGCGAACTAATGTGACCTTTCTCACCACAGTTGAAACAAGTTACGTTCGAACCAACCCTACACTGGTTTGCTCTGTGACCAATCCTGCCACAATTGAAACACTTCCCAGAATCTCTACTACACTCCGTAGTACGATGGCCTTCCACACCACATTTGAAGCACTTAAGTGGAATAGAAGATACTCCCCCACTTGGCTTCTTGCCAACACTAGATTGTCTCCTCTTGTCATCATATGGTTTTCCCCGATCTTGGTTTTTCCCCTTCAGACTCTTGTAGACAGAAGCACTCTCCCTACTATCCTCGTCATAAATCCGGCTCTTGTTAATCAATTCTGTAAAACGAGTAATCTGTTGGTAACCAATGGCCTTCTTGATATCATGTCTCAAGCCATTCACAAACTTCAAACATTTAGATCTCTCAGCATTAGCATCGTCATTCCTGCCTGCAACCATCGTCCTGAACAGCCTGAATAACCGAACAAACAGTATCGATCGTGTCAGATACACGAATCAAATACCACAGAAAACCTACTACTATTGACCAACTGGTCGACCATGCTCTAATACCACTATTGTAACACCCCTTTTTCTACCCCAAATTATTTAGCATATAATCAGAGTAAATAAGCACGCATATAAAGAAAAGGGCGTCACATCGATGTTTTCGAAACTTAAAACTTTCAAAAACCAACAATACACCTGGCCAATTGAAGTAACACATTTTACTCCTCATGAATATTCAAGCAATATGCGTTCGCAGCGGAAAATAAAGAATACTCATGTATTTCATAATATGATCCATGTCCCATACCATGATCATCTCTCAATAATCACTTCAAATAAAATAAAACAATTAATGACGTAAAGCATATCAAAATAAGATATGAGTTCAATACCACTAATCTACCCAGTGTTACATGACCATAGCATTGACTCATCACCTAATTTCAAACTAAATACGGAAACTCTCCATCTATTCTTGAGCGAGCTACCGTCCACCTACTCCAGCAATACTACTTTGTAGTATCTGCACGATACCCATGTAAAGGTAACATTCAAACAGAAAGGGTGAGAATTCAAATCATTATGAAATAGCATAATAAGGCACAATGAATTAAAACAACAATTCAAGAATTCATCACACTTTGTATTATTATATCCCTGATATTAACAAACAATCATCTCACATGCTTCAAACATGCATCACCCCCACATCAATACATGCATTCAATGATCACATAACTATCAATGACTCGATGCAAGACAATGTGACTCCATGCACGCGGTACCTCAATGTGAACTCAAAGTTTCACCGCTTTCCGATTCAATATCTAGAATCCAAGCCACGCTTCCGATCCGGACAAGACCAAAGCCCTACGTCTGTTTCCAATGAAGGATCACCGCTTAATACTACGCCTAATCCCAATTAAGGATTAACGTCTGCTGCGTCTGTTTCTAATGAAGGATCACCGCTTAATACTACGCCTGATTCCAATTGAGAATCAACGTCTGCTCATGTGAACCCACAGTTTCACCACTTCCACAATGAAGTCAACCATGCTATGAATGAATGCACACATACCAACACATATGCAATTAAGACCATCTATATACCGTCTTAACATCCCACATATCACCATGACTCACAATTGGTACATATACACATCCATAACAACACATCAATTACGATTACATATACACATCCATAACCATAAATCATTCACAATTCAATAATGGTATACATACACATTCATACAATATATTATTCACCAATATAGGCCAATCATTAAATATGTACACATAGATTTCATTCCAAAACGCACACAACATTTAAATATCAATTTTTCACTTTTCAAACAGTGTTAACCGGTTAACGCCTTGGGTTAATCGGTTAACGCAAAACAGAATGCGCTTCTTGGCAATTTTTAACAGTGTAAACCGGTTAACGCCTTGGGTTAACCGGTTAACACAAAACAGAAAGCTGTTCCTGCGCTAACACGAAACAGAATGCAGATTTCCCCGCATTTTTCATCGTTGGAGGACTTCCGGACCTCCGATTTCGATTCCGTCAAAAGCTACACGTTCAGAAAAGTATGACTCATCCAAATATATATTCATTCACAGTTTTAGCATAATTTAATCATCACAATTCAAGAGTATTTATCAAGACCTAATAATTCCAAACCATGCCAATTAAGCATTTCAACCTAAAACATGTTCCTACCCATTGACCCAATCATACTAACCCATAATGATAAGGATTTCCCCCCTTACCTTGTCAATTTGATGGAAACCTTGACTCCTCTCACTTTTCCTCTCCTCTTTCTCTATTGCCTTCAGTGCTCAAGTGAATTCTAATTCTCACTTCCTTCACTCTTACTATTTATAATAGTATTCTAGTTGGGCTTAAATCATCTAATTTAATCACTAGGCCCAATAATACCTAATATTTAAATACCTCTATTTAAATTTAAATAGTAACCACTCACTATGCAACCAAGTTAATTAATTAATTCAATTATTTAATTATTTCTCCTATCCACTAGATAATGAATTAATACACCAATTAATTAATTAACACTCCACATAATTAAATTAAAATTATAATAATAATAGTATAATAATTCAATACTAAAAAAAATGGGTTGTTACACATAGCACTTTACTTCTTTTCCTTCTTTGGGCTTTTCTTCTGACCTTACTCATCTTCCATTGCTGATGTCAGATGAGATGTTTTTGACATTTGCCTTGGATCTGACATCCATTTTCTTTAACAATCTGTTGAACTGCCTTCCCAACATAGCTACTTCATTGACAAGATCTTCATCACCCTCCTGACTCTTGTCCTCTTCTGTGTTTGACATGAAGGCAATGCTCTTTGTATTCCTTTCAACACCATCATTCAACCCTAACTCAAAGGTTTGGAGGGAACCAATTAGCTCATCTACCCTCATGTTGGAGATGTCTTGAGATTCTTCTATTGCAGTTACCTTCATAGCAAATCTCTTAGGGAGTGACCTAAGTATTTTTCTCACTAACTTTTCATCTGTCATCTTCTCTCCCAGGGCTCCTGAGGCATTAGCTATCTCAAGGATACTCATGTGGAATTCATGAATGTTTTCATCTTCTTTCATCCTTAAGTTTTCAAACTTGGAGGCGAGCAGCTGAAGTCTAGACATCTTTACCCTAGAGGTGCCTTCATGAGTGGTCTTGAGAATGTCCCAAGCATCTTTGGCCACTTCACAGTTATTTACCAGCCTGAAAATATTCTTGTCTACACCATTGAATATTGCATTCAAGGCTTTAGAGTTTCCAAGAGCAAGATCATCCTCCTCCTTGGACCATTGTTCTTCAGGCTTCTTTTCAGTAGTGGCTTCTCCTTCTTTAGTGACTACAGGGTGCACCCATCCTGTCAAGACAACTTTCCAAGCCTTGTTATCAAGGGATTTTAAAAACGCTACCATTCTAGGTTTCCAATAGTCATAGTTAGAACCATCCAGGATTGGTGGCCTATGAACAGATCCTCCATCTCTTTCCATTGTACCAGAAAGTATTGCCCCTAGATCTCACCCAGAACCAGAGCAGGATGCCTGCTTTGATACCAATTGAAATTCTGGTATCAGATATAAGATGTCGAAGGTAATGTTACGACACTGATATCTGGTTATAAACAGTGGATAAACAGAAACAGAATGGTAAAGCAAATAACACAAGCAATTGTTAACCCAGTTCGGTGCAACTCACCTATGTCTGGGGGCTACCAAGCTAGGAAGGAAATCCACTATAATAGAATTAGTTCAAAGACTATCCGTACACTTCACCAAGTTATAGTCTTTCTCACCTAATCTCTACCCATGCAATTTCTACCTAAGCACTCTTAGATATGAGAACCCACTCACTTCCCTTACAATCACACACCTGTGATCTTAAACAACAATCCCTTGTGAAAAGAAAATACTTTTCAATTACAATATTCTTGATTTTACTTCACAGTTTCAATCAAGAAGACACACTCTTGATCTTGCTTCAAAGCTTTGATCAAAAAGACAAATCAGTCTAATTCAATCATCAATGGATGACTTGAATGACCTACAGACACAAACCCTAGCTCTCTCTCTAAATATCGCTCAGTCTTGGTTGTGTGTACAAACAGGTTTTCTGAGTCCCTTTTTATAGAAACATTGGACAGCTTGAAAACCCTAAATATATTTTCCAATCAAATCTTTTTATATCAGCTATAAAGATCTCCTTGGAAAATAAACAAATGTGGTTGATATCCCTGATAGAATGCGCCAGCTAGCCATATCTTCAATCAACCAATGATTGCCACCAATTGTGCAATCACAAAACACCAGACAGTCACACTGAATGTTCTGTGTACAGGATGTCATGACATCGGGTCTGACATCTGGAAAAATCCTGCATAATCCAGTTTCCTTTTATAGCAGGTACAGCCATATCAGTTACCATGACAATGAGTATGTCAACTGAAACAATCCTGCAACATATGTCTTCCAATTTAGCTCCAGCAGGTACATCCAATATCAGAAGCCTTAGCATTGTAAGTGGCATTCTGAAACAATCCTGCTTGCATATGTTCTTCAACTCCAACAGGTACATAGGATATCTCATGTTAAGACATCACACATGACATCTTGTGAACACTCTTTGTTTTACCAAAATTGCTGCTAACACTTAGAATCAACAAAGTAAAGCGTGTAAAACAATTAAAACGAGCAATAAAGATAATGGCGAGGAAATTAAATAAAGTAAAGACAATGGCAGGAAATTAAATAAAGTAAAGACAATGGCAGAAAATTCAATAAAGTAAAGACAATGGCAGGAAATTAAATAAAGTAAAGACAATGCCAGGAAATTAAATAAAGTAAAGCATGACAAGGAAATAAATAAAGTAAGGCATGACAAGTAATTAAATAAAGTAAGGCATGGCAAGTAAAATAAAAAGGTGATTAAATTAGAACCTGCTCCAAACAGAGGCTTTAAATCTGGTACAAGGAAGTAAATGAACCTTTGATTTTGAAAATAAAGATGACGGCAAAATCAAAGTGCTCCAACTCAATTACACTAAGGTGCGATAACCCCTCGATGTGACGGATTACCGCTTTTACAGATGATATTATAGTCTTAGTGTTATAAACTAAGTTGGATGATTTGGAAGTGAACTAGAACAACCTATTTATAGAGGAACTCAACAGCATGCAAAGACCATGATGCCCTTCAACTTCTCTTTAGTGGGAATGTAGAATTCAAAGGTGACGCCCTGTAACGGGAAATTCATGATCATCAAGCTATTGACAAGCTAGAGATCAATTAACAAGAGTCGCCACCGCGCTTTTATTGTTTCCAAAGGAAAAGGGAAAAAGTACAAACAAGACCCAAATAGTAAGAAGTTTTCAAATAAAAACTAATAAAAGTCAGAGATCACGGGTAAGGGGGTTGGTTACACAGAGGGAAGGTGTTAGCACCCAAAGTGTCATAGGTACTCCTAGGGAGCCATTTTTGTGTGCATATGTATTTTGTACAAAGTGATGTTTACAAACAAATAGAATGGGGGGATGAGAAGAGAATTCATTAATTATATTTTTGTGTTTGACAAGACCTTCGGTCTTGTGCCTACGTACCAACATAAAAATGAGGGATCAAAACCTCGTAGTTCATGATACAAATTTCAAAATGAGTGTGTTGATTTTAACAAAATTTAAGTTTGAGAGGCACAAAGGCCTAAAATGATTTGAATGAGTTAGTTCTTTTTGGCTTTTTGGAAGTTTAAGTCAAGTATAGTTAAATTTATTTTGCAAGTTTGATTTGAGAAAATAAGTTTAAAAATGCAATGGCATAAGGCCAAAGTTTCTATCTTTTTTTGCAAAAAAATGGTCAAAGTTTAGAACAAAAATAGTTCAAACAAAGAAGATTTTGAAAATGGAGGGAGAGATTTTGAAATTAAAGAAATGGGGAGAAGATGAAGAGACTATCCTATGCACAAAAATTAAAAGTTTAGAGTTGAAAAGATCTGACCAAATGGGTAGCAATCTCATAGACAAGAATGCAATAGAAATCCAGAATTCCCTTGGACTTTTAGAATCAAGCAATACACAAATGCAAAATTATATTCTTGAAGAGCAAGGCATCAAATAAGGATGGCCTCATCCAAGCTTATCCATTCCATGATCTTCTTCAAAATGGCCCATGTAACAGATGAATTCCATAAGTCACAGGTTCAAAATAACAGCTTCACAATGATCATGTTGCAGATGAATCTTAGAGAGATCTTCAAAGATGTATCAGATGAAGTTCAAATTGCAAGCACTTGGTTCTTCAACAAGTTGGCATTGTCCAAGTCCATTAGCATAGGAAGGTTGCCTAGATTCTAAGTCCTTTGCTCAAGATCAAACCAAGAGTCCACTCAAAAGTTTTTTAGGGTTTTTATGATTATTATGTACATTCATGGTCAAAGACCACACAAACAAACAAAGCAACACAAACAAAATATATCACACAATATGGTCTAAATGGACAAAGTGAAAATTACATTAACATAAACAATTAGAATGATATGTACAATGGAAAATGAAATAAAATGCAAAAAATAAATTGCATTAAAGTAAAAGCTTGAAATTAAAAGTCAATAGTTAGTAGGTTAGAGGTTAGTTTTGTTTTGCTTTTGTTTTTCAAGACATTCTTTGGAGAACACTCAACCCACTTATCACAAGCATGGATCCTTGAACCAAAACATCTTCCAAAGGAAGGAAATAAGGCCAAGTTTCCACACAATACCATGAAAGAGAGGAGACTTACAATCTCACTAACTAGAAAGCTTATGCCTTTTGAGTCACAAATTTAGCGCTATGTTAAGCAATCGTAATTGGACTTATGTAGAAGTCACATAAGGCCAAGTTTCCACATAATACCATGAAAGAGAGGAGACTTATAATCTCACTAACTAGAATGCTTATGCCTTTTGAGTCACAAATTTAGCGCTATATTAAGAAATCATAATTGGACTTATGTAGAAGTCACAACTATTTGAGGTCGGGCAATAGAATTTTGGTGTTAATGCATGTTAGAGACATAGTATAATGGGCTATGCTCATAAAACAGACCACACACAAAAACAATATGCAAAAGGTGTGGCCTAATCTCATCCATACTCATGTCAATTTTTCAATCAACTAGCATTAGGACTTTGAGATGTCATAGGCTAAATGGAATGAATGAAATAAGAAGAGGAATGAGATGAAGTGGGAAGGGGATGGATGAGATCACAAATTGGTCAAAGGAGGACTTTTATTAAATTAATATCATTCATTCATTTTGGGAGATGGAATGTACATTCCATTAATCCCCTAAATCAAATGATATTAACTTGACAAAGTCAAATCAACCTTGACCAAGGCTCAACAACAATAAGCAAACTCATACAAGTCAATACAAATGGTCAATAAAAAATAATTGGCATTTATTCAAATTAAAAAGAATACTAAAATAGTGCATTTAAATTAAATATGGTTTGTCCAATTCCTAAAATCTCATCAAAACACTAAAGAAATGGCCATGAGATTTATCATAGGCCAAACAAGGTCAAAGGACCTTGGAGAAAAATTTTCATAATTTTTGGATATTTAAAAATATTTTTAAACAATTAAAAACAAATGCAAAATCAATTAATTCATGAAAAATATTAATAATGATTCAAAGAATAAATTTAATTCAGAATATGAAAGAGAAAAGAATTTGAAATTTTGGTGAAAGTCCCATATTTTTTTGGATCAATATTGAATTTAAAATGAATTATTGAAGAAAATGAAATTAAAACAAAAATTCAGAAATTCTAAATTAAGTGGACCATCAGATCTCCCTCAATAATGGAGGTGGCAAATCTGATGATCCAAAATGCGCGTTCCACATGGATGTTAGTCAACTGTGCCGTACCAATGGTAATTAAAAGGGATGATGAAGATTAAAACGTAATACATGGATCCTATGGTTCACAGCCTTGCCAAGTCATCGCCGGAGCCAGAGCTCCGGTCATCTTCTCCGATGGACCTCACCGGACTGGTCAAGATGAACCATCACCAAAAAGAAAAACAAGGACATGATCTTGAAGAAAAAATGGCACTGAGCTCGAATCTGACATTCATTCATTCCAATTCCAAGTATATTGAGAGATATGTGGAATTGAAAATTGAGGTACATGAACTGAGTTGCTTCAATTTGACCTCAAAGCAACTCAATCTTCTTGCCTACATTGGTAAGACTTCAGACAACCAAAGAATCAATAGAATTGAGCAAGAATTTGAGAGAATCGAAGAGTTTAAAATTTCTGAAAATTACCTTCAATGGAGGTCTGAACTCGATGGATCGTGATCTTGTTTATGCTTGGACTCACTCTACTTGCTTGCAGGAGAAGGATTAAGTGGTTTAGAAGCAATGGATTCCTGGAGAATTGAATTCCAAAACAGTGGAGATTCAAGCTCAAATTCAAATGAATTTATCAGGCTTATCCTATGTGAAATGAGGGTTTTCAATGGGGATCAAAGTTGGCGCGATTGTGTGTGAATTTTTGAGCAATTAAAGCTCTATTTATAGCTAAATCATGTGATATTTGCACACTCACTTTCACTTTCCAAATTTGACAAATGTGATGTAATGCTGCATGGGCGCGCATAGGCCCATGAAATGATGGTTTGAAGTCCATAATTGAAGATCAGATGTGTTGAAGTAGGCTTGGATTGCAAGGCACATGTACATTGATGCTTGAAGTTTGATCCATGCCAAATGATATCAGCCTGTTTAAGCCATGCGCAGCCTATACATTTCTTATCCAAAATGAATGAAATTTGAGCTCTTAGGAAAGGTGAGATCAAGAGGAATAACTTTGATTTTCAACACCTTTTCATTTGGAGTTTGTATCATGAAGAAATTTTAGGTGGAAGTTTGGAAAAAACTGACATATCAAAATTTTTCTAAGTGTCAAGCCATATGTCTCAATATTCCACCTTGCTTAACTTTTTATATAAGCTTAAATTGAGAAACGTGTATTAATCAAAGTTGTAGATATCTCAAAGACCTTCAAAATGGTCACCAATTTCATTACATTTGGATTTGAAATGATAAAGTTATGAATTTTTGAAGTTTGGAAAAATCACTTGATCAATGGTATAGGTCAAAAGTGACCTATAATGTAGCCTCATATCACATGCTCAAAAAGTTGAATTAGCTCCCACTCCAAACATCAAAGTTGAAGTAGACACATTGAATTTGAATTTTAAACTTGGAAATATTTCATCTCATAAAAATTGAGCAAGTTATGGCCTTGGGAAGTTGACTTTCAAATTAGGGTTTAGACAAAATGACCTATAATGTTTCAACATAGAAAATGATTTTCCAAGAAAAACTAGCTATTGGTCTCAACATTAAAGTTGTTTGGAATGTTATTTAGAGTAAGTTTTCTCTTTGAACCATTTTCATATGGTGAAAATTGTAGGAGATAGGGTTTAGGGAGACCCAGTTTTGATCAGATGAATTCATCTGGCCAACCACCATCAACCAACTTGATAATTTCCAATTCTCTTGACTTTCCTGGATCATGGTAGATCATATATGCATAATATGATGAATTTTTAAGTGTCCCTTGAGAAATTTGATCAATTTGTGAGATAGCTTGTTGGAGAAGTTACCCAAGATACCTAGTCAAACTAGGGTTTCCAAGGCAAATCACCCTCAAACTCTTGAAGAAACTTGATCAATATAACATGTAGAGATCATTGGGACTCATATATGATGTTCATAACCATTCTTGAATCAATTAGTGGTTGTGCTCTTTGTTCATGAGGGTCTCAAATCCTAGATGTAACCTTGATGAATCAATGAGATCATGCCCTTCCTACAAAAGAGTTATAAAAATGCAAGGACATATTTTTGGTGTTTTGGTTAGTAAAAATGATAAAATACAAGTGTAATATAATCACAAAATGCTTGGTGATCTCTCCCAAAACAAACCCAATGAAAGAGGGGTAAGGAGAATGCCAAGACATGATCCCCATGCTAATGCTTATGATGGAATTGCATGAGGGATCTTAGGGTCAAAATTGGGGTCTTACAGATGCCCCTATTTAAGGACATTCTAACTTAGGAGGTGAAGGTTAAAATCTTTGGCTCGACTTAATAGAATGGGCTTAAATAACAACATAGAGAAACGAATTTTGGTCCCTAAGAGACCTCATGATGCATATGAGTGAATGCAAAAGTAAATTCTTTGTGGGGATATATTTCCACAAAGGAAATAGAAATCAGAGAGACCAAAAGTCCACAGGAGTATAATGCATTCCGTAAGAAAAACTAGCTGGGGAGACAAAGACTCTGGGGGATAAAAGGAGTTATGCGTAGGCCAGGCTATGACTCAAAACTACTGGGGGACTGAAGGGATTCCATAAAAAATGGAAAGACTTAGTCGGGGAAACAAAAACATCTACAGGGGATACGAATAAGTCAGGATAAAACTGAAGTACTCGGCTCGTGCAGGGGCAGAAATCTATTATCTACTACCTGTTACTGGGTAAGGAGATAACAAAGATCTGACAGAGAGAACATTCATCATCGGTTAAGATGAACATATCAAGGATGACTCACTGAGAACTGCCAGAAGGGAGTATTCATTACCGATCATTGGGTAAGAATAACCTTGCTGGGGGAAACTACAGAAAAGAATAAGATTTACAACTACCAGTTACTGGGCAGAAGACCAAGGTTGAGAGTATCCGTCATCGGTTAGGATGAACATATCAAGGATAAACTCATCAGGGAAGAGAATCCATCATCAGTTAAGATGAACATATCAAGGATAAACTTGCCTGGAAAATATCAAGGAGGATACCCGTCATCGATTAGGATGAACATATCAAGGATATACCAACTGAATAAAAAGGGTAGGAATTACATCTATCGAAAGTTGGATAGAAAATCGTTGGAGAGAAAATCCGTCACCGGTTAGGATGAACATATCTAGGATTAACTCTGCGAGGGGACAAAGTAGGATTTACAACTATCGATTACTGGGTAGAAGACCAATCAAAGAGAAAATCCGTCATCGGTTAGGATGAACATATCAAGGATTGACTCTGAAAAGGGGACAAAATAGGGATTACATCTATCAGTTACTGAATAGAATACCAAAGAAGAGAAAATCCGTCACTGGTTAAAGTGAACATATCAAGGATAGTCTCCGCACAGGGGGAAAAAGTAGGATTTACAACTACCGGTTACTGGGTAGAAGACCACAAAGAGAAGAAAACCCGTCATCGGTTAAGATGAACATATCAAGGATTAACTCTCTGAGGAACAAAATAGGGATTACAACTACCTTTTTACTGGGCAGAAAACCAAGGAAGAGAATATCCGTCACTGGTTAAAGTGAACATATCAAGGATAGACTCTTGCGGGAAAAGGAAAGATATCTGTCATCGGTTAAGATGAACATATCAAGGATATACTTTCAGGGGACTCTACTGAGGAGACCAAAGGGTACTTTAGCCGGGTATTGGGCAAGAAGTAACAAACTACAAACTAAGAAGATTATTACCAGTTACTAGGTAATAGACTCTTAGGGGACCAAAGTATCCATATAGGTAAGAGCTAGAAAGAAACATGTCAATCAAAACTCAACCCATTGAGGATATAACTCAAGGGGAGTAATTCCATCCAGAAGACCTACTAGAGAGAAAACTGAAATAACAACCATCCACGAGGAAACAAACTCAGTGGGGAAACAAAGAAAGGTTAAAAAGTCTTTCTGCTTAAGGGGCTGACACTCTACAATTGAAGGAGGACAGACACCATATTTGATATGGGGATAAAATACCGCCATAACAAAGAATGAGAATCTCAAACGAATCAAATATGAAGATGCGAGATATGCAAATTATGAAATTGTATGAATGTATATGTATATGTATAAATGATGATTATGCTGACAAAACGATCACAAAGGATACAAAGGTGTCGCAAAGAAATTGAACCACCGGTATAAACCTCAGTCAATCCACAAAATATGGAGACCGCTGCCAGAGAACAGAGAGATCAACATCCCAAGGGCTCAACCCTAGCTGAGGACGGAGGGGATCTGCTGAGGACAGAACAACATCAACTCTGTGGGGAATTTTAGGTCAACCCCATAAAAGTGGGAGACAACCCTACAGAGGAAATGCACAAAAGCTGCTCAGAAACCAGGAGGAAACTCTGATTGGGAGCAAAGATACATGGCGATTGGTGGGGACACCAAAGCGATCTACTAGGGAAAATCAAGCATCTCTGATGAAGATCCACCTGCTAAGGAAATACGAACTCCGCTGGGGAAGGCCGAAACTCTATTGGGGATAAGGACACGCCGCAACTCAGCTGGGGATAAAGAAAGGAGCTCCCCTGGGGATCAAACGCTCCACCGAGGAATTGAATCAACACAAACATCTAGGGATACTGCAAGGGTTAACTGCTTGGGGAACCTCTGATGCTTCACACATAAGGACTTGTTTCTTATTGAAATGCTGTTGATATTCCCCTTACTTGTGTAGCGGTGTATTCGTCGCTATATGATCTATCGATTAAATCATAAGCTAAGAGATACGTTGAAATATTTCGAGTCGCCACCGCACTTTTATTTATCCAAAGGACTGGCTAAAAAGCGAACAAAAGCCTAAGAAGTTTTACACGTAGAAAACTAATAAAAAGATCAGAGATTCTGGGTAAGGGGTAAATTACGCAATGGGAAGGTGTTAGGCACCCACTACGTCCTAGGTACTCCTAGGGAGCCCTTTTCACACTTGTTATGCAAAATTATTATTTATTATGACAAAAATATTGTGCAAACATGATTGGGATGGTGAGAAAAGAATATACATTTTTATTATTATTGGGTTATTGGGTTCGAACGGATGAACCCGTTGCCTACGTACCTTCCATCAAAGGTAAGGATCAGAACGCCGTAGTTCGGCTAAAAGATTTCCAAAAGTGGGTTAGGTTCAATTTTAAACACAAACCCTAGGTCTTACGTTATCCACGGGAGAAAACTCAACCTTATACAAACAACAACGTCCACCATGTGAGAACAGCTTCAACTTGCCAGAGAGGGGTTAACCCTATAATAGGCAAGGAAGACTTACAATTCAATCACTAAAGACAGAAGGTGAGATTAACATCAACCACTAAGATAAATCAAACCTATAGCTCATGTATGAAAAGATTAATGGACAAAGCCAAAACAAGTGAATGAGTGGAGTTACTGATTATGATTATGAAAATGAAGTCAAAGTATAATTAAGATTAATTCAAATAAGTATTATGAAATGAAGTTTGAAAAAGGTCAAGGACTTGAGTCCAGGTTTTTAGTTAGAAAACATGAAAATGTTTGCACAACACTTATATCAAGTTTTAAAAGATAAAGTGTGAAAGGTTTAGGACATAATGAATGATGAATGGATGAGGATGGATAGTAAAACTTCTTAGAAAGTTCACTTCTTGAAATCATATAGCAGATGATTCAAGTGTGTCCTTTGGAATAGCAATTAATAATAACAAACAAACAAAGCAAGCAAAAGCGGATATCGGATGCCAATCAATGGTCTTATACCAATCTCCTAAAACAAAATGGGATATCAGATGCCACTCAATGGTCTTACACTAATCTCCACAGGTAAAGGAAATAAAAGGCGGATACCGGATACCAATAGATGGATTTACACCAGTCTCCTAAAACAGAACAGGATATCAGATGCCACTCAATGGACTTACACTAATCTCCTCAAAAGAAAAATAAAGATGAACTATGGAAATTAACTGCCAATCTATCTGGACTTAGGTTAATTCCACAGTATGCTCACAGGAAATCCAATGCCACATCACCGGGACTTACAATGGATCCTCACATACAAGAACAAAAGCAACAAAATGATCACAGGAATGCAAATGCCAACTTACAGGGACTTATAATTGCAACCTCACATACAAACAGATGAACAAACTATGATCACAGGAAAGCAGATGCCAACTTACAGGGACTTATAACTGCAACCTCACATACAACATCAAACAGATCAAATTATGATCACAGGAAAGCAGATGCCAACTTACAGGGACTTATAACTGCAACCTCACATAAACAAACAGATCAAATTATGATCACAGGATAACAGATGCCAACTTACAGGGACTTATAACTGTATCCTCACATACAAACAGATAAACAGAAGATATGAGTGACCAATGAGGTCTTACACTCTATCCTTCCATGTCACAGGAGCAAAGGCCAAAGCAATGAACTTACAATTGTCCTCAATGGGCAAACAACAATGATAGCATCACAAAACAAATGAGATGACCATGCATTAATGGCAATGGATGATGATGATAGATGCATAACATACAGGCAAACAAGTGCACATGAAGCAATCAAACAATCAATGAATATCAAACAGCACACTCTATAGCCAAACAATGGGGCTCACACAAGAGGGTTTGACTTTAAAAGTCCACTGTAATGGGTGAAGGTCGCTCTTAACCTGGCCATTGAGGGGCTCAAGTGAAGCAGATGAAAAGGAGATGAGAGGTGTGCCTCATTGCTTCAATCTCATATCAGAGAGAGCATCAAAGAAAGTGTGGGAGTTCAGAAAGTAGGAACTCTCTCCACATTATTGACTCGATTAGATCTTGGGTATTTATCTCATTGCTTCAACCAGGTACTGGGAGCAAAGAGAGGACACACTGAATAGTGGGGGATAGATTACTTATCCCTACCTTCCACCAATTGCCTTACTTGAAGGACTTTTCCTGCTTAGGACAAATTTAAACAAACACAGGCATTGCCTCTTAAGGAGGACTTCAGACAGTTTGCCCGGTCAAATAACAGACCGGGTCTCCAGACTACATGAAGAAGAAGTAATTATACCTCAAAGCAAATGCTAAAAAGCAAAGCAAGCAATCAAGTTCAAAGAACTTAGGCAACTAAAGTACCTGAAAAAGTCAAACTCATTAGTAAACAAGTCAACAGTCAAAATCAAAAGGAAATGAACCAATGGTCACACAGAGGGACCAACTGTGCAAGGCACAAAGACTCAAGCATATGAGTCACCTACAAAACAGATGTTAGCACATGATATAATTCAACTCAAACAAATATTTGAATGATCCTCAAGGCATTAGTGCTCAACCTGAAACAGATGAACTCAACATAAGCTCAGAAGACCACTAGGACTAGCCTAGGGTCAAAGATGAAAGAAAAAAGTCAAGGCAGCAAGAAAAAGTCAACCCAAACCAAGTCTAAACATTCAAGAAGCATTCTCAATTGGATTCATAATTAAATCATGCATCATGGTCATTTCATATGCAAAAGGATGCAAAGCATGGCAAGAGAAGCATACAAAAGTCAACAGCAAAGACTTCATTCAAAAGTCAACTCAAACATTTTCAAAAATCATGAAATAAACCACACTCAATCCTAACATCTAACATGGTATACATGTCAAATTTCATGGCATTTGGATGAGAGGAAGGCAGTCAATTAAAATCATGAAGTCAACATAAGTTCAAGTAGGCATGGTGAAAGTCAACAAGCATGGGTCAACTTCAAAAAATCATATCAATTTGAAAACAGAAGAGAAATGAATGAGATTAACACCAATGCAAAGCTTGAAGTGTCTAGTTGTCACATATGAAATTTCATGGTCATACAATAAGATATGAGAATTTCATAAAGGATTTGGCAAGGCATAGCACAAAAAGTCAACAAATGACCACATATGGAAGAAAATTCTCAATCAAATGGAAAACAGCAAGATTAATTCCAAGAAAATTCATACATCAATTAGACATGTAAAGGATCATTCATGCAAAATTTCAAGTGATTTGGATAAGGGTAAGCATGTGAACAAAAATCATACATTTGCATATCATTGGTGTGACACAAATTGTCACACCTTAATTCAAAAATTCATATCTATCAAACCACAAATGAGAAATCCACAAACTTTATATGGAAATGAAGATCAATGTGTCTAGTATCATCACAAAAAATTTCAAAGGCATTGGATATAACATGAGAATTTCACAATTGAAAAGGCACAATGTATCATTCATGCATACATGTCAAGAAAATAATTACCATAAAAAATCCAGCCAATGGAACAATCATTAAAATTCATAATTAAATACTAGACTCAATTGTGAACATCATGGAAAAAGAATCATAATTTTTGGATGAAAAATGAATTAGAAAATAATTGTTGAAGTTGGATGAAATAATGTAGCAAGCATGAACAAGAGCATGGCAAAAGGGGTCAAACAAAGTCAACAGGATGGCAATTTCGTAATACCGGGCGCCACTTAACCAAACTGCAGCGTTTTGGTCACGCTGAGGAAATGTTCCTATTGGCTATTAGCCAATGGAACAGTACATGCGCAAAGATTCAACAGCAAAAGCCAATCAAACAAATTCTGGGCATAACTCATGTATAAACCCTAGGGTTTGGCAATGGTTCATGTATTCAACAACACCAAACATCATGGTTCGACCAACACAACAGCATATCATCATCACTCAAATAGGCATGACTCATGAACAGCAAATATCACGCATCATCAGCCAACATCAACATAGTATAATCATGAGATTTTCTGGAAATGATACGGTTTAAACACAGCATTATGGCATTCATGTATTCATCAATCATCATGCAGCAACTAAACAACAACATTCAACATAACAGCAGCAGCAACATTCATCATTCTTCATCAACAGATCAAACAACCCAAAACAATAGCATGGCATACTCATCATCATCACTAACATTCAATAATCAGTTGATATTTCCATAGTATGGTAACAGCATCCTCATTAACCAATCAACAAAACAATCAAAAACAAATGGAATTTCCTGAACAAAAGTTACAGTTGCAGAATAACAGCAAGCATCAACAACATCAAACAGCATTGGAACAAGCATGCTCATGGGAAAAATCTATGGAGAGGGTAGTTTTGCAAAACAGCAGCAGGGTATGTATTGCAGCATGTGTTCAGCATCTTCATATTCAAACCAAACAACAGTACATGACAGCATATAAACAGCAAGCAGTATCATGTGTTCAACATATTATCCATCAACACAAAATCATTTAGCATGGTAAACAAACAAGGTTCAGCAACTACTACCATCACCTAAACTCAACCAACAACAAAACACTTAATCCTGGGAAATTCTGGACAGCAAGTAAGTTTGGCATGAACAGCATACAATCACAATCCTCATGCAACTCGAAAATTTATTATGCTCAGAAATCGAAATTAGGTATGCCAAACTCCTCAACAATCATCCAGTATCACAAATATATCATCACATTCCATCGAAATAAAACCAGCATGGCAAATCGATCAAAAAATCATTTGCTCACAAAGAAATAAAATCAGATTTCTCTCAATACAATAGATCATTCAACATGGTTCAAGCTGCATTAGAACAAGCATGGAAGGACCTTTCATAAACATATAATAGCATGGAGAAAGAAGGGATTTGAATCCTTACTTGGTTTTGAAGAAATGCAAAATGCAGTGAGGTTTTGATGGATGTTGTGCTGCAACAGGTGGCTCTTATGCTTGGCAATGTTGATCCTTGATGTATGTTAGCTCAGCAACCTTTGGTTTGACTCTAAATCCAAACTGCCATGGGAGGATGCTTTGAAAACAGGGCACAATGAAAAGGTTACAGTGGTGGTTTGATGGTGCAAACAACTCCCAACTGGTGGCCAGAACATGGAACAAAGAAAAGAAAATCGTGGCCTTTGAAATTTTGGAATAGCAATTGCCAATATGCAGAAAATGCAAGAGAGGAGTGAATGAGGTTTTCTGTGTGTTTTCCAGTTGTGGCTAGGGTTAGAAAGAGCAGGAAATGTGTTTTTATATGTCTGTTTAGCAATGGTTAACCGAGTGCTAAGCTGGCTTAATTCAAAAATCACCAATTGCCACTTTTGCTAATTGCTCACAAGTGGAAAATGGAGGGTATAAGTTGGTCGAGTGGGCCTTAAACAGGCTGTAAACAGACTTGCCAACTGCTGTTTTGCATCTGTTTTTGGTCTTACTAACAATGCCTTGCTCAAATGAAAATGATTGTACAATTTGTCAATTTGAAAAAATGTGGAAAATGGAGGTGCAATGCTGCTTGTTTATGGGCTGGAAAGGCTGCTAGCAGACCATGTTTGTGCTATTTGTAGTGGTACATGTACTGCTGTACTTTGTTTTCCTTTATTTGAAACCAAATGCCAATTTTCAAGTTTTTTGCATTTTGGTTAAAAAGGTAGTGAAATGATGGTATGGACATGGTATGGACATGAATTTGGGATTGGAGCAAGTTTCAAATATGGTTTAAAGCATTTCCCAATTGACCAAATCAAGAAAAAGTCAAAAACTCAAAAAGTCAAAGTTTGGTCAAACTTTGAATTTAAATGCAAAAGGTCCAAAAATGCCATTTTGAATGGTAAGGTTTTAGGTCATGAAATTTATATTTTGGAAAGAGGATGAAAAATGTGGTTTGTAGGAAAAAACCCCACCAAATTTGGCCTTATGGTTTGAGAGTTATGGCTTGTTGAAGTTCAAAAATTGGTGAAAACGATTTGATCATATCTTGACAACCACACATGGGATTTTGATGTTCTTGGACTTTTTGAAAATGGGAAGACAAGATCTTCAACTTTCATGTTGGGCAAAAATTCATTTGAAGCTTGTATCATGATGTAAGTTTAAGATCAAGAAGTTTCCATTTTTGGCAGTTGAAACTACAGGTCCACTTGCTATTTCTGGAAAATTTTCTGATTGGCTTGATTTTCTTCCATGATGAGGTTTGACATGATAGATGAGGCTTATATAAGCATGAATGAACTCCTTCAAATCAATTCTAATCATCAAATCTTGATTAAATCAACTGTTGACCAAGTTTGACTTTTCTAGGGTTTTGGACTGACTGATCTTCTTCTGATGATTTCCAAACCCTAATTCCTTGAGAACTTGTTTTCAAATGATGTCCCAAGATGTATGAACCTTTGATTAATGATCATGGTGCCCAAATTCTGCAAAAATGGCCACCATCCATTGCTTTGACTGATCAATGACTGACTTTGACCTAATTGCTGATGATTGCTTCCACTGCAAGCAACAAGGTTAGACTGACAATATTTTTGTACTTTTTGAATGATAAACATATGAAAGCAAAGATATACAAATGCAAAGTATGCTTGGTGATCAAGAAACAAACCAACAAGGCAAACCAACCCACCAGGAGGGGACAAAGGCATGCAATGATCCTTGAGGTTATGATATGAATGATATGGGCCATGAGGGATCTTAGGGCCCAAAATTGGGGTCTTACAGATGCCCCTATTTAAGGTCATTCTAGCCGGAGAAGTGAAGTTTAGAAATCTTCATCTCGACGCGGTAGAATGGGCTTAAATAACAGTAATGAGACAAATTTTGGTCCCTAAGAGACCTCATGATGCAAATGTATGTATGCAAAAGACACAAATTCCGTGGGGAATATGGTTCACACAGAAGAAAAGACGATCCATCGGAGTAGTACACTCACCAGGAACAGAGACTCTAACAAGACTCTATGGGGATAATAACAGAAAGAGAAATGTGTGAACAAGACACGACTCTAAACTGGGGAAAAACAAAACTGACATAACGTGATCAAAACACGACTCTGATTAGAAAAAACAGAAAAAACAGACTGGAGAGCTCACTGGGGAGTGAAGAACTCACACTGGGGAACAGAATTCCAAAGGAAAATAAATCCATTGGAGAAACACAAGCTGACTCCTGGGGGAGAAGCAACAGAAAAATTCCACTGGGGAAGTAACAAAGCAAATGAGATGTTACCAAGCATACGGGTAACAAACTCAGGAAAATCTGACTCCACAGGGGGACCGAGGTCATAATAGGGAGCAGAAAGGAGGGAACACCAAGGATACCGGTTACTGGGTATATAACAGGTGACCGACCAAAGCGTGAATTGGATTTCACTTCCAAAACGCTCATCATCCTGAAGGGAGCTAGAAAAGCAAACTTGTTTATAGGATGGACATTCAATTCCACAAGGAAAATGAATCTTACTCTGAGGGGAAAACAACAAAAGAATTGACTCAAGAGCGTACGAGATATAATATCCATTACCGTCAGAACGTGGATAGAATACTCAGATGAGATATATTATTCATTACCGGCAGACCGTGAATAATATACTCGAAAGGAAAATTATCCTGAACCGGTTACTGGGTTGTTTATAGGATAAAAATCCGAAGACGTGAATTGGTTTTCACTTCCAAAACACTCATCATCCGAAAGGAGGGCTTGAAAAAGCAAATCGACTTAAAGGATGGACATTCGAATCCACAACGGGAAAACGAATCTTACTCAACTGGGGACACAAACCCGAAGAGTGCATGAGATATAATATCCATTACCGGCAGACCGTGGATAAGATACTCGCATGAGATATATTATCTATTACCGTCAGAACGTAGATAATAAACTCGCATGGTAAGAAACACCAGAGATACCGGTTACTGGGCATATAATAGGTGATCTACCGAAAACGTGAATTGGTTTTCACTTCCAAAACACTCATCATCCAAAACACAAACTGGTTAAAGGATGGATATTCGATTCTACAAAGAATACGAATCTTGCTCAGTTGGGGAAAATCAACAAAGGATTCCAACTAAAGAGCGCATGAGATATATTATTCATTACCGGCAGACCGTGAATAATATACTCGCAAGGAAAAGACACCAGAGATACCGGTTACTGGGTATATAATCGGTGACTAACCGAAAAGAGAGACAATCGATACCAAGCATACGGGTAAACGAAAGACAACTCAAAGGGATAAATTGCAAGCATCCGGCAATTATCCAACAACAAAGAATATTCGACTCCACAAAGGGAAATAACGAATCTTACTCGACTGGGGAAACACAAAAGGCTTCGACTGAAGAGTGCATGAGATATATTGTTCATTACCGGCAGACCGTGAATAATATACTCGCATGGAAGATTATCCGAAACCGGTTACTGGGTTAACAAAGGATAAATCAACCGAACAGAGAGGCATCGGGATACCAAACTAGGTATATAATGATGACCAATCAAAAGGAACAGACATTACCAACAAAAGGGTAAATGAAAGGCGAACTGCTGAGGATAAATTGCAAGCATCCGGCAATTATCGACAGAAGACTAGCTGGGGATACATTGATAAAGAATCAATGATCCAGGGAACAAATCACTAGCATACGGTGAAAAGACCCACTGGGGATAAAATTGCTAGCATACGGCAATTATCCACAAAAGACTTGCTAGGGATATAAGTGCTGATCTGAGCAACTTATACAAGCAAAAGGAAAATCAACATCAAATATATTGAATGAAGATAACCACAAAATTAGGGTTTACATCTACCAAATACGGGGTAGAAGACCAACAACTCCGCGTGGGGATAAAACAAATCACAAATCCGCACGGGAAACCAAAAATAGGGTTTATAACAAACCACAAACCGCTGAAGAGCAGGAAAATAGGATTTTACAACTACCGGGTAGGGTAGAAAACCAAAACTCTGGCTGGAGAGTAAAAGGTGTATAACCACAAATTCTGTTAAGAAAGCCAGGAAAGATAGGACTTATAACTACCGGTTACTGGGTAGAGGCCCAAAAATATTCCGCTGGGGAAAAACCCACTGGGAAGCACAAGACTTTTGACAAATAGCTAATTCGGGAATGATCCGAAAAGGCAGACTGAATAAAGACACGTCCTAATGAGGATATAACTCAAATAGGAAAATCCATCCCAATATATATGTTGGGAGGAAACGGAAGAAACCGTCATCCACGAGGATAATCTCAGTGGGGAACTGCAGAAGGAAAGACAGACTTATTTTCTGCTTATGGGGTTGACTCTATATGGAGAGATTTATAATACCCGACATCTGCTTGGGGAGATCTATAAAGAGATCTGTATCACCATAGCAGGAGACGCGACAAACAAAAGATATATGGCAAGAAATGCAACATGAATATCTGAATGTTTTATGAATATGCATGAATATGCGTGATTTATGTTTGATGAATGCTGACAAAACAGACAATTCTAACACAAACAGGTTCAGGAACCAGACGTCCGGTATTATACTTCCAGGGGAAAAACCAGCTGGAAAGCCAATCTGCGGAGATCCACATGCTGTAAAGCAAAGATCTGCAAGTACTGCTGGAGAAGCAGAGAATCAGAAATATCAGACAATAACCCAATCAGGGTACAGAAAGTCACAACGGGCAAAATAGCCACCAAGACAAATCTGTAGGGAACAAGAGAAGTCCCAAAGTATATCTGCAGGAGATCCCAGTGTTAACTGAGAAACAAAGGTGCATAAGCACGAACTGCTGTAGAAGCAAATCCACATAACTCCATTGGGGAACAACCCACTGAGGGAGAATGATATCATCCAAATAGAATCTGACTGCATAAGCAACTCTACTGGGGAAAACTGTCGGCTACTCTCTTGGGAACAAGCCACTGAGGGAGGACAGATCAAACAAGTAGATTCTGCAACGAACCAACTCCACTTGGGGAAAATATACAGCAAATTGATCACAACAAGTAGATTCTGCAATATAAGCCACTCTACCGGGGATCACAGACAGTCAGGAAATTCATCCGTTCACTGGATGCTAGAGCCATCATCCGACCATATCGGGGATTGAATGAAGTAATCAACAGGCAACACTGCTATAACAAACATTCTGCAGACTAAGCTGAGGAAAGATGATTGCAATACTGGGATGTCAACCCAAATCAACCACTGAGTAGGAAAATAAATCCTGCTCCGCTGGAGAGAATAACTCTGATGGAGAGATAGCAACAATTCCACAGACGACTTCGCCGGGGAAAGGGTAAAGTACCGGGTATCAAACCACTGACTTACCGAGTCTTCAAAAGAAAACAAACATGCTGAGGAAACAGACAGTTCCGCTGGCACACTGCATGGGGAAAAGAGGTAACAACTCCACTTGCAACTCTGGCGGGGATATTAATA
This sequence comes from Lathyrus oleraceus, assembly GCF_024323335.1. Taxonomy (NCBI): domain Eukaryota; kingdom Viridiplantae; phylum Streptophyta; class Magnoliopsida; order Fabales; family Fabaceae; genus Lathyrus; species Lathyrus oleraceus. Next base: position 318,991,085 of record NC_066584.1, on the reverse strand, counting down.
ACAACTCTACTCTCGACTCCGAGGGGAGTATCAATCAGCAATTATACTCATGACTGCGCTGAGGAGACAAATAAAGTCTGGGGATCCGACCCACTGGAGAAAGTGACGGGGCACTAGGATAACAAACCATCAACCGCCGAAACTTCACAAGAAAACGCCCATGCTAGGGGAAACTGCTGCTGGAGAAAACGAAGTCTTCAACAACAAATCACTTGCGACTGTACTGGGGAACAACCCCAACAACAACTTTGTTTGAGGAACAACCTCAACAAAGATCTGAAGAAAGAAAATACCACCAAACCAGGAATATGAACAAATGTCTTACCTGTTGGGAATCATGCCACCCTCGGGAGAGCACTGAGATATTCTTGAGTATCTTTTCAATCTTGTGAATGTTCACTTTGTTTAAAACAAAAATTTTGAAAAATTTGATTTGTTTAAAACAATGACATTTTATCAATTTAAAACATGCAAAACATTTGTTGAATTGAAACAAATAAGAGTGCAAATAATTGGATAAAAAGCTCAAATTGATTTGATAGAATGGTAGTCTGCAAATGGCAAGACTCCATAGATCTGTACAAATTTGAAATCAGTGATATATATTGGAAGAGGGCTACATTGAACATAATGATCCTTTCTCTACCAATTTGAATCTCGATGTATCCGAAGCTTCAGTTGACGACGAATCGAGAATCTTCTGACGAAATGACGACTGATGAACCAGAAAGTCTTGTCAGGATGCAGTTACTTGCCAAATCCCTAATTTTTGCCTAGATTGCCCCAGGATGAGGTACTCAATCTAGCGGGATGCAAATGTTTTCTTTTTTTCAAGTCTCTAATTTTTGCCTGAATTACCCTTGCGGGTTCTCCACCGAGACGCTCATTTTTGCCTAAGCCGCCCTTTCGGGTTTTCAACTTAGCGAGCTATTCTGTTTTTTTTCATTCTTTTTTTTTTTTTCATTTGCATATACTTTTTTTTTAGGCAAAGTATCTCTTAACTGCATCTGAATTCACAGGACGAGTGAAATCCTCCCCATCCATTGTTGTAAGCATCAAAGCACCGCCTGAAAAGGCTCTCTTAACAACATATGGACCCTCGTAGTTTGGAGTCCACTTGCCCCTGGAATCGGGCGCGAAAGACAAAACTTTCTTGAGCACAAGGTCACCTTCTCGGAACACACGAGGCTTGACCTTCTTGTCGAATGCTTTCTTCATTCTTTGCTGATACAACTGACCATGGCACATGGCAGTTAATCGTTTCTCTTCGATCAAATTCAACTGGTCGTAACGACTCTGAATCCATTCAGCATCAGTCAACTTGGCTTCCATCAAGACTCGCATTGATGGGATCTCCACCTCTACTGGGAGAACGGCTTCCATGCCATAAACAAGAGAGAAAGGGGTTGCCCCTGTTGAAGTGCGTACAGACGTACGATATCCATGCAAAGCAAATGGCAGCATCTCATGCCAATCTTTGTAGGTGACAGTCATCTTCTGGATAATTCTCTTGATATTCTTGTTAGCAGCTTCAACAGCCCCATTCATCTTAGGTCTGTAAGGAGAGGAATTATGGTGTGCAATCTTGAATTCAGCGCACAACTCATCCATCATCTTGTTATTCAGATTGGATCCATTATCAGTAATGATCCTCTCTGGCACACCATAACGGCAAATCAACTGGTTCTTGATAAACTTCACAACCACCTGTCTGGTTACATTCGCGTACGAAGCGGCTTCAACCCATTTGGTGAAGTAATCAATTGCTACGAGAATAAACCGATGTCCGTTGGACGCTTTCGGCTCAATCATGCCGATCATGTCGATTCCCCACATAGAGAAAGGCCATGGTGATGAAATCACATTCAGGAGTGTCGGAGGAATATGAATCTTATCCGCATAAATTTGACACTTGTGACATTTCTTCACATACTTGCAACAGTCAGACTCCATTGTCAGCCAATAGTAGCCTGCTCTCAACATCTTCTTAGCCATGGCATGTCCATTGGAATGAGTACCAAATGAACCCTCATGGACCTCAGTCATCAACAGGTTTGCTTCGTGTCTATCCACGCATCTGAGCAAAACCATATCAAAATTTCTCTTGTACAGCACTTCACCACTGAGGTAGAAACTGCCTGACAACCTTCTCAAAGTTTTCCTATCTTTCACAGATGCCCCAGGCGGGTAGACCTGGTTCTGGAGGAAATTCTTGATATCAAAATACCAAGGCTTGTCATCTTTCACTTCTTCGATTGCAAATATGTGAGCGGGTCTGTCCAAGCGCATCACAGTAATGTTGGGAACATCATTCCACCATCTGACAACAATCATGGAAGCAAGCGTTGCAAGGGCATCTGCCATCCGATTATCCTCTCGAGGAATATGATAAAATTCAACTTCTGTAAAGAAAGTTGAAATTCTCCTTGCATAATCTCTGTATGGGATGAGACCTGGTTGATTTGTCTCCCATTCACCTTTGATCTGATTGACAACCAAAGCTGAATCACCATAGACATCAAGATACTTGATTCTTAAGTCAATGCATTCTTCAAGTCCCATAATACAGGCTTCATACTCCGCCATATTATTCGTGCATTTGAAGGTTAGCCTTGCTGTAAATGGAATGTGCGAACCCTGGGGATTAACAATTACTGCCCCAATTCCATTTCCATATTGATTAACAGCGCCATCAAACACCATCGTCCATCTGGAACCAGGTTCTGGACCTTCATCAAGTGTAGGCTCATCGCAATCTTTCATCTTCAAATACAGAATTTCCTCGTCAGGGAAGTCATACTGAACAGACTGATGATCTTCAATTGGCTGGTGCGCTAGGTGGTCAGCCAAGATACTACCTTTGATAGCTTTCTGAGCTCGATACTCAATATCATACTCAGACAACAGCATCTGCCAACGGGCAATCCTCCCAGTTAAAGCAGGCTTCTCGAAGATATACTTAATTGGATCCATTCTGGATATCAACCAAGTTGTATGATTATCATGTACTGGCGCAAACGCTTAGCTGCCCAAGCTAAAGCACAGCACGTCTTCTCAAGCATAGAGTACCGAGACTCACAATCAGTAAACTTCTTACTGAGGTAGTAGATAGCAAACTCCTTCTTCCCTGATTCATCTTGTTGACCGAGTACACAACCCATCGAGTCTTCAAGAACTGTTAAGTACATAATCAGAGGTCTTCCTTCCACAGGCGGAGACAAAATCGGAGGTTCAGACAGATAATCTTTGATACTGTCGAAAGCTTTCTGGCAATCCTCGGTCCAATCATGAGACTGATCTTTCCGGAGGAGCTTGAATATCGGCGCACATGTGGCAGTCATGTGGGATATAAATCTGGAAATGTAGTTCAAGCGGCCAAGAAAACCTCGGACTTGCTTCTCAGTTTTGGGTGCGGGCATCTCTTGTATTGCTTTGACCTTTGCAGGATCAACCTCAATACCTCTTTCACTTACCACAAAACCCAACAACTTGCCGGAACGGACTCCAAAAGTACATTTGTTCGGATTCAGACGAAGCTGGAACTTCCTCAAACGCTGAAAAAGCTTCAACAAATGCTCAATATGCTCAACTTCCGTTCGGGACTTAGCAATCATATCATCAACATAGACTTCTATCTCCTTGTGCATCATATCATGAAACAAGGTAGTCATAGCTCGTTGATACGTGGCTCCGGCGTTCTTCAAACCGAAGGGCATCACTCGATAACAGAATGTTCCCCAAGGTGTGATGAATGTTGTCTTCTCCATATCCTCTGGTGCCATCTTGATTTGATTATATCCGGAAAATCCGTCCATAAAGGAAAAGACTTTGAATTTAGCTGTATTGTCTACCAACATGTCAATGTGTGGTAGAGGAAAATCATCTTTTGGGCTAGCTTTATTCAAATCTCTGTAATCAACGCACATACGGACTTTTCCGTCCTTCTTAGGAACAGGCACAATATTGGCCACCCATAGAGGATATGTCGAAGTCACCAGAAACCCCGCATCAATTTGCTTCTGAACTTCCTCTTTGATCTTCACTGCCATATCTGGATGAGTTCTTCTGAGCTTCTGCTTCACAGGCACGCACTCAGGCTTCAAAGGCAGGAAATGTTGCACAATATCTGTATCTAAACCCGGCATGTCTTCATAGGACCAAGCAAAGATATCTGAATATTCTCGTAGCAAGCTGATCAAATCTTCCTTAACAGACTCTTCAAGAAGTGCCCCAATCTTCACCAGGCGCTCACAATCTTCAGATCCCAAGTTGACTGTTTCCAAGTCTTCGAGATGCGGCTGAATGATCTTCTCTTCGTGCTCAAGGAGACGGGTGATCTCATCAGGAATCTCTTCAACGTCATCTTCCTCTGCCTCAAATACAGGGAATTCAAAATTGGGAGATGGCGTTGGATCATTATGTTCAATGGGTTTTAGGATCAACCTGCATAATGATTTTGGTTAAGAAAAACTTCAGAATTTAAACAAGCAAATCATTATGCAGATGAAAGAATGTTGCTTTTACAGCTTTTATTTTTGTTTTTATGGTTTTTTGTGATCACTGATTTCATAAAGAAAAGCAAAAAGTGAAAACAAAGGAAAAACAAATGTTTGACAATGCAAAAATTGAATGAAAATATCATTGTATATATGCTTTGCCAACAATGTCATCACTTCTCCTTTTGGCATGGGAGAAGGGTTTTAAACAAAATGAACAATTACTCTGATCTATGGATAACTGTAGGAACATCCACAGCGACCCAATTGTGGCAGACACCACCAGGAATAACAAAATTGTTCAAGTCTTCTGCATCTTCTTCTTCAATGATAGCAGCAGCTTCCTCTTCTGCAGGTTGATCAGCATGGATGAATCCTCCACTGGTGAACAGACCTTGCTCATTGCATGCCCCAGAACCATAGCCAATGCCAGCCCGGGATCGATTATCTTCAAGTTCAAGCACTTTCCCTAATCCAGCGACTGCACCACATTCAATGGCCAGCTTAGCATCACGGTAGGAAGTGAATGAAGGAGACTTCTTCTCGATTGGTTTATCAATAGATAAAGCTTGAAACTGAGTTCCAACTTCATCCTCTGCATCAATGTACGAGAAAGAAGACAAATTACTGACCAGGAGAGCCTTTTCTCCCCCTACTACAACCAATTTCTTGTTTTTCACAAACTTCAGCTTTTGGTGTAGGGTGGATGTCACGGCGCCAGCCTCGTGAATCCATGGTCTGCCCAAGAGACAGCTGTATGATGGGTGAATATCCATTACTTGAAAAGTGATCTGGAAATCACTTGGTCCAATCTTGATTGGGAGATCCACTTCCCCAATCACGGTCTTGCGCGACCCATCAAAAGCTTTAACAACAACCCCACTCTGCCTCATAGGAGGACCTTGATATGACAATCTGGAGAGTGTGGATTTTGGCAATACATTAAGGGACGATCCAGTGTCCACAAGTACATTGGACATTGCATCAGATTTGCAATTCATAGATATGTGTAAAGCCATGTTGTGGTCTCTTCCCTCCTCAGGGAGATCAGCGTCACAAAAGCTCAGAGTGTTGCAAGCGGTAATGTTTGCAACAATGCTATCAAATTGTTCCAGGGTGACGTCATGATCAACGTATGCCAGGTCCAAGACTTTCTGCAGAGACTCCCTATGAGGCTCTGAGTTCAGCAATAAAGAAAGAATAGAAATCTTGGAGGGCGTATGTAGAAGCTGGTCTACAATATTATACTCGCTTTTTCTGATGAGCCTCAGCATCTCATCAGATTCTGCATCAACAATGCCACTCGGGCCAACAACTGAAGAAATGGGAGTTTTTGGTACATCAGAGGAGGAAGGCTGGGCAACAGCAAGTGCCGGATTCTGAACATTCACAGCATTCCCTACAGGGCGCTCAACAGATTCAGAAGAAACAGCCTTGGCAGGCGCAGAAAATACACGACCGCTGCGGGTCAATCCACTAACATCAGCGATAGTGGTCACGGAAGTGGAAGGCAAAGGTACTTCAACCCCATCCTGGACAGCAACAGGATTGTATCTGAAAGGTACAGCTTTATCAGATGAATAAGGCACGGGGCCGGCTGGTTTGATAATCAGAGAAGGCGAAGCTTTGGGCTTGTTGCTATTGTAGCGAATAACAACTGGCTCTGGCAGTTTGAACACCGGGGAGATGACACTCACTTCGGGTTCAACTGTATCAACATTGCGATTCTGGAGAATCTCAATGGTACCTTCGTTCAACAATTTCTGAAGTTCAAAGCGTACTTGGTCACAACCCAAACGATTAACAGAACAGACGCGGCACTTATCGTGGTCATGCTCCAAATAACTGTGCTGACACAGCATTTTATGTAAATCAACCAACGATTGCCGGATATGACTGACATACTTCACTTTGTACTTCCGAAGGTCCTCCTGGATCATATTCACAGACTTCCCATGCGAAGGCAATGGGTTCCTGGTGACATTCGGGTTGGAGTCTTCAAAACTCAGAATTCCACTTCTCATAAGGTCTTGAACCTTATTCTTCAGCGGGAAACAGTTCTCAACGTTGTGGCCCGGAGCACCGGAATGGTAGACATAATGTTGGTCTGGCTTGTACCACCATTGCGGGTTGGCAGGAATAGCGGGAGGATCCCTGGGCGAAACCAACTTCCTCTCCAACAAGGAGGGATAAAGCTCTGTATATGTCATTGGAATAGGGTCGAAGCTGACCTTCTTCCTATCATAGTTCACATTTGTTTGATTGGTTGTATTTCCACGAGGCTGGTAAGCCTGTTGCTGTGGACGCTGCTGTTGCTGTTGATATTGCGGTTGTGGATATTGCTGCTGATGCTGATACTGCTGAGCATTATCCTTGAATACAGGCGCCACACTAGCTACCTGATGCTGATGTCCGGCACGATGTGCAGGCTTCCTCTGAACAGAGGGTCTTCGATGCTTTGGCTGAGACTGCACAGCATGCGCTTCTCCTTCTTTCCTCTTAAACGCTCCATACCGCTTAGAGGAAGAACCATCATCTTTGGCTAACCGTCCTTCACGGACACCTTCTTCAAGACGCATCCCCATGTTCACCATCTCGGTGAAATCAGAGGGAGCGCTGGCCACCATTCTCTCATAATAAAATGACCCAAGAGTTTTCAGAAAGATCTTGGTCATCTCCTTCTCTTCTAATGGTGGAGTGATTTGAGCTGCCAGCTCACGCCATCTCTGGGCGTACTCCTTGAACGACTCTTTGTCCTTTTGTGACATAGACCTGAGTTGATCTCTGTCAGGCGCCATGTCAACGTTGTATTTATATTGCTTGACGAAAGCTTCGCCAAGGTCATTGAAAGAGCGGATGTTGACGCTGTCCAGGCTCATGTACCAACGGAGAGCAGCACCAGACAAACTGTCTTGAAAGTAGTGGATCAAGAGTTGATCATTGTCGGTCTGCGTGGACATCTTTCTGGCATACATGACCAGATGTGCCAAAGGACAAGTGTTCCCCTTATACTTCTCAAAGTCTGGGACCTTGAATTTGACTGGTATCTTAACACCGGGAACTAGACAAAGTTCGGCTGCTGACTTGCCGAAGAGATCTTTGCCTCTGAGAGTTCTCAATTCCTTTCTCAGCTCGAGGAATTGATCGTTCATCGCATCCATTTTCTCATGTACATCTGAGCCCTCAGACGCTTCAGAGTGATAAATGGTGTCGTCTACCCTCGGCATGGTATGCACGACAGGAGGAACAGGAATAGGGACCGGGCTAGATGCCGGCATTTGTGCAAATGTTGGAGCTGGCAGATCAGGCATGAAGCCAGGAGGCATCCCCCAAGGAAAACCGGGAGGCATGGCGTTTGGCTGCTGGGCACTAACAGGCACCGACGAAGTAGCTACTTCAGATATAACCGTCCGCTGAACCGGAGTTGCTGGCTGTTGAGGAGCAGGCTGATTCTGGGCAGCAAGAAGTTGCTCCATCAGAGCGCCAAGTCTGGCGACTTCATCCCTCAAACTCTGGTTCTCTTGTTCCAATTGCTCCATAATCCTTGCAGAGTTGACCCTTGTATAATACCGGTGAGTCAGCTTGTCTTCAAAATAAATGAAGAGCAACAGTTAGAACCGGAAGACCAGAAAAACGGGTACCTGTTTATGCAGGAATGATGCATGAAATGCTTGTGCAAATGCTTTATTTTCAAGGAACCCTCAGGGTATTTGTTTGCAATATTTCGAATATTTAAACATTTTGATTGCTCATGGAAAATATTTCATTCAAAATATTAAGACAAAGAAGTACAGCATTCTTTTAAATATTACAAAGAGAAAAGGTAAATAACATCCTATGGATCCCTATTAGCTCGGGATGCTGGAAGACGAGAAGTGTACAACTTCTTGATCTCTCTCTCATAGGCGGCCTCCATATCAGCTTTCTCCTTTGCGAGTTGATCATACTTCCTTTTCCAGAATTTGGAAGACTGAGGAAGCAGAGAAGTCCAAGTGTCGTTCGGATCGTCGATCACTCGGTGCTCGAGAAATTCAATCATATCATCCTTCTCCTTGAGCTGCTGCAGCAATTCCTCTCTCTCGCGGATCCAGGCACGCGAAAGGTCTTCTTCTCTCAACTCCTCTACACGTTGGGTAGGGAGGGTTGAAGGCCCAGCCACATCCAACAGTGTAGGTCTCGGATGATCATACGGCATCAGGTAGGTAGCAGCCCTCTGTCTGACCCAAGAGGTGTATGGCTCCAAAGCAATGCAGTTCTTTGGACCCAATTCATTCCTACTCTTTATGCGAATATTGCGCCAAGCGCGGACAAATCTGGCTTTCAGGCCTTGGGGATCTTTACCCTCCTGAAAGAATACACCTTCTAACAGAATGTTATGGGGTTTATCCTTTAGGGGGAACCCAAGCTGACGACGTGCAAGCGTAGGGTTGTAGGTAATCCCACCACATGTACCAAGAAGAGGCACATTAGGGAATTCACCACAAGAATTGATGATCTGGACGGTATCATACACGCGATCATACCAGGTGATATCATCATTGGTGAGAGACATGAGTCTCTGAGACCACCGTAGACATCCCTTGTTCTCCTTGAAAGCAACTGTCTGCGGCAAGTGCGAAATAAACCACTTGTACAGCAGGGGTAAACAGCAGACAATGACTCCTCCATTCTTCATATTCCTCAGATGCATGGAGACATATGCATCACCCAACAAGGTCGGAACCGGATTAAGGACTGAAAAGATCCTAATGGCGTTCATGTCGACGAACTTGTCGAAGTTGGGAAACAGCACCAATCCATAGATAAGCAATACGAATAGAGCCTCAAAGGCATCCTCACTCATGGCCTTCCCATAAAAGGTAGCTTGGGCAATGAGGAACTCGGAAGGAAAACCCTGAATTCCGCCTTTGGTAGTCAGATTAGCTCTAATCAGATCTTCATCTATGTGCAACAGACTGGAAATCTCTCGAGCAGATGGAATACTCTCTAAGCCACTGAACGGCACTTGATCCAGAATCGGAATCCCAATAAGGTGAGAGTATTCTTCCAAAGTTGGCAACAACTGGAAGTCCGGAAATAAGAAGCAATGATAGAGCGGATCATAGAACTGAGCAAGAGTGCTCATCAATCCCTCATCCACTTGAGTAGTCAGCAACGGCAGAAGCTTCCCATAGCGAGCTTTGAAACCCAAGGGATCTAATACATACGATGTCAGATTCCTTAACTCTTTTACATCGGGCTGCTTGAAGCTGTACTTCTTTGTATGCCTTTTCGGTCTTTCCATGTCTGAAAATTTTGCAAATAACCCTTTAAGTTCCTTGAAAATTTTCTCTTTTGATGACATGAATGCGGATGAATGCGTGAATGCATGAATGCAACAAACACACTCAAGGATCAAACAAAGCACACCAAACAAAGGTCGTGGGAAAGCTCTATGTATCCCTAATATCAATCATCCATTTTGGTGGATTTAGGTTTTCACCTTATCGACACCCAAGTTCCATTGATATTAACGGTACATGAACCGGTTCAAACATTCCTAATATCAACCAGCCGCTTTGGTGGATTTTAGGTTTTACACCTGATCCGGGATCCATTGATATTAACAATGTTTGAACGACTCAACCACGAATCACGGGTTTGTTGAGAGTCACGAGCATGGAGTCTCGGTTAAGAACCACCCAAAGGGAGTGTACTAGGGTTTAAACCTGCCAGACATGTTCTATCAGAGGTTCCCATAATCATCGTTCCATCTTTCGAATATTATCGGAGGAACGAATACTCGTATTCCAAGAATATTCTCAAGAGAAACTCTTATGAGTGTAGTATCGCGTAACAATCGTATCAGAACTGACATCTGAACGACCTCCGCACTACGGTCCTAAAAATAGGCCAAGATGGGTTTGGTAAACTAAGGTCCTTGGCTTCTGCGGAACATGATTGAAAGAATAATGCCTAACCACAAATAACTTGTGTGACATTATTAGTTCAACATGACCTCCACCAAGTGAATGGACTCGCAAGTCAACTGGCTAAGGACTACTCCACACCAGTCGACAAGACTATGCCATTCTCCTATCCTAGAGAGCACTCGAGTTCGGGTATAGAACTCATCTCACAGATCACCAAAGCAAACAGCAAATGTATATCAAGCAATTCACACATTACAATCAATACATTCATCCCAAATTGTACAAAAATATGTCAGATAAAGAATAACAATATAGCACAACAAGGGTGAAAAGTAGGCAATACAACCAGAGATTCTGGGTTCGTTCCCCAGCAGAGTCGCCACTTTTCTGTAGCGGTGTATTCGTCGCTATATGATCTATCGATTAAATCATAAGCTAAGAGATACGTTGAAATATTTCGAGTCGCCACCGCACTTTTATTTATCCAAAGGACTGGCTAAAAAGCGAACAAAAGCCTAAGAAGTTTTACACGTAGAAAACTAATAAAAAGATCAGAGATTCTGGGTAAGGGGTAAATTACGCAATGGGAAGGTGTTAGGCACCCACTACGTCCTAGGTACTCCTAGGGAGCCCTTTTCACACTTGTTATGCAAAATTATTATTTATTATGACAAAAATATTGTGCAAACATGATTGGGATGGTGAGAAAAGAATATACATTTTTATTATTATTGGGTTATTGGGTTCGAACGGATGAACCCGTTGCCTACGTACCTTCCATCAAAGGTAAGGATCAGAACGCCGTAGTTCGGCTAAAAGATTTCCAAAAGTGGGTTAGGTTCAATTTTAAACACAAACCCTAGGTCTTACGTTATCCACGGGAGAAAACTCAACCTTATACAAACAACAACGTCCACCATGTGAGAACAGCTTCAACTTGCCAGAGAGGGGTTAACCCTATAATAGGCAAGGAAGACTTACAATTCAATCACTAAAGACAGAAGGTGAGATTAACATCAACCACTAAGATAAATCAAACCTATAGCTCATGTATGAAAAGATTAATGGACAAAGCCAAAACAAGTGAATGAGTGGAGTTACTGATTATGATTATGAAAATGAAGTCAAAGTATAATTAAGATTAATTCAAATAAGTATTATGAAATGAAGTTTGAAAAAGGTCAAGGACTTGAGTCCAGGTTTTTAGTTAGAAAACATGAAATGTTTGCACAACACTTATGTCAAGTTTTAAAAGATAAAGTGTGAAAGGTTTAGGACATAATGAATGATGAATGGATGAGGATGGATAGTAAAACTTCTTAGAAAGTTCACTTCTTGAAATCATATAGCAGATGATTCAAGTGTGTCCTTTGGAATAGCAATTAATAATAACAAACAAACAAAGCAAGCAAAAGCGGATATCGGATGCCAATCAATGGTCTTATACCAATCTCCTAAAACAAATGGGATATCAGATGCCACTCAATGGTCTTACACTAATCTCCACAGGTAAAGAAATAAAAGCGGATACCGGATACCAATAGATGGATTTACACCAGTCTCCTAAAACAGAACAGGATATCAGATGCCACTCAATGGACTTACACTAATCTCCTCAAAAGAAAAATAAAGATGAACTATGGAAATAACTGCCAATCTATCTGGACTTAGGTTAATTCCACAGTATGCTCACAGGAAATCCAATGCCACATCACAGGGACTTACAATGGATCCTCACATACAAGAACAAAAGCAACAAAATGATCACAGGAATGCAAATGCCAACTTACAGGGACTTATAATTGCAACCTCACATACAAACAGATGAACAAACTATGATCACAGGAAAGCAGATGCCAACTTACAGGGACTTATAACTGCAACCTCACATACAACATCAAACAGATCAAATTATGATCACAGGAAAGCAGATGCCAACTTACAGGGACTTATAACTGCAACCTCACATAAACAAACAGATCAAATTATGATCACAGGATAACAGATGCCAACTTACAGGGACTTATAACTGTATCCTCACATACAAACAGATAAACAGAAGATATGAGTGACCAATGAGGTCTTACACTCTATCCTTCCATATCACAGGAGCAAAGGCCAAAGCAATGAACTTACAATTGTCCTCAATGGGCAAACAACAATGATAGCATCACAAAACAAATGAGATGACCATGCATTAATGGCAATGGATGATGATGATAGATGCATAACATACAGGCAAACAAGTGCACATGAAGCAATCAAACAATCAATGAATATCAAACAGCACACTCTATAGCCAAACAATGGGGCTCACACAAGAGGGTTTGACTTTAAAAGTCCACTGTAATGGGTGAAGGTCGCTCTTAACCTGGCCATTGAGGGGCTCAAGTGAAGCAGATGAAAAGGAGATGAGAGGTGTGCCTCATTGCTTCAATCTCATATCAGAGAGAGCATCAAAGAAAGTGTGGGAGTTCAGAAAGTAGGAACTCTCTCCACATTATTGACTCGATTAGATCTTGGGTATTTATCTCATTGCTTCAACCAGGTACTGGGAGCAAAGAGAGGACACACTGAATAGTGGGGGATAGATTACTTATCCCTACCTTCCACCAATTGCCTTACTTGAAGGACTTTTCCTGCTTAGGACAAATTAAACAAACACAGGCATTGCCTCTTAAGGAGGACTTCAGACAGTTTGCCCGGTCAAATAACAGACCGGGTCTCCAGACTACATGAAGAAGAAGTAATTATACCTCAAAGCAAATGCTAAAAGCAAAGCAAGCAATCAAGTTCAAAGAACTTAGGCAACTAAAGTACCTGAAAAAGTCAAACTCATTAGTAAACAAGTCAACAGTCAAAATCAAAAGGAAATGAACCAATGGTCACACAGAGGGACCAACTGTGCAAGGCACAAAGACTCAAGCATATGAGTCACCTACAAAACAGATGTTAGCACATGATATAATTCAACTCAAACAAATATTTGAATGATCCTCAAGGCATTAGTGCTCAACCTGAAACAGATGAACTCAACATAAGCTCAGAAGACCACTAGGACTAGCCTAGGGTCAAAGATGAAAGAAAAAAGTCAAGGCAGCAAGAAAAAGTCAACCCAAACCAAGTCTAAACATTCAAGAAGCATTCTCAATTGGATTCATAATTAAATCATGCATCATGGTCATTTCATATGCAAAAGGATGCAAAGCATGGCAAGAGAAGCATACAAAAGTCAACAGCAAAGACTTCATTCAAAAGTCAACTCAAACATTTTCAAAAATCATGAAATAAACCACACTCAATCCTAACATCTAACATGGTATACGTGTCAAATTTCATGGCATTTGGATGAGAGGAAGGCAGTCAATTAAAATCATGAAGTCAACATAAGTTCAAGTAGGCATGGTGAAAGTCAACAAGCATGGGTCAACTTCAAAAAATCATATCAATTTGAAAACAGAAGAGAAATGAATGAGATTAACACCAATGCAAAGCTTGAAGTGTCTAGTTGTCACATATGAAATTTCATGGTCATACAATAAGATATGAGAATTTCATAAAGGATTTGGCAAGGCATAGCACAAAAAGTCAACAAATGACCACATATGGAAGAAAATTCTCAATCAAATGGAAAACAGCAAGATTAATTCCAAGAAAATTCATACATCAATTAGACATGTAAAGGATCATTCATGCAAAATTTCAAGTGATTTGGATAAGGGGAAGCATGTGAACAAAAATCATACATTTGCATATCATTGGTGTGACACAAATTGTCACACCTTAATTCAAAAATTCATATCTATCAAACCACAAATGAGAAATCCACAAACTTTATATGGAAATGAAGATCAATGTGTCTAGTATCATCACAAAAAATTTCAAAGGCATTGGATATAACATGAGAATTTCACAATTGAAAAGGCACAATGTATCATTCATGCATACATGTCAAGAAAATAATTACCATAAAAAATCCAGCCAATGGAACAATCATTAAAATTCATAATTAAATACTAGACTCAATTGTGAACATCATGGAAAAAGAATCATAATTTTTGGATGAAAAATGAATTAGAAAATAATTGTTGAAGTTGGATGAAATAATGTAGCAAGCATGAACAAGAGCATGGCAAAAGGGTCAAACAAAGTCAACAGGATGGCAATTTCGTAATACCGGGCGCCACTTAACCAAACTGCAGCGTTTTGGTCACGCTGAGGAAATGTTCCTATTGGCTATTAGCCAATGGAACAGTACATGCGCAAAGATTCAACAGCAAAAGCCAATCAAACAAATTCTGGGCATAACTCATGTATAAACCCTAGGGTTTGGCAATGGTTCATGTATTCAACAACACCAAACATCATGGTTCGACCAACACAACAGCATATCATCATCACTCAAATAGGCATGACTCATGAACAGCAAATATCACGCATCATCAGCCAACATCAACATAGTATAATCATGAGATTTTCTGGAAATGATACGGTTTAAACACAGCATTATGGCATTCATGTATTCATCAATCATCATGCAGCAACTAAACAACAGCATTCAACATAACAGCAGCAGCAACATTCATCATTCTTCATCAACAGATCAAACAACCCAAAACAATAGCATGGCATACTCATCATCATCACTAACATTCAATAATCAGTTGATATTTCCATAGTATGGTAACAGCATCCTCATTAACCAATCAACAAAACAATCAAAAACAAATGGAATTTCCTGAACAAAAGTTACAGTTGCAGAATAACAGCAAGCATCAACAACATCAAACAGCATTGGAACAAGCATGCTCATGGGAAAAATCTATGGAGAGGGTAGTTTTGCAAAACAGCAGCAGGGTATGTATTGCAGCATGTGTTCAGCATCTTCATATTCAAACCAAACAACAGTACATGACAGCATATAAACAGCAAGCAGTATCATGTGTTCAACATATTATCCATCAACACAAAATCATTTAGCATGGTAAACAAACAAGGTTCAGCAACTACTACCATCACCTAAACTCAACCAACAACAAAACACTTAATCCTGGGAAATTCTGGACAGCAAGTAAGTTTGGCATGAACAGCATACAATCACAATCCTCATGCAACTCGAAAATTTATTATGCTCAGAAATCGAAATTAGGTATGCCAAACTCCTCAACAATCATCCAGTATCACAAATATATCATCACATTCCATCGAAATAAAACCAGCATGGCAAATCGATCAAAAAATCATTTGCTCACAAAGAAATAAAATCAGATTTCTCTCAATACAATAGATCATTCAACATGGTTCAAGCTGCATTAGAACAAGCATGGAAGGACCTTTCATAAACATATAATAGCATGGAGAAAGAAGGGATTTGAATCCTTACTTGGTTTTGAAGAAATGCAAAATGCAGTGAGGTTTTGATGGATGTTGTGCTGCAACAGGTGGCTCTTATGCTTGGCAATGTTGATCCTTGATGTATGTTAGCTCAGCAACCTTTGGTTTGACTCTAAATCCAAACTGCCATGGGAGGATGCTTTGAAAACAGGGCACAATGAAAAGGTTACAGTGGTGGTTTGATGGTGCAAACAACTCCCAACTGGTGGCCAGAACATGGAACAAAGAAAAGAAAATCGTGGCCTTTGAAATTTTGGAATAGCAATTGCCAATATGCAGAAAATGCAAGAGAGGAGTGAATGAGGTTTTCTGTGTGTTTTCCAGTTGTGGCTAGGGTTAGAAAGAGCAGGAAATGTGTTTTTATATGTCTGTTTAGCAATGGTTAACCGAGTGCTAAGCTGGCTTAATTCAAAAATCACCAATTGCCACTTTTGCTAATTGCTCACAAGTGGAAAATGGAGGGTATAAGTTGGTCGAGTGGGCCTTAAACAGGCTGTAAACAGACTTGCCAACTGCTGTTTTGCATCTGTTTTTGGTCTTACTAACAATGCCTTGCTCAAATGAAAATGATTGTACAATTTGTCAATTTGAAAAATGTGGAAAATGGAGGTGCAATGCTGCTTGTTTATGGGCTGGAAAGGCTGCTAGCAGACCATGTTTGTGCTATTTGTAGTGGTACATGTACTGCTGTACTTTGTTTTCCTTTATTTGAAACCAAATGCCAATTTTCAAGTTTTTTGCATTTTGGTTAAAAAGGTAGTGAAATGATGGTATGGACATGGTATGGACATGAATTTGGGATTGGAGCAAGTTTCAAATATGGTTTAAAGCATTTCCCAATTGACCAAATCAAGAAAAAGTCAAAAACTCAAAAAGTCAAAGTTTGGTCAAACTTTGAATTTAAATGCAAAAGGTCCAAAAATGCCATTTTGAATGGTAAGGTTTTAGGTCATGAAATTTATATTTTTGGAAAGAGGATGAAAAATGTGGTTTGTAGGAAAAAACCCCACCAAATTTGGCCTTATGGTTTGAGAGTTATGGCTTGTTGAAGTTCAAAAATTGGTGAAAACGATTTGATCATATCTTGACAACCACACATGGGATTTTGATGTTCTTGGACTTTTTGAAAATGGGAAGACAAGATCTTCAACTTTCATGTTGGGCAAAAATTCATTTGAAGCTTGTATCATGATGTAAGTTTAAGATCAAGAAGTTTCCATTTTTGGCAGTTGAAACTACAGGTCCACTTGCTATTTCTGGAAAATTTTCTGATTGGCTTGATTTTCTTCCATGATGAGGTTTGACATGATAGATGAGGCTTATATAAGCATGAATGAACTCCTTCAAATCAATTCTAATCATCAAATCTTGATTAAATCAACTGTTGACCAAGTTTGACTTTTCTAGGGTTTTGGACTGACTGATCTTCTTCTGATGATTTCCAAACCCTAATTCCTTGAGAACTTGTTTTCAAATGATGTCCCAAGATGTATGAACCTTTGATTAATGATCATGGTGCCCAAATTCTGCAAAAATGGCCACCATCCATTGCTTTGACTGATCAATGACTGACTTTGACCTAATTGCTGATGATTGCTTCCACTGCAAGCAACAAGGTTAGACTGACAATATTTTTGTACTTTTTGAATGATAAACATATGAAAGCAAAGATATACAAATGCAAAGTATGCTTGGTGATCAAGAAACAAACCAACAAGGCAAACCAACCCACTAGGAGGGGACAAAGGCATGCAATGATCCTTGAGGTTATGATATGAATGATATGGGCCATGAG
Source organism: Lathyrus oleraceus (assembly GCF_024323335.1). Taxonomy (NCBI): domain Eukaryota; kingdom Viridiplantae; phylum Streptophyta; class Magnoliopsida; order Fabales; family Fabaceae; genus Lathyrus; species Lathyrus oleraceus. The sequence goes on along the minus strand of NC_066584.1, from coordinate 318,973,488 downwards.
GGATCTTAGGGCCCAAAATTGGGGTCTTACAACTTGCTTTGGAATAATTCTTGCTTTTATATATTTAAAGAAAACTTTATTTTGATTCAAAAATTTAATTTCAAAATGATCATAATAAAATTTAAAACCATTAGCTGAAGTAGATAAGACTAGAAACAATTGGATAAAAGCTCAACTTTATTTAATAGAATGGTAGTCTGTAAATGACAAGACTCCATAGATTTTTACAAAGTTGAAAATGGTAATTTACATGGAAAATGTTACATTGAATACAAATGATCCTTAATCCCTCTACCAACTCTTGATATCCACTGTACTCTTGACCGATGCTGGGATGATGAACTGATGTCAAACCTTGTGCTCAAATAAGTCTTCGAAATCACTGAAGATCAGCAGAATGCAGTTACTTGCCATAATCCCTAATTTTTGCATAAGTTGCCCCAAGGTGAGGTACTCAACTTATCGGGAAATTTCTTTATGTTTTTATGTCTCTAATTTTTGCCTGGATCGCCCTTTCGGGTATTCAATCCACCGAGACGCTCATTTTTGCCTAAGCCGCCCTTTCGGGTTTTCAACTTAGCGACCTGTTCTTTTCCTTTTTTAGGCTAAGTATTTATTGACTACATTTGCATTCACAGGACGAGTGAACTCTTCACCATCCATAGTTGTAAGAATCAATGCACCGCCTGAAAAGGCTCTCTTAACAACATATGGGCCTTCATAATTGGGAGTCCATTTTCCTCTGGAATTTGGCTTGAATGATAAAATCTTCTTGAGCACAAGGTCACCTTCTCTGAACACTCGAGGTTTGACCTTCTTATCAAAAGCTTTCTCTGAACATTTGCATACGATGCCGCTTTAACCCATTTTGTGAAGTAATCAATTGCCACCAGAATAAAACGATGTCCATTCGAAGCTTTGGGCTCAATCATCCCAATCATATCAATTCCCCACATGGAGAAGGGCCATGGGGAAGAGATAACATTCAATAGTGTCGGAGGAACATGAATCTTATCAGCATAAATTTGACACTTGTGGCACTTCTTCACAAATTTGTAACAGTCAGATTCCATTGTCAGCCAATAGTAACCTGCTCGCAACATTTTCTTCGCCTTTGCATGTCCATTGGAATGAGTACCAAAGGAACCTTTGTGCACTTCAGTCATCAACAAGTCTGCTTCGTGTCTATCCACGCATCTGAGCAACACCATGTCGAAGATTCTCTTGTACAGTATATCACCATTCAAGTAGAAATTACCGGCTAATCTTGTCAAAGTCTTCTTATCCTTCAAAGATGCCCCAGGCGGGTAAATCTGACTTTGGAGGAAACATTTGATGTCGTAATACCACGGCTTCTCGTCCTTGATCTCTTCAACAACAAACACATGAGCTGGCCTATCAAGACGCATCATAGACAAATTAGGAACTTCATTCCAATACTTCACTACAATCATTGATGCCAATGTTGCAAGAGCATCTGCCATCCGGTTTTCATCTTGAGGAATATGATGAAACTCAACCTTTGTAAAGAAAGTTGAAATCCTCCTCGCATAATCTCTATATGGTACTAAACTAGGTTGATTCGTCTCCCGTTCACCTTTGATCTGATTCACAACCAAAGTCGAATCACCGAAGACATCCAAATACTTGATTCTGAGATTCATGGCCTCTTCAAGCCCCATAATGCAAGCTTCATATTCTGTCATGTTGTTTGTACATTTGAAAGTCAATCTAGCTATAAATGGTAGATACATGCCTTGAGGAGTAGTAATCACTGCCCCAATGCCATTTCCATATTGATTAACAGCTCCATCAAATACCATGCCCCAACGGGAACCAGGTTCTGGCCCTTCTTCAAGCAATGGTTCATCACAATCTTTCATTTTCAAGTACAAAATTTCTTCATCAGGAAAATTATACTGCACTGACTGGTAATCTTCAATTGGTTGGTGAGCCAAATGGTCAGCCAAGATACTACCTTTGATCGCTTTCTGAGATAGGTATTCAATATCATACTATGATAACAACATCTACCAACGGGCAATTCTCCCAGTTAAAGCAGACTTCTCAAATATATACTCGATTGGATCCATTTTGGATATCAACCAAGTGGTATGATTCAACATATACTGACGCAGACGCTTAGCAGCCCAAGCCAATGCGCAAAAAGTCTTCTCAAGCATAGAATACCGAGTCTCATAGTCGGTGAACTTCTTACTGAGGTAGTAAATTGTAAATTCTTTCTTCCCTTCGACAGGTGGAGAAAAAATCAAAGGTTCAAGCAAATATTCTTTGATACTATCAAAAGCTTTCTGACAATCTTCGGTCCAATCACAAGACTGATCTTTCCGAAGAAGCTTGAATATAGGCGCACATGTGGCAGTCATGTGGGAAATGAATCTGGAAATATAATTCAAGCGGCCGAGAAAACCTCTGACTTGCTTCTCAGTTTTGGGCACATGCATCTCTTGTATTGCTTTGACCTTGGCAGGATTGTAGCAGGGTTTTCGTTACCTTTAGGTTTATGGACTAAACCAAAAGTAAACATACAATTCGAGTCGCCACCGCACTTTTATTGTCCAAAGGAAAGGCTAAAAAGCGAACAAAAGCCAAGTAAGAAGTTTTTCAAATCAAAAACTAATAAAAATGTCAGAGATCTAGGTCAGGGGGTTGGTTATGAAATGGGAAGGTTTTACGCACCCAAAACATCCTTAGTACTCTAAGGGAACCCTTTTTGCAAATGTGTGTTGTAGGTTAGTATTCGTGAAAAGATTTGTACAAAAGATTGGAGGGATGAGAAGAGAATAGGTTATATTTACAAATTTTGTTGTTTGAATGGATGAACCCATTGCCTACGTACAATCACAAAGGAGGATCAAAACCTCGTAGTTCGGGGTAAAAATCTCAAAGATTGGTGAATTGATTTTAAATTAAAGCCTTAAGGTCTTTTGTTATCAAAGGGAGAAAACTCAACCTAAACCAATAATCCACCATGTGAGGAAGGCTTCAACATACTAGTGAGAGGTTAACCCTATAATAAGCATGGAAGGCTTATAATCAACACTAAGGATGAGGTGAGATTTACATCAACCACTATGATAACTCAAACCTATGACTAATGTTTTTGATTTATTTTTTAACAAAGTGGCCATTTGAACCACAAAACAACTTGAAATGGGTTGTATTCACAAGTTAGACTTATTTACAAAATGAAGTCAAAGTTGGATTAAAGTTTATTCACAATGAGTATTTATGAAAATAGTTTTAAAAAGGTCAAAGGCTTAAGGCCTAGGTTTCTAATTTGAAATAAAGTCAAAGTTTTGAAATTGATTTTTGGCTTGGTTAGAGTGGGGGGAAGAAGAGAAGGGCTATTCCTAAAGCAAACAAAGATAAGAAAGGAAAGACAAAACCCTTGGAGTTCCTTTTCTTGGAGTCATAAAGATAACTCAAGATGCTCCTTTCTTTTGGACTTAGCACACAAACAAGCAATCAATAATTGAATTCAAGCTCCTAGGACCTCTATTTGGCTTGGCTCTTAACTTGGCAACTCATGACAATGGTCCTCTTTTCACAATCTCAAGGTGGGATCCCTATCACACAAAAACACACATAAAAAAGCTCATAACACAATAAAGGGAATGGACAAAGAATAAGTTTGAAAGAGAAGTCCTTTGAGACCAACTTTGAATTTTAGCATTCTAAAGGCATGAGGCCTAGTTACTCTTCAACAAATTTTGCATTCTAAAGGCATGAGGCCTAGTTGCTCTTGAACTCCTTTAAGCATAGGTAAATTCTAATTCTAAGTCCTTTCTCCTTTTGCATTTGGTTCACACAAAACAAACACAAAGCAAAACAAAATAGCAATATACTTATATACAATAATGGGCTCAAATGAGCAAAAGAAAAATGACATAAACATAAAATATATGCTCAAGTGAGCAAAGTGAAAATCAATATGAATAATGAGCAAGAAATAAATGACATTAAAAATAAATGGCAAGAAATTAAATGCTCAAAGTAAAGTTAGTAGTTAGTAAGGTTATGTTAGCTTGTCGTAAGACAATGTAGCGCTATGTTAAGCCATCGTAAGTGGACTAATGTAGTAATCACACCTATCTGAGGCCGGTCAATAAAAATATAGACAAAGAACACAAGTTAGAGATCATGACTAGTAAGCCAAGCTTCATAAACTTGTCATGCCAAACAAAAGGGGAATGGCCTTGTATTGACTTTTAGTTATTTGCTTGACCAAGAAGCAACCTATCTTGGACACAAAACAACTCACTTGATCATGGATCAAGTTGAGTTTGGTTTGGATCAAAGAAGGTTAAACTTCTCATTTGTCAAGACCAACTTCAAGACTTTAACTCATTGGCCATTGATGGAAAGAAAGGGATGAAGATGAGAGGGAGAGAAAAAGAAGACAATAATCAAATCCAATTGATCAAATGTGAATCAAATCAACATCAACCAATACCAAACAAAAGAGAAATGAAGATAACAATTCAAAGAGTCAATGGTATTTTTTTGGTATTTTTTGAATTAAAATAAAATGCAAATAAGAAATAAACAAACAAGGTTGAACCTCAAATTCAATTCAAATCAACTTCAACAAGTCCAATTAAATTCTCATAGGTTAAACATGGTCAAGCAAACTTTGATTAATTTTCTCACAAATTTTTGAAACCAGAAAGTATTTAAAATCAATTAAAAACAATTAAAAATAGCATAACATGAATTAAAATCTCAAATAATCTCAAATCAAATAAGAAATTTATGAGACTATTTTTCATTGACTTATCATGATCCATAAATGCTATGAAAATATTTTTGGATTTTTTAAAAGTCAGAATGTATTTTAAAATGAATTAAAACTATTAAAAAACAAGTAATTCATAAAAAACATCAAATGAAGTCACAAAAATAATTAAAAATCATAATATGAAACTAGATTTTTCTAGAAATTTTTTGGAATTGGTCTAATATTTTTCTGACTTCAAATGAATTTTTAATGAATTTTTGAAAATCAAATGAATTAACTGAAAATAAAAAGAAAATGGAATAAATGGAAAAAAGCGCAGCCACATGATGCATTCATTAATTGACGTGGCGCTCATGGATGGTCCAGATCATAGGGAACACGATGTGCTTGAGTCAAACACGCTACAACATGCATTAAATGAAGTAATGATAATGGATGATCAAGATTAGAATGTGGAAACCAAATCCAAGGGCCAGGAGGATGCACACGTGCTGCTGGTGGTGGAAATCACCATCTTCTCCGGCCAGACAACAAATTTCGGCCACCAGTTGCAGGAAATAAAATCTCAATGAAAATTAAAAACAAGGCCATGGAAATGAAGCTCGTGTGATAGAGATCATCACTGTACCAATGGATCTCCCTCACTCTTTCTATATTGGGAGAAATGTGAAGGAGAAAATCATGGTGTTCATACTGAATGTTCATGAAATGATGAATTGAAAGCACCAATGGCTTGCCTCAAGTGTGAGGACTTCATAAAACCACAGAAACACAAGAATGCTACATTGAATTAAGAGTTCTAGATCCAAAAAGTTTGAGAATGAACCTTCAAATGGATGAACTTCTGGCCACGAATCCTTCGAGATCCTTGCTCCTCTTTGATCCTTGGATGTAGTGGAAGTGAAAGGTTAAGGAATTAGGCTTTAAAACTCAGCTAATGATACTGAATTTCAAGCTCGAAAGTGTGAATTTTTTTTGAATGATTCCTTTGGTATGGCTATGGTTTCAACTCTGCAGCACTTCAGATCTCCAAAAGGTTGATGAATGAAGCTCATGGCGCCTCTATTTATAGCTGAATATGGTTGAATCCCACGCTTCTTTCATGTGCATGACATTTTGAATTTGGATGCATGGGCCTGTGCAAGCGTGTGGAGGGCCCAATGATAAATGCAAAAGCTTGCTGAGATCAAGTGAAGGGCAAATGGTCATATGCATTGGACTGGACAAGCTTGCATATTCAAGTTTCATCATAAAATACCAAAATGCATATAAATGGAAATGAATTCGAAACTCACAAATGGTGAATCCAAAAGAGTAATGTGAGTAATGTTTGGAAAGACTTTGAAATAAGGGACAAAAGTCATGTTGGGAAAAAATTCATTTGACATGTGCAAATTGATGAAAACTGGCTGTGAAAATTCAAGTACAAAACATATTCAAGTCATTTTGAAAAAGTTAACCAAACAAGCTTAATCAAACCCCTATATCCTCATGATACAAGCTTCAAATGGAAAAACCTCCAACATTAACATTTTAAATCCCTTCAATATAGTCAATCTAGACTCAAAGTTTGCATCATTTGGATTTTATATGACAAAGTTATAGGCATTTGATGTTGGGTACTTTTTCAAATTCAATGAATTGGGTCCAAGATGACCTATAATGTTTTGTATTATCACATGTATTTATTTTAGGATTATGAAATTTTGTCAAAATAACATTTGAAGTATACATATCTAGATTTCCAATTCATTTGGTCTCACCTCAAAATCATAAAAATTAAGGAAGTTATGCCCTTGGTAAGTTGACCCAAAATTAGGGTTTCAGTCAAAATGACCTATACTGTTTTGAAATGCATGATGACCTTCCAAGTTTCAAATGGATTGTTTATGAACATGAAAGTTTATCATATGGTTATTAGGAACATTTTTCATCTTGGGGTCATCTTCATTTGACAAACACATCAAAAGTTGTATCTCATTAGTGCTCAGCTTAGTCAGATGACTTGACTGGTCAAATTTTTCAAGGCCAAACTTCCAATCTTGATGAATAAATGATTGAGGGGCCTCAAATAGGCTCATATATGCATAAAATGATGAATGAAAGAACTTAACTTGATTAAATTTGATCAGAGGTTGAGATTGCTTCATGGGCAAGGCATAGTCAAAGCATAGTGAAATTAGGGTTTCCTTGGGAAACAATCTTCAAGATCTTTGGTTTATCTTGATCAAATTGGCAAATTGAGATACTTGGGAGACAAATATGATGATTATGAGCTTTGTGGACCATTGTCATGCTTTTTCTCATCTTCATCTAGCCATTTCATTGGGCTTAGGAGCCTCCTAGGAGCATTGTGGAGCACATGATCACTTGAGCTTCAAAACAAAAAGAGTTAGTGACATATTTTTATACTTTTGGTTAGTAATCAAATAAGAAAAGCAATAATATACAATACAAGCATGCTTGGTGGTCTCAAAACACTCAAACAAGCTCCAACCCTAGGGTTAAGGAGCCAAACATGCTATGATCCTTAAGGCAATGCACTTGTGCAATAACATGATGCCATGAGGGATCTTAGGGTCAAAATTAGGGTCTTACAGATGCCCCTATTTAAGGTCATTCTAGCCGGAGATATGAAGGTTAAAATCTTCGTCTCGACGAGATAGAATGAGCTTAAATAATAACAAAGAGACGAATTTTGGTCCCTAAGAGACCTCATGATGCAAATGCATGCATGGAAAAATAAAATCTTCATGGTGAATAATTGCCACGAAGGAAAAGAAATCGGGAGAAACTGCAAATTCATAGGAGTAACACACTCACTAGGGAGAAAGATATTATGGGGGGAAATAAGGTAAAAAATGCATGAGCAAGTCACGACTTGAAAACCATCTGGGAGACAAGAAGGGATTCCACGAAAATAAATCGATGGAAAAACTCGAGCTGACGCAAAGATGCATGTATTGGGGAATATGCCAATACAGCAAAACTATCTACAAAGGATACATCGGATAAAAATCCGGACTCAGACGGGGAAATCCACAAAGGGCTCAGCTGAGGAAGAAACAACAAGATATTACCGGTTACTGGGTAATAAACTCAAAGTGAGACATGTCATCAAAACACCGGTTACTGGGTGAGAGAACAACACGCTCAGGGAGAAAGAATATCTAAGACCGGTATAAGGGTGAAAGATATCAATCATCCAAAACATCTAAGGAGGACCCAAAAGGCACATCTCAACTCAAAAAAATATGACTCCACAGGGGACAAAAAGTCGTAATAGGGAGCAGAAGGAAGGAACACCAGGGATACCGGTTACTGGGTATATAATAGATGACCAACCAGGCGTGAATTGGGAACATATCCAAGACACTCATCATCTGAAAGGAGGGATGAAAAAGCAAACTCAACTTACAGGATGTACATTCGATTCCACAAGGAAATACAAATCTTACTCGACTGAGGAAGAAAAAGACTTCGACTGAAGAGCGCATGAGATATATTATCTACTACCGTTATATGGGTAAAACGTAGGTAACATACTCGCATGGAAGATTATCCACAACCGGTTACTGGGTTAATAAAGGATAAATCGACCGAAAAGAAAGGACATCGGGATGCCTGTTACTGGGTATAAAATGATGACCAATCAGAAGGAGAAACAATCATCACCAAACAAGGGTAAATGAAAGATGACTCGTTAGGGATAAATTGCCTGACAGAAGCAATTATCCAAGAGATATATTGCCGGTTACTGGATGGTATACTCAAAAACGAAGGAATATTAATACCGATTACTGGGTAAAGATAACCAATCAAAGAGGGGATTACATCTACCTGTTACTGGGTAGAAAACCACAGAAATAGGACTTACAACTACCGGTTACTGGGTAGAAGGCCACAGAAATAGGACATACAACTACCGGTTACTGGGTAGAAGGCCACAAAGTCCGCTGGGGAAAAGGATGAACAATTACTGGTTACTGAGCAATTGAACAACTGAACCACAGGGAACTGCAGGGGATAATAAGCAAAGAAAACCAATCTAGGAACAAACTAGAAAGACACAAGCAAACAAGATTCAACCCGATGAGGATATAACTCAGGGGAGTAATTCCTATCCCAATACACAACTGGGGAGGAAATTGAAACAATAATCATCCCCGAGGACATAACTCAGTGGGGGAAGAAAAAGATAGACACTTTCTGCTTACGGGGCTGACTCTATATGGAGAGATCAAACACAAACATCTGCTTGGGGAGGAATATTTCACCAATAGCATGAGATAACGAGCAAAGATATATGGCAAAGAATGCAATCATGAATATCTAAATGCTATGATTATGCATGTATATGCATGATTTGTGTATGATTAATGCTGACAAACAGACATATCTAACACAAACAAGTCCAAGAATCAATGAGCAAACACTCGGAAAACATCTCGACAAGAAGGGCAAAGCCTACTGGAGAACTCAAGCCTGGGCACAACCCGAGAAGGATGAAAATAAATCATCAGGGATATCAAACCCTAAAGCTGCACTCGCTGAGGATACAAAGAAGATGTATTCAGGAGCAGTGAACAGAGAACTCAACTCTGATGGGGATTATCTATGGAATAGGAGTAAACAAGGGAAGACTTCCAGGAGCAAGGAATCCTAACAAAAGGAAGATGCAGAAAATCTAGCGGGGAGTTTCCATCAACTCTCATGGGGATAGGCAGCTAAAACAATAAGATCCAGTGGAGAAGAAACTCTACTGGGGAAGCTTATCAAGGAATGATGTGAAACTCCACGGGGAACAACCACCAATCAGCTATTCATCAATCAAAACACTCCCTTCTAATTGCTGGAGAGGAAACTCTACAAAGGGGGAAATAACATTTTTCTCCACTGGGGAAGGAAATAAACATCTTCACCACCATCTTTCAAATGCTAGAAGAAATCTTCAGACTCAGAGGAGATATAAACGTCAAACTCTGATCTGGAAACCTTACTGGGGACATGCTGCAAATGCTCTTGAGGGAACCACCCAGGCTGGAGAGGTTGGAAATGGATCCATCATCCACAAGTGACATACCGGGGATACTTCTTTTCAAAATAAATTAAAAGGAAAACAAACCCTTCATCAACTGGAGACTTCACTGGGGAAATTATTATCACATGCTCACACTCCTGGAGATTCCTACTCAGGCTGGGGAAAGACGATCTTCCTCATGAGTAAACAGTGAGGCAAGGAAAATTCTCAACTCAAAGCATACCAACTTTTATCAATCTATAAGGGATTTTAGGTCAATCCATACAAGGGATGACAACCCTATAATTGATAAAACACAAATGCTAGTGCCTGATATAGAGGGATACACGTCTCTAAAAGATCAAGGCAAGAACTGGAACAGAAGGGATCATCCACACAACCAATCATGGATTGCTAAGACTCCGCGGGGGAAACAAGCATGTATGCACAAACAAACTATTTGGGAATGCGTTGGATGAACGTCCATAAATTCTGCTAGGGGAAAGCAATCCAATAAGATAGATCAATCCACTGCCATCAAAGAGAACTTCTCATATTAGATTCTCTGGGAAGCTGATGATGTATCATTCTTTCTGCGCTCGCTGAGGAGACAACTTGAAAGCTGATGAAGAGGATATAAAAAAAATGCCAGAATATGAATAAATGTCTTACCTTTTGGTAATCATACTATCCTTGGGAAAGCACTGAGGACATTCCACTTAACCTTACAGTCATTGTGAATGTTCATTTTGTTTAAAACAGTTTATTTATGAAAACTTTATTTGTTTAAAACAATTATATTTATCAATTAAAACATGTAAACATTTGTTCAACATAAACAAATAAGAGTGCAAAGAATTGGATAAAGGCTCAAATTTATTTAAAGGAATGGTAGTCCGCAAATGGCGAGACTCCATGGATCTTTACAAAATTTGAAATTAGTGATATATATGGAAAAGGGCTACATTGAACATAATGACTGTTTCTCCACCAACTCTGAATCCACTGTATTCGAAACTTCAGTTGATGATGACTGAGCGAGAATCTTTGATAGACGACAGCTGTAGAACAAAGTCTTGTCAGGATGCAGTTACTTGCCAAATCCCTAATTTTTTCCTAGATTGCCCCAGGGTGAGGTACTCAATCTAGCGGGATATATATTCATTTTTTTGTCTCTAACTTTTTCCTGGATCGCCCTTTCGGGTTTTCAATCCACCGAGACCCTCATTTTTGCCTAAGCCGCCCTTTCGGGTTTTCAAATTAGCGAGTTATTCTGTTTTTATTTTTTAGGCGAAGTATTTCTTGACTGCATATGAATTCACAGGACGAGTGAAATCCTCCCCATCCATAGTTGTAAACAACAAAGCACCACCTGAAAAGGCTTTCTTAACAACGTATGGACCTTCATAGTTTGGAGTCCACTTGCCCCTGGAATCGGGTGCGAAAGACAAGACTTTCTTGAGCACGAGGTCACCTTACCGAAACACACGAGGCTTGACCTTCTTATCAAAGGCTTTCTTCATCCTTTGTTGATATAACTGACCATGACACATGGCATTTAATCTCTTCTCTTCAATCAAATTCAGCTGGTCATAACGACTCTGAACCCATTCAGCTTCAGTCAACTTGGCCTCCATCAAGACTCTCATTGACGGGATCTCGGCCTCCACGGGGAGCACATCCTCCATGCCATATACAAGAGAGAAATGGGTTGCCCTTGTTGAAGTGCGGACAAATGTACGATAACCATGCAAAGCAAATGACAGCATCTCATGCCAATCTTTGTACGTAATAACCATCTTCTGAATAATCTTCTTGATGTTCTTGTTAGCAGCTTCAACAACCCCATTCATCTTGGGTCTATAGGGAGAAGAATTATGATATGCAATCTTGAACTCGCTACACAGCTCTTTCATCATCTTATTGTTCAAGTTAGATCCATTATCAGTAATGATCTTGTCTGGAACACCATACCGACATATGATTTTATTCTTGATAAACTTCACAACCACCTGCCTGGTCACATTTGCATACGATGCCGCTTTAACCCACTTGGTGAAGTAATCAATGGCTACGAGAATAAAACGGTGACCGTTCGATGCCTTAGGTTCAATCATGCCAATCATGTCAATTCCCCACATGGAGAAAGACCATGGTGAGGAAATAACATTCAGAAGTGTCGGGGGAACATGAACCTTATCCGCATAAATCTGACACTTGTGGCATTTCTTCACAAACTTACAGCAGTCAGACTCCATTGCCAGCCAATAGTAGCATGCTCTCAACATCTTCTTTGCCATAACATGTCCATTGGAATGATTACCAAATGAACCCTCATGGACTTCAGTCATCAACAGGTCTGCTTCGTGTCTACCCACGCATCTGAGCAAAACCATGTCAAAATTCCTCTTGTAAAGCACATCACCATTAAGGTAGAAACTGCCAGATAATCTCCTCAAAGTCTTCTTATCTTGAACAGATGCCTCAGGCGGGTAAGTCTGACTTTGAAGAAAACACTTGATATCATAATACCATGGCTTATCATCTTTCACCTCTTCAACTGCAAACATATGAGCTGGTCTATCCAAGTGCATCACGTTAATATTTGGGACTTCATTCCAATAATTGACAGCAATCATTGACGCAAGCGTAGCGAGAGCATCCGCCATCCGATTCTCATCTCGAGGAATATGATGGAAGTCAACCTTAGTAAAGAAAGTTGAAATCCTCATCGCATAATCTCTATATGGGATGAGGCCAGGCTGATTCGTCTCCCATTCACCCTTAATCTGATTAACAACAAGGGCCGAATCACCATAAATATCAAGATGTTTGATCCTAAGATCAATACATTCTTCCAAACCCATAATACAAGCCTCATACTCCGCCATATTATTCGTGCATTTGAAAGTTAGCCTTGCTGTAAAAGGAAAATGTGTGCCTTGAGGAGTAATAATCACTGCCCCAATACCATTTCCATACTGGTTGACAACACCATTGAACACCATACCCCATCGGGAACTGGGCTCTGGCCCTTCATCGAGCGTAGGCTCATCACAATCTTTCATTTTCAAATACAGAATCTCCTCATCAGGGAAGTCATATTGCACAGACTGATAATCTTCAATTGGTTGATGCGCCAAATGATCAGCCAAGATACTACCTTTAATAGCTTTTTGAGCTCGATACTCAATATCATACTCAGATAACAGCATCTGCCAACAGGAAATTCTCCCAGTTAAAGAAGGCTTCTAAAAGATATACTTGATCGGATCCATTTTGGATATCAACCAAATTGTATGATTCAACATATACTGGCATAAACGCTTAGCAGCCCAAGCCAAAGCACAACATGTCTTCTCAAGCATTGAATACGGAGACTCACAGTCGGTGAACTTCTTACTTAAGTAGTATATTGCATATTCTTTCTTTCCTGATTCATCTTGCTGACCAAGGACACAACCCATGGAATCATCAAGCACAGTCAAGTACATAATCAATGGTCTCCCTTCGATAGGCAGAGACAGAATCGGAGGCTCGAACAAATACTCTTTGATACTGTCAAAGGCCTTTTGGCAATCCTCGGTCCAATCATGATGCTGATCTTTCCGGAGGAGCTTGAATATAGGCGCACATGTGGCAGTCATGTGGGAGATGAATCTCGAAATGTAATTCAAGCGGCCAAGAAAACCTCGGACTTACTTCTCAGTTTTGGGTGCAGGCATCTCTTGTATTGCTTTGACCTTGGCAGGATCAACTTCAATACCTCTCTCGCTGACAATAAAACCCAATAACTTGCCGGAACGGACTCCAAATGTACACTTGTTCGGGTTCAAGCGGAGCTTGTACTTTCTCAAACGCTGGAAAAGCTTCAACAAGTGCTCTACATGTTCAACTTCCGTTTTCGACTTTGCAATCATATCATCAACATATACCTTGATCTCTTTGTGCATCATATCATGAAACAAGGTAGTCATAACACGTTGATACGTGGCTCCGGCGTTCTTCAAACCGAAGGGCATCACTCGATAACAGAATGTTCCCCAAGGTGTGATGAATGTTGTCTTCTCCATATCCTCGGGTGTCATTTTAATCTGATTATAACCGGAAAATTTGTCCATAAATGAAAAGACATTGAATTTAGTCGTATTGTCTACCAACATATCAATGTGTGGTAGAGGAAAATCATCTTTTGGACTAGCTATATTCAAGTCACGGTAATCCATACACATTCGGACTTTTCCATCTTTCTTAGGTACATGCACAATATTGGCCACCCATTGAGGATATGTAGAAGTCACCAGAAACCCCATATCAATTTGCTTCTGAACTTCTTCTTTAATCTTCACTGCCATATCAGGATGAGTTCTTCAGAGCTTTTGCTTCACAGGCACATACTCAGGCTTCAACGGCAAGAAATGTTGCACGATATCAGTATCTAGACCAGGCATGTCTTCATATGACCAGGCAAAGACGTCGACATATTCTCGTAGCAACTCAATCAACCCCTTCTTAATAGACTCTTCAAGGAGTGCCCCAATCTTCACTTCACGAATGCAATCTTCAGACCCCAAGTTGACTGTTTCTAGATTCTCAAGATATGGTTGAATGATCTTCTCCTCATGCTCAAGCAGACGGGTAATCTCATTAGGAATCTCTTCAACATCATCTTCTTCTGCCTCAAATACAGGGAACTCAAAGTTGGGGGATGGTGTTGGATCATTATGTTCAATAGGGTTGATTAACTTGCATAATGATTTTGAGTATAAAAGAGATTTCAGAATTCAAACAAGGCAAATCATTATGCAGATGAAAAGATTGATTTTATTCTCTTTTTTAGGGTTTTATAGTGGTCACCAATTTCATGCAAAATGCAAAAAGGAAAAATAATTTGAGAAAACAAACATTTAACATGCGATTATTGAATGAATATCATTGTATTAATCAATTATGCCAACAATGTCTTCACTTCTCCTTTTGGCATAGGAGAAGGGTTTTTAAACAAAATGAACACATTACGTTGACTTATGGATAACTGTTGGAACATCCACAGCGACCCAATTATTGCAGATTCCTCCAGGTATGACAAAGTTGCTAAGGTCTTCCTCTTCATATTCTTCAACGATGGCAACAACTTCTTGATCTTCAACGGTGTGGATGAAACCTCCACTCTGAAACATCCCAAGATCATTAGAAACACCAGAAGAATACCCTATACCAGCCCGTGACTTATTATCTTCCATCTTTATCATTTTCCCCAAACTAGCAGTTGCACCATGCTCGACGGCCAACTTCGCGTCATTATAGGAGACAAATGAAGAAAGTCCTTTCCTAGAAGGCTCAGTAATAGACAAGGCTTGGAACGGAGTCCCAACCTCATCCTCAACATCAATGTAGGAAAAGGAAGATAAATGGATGACCAAGAGAGCCTTCTCTCCCCTTATCACCACCAACTTCTTGTTCTTAACGAACTTCAACTTTTGGTGTAGGGTGGATGTCACGGCGCCCGCCTCGTGAATCCATGGTCTACCGAGAAAACAACTGTATGACGGATGCATATCCATAACTTGGAAAGTGATCTGGAAATCACTAGGTCCAATTTTGATCGGGAGGTCTAATTCACCAATCACAGTGTTACGCGATCCATCAAAAGCTTTCACTACCACTCCACTCTGCCTCATGGGAGGCCCCTGGTATGAAAGTTTGGCAAGAGTGGACTTTGGCAATACATTGAGTGATGACCCTGTGTCCACCAACACATTGGACATGGCATCGTCTTTACAGTTCATGGAAATATGTAAAGCCAAATTATGGTCTTTTCCCTCCTCGGGAAGATCATCATCACAGAAGCTTAAATTGTTGCAGGCAGTTATATTTGCAACAATGCTATCAAACTGCTCAATCGTGACAATGTGATCCACGTATGCCATGTCCAACACCCTTTGCAACGCTTCACGGTGTGGCTCTGAATTCATCAACAAAGATAGGACAAATATCTTTGATGGAGTTTGAAGCAACTGCTCCACAACATTGTACTCACTCCTCTTGATGAGCCTCAACATCTCATCACCATCCTCTCTTAACATGCCAGACTGGCCAACTAGGATAAGAGCTTTAACAGATTTGACAACAACAGGGTCAACACCCTTCACAACAGGAGTAGAATGATTTGAAGAAGAAGTCCCCACGGGACCAACATGATTAACAAAATCTCTCTTCACGGCGTCTTCGTGGGATTTTGGCTGAGCCGAGAAAACACGACCACTACGGGTCACTCCACTAACTTCGGAAATGCTTACGACAGAGGTTGAGGGCAACGACACCTCCTTCCCATCTTCCAGCATGACAACATTATAACGGTACGGGACCGCTTTATCTGATACATATGGGACATGGCCCGCTGGCTTGATCACAAGAGTTGGCACCACCTTCTTCTTGCTGCCATCATACTTAATGACAACAGGATCAGGAATTTTGAATACTGGAGTGATAACATCAACTTCACCCTCATTACAATTTTGAAGTATCTCAATCATCCCTTGGTTCAACATCTCTTGGATGTCCTTTCTCACTTTGCGACATCCTCTTTCATTGATAGTGCACACCTGGAACCTATCATGATTATGCTCATAATGACTGTGCTCACACAACAACTTATGCATCTCTACCAAGGACTGCCTTATGTCATTCACATAAAGGACTTTATACTTGCCAGGGCACCCCTGAACTATGTTGACAGCTGCCTTCCCATGCTCGGGCAATGGGTTCTTCTTCACATTCGGGCCTACATCTTCAAAGAATAGTATCCCGCTCCTCACAAGGTCTTGCACCTTGGTCTTCAAAGGAAAACAATTCTCCACATCATGTCCGGGCGCACCGGAATGATACACACAGTGAAG
Source organism: Lathyrus oleraceus (assembly GCF_024323335.1). NCBI lineage: Eukaryota > Viridiplantae > Streptophyta > Magnoliopsida > Fabales > Fabaceae > Lathyrus > Lathyrus oleraceus. The sequence goes on along the minus strand of NC_066584.1, from coordinate 318,956,807 downwards.
TTCGGGCTTATACCACCATTGAGGATTGGTCGACACAGTAGGAGGATCTCGCGGAGTTATCAACTTCCTATCGATTAAGGAAGGATAAAGTTCAGCATAGGTCATAGGAATTGGGTCAAAAGTCATCCTGTTCCTATCATAGTTATTGGTGCTGGTGTTGTTATTATTGCGAGGCTGGTAAGCCTATTGTTATTGATGATGTTGTTATTGTGGTTGTTGAGCTTCTCCGAAAGCAAGTGCTATATGAGCCATCTGGTGTTGGTTAACAGTTGGTCGGACCTCTTTCCTCCTCACAGAGGGCCTTCTCTTGACATGGGAAGAAACAACATGAGTCTCCCCTTCTTTCTTCCTGGAAAATCCTCCATATTTCTTTGCCGAAGAGCTATCATCACGGGACAGTCGTCCTTCACGGACCCCCTCTTCTAGCCTCATCCCCATATTTACCATTTCGGTAAAGTCCGAGGGAGCACTAGCAATCATGCGCTCATAGTAGAAAGAGCTCAAAGTCTTCAGAAAGATCTTTGTCATCTCCTTCTCCTCCAAGGGTGGCACTACCTGAGCTGCCAATTCTCGCCACCTCTGGGCATATTCCTTGAAGGTCTCCTTGTGTTTTTGGGACATCGCCCTCAGCTGATCTCTGCCCGGAGCCATGTCCATGTTGTATTTATATTGTTTCACAAAGGCCTCTCCAAGATCATTGAAAGTGCGGATGCTTGCACTCTCTAGCCCTATATACCAACGGAATGCAGCACCTGTCAGGCTATCCTGAAAGTAGTGAATCAGCAGTTGATCATTATCTGTTTGGGTCGACATCTTGCGAGCATACATCACAAGATGGCTGAGCGGACACGTGTTTCCCTTGTACTTCTCAAAGTCAGGCACTTTGAGTTTGACTGGGATTTTCACGTTGGGCACCAAGCACAATTCAACACCACTCTTCCCAAAAAGGTCCTTGCCTCTCAAAGTTTTCAACTCCTTGCGCAACTCAAGAAATTGATCTTTCATCTCGTCCATCTTTTCATATACGTCCGGGCCCTCAGACGGCTCAGAATGATAGATGGTGTCTTTCACACGAGGCAAGGTATGCACTACAGGTGGCGGTACAGACAGAACCGGGCTAGATGCCGGCATAGAAGCAAAGGTGGGAGAGAAACCCACTGGCACGAAGTTGGATGGCATTCCCCAAGGGAATCCAGCAGGCATACTAGGAGAAAAATGAGCGGTGGCGACAGGCACTGTTGAGGTAACCACTTCAGAGATGACTGTCCTCGCGGGAGGAGTTGGAGAAGCTTGACTTTGCACGGCAAGAACTGACTCTATAGTCAACCTGTCAATATCTTCTTTCAGATCTCTGTTTTCTTGTTCGAGGTGTTCCATGATCTTCTGATGATTTGCTCGGGTGTTGTACCGGTGCGTCAGCTTTTCTTCAAAATAAATGAAGAGCAAAGAGTTAGACCATTGTATCAAGAGCTCGGAATCAAAACCTGCTTATGCATATGATGCATGCAATGCTTGTGCATATGATTTGTTTTTTATCAGAGGAACTTTATAAAGATCTATTTGCAAATGTTTTGAAAATATTGACCTTTTTTAAGACATATATGGAATACTCATAGAAATAAAATATTTGGAAACTTTTTACACCAAAGAAGTAGTACAGTCTCGGTAACCAAATACAATACAAGAGAAAAGGAGAGTAAACATCCTATGGAGCCCTAGAAGTAATCGTCCAAAGCCTTCGAGATCGGAAGATACGTCGCACAAAGCCTCTTCACCTCTCTCTCATAAGCTGCTTCCATGTCGGCCTTCTCCTTGGCGAGCTGATCGTATCTCTTCTTCCAAAACCTAGACGAGTGAGGAAGGAGAGAAGTAACCACATCATCAGGCTCATAAATAACCTGATGCTCTAGAAACTCGATCACTGCATCTTTATCCTTGAGCTGCTGAAGAAGCTCCTCACGCTCACGAACCCAAGCACGCGATCAATCTTCGTTTCTCAACTCCTCTACTTCTTGATTAGGGAGGGTTGAAGGCCCAACTATAATCATAGGGGTAGGTCTCGGATACTCGTACGACATGCGGTATTCAAGAGCTCTCTTCCTTACCCAAGAGGTGTAAGGCTCCAAAGCAACACAATTCTTCGGACCAAGCTCATTCCTCCCTTTCCTATGAACCTTGCGCCAGGCGCGAACCATTATATCCTTCAAGTTTTGGGGATCTTTACCCTCTTTAAAGAATAATCCTTCCAATGAAATGTTGTTAGGTTTATCATTTAAGGGGAACCCAAGCTGACGGCAAGCCAAAGCGGGGTTGTAGTTAATTCCACCACATGTACCAAGAAGAGGTACATTGGATAACTCACCATAAGAGTCAATAATTTGAATGCCATCATAAACACGATTATACCAAGAGATATCATCATTAGTGAGAGACATAAGTCTCGTGGACCACCGTAGACATCCCTTGTTCTCCTTGAAGGCAAGCGTCTGAGGCAAGTGCGAAATAAACCACTTGTACAACAGAGGCAGACAACATACGATGGAACCACCACCCTTCGCATTCCTCATATGCAAAGAGAAATAAGTGTCACCCAACAGAGTTGGAAAAGGATTAAGAGAAGAGAAAATCCTAATAGCGTTCACATCCACGAAGTTGTCGATGTTGGGAAATAACACTAGCCCATAGATGAGGAGTACAAATATGGCTTCAAAAGCTTCCTTACTCATGGCCTTCCCAAACAAAGTAGCTTTGGCAATCAGAAAATCAGACGGGAGACCTTGAACTCTACCCTTGGTAGTCACATTGGCAGCAATGTCAGATACATCCACATGAAGCATGTCAGCAATGTCTTGAGAAGACATAATCTTCTCCCAACCACTGAACGGAAACTGGTCAAGAATAGGTATACCCACATGATAAGCATACTCCTTCAATGTAGGCAAAAGCTGGAAATCCGGAAAAGTGAAGCATCGATACAAAGGATCGTAGAACTGCACCAACACACTCATCAGACCCTTATCCACCTTAGTAGAAAGAATAGAAAGAAGCTTCCCATGGCGAGCTTTGAACTCCAAAGGCTCTAATACATAAGATGCCAAACTCCTTAACTCTTTCAAGTCGGGTTGTCTGAAACTGTACTTCTTCGTATTCCTTCTTTGCTTATCCATGTCTAAATTTTTTGCAAATAGACCTCTTAAGTTCCTTGTAAAATCTTTATTGTTGATGAAATGAATGCGAATGAATGCATGAATGCATGGATGCAACAAACACACTCAAGGATCAAGCAAGTCACACCACACAAAGGTCACGGGATGGCTCAAGTCATCATCAATATCAATCATCCATTTTGGTGGATTATGATTTACACCTTATCAACATCCAAGTTCCATTGATATTGAGGATATATGAGAACAGATCGACCGCGAATCATGGGTTTGTTGTAAGTCACGAGCATGGAGTCTCGGTTAGGAACCACCCAACAGGAGTGTACTATGGTTAAACCTGACGATCATGTTCTAAAAGGTTCCCATAGTCATCATCTCATCTTTCGGATATTATCGGATAAAACGACTACTCGTCCTCCAAAAATATTCTCAGGAGGGACTCTTATGAGTGTAGTATCGCGTAACAATCGCCTTAAGTCTTACACTTGAACGACCTTCGCACTACGTTCTAAAATAGGCCAAGATGGGCTAGGTATCTAAGGTCCTTGGCTTCTAGGGTTTCTATTGGAAAGAGAAATGCCTAACCACGACTACTCGTGTGACATTAGTGATCCCAATAAAAACCTCCACCAAGTGAATGGACTTGCAAACCAACTTGTTAAGGAATAACTCCACACAAGTCAACAAGACTATGCCATTCTCCTATCATAAGTGCACTCGAGTTCGAGTGTAGAACTCATCTCACAAGAAACCACCAAGCATAAAAGAAATTAATATATTAAGCAATTCATACATTACAAACAGTACATTCATCCCAAATTTGCACAAAAATATGCCACACATAAATATAAACATACAACACATACAAGCAAAAAGTATGCTAAACCCACTAGAGAAGATCCCCAGCAGAGTCGCCACTTTTCTGTAGCGGGGTTTTCGTTACCTTTAGGTTTATGAACTAAACCAAAAGTAAACATACAATTCGAGTCGCCACCGCACTTTTATTTGTCCAAAGGAAAGGCTAAAAAGCGAACAAAAGCCAAGTAAGAAGTTTTTCAAATCAAAAACTAATAAAAATGTCAGAGATCTAGGTAAGGGGGTTGGTTATAAAATGGGAAGGTTTTACGCACCCAAAACATCCTTAGTACTCTAAGGGACCCTTTTTGCAAATATGTGTTGTAGGTTGGTATTTGTGAAAAGATTTGTACAAAAGATTGGAGGGATGAGAAGAGAATAGGTTATATTTACAAATTTTGTTGTTTGAATGGATGAACCCATTGCCTACGTACCATCACAAAGGAGGATCAAAACCTCGTAGTTCGGGATAAAAATCTCAAAGATTGGTGAATTGATTTTAATCAAAAGCCTTAAGGTCTTTTGTTATCAAAGGGAGAAAACTCAATCTAAACCAACAATCCACCATGTGAGGAAGGCTTCAACATACTAGTGAGGGGTTAACCCTATAATAAGCATGGAAGACTTATAATCCAACACTAAGGATGAGGTGAAATTTACATCAACCACTATGATAATTCAAACCTATGACTAATGTTTTTGATTTTTTTTTAACAAAGTGGCCATTGGAACCACAAAACAACTTGAAATGGGTTGTATTCACAAGTTAGACTTATTTACAAAATGAAGTCAAAGTTGGATTAAAGTTTATTCACAATGAGTATTTATGAAAATAGTTTTAAAAAGGTCAAAGGCTTAAGGCCTAGGTATCTAATTTGAAATAAAGTCAAAGTTTTGAAATTGATTTTTGGCTTGGTTAGAGTGGGTGGAAGAAGAGAAGGGATATTCCTAAAGCAAACAAAGATAAGAGAGGAAAGACAAAACCCTTGGAGTTCCTTTTCTTGGAGTCATAGAGATGACTCAAGATGCTCCTTTGTTTTGGACTTAGCACACAAACAAGCAATCAATAATTGAATTCAAGCCCCTAGGATCTCCATTTGGCTTGGCTCTTAACTTGGCTAGTCATGACAATGGTCCTCTTTTCACAATCTTAAGGTGGGATTCCTATCACACAAAAGCACACATCAAAAAGCTCATAACACAATAAAGGGAATGGACAAAGAATAAGTTTGGAAGAGAAGTCCTTTGAGAACAACTTTGAATTTTAGCATTCTAAAGGGATGAGGCTTAGTTGCTCTTCAATAAATTTTGCATTCTAAAGGCATGAGGCCTAGTTGCTCTTGAACTCCTTTAAGCATAGGTAAATCCTAATTCTAAGTCATTTCTCCTTTTGCATTTCGTTCACACAAAACAAACATAAAGAAAAACAAAATAGCAATATACTTATATACAATAATGGGCTCAAATGAGCAAAAGAAAAATGACATAAAAATAAAATATGTGCTCAAGTGAGCAAAGTGAAAATCAATATGAATAATGAGCAATAAATAAATGACATTAAAAATAAATAGCAAGAAATTAAATGCTCAAAGTAAAGTTAGTAGTTAGTAAGGTTGTGTTAGCTTGTCATAAGACAATGTAGCGCTATGTTAAGCAATCGTAAGTGGACTAATGTAGTAGTCGCACCTATCTGAGGCCGGTCAATAAAAATATAGGCAAAGAACACATGTTAGAGATCATGACTAGTAAGCCAAGATCCATAAACTTGCCATGCCAAACAAAAGGGGAAGGGCCTTGTATTGACTTTTAGTTATTTGCTTGACCAGGAAGCAACCTATCTTGGACACAAAACAACTCACTTGATCATGGATCAAGTTGAGTTTGGTTTGGATCAAAGAAGGTTAAACTTCTCATTTGTTAAGACCAACTTCAAGACTTTAACTCATTGGCCATTGATGGAAAGAAAGGGATGAAGATGAAAGGGAGAGAAAAAGAAGACAATAATCGAATTCAATTGATCAAATGTGAATCAAATCAACATCAATCAATACCAAACAGAAGAGAAATGAAGATAACAATTCAAAGAGTCAATGGTATTTTTTTGGTAATTTTTGAATTAAAATAAAATGCAAATAAGAAATAAATAAATAAGGTTGAACCTCAAATTCAATTCAAATCAATTTCAACAAGTCCAATTAAATTCTCATAGGTTCAACATGGTCAAACAAACTTTGACTAATTTTCTCACAAATTTTTGAAACCAAAAAGTATTTAAAATCAATTAAAAACAATTAAAAATAGCATAACATGAATTAAAGACTCAAATAATCTCAAATAAAATAAGAAATTTATGAGACTATTTTTCATTGACTTATCATGATCCGTAAATGCTATGAAAATATTTTTGGATTTTTTAAAAGTCAGAAAGTATTTTAAAATGAATTAAAACTATTAAAAAACAAGTAATTTATAAAAAATATTAAATGAAGTCACAAAAATAATTAAAAATCATAATATGAAACTAGATTTTTCAAGTTTTTTTTTGAATTGGTCTCATATTTTTCTGACTTCAAATGAATTTTTGAAAATCAAATGAATTAACTGAAAATAAAAAGAAAATGGAATAAATGGAAAAAAGCGCAGCCACATGATGCATTCATTAATTGACGTGGCGCTCATGGATGGTCCAGATCATAGGGAACATGGTGTGCTTGAGTCAAACACGCAACAACATGCATTAAATGAAGTAATGACAATGGATGATCAAGATTAAGAACGTGGTAACCAAATCTAAGGGCCAGGAGGATGCACATGTGGTGGTGGTGGTGGTGGAAACCACCATCTTCTCCGGCCAGACAACAAATTCCGGCCACCAGTTGTAGGAAATAAACTCTCAATGAAAATTAAAAACAAGGCCATGAAAATGAAGCTCGTGTGATGGAGATCATCACTGTACCAATGGATCTCCCTCACTGTTTCTATATTGAGAGAAATGTGAAGGAGAAAATCATGGTGTTCATACTGAATGTTCATGAAATGATGAATTGAAAGCACCAATGGCTTGCCTCAAGTGTGAGGACTTTAGAAAACCATAGAAACACAATAATGCTACATTGAATTAAGAGTTCTAGATCCAAAAAGTTTGAGAATGAACTTTCAAATGGATGAACACCTGGCCACGAATCCTTCGAGATCCTTTCTCCTCTTTGATCCTTGGATGTAGAGGAAGTGAAAGGCTAAGGAATTAGGCTTTAAAACTCAGCTAATGATACTGAATTTCAAGCTCGAAAGTGTGAATTTTTTTTTAATGATTCCTTTGGTATGGCTATGGTTTCAACTATGCAGCACTTCAGATCTCCAAAAGGACGATGAATGAAGCTCACGGCGCCTCTATTTATAGCTGAATGTGGCTGAATCCCACACTTCTTTCACGTGCATGGCATTTTGAATTTGGATGCATGGGCCTGTGCAAGCGTGTGGAAGGCCCAATGATGAATTAAAAAGCTTGCTGAGATCAAGTGAAGGGCAAATGGTCGTGTGCATTGGACTGAACAAGCTTGCATATTCAAGTTTCATCATAAGATACCAAAATGCACATAAATGGAAATGAATTCGAAACTTACAAATGGTGAATCCAAAAGAGTAATGTGAGTAATGGTTGGAAATCTCTTGAAATAAGGAACAAAAGTCATGTTGGGCAAAAATTCGTTTGACATGTGCAAATTGATGAAAATTGGCTGTGAAAATTCAAGTACAAAACATATTCAAGTCATTTTGAAAAAGTTCACCAAAAACAAGCTTAATCAAACCCCTATATCCTCATGATACAAGCTTCAAATGGAAAAACCTCCAGCATCAAAGTTGTATATCCTTTCAAGATAGTCAATCTAGACTCAAAGTTTGCATCATTTGGATTTTCTATGACAAAGGTATGGGCATTTGAATTTGGGTACTTTTTCAAATTCAATGAATTAGGTCCAAGATGACCTATAATGTTTTGTATTATCACATGTATTTATTTTAGGATTATTAAATTTTGTCAAACATAAAATTTTAATTATACATATCAATATTTCCAATTCATTTGGTCTCACCTCAAAATCTTAAAATTTAAGGAAGTTATGCCCTTGGTAAGTTGGCCCAAAATTAGGGTTTCAGTCAAAATGACCTATAATGTTTTGAAATGAGTGATGACCTTACAAGTTGAAAATGGATTTTTTATGAACATGAAAGTTGTTAATGTGGATCTTAGTAACATTTGTTCTCTTGGGGTCATCTTCATTTGACAAACACATCAAAAGTTGTATCTCATTGGTTCCCAACTTAGTCAGATGACTTGACTGGTCAAAATTTTCAAGGCCAAACTTCCAATCTTGATGAATAAATGATTGAGGCCCCTCAAATAGTCTCATATATGCATAAAATTATGAATGAAATAACTTCCCTTGATTAAATTTGATCAGAGGTTGAGATTGCTTCATGGGCAAGGCACAGTCAAAGCACAGTGAAATTAGGGTTTCCTTGGGAAACAATCTTCAAGCCCTTTGGTTTATCTTGATCAAATTGGAAAATTGAGATACTTGGGAGAAAAATATGATGATTATGAAATTTGTGGACCATTGTCATGCTTTTTCTCATCTTCATCTATCCAATTCATTGGCCTTAGGAGCCTCCTAGGAGCATTGTGGAGCACATGATCACTTGAGCTTCAAAACAAAAAGAGTTAGTGACATATTTTTGTGCTTTTGGTTGGTAATAAAATAAGAAAAGAAATAATATACAATACAAGCATGCTTGGTGGTCTTAAAACACTCAAACAAGCCCCAACCCTAGGGTTAAGGAGCCAAACATGCTATGATCCTTGAGGCAATGCACTTGTGCAATAACATGATGCCATGAGGGATCTTAGGGTCAAAATTAGGGTCTTACAAGGATCAACTTCAATACCTTTCTCCCTGACAATAAATCCCAACAACTTACCAGAACGAACACCAAAAGTAGTCTTATTGGGATTCAAGCGGAGTTTATACTTCCTCAGGCGCTGGAATAGCTTCGACAAATGCTCAACAAGATCCTCTTCATCAATTGATTTAGCAATCATGTCATCGACATACACTTCAATCTCTTTATGCATCATATCATGAAAAATAATAGTCATTGCTCTTTGGTAAGTTGCACCAGCATTCTTTAGACCGAAATGCATCACTCTATAACAGAATGTTCCCCAGGGTGTAATGTATGTGGTCTTCTCCATATCTTCGGGTGCCATCTTGATCTGATTATAACCGGAAAATCCATCCATAAACGAAAAGACTTTGAATTTAGCAGTATTGTCTACCAACATATCAATGTGTGGCAGAGGGAAATCATCTTTCGAACTGGCTTTATTCAAATCTCTATAATCGACACACATGCGGACTTTTCCATCTTTCTTTGGTACAGGCACAATATTGGCCACCCATTGCGGATACTCAGCGGTTACAAGGAAACCGACATCGATCTGTTTCTGGACTTCCTCTTTGATCTTCACAGCCATATCAGGATGCGTTCTTCTCAACTTCTGCTAGACTGGCGGGTATTCTGGCTTCAACGGAAATCTATGCTCCACAATCTCAGAATCCAACCCAGGCATGTCTTGATAGGACCAAGCAAACACATCTGAATACTCTCGAAGAAGATCAATCAACCCCTTCTTAGCATCTAGACACAGTCGAGACCCAATCTTGACTTCCTTCACATCATCTTCGGAACCCAAGTTGACTAGCTCAATCTGCTCTTCAAACGGTTGAATAATATTTTCATCTTGCTCAAGAAGATGAGACAATTCATCACTCACTTCTACATCACTTTCCTCCTCGGCCTCAAACAGAGGGAGTTCAAATATTTGATTTCATAAAAATTGAGCAAGTTATGGCCTTGGGAAGTTGACTTTCAAATTAGGGTTTAGACAAAATGACCTATAATGTTTCAACATAGAAAATGATTTTCCAAGCAAAAATAGCTCTAGGTCTCAACATGAAAGTTGTTTGGAATGTGATTTAGAGTACGTTTTCTCTTGGAATCATTTTCATATGATGAAAATTGTAGGAAATAGGGTCTAGGGAGACCCAGTTTTGATAAGATGAATTCATCTGGCCAACCACCATCAACCAACTTGCTAATTTCCAATTCTCTTGATTTTCTTGGCTCATGGGAGATCATATATGCATAAGATGATGAATTTTGAAGTGTCCCTTGAGAAATTTGATCAATTGGTGAGATAGCTTGTTGGAGAAGTTATTCAAGATACCTAGTCAAACTAGGTGTAGCGGTGTATTCGTCGCTATATGATCTATCGATTAAATCATAAGCAAGAGATACAATGATTTTCGAGTCGCCACCGCACTTTTATTTATCCAAAGGACTGGCTAAAAAGCGAACAAAAGCCTAAGAAGTTTTACACATAGAAAACTAATAAAAGATCAGAGAGTCTGGGTAAGGGGTAAATTACGCAATGGGAAGGTGTTAGGCACCCACTACGTCCTAGGTACTCCTAGGGAGCCCTTTTCACACTTGTTGTAAAAGATTGTTATTTGTTATGACATAAATATTGTGCAAACATGATTGGGATGATGAGAAAAGAATGTACAATTTTATTGGGTTTGAACGGATGAACCCGTTGCCTACGTACCTTCCATCAAAGGTAAGGATCAAAACGCCGTAGTTCGGCTAAAAGATTTCCAAAAGTTGGTGGATTTAATTTTAAACACAAGCCCTAAGGCTTTTCATTATCAATGGGAGAACACTCGACCAAAACCAACATCCACCATGCGAGGATAGCTTCGACGTATTAGAGGGGTTAACCCTGTTTTCAGTACGGAAGTCTTACTGTCGACTCACTAAAGATAAGGTGAGGTTTACATCAACCACAATGATAATTGAAACCTATGGCTAATGCATGAAAAGATTAACAATGGACAAAGCCAAAACAAGTGAATGAGTGAAGTTAATTGATTGTGATTATGAAAGTGGAGTCAAAGTATGATTAAGATTGATTCAAAGAAGTATCATGAAATGGAGTTTGAAAAAAGTCAAGGACTTGGGTCCAGGTTTTTAGTTTGAAAACATGAAGATGTTTGCACAATATCTATGTCAAGTTTGAAATCAAAGTGTGAAAAGGTTTAGGACATAATGAGGATGAATGGATGAAGATGGATTGTAAAACTTCTTAGAAGGTTCACCTCTTGAAATCATATAGAAGATGATTCAAGTGTGTCCTTTGGAATAAGCAATGAATGATAACAAACAAACAAGAAAGTCAACAAAAGCGGATATCGGATGCCAATCACTGGGCTTATACCAATCTCCTAAAACAAAACGGGATATCAGAAGCCACTCAATGGACTTACACTAATCTCCTCAAACAAAGAAAATAAAAAGGTGACTTGGATACCGGATGCCAATCTGTGTGGACTTATACCAATATCCAACATATGATCCTAGGAATACAAATGCCAACTTGCAGGGACTTATAATTGCATCCTCACATAAACAAACAAAAGCAAAACATGGATGTCAGATGCCAATCTGTCTGGGCTTACTCTAACTTCCACAGTATGGTCCTAGGAATACAAATGCCAACTTGCAGGGACTTACAGTTGTATCCTCACATAAACAAAGAAAAACAAAACATGGATGTCAGATGCCAATCTGTCTGGGCTTACCCTAACCTCCACAGTATGGTCCTAGGAATACAAATGCCAAATTACACGGACTTACAATTGTATCCTCACATACAACAAACAAAACAACATGTGATCATAGGAAAGCAAATGCCAACTTGCAGGGACTTACAGTTGCATCCTCACATACAACAAACAAAACAACATGTGATCATAGGAAAGCAAATGCCAACTTGCAGGGACTTACAGTTGCATCCTCACATACAATCAAATGCATCAAGCAAAGATAAGATGAGTGGCCAAGGTGATGGTCTTATACTCACTTCCATATCATAGGAACAATAGCCAAAGGAATGGTCTTACAACTGTCCTCAATGGGTAAACAACAATGATAATGATGTCACAAGGACAAATGAGATGATCATGCAATAATGAGCAATTAATGATGATAAATGAATAAAGCATACAAGCAAACATGTGCATATGAAGCAAGTGATCAATCAATGAAAGCATTCAGCACACACTATAACCACACAATGAGGCTCATACAAAGGGTTAGGCATTGAAGCCAACTGGAATAGGTTAATGGTGCTCTTAACCTTGCCATTGAGGGGCTAAGGTGAAGCAGATGAAAAGATATGAGGGGTGTGCCTCATTGCTCTTATCCCTGGTCAGGGAGAGCATTTGAATATCAGAAGGTGTGGGAGTTCAGAAAGTAGGAACTCTCTCCACATATTAGACTCTATAGATCTTGGGTTTGGATCTCAATGCTACAACCATGTAATGGGAGCAAGGAGAAGACTCACAGAATAGTAGGAGATAGGTTGCTTATCTCTTTGATCTACCAATTGCCTTATTTGAAGGACTTTTCCTGCTTGGGACAAATGTAAACACACACAAGCATTGCCTCTTAAGGAGGACTTCAGACAGTTGCCTGGCCAAGTAACAGGCCAGGTCTTCCAGACTACATGAAGAAAAGGGGATTATACCTCAATGCAAATTGCTATAAAGCAAAGCAAAGCAAGTTCAAAGAACTAAGCAACTAATGGTACCTGAAATAGTCAAACAGAATCAGTACACCATTCAAAAGTCAAAGTAAAATGAGAATAGAATTAACAGTCAACATAATCAGATGAATGTGCAAAGCACAAGACTCAAATCATATGAGTCAAGCCACCTACAAAACAAAGATGTTAGCTCATGATAAACAATCAAGCTTAATCAAATTGGATTGTTCTCTTTGAAGCATTGTTGCTTAACCTGAAACAATGAACTCAAACATAAGCAACAGGACCACTAGGACAAGCCTAGGGTCAAAATGGGATGAGAAAGTCAAAACAGCAAGGGATAGTCAACCAAAATCAAGTTTAAACAATCAAGAAGCAAACTCAATTGGTCCCACATCCATATCATTCATCATCATGATTTCATAAGCAAAAGAAGTCAAAGCATAGCAAATGAAAGCTCATAGAAGTCAACAGCAAGACTTAGCTCAAAACCAATCATAATCAATTCCAAAAATCATCAAATAAATCATGATCAATCATAATCCATAACATGACATGCATATCAAATTTCAGCTCATTTGGATCATGGGAAGATAGTCAATGAAAATCAGGAAGGCAAGGCAAGTTTAAGCATGCTCAAAGAAGTCAACCAAACATGTATCAACTTCAAAAATTCATAAATCAGTGATAACATATGAGAAATGAATGGGATCAACACCATGGCAAAGCTTAAGATGTCTAGTTATCTCATGTAAAATTTCATGATCATCCAATAAAGTATGAGAATTTCACAAAGGAAATGGCAACATGTATCACACAAGTCAACATTTTGGTCAAACAGAGGAGAAAATCTCAAACAATTAGGAAATGCCACAATTAATTCCAAGAAAATTCACATGTAAACTAGACATCCAAGAGTAGGTTCATGCAAACATTCAGATCAATTGGAGGTCAGGAAGCATGGTATAGAAAATCATGAAATTGTACATCATTGGTGTGACACAAATTGTCACACCCTAATTCAAAAATTCATAACTCAATGACCAGATAAGATAAATTCATGGACTCTACATCAAAATCACCATGGATGAGTCTAGTTTGTGTACAAAAAATTTCAGGTCAAATGGATAATGCATGACTATTTCACAAAGGATTTGGCAAAGGGTACAAAATATGCATACATGTCACAAACCCTAATACCATTTTAAATTCGACCATGAAAAAAAATCAGCAAAAATCATGATAAAATACTAGACATCAAGATGAACACAATGCAAAATTCCCATGAAATTTGGATCAAGAATGATTGAATTATGAATTTTGTAAGATTGAGTCAAAATGAAATGAATATTGAAAACAAATATTATTTAACACATGATTAATTAAATAAATGGAGCACGGTGGCAAAAGCGTAAATATGGGATCATTTAAATGAAACGGTGCGCAGCACCCCCCCCCCCCCCCAGACGTGGCAAACAGCAATACGATCATGGCAATCAAACAGTTGTTTCCATGCAAAAATGATACAACGACAGCCAAACACATTCACGAATTCTGGGCAAATTCTAGGGTTTCGGCTACAGTACGTTGTTCAAATCATGAAGAACCAATTCGCCCAGAAACATGAATCGAGCATACCATTCAACTCATCTAACTAAACACAAACCAAATCTAACCTTAATTTCCATGGAATCAAGCTAACAAGAAAGATCAAAGCACAAACATATTCACATGGTAAACTTTAAGACGACATAACTTTTGAAATATTCAGTCATTTTCGATGGTTTAAAGCTCAAAACAATCAGCATAGCAAGATCTATTTAAAACATAGCATGGTTTAGAAAAACAAGTGAATCGAAAACTGACCAACTTGGAAGTACAGTGATGAAATGGATGTTGTTGGGTCGTTTTGTGCTGAAACAGATGTTCTTTAAGTTCCCAAATGAAGAATGGTTGAAGAACTTTAGCTCAGTGATGCTTGAAAATGCCCAAATCGAAATCTGCCATTGTTGGAGCTTTGGATGAAACAGTTGTTTGAGTGCTTTACAGTAGGAAAATGAAGCTTGCAATCAACTCAAAGTGGTGGGTACATGATGAAACCAACAAGACAGCTCGAGTTCTCTTGAAGTTTTGAGCAGAAAAATGCAAAATGATAAAATGGTGATTTTGAGAGAATGAGTTTTCTGATTTCAATTGATGACTGCTGCTAGGGTTTTTGACAGAAAATGATGTTATATACTTCTGTTTTAGCTTCCCTAATCAAGTGTTAATCAACATTAGCTTAAATGAACCAATTTTGCCATTTTGCTAAATTTCACCAAGTGGCAAGGAGGGTGTGTGTTCTGCCCGAGTTTGGGCCTCAAGCATGCTTCAAATAACATTTCAAAACAGTCCCAATTGGCCAAAATGAGTAAAATTGGTTATTTGGAAAAGTCAAAATTCTAACTCACTTGAAATTAATTAATGCAAGTCCAAAAAGGCCATTTTGAATGGTGAAGTTTTGGTGAATGAGGATGACATTTTTGGAAAGAGGAGGTTAAATATGACTTGTTGGAAAAAACCTCACCAAATTTGGCCAAATGGTTTGAGAGATATGGCCTTTTGAAGTTCACAAATTTTTGAGATTGAATTGGTCATAACTTGCCAACCACACATGGGAATTGAGTGTTCTTGGACTTTTTGGAAATGGGAGAACAAGATCTTCAACTTTCATGTTGGGCAAAAATTCATTTGAAGCTTGTATCATGATGTAAGTTTAAGATCAAGAAGTTTCCATTTTTGGCAAATTTGAATTACAGGTCAACTTTCTATTTCTGGACATTTCTTGTCTGACTTTATTTTCTTCACTGTGGATGCTTGACATGATATATGAAGCTTATATAGGCATGAATGAGACCTCTCAGACCAAATTCCATCACCAAATCACTGACTAAATCCACAGTTGACCAAGTTTGACTTTCTAGAGTTTTGCCTGATTGAACCACTTCTGATGAATTCCAAACCCTAATTCCTTGAGATCTTGATTCCAAATGATGTCACAACATATAAGAACTCTTGATGATTGATCATGGGGCCCAAATTCTTCAAGAATGGCCACCATCCACTACAATGACTGACTTTGACTGATATTGACCTAATTGGCTGATGATTGCTTCAGCTGCAAGTAACATGGTTAGATGACAATATTTTTGTACTTTTTGGTTAGTAAACATATGAAAAGCAATGATATACAAATGCAAAGCATGCTTGGTGATGAAGAACCACACTCACAAAGCAATCTACCCACTAGGAGGGAAGCTAGGGCATGCAATGATCCTTGAGGCCATGATATGATATGATATGGGCCATGAGGGATCTTAGGGCCAAAATTGGGGTCTTACAGATGCCCCTATTTAAGGTCATTCTAGCCGGAGAAGTGAAGTTTATAAATCTTCATCTCGACGCGGTAGAATGGGCTTAAATAACAGTAATGAGACAAATTTTGGTCCCTAAGAGACCTCATGATGCAAATGTATGCATGCAAAAGACACAAATTCTGTGGGGAATATGATTCACACAGAAGAAAAGACGATCCATCGGAGTGATACACTCACCAGGAACAGAGACTCTAACAAGACTCTTGTTGGGGATAGACAAAACTGACACAGCGTGAACGAGACACGACTCTGATTAGAGAAACAGAAATCAGACTGGAGACCTCACTGGGGAGTGAAGGACTCACACCGGGGAAAAGAAAATTCCAAAGGAAAATAAATCCATTGGAGAGACACAAGCTGACTCCTGGGGGAGAAGCAAAAGGAAAACTTCACTGAGGAAGCACCAAACAAATGAGATGTTACCGGTATAAGGGTAACAAACTCAGGAAGAATGAATATCTAAGACCGGTATAAGGGTGAGAGATATCAATCAACCAAACATCTGAGAAAGACCTGGAAAAGGTACACAAACTCAGGAAAATCTGACTCCACAAGGGGACCGAGGTCATAATAGGGAGCAGAAAGGAAGGAACACCAGGGATACCGGGTTGTAGGTATGTAATAGGTGACTGACCAAAGACGTGAATTGGTGTGTGTTCCAAAACACTCATCATCCTGAAGAGAGCGGAAGCAAACTTGTTAATAGGATGGATACTTGATTCTGTAAAGAATGCAAATCTTACTCAGTTGGGGAAACAAACAAAGTTTTCGACAAAAGAGTGCATGAGATATATTATCTATAGCCGTCAAAACGTAGATAATGTACTCGCATGGAAAGTTATCCTGAACCGGGTTGTAGGTTGTTTATAGGATAAAATCCGAAATCGTGAATTGGTTTGTGTTCCAAAACACTCATCACCCTGAAGAAAGCTAGAACAGCAGACTTGTTTATAGGATGGACATTCGATTCCACAAGGAATACGAATCTTACTCTGCGGAGAAAACAATCAAAAGATTGACCCAAGAGCGAACGAGATATAATATCCATTACCGTCAGAACGTGGATAGAATACTCACAAAGGAAAATTATCCTGAACCGGGTTGTAGGTTGTTTATAGGATAAAATCCGAAAACGTGAATTGGTTTGTGTTCCAAAACACTCATCACCCTGAAGAAAGCGAAAGCAAACTTGTTTATAGGATGGATGTTCGATTCCACAAGGAATACAAACCTTACTCGACTGGGGAAGGTCAACAAAGGACTCCAACCAAAGAGCGCATGAGACATATTATTCATTACCGGCAGACCGTGAATAATATACTCGAAAGGAAAAGACACCAGAGATACCGAAGTATATAATAGGTGACTAACCAAAGACGTGAATTGGTATATATGCCAAGACACTCATCATCCGAAAGGAGGGCTTGAAAAAGCAAATCGACTTACAGGATGGACATTCGAATCCACAACGGGAAAACGAATCTTACTCAATTGGGGACACAAACCCAAAGAGCGCATGAGATATAATATCCATTACCGGCAGACCGTGGATAAGAAACTCGCATGAGATTTATTATCTATTACCGTCAGAACGTAGATAATAAACTCGCATGGTAAGAAACACCAGAGATACCGGTTACTGGGTATATAATAGGTGATCTACCGAAAACGTGAATTGGTATATATGCCAAAACACTCATCATCCAAAACACAAACTGGTTAAAGGATGGATATTTGATTCTACAAAGAATACGAATCTTGCTCAGCTGGGGAGAATCAACAAAGGATTCCAACTAAAGAGCGCATGAGATATATTATTCATTACCGGCAGACCGTGAATAATATACTCGAAAAGGAAAAGACACCAGAGATACCGAAGTATATAATAGGTGACTATCCAAAACAGAGAGACAATCGATACCAAGCATCCGGGTGAACGAAAGACAACTCAAAAGGATAAATTGCAAGCATCCGGCAATTATCCAACAACAAAGAAATATTCGATTCCACAAAGGGAAATAACGAATCTTACTCAACAAAGAAAACACAAAAGGCTTCGACTGAAGAGTGCATGAGATATATCATTCATTACCGGCAGACCGTGAATAATATACTCGCATGGAAGATTATCCACAACCGGTTACTGGGTTAATAAAGGATAAATCAACCGAAAAAGAAAGGCATCGGGATACCAAACTAGGTATATAATGATGACCAATCAAAAGGAGTAACAGACATTACCGACAAAAGGGTAAATGAAAGAAGACTCGCTCGGATGCATTGATGAAAATCAATGATCCGGGGAACACAATCACTGACAAAAGGTGAAAGGACCCGCTGGGGATAAAATTGCTAGCATACGGCAATTATCCACAAAAGACTTGCTGGGGATATAATGATGACAATCAAATATCCGGGGAACGCAATCACTGACAAAAGGTGAAAGGACCCACTGGGGATAAAATTGCTAGCATACGGCAATTATCCACAAAAGATTTGCTGGGGATATAAGTGCTGATCTGAGCAACTTATCCAAGCAAAGGAAAATCGACATCAAGAACTAGATGGAAATAACCACAAGGGGGGAAATTGTCATCGGTTGGGATGAACAACAAAGTTAACTCTGCAAGTGGAGAGAACGGGGTTTACAACTACCGGTTTGTAGGTAGAAAAACCGCAAAGATAGGACTTACGACTGCTGGTTTGTAGGCAGAGGGCCAAACGGGTGGAGGTGACCACAAAATTAGGGTTTACATCTACCGAATACGGGGTAGAAGACCAACAACTTCGTGTGGGGATAGAACAAATCACAAATCCGCACGGGGAACCAAAATAGGGTTTATAACAAACCACAAACTGCTGGAGAGCAGGAAAATAGGATTTACAACTACCGGTATGAGGGTAGAAAACCAACACTCTGGCTGGAGAATAAAGGCGTATAACCACAAATTCTGCCAAGAAAGCCAGGAAAAATAGGACTTATAACTACCGGTATGAGGGTAGAGGCCCAAAAACTACTCCGCTGGGGAACAACCCGCTGGGAAGCACAAGACATTCGACAAATAGCCAATTCGGGAATAATCCGAAAAGACGGACTGAATCAAGACATGTCCTAATGAGGATGTAACTCAAATAGGAAAATCCATCCCAATATATGTGTTGGGAGGAAACGGAAGAAACCGTCATCCACGAGGATATATCTCAGTGGGGAACTGCAGAAGGAAAGGCAAACATTTCCTGCTTATGGGGTTGACTCTATATGGAGAGATTTATAACACCCGACATCTGCTTGGGGAGATCTGTAAAGAGATCTGCATCACCCAAAAGCAGGGAATAACCAACAAAGGATACATGGCAAGAAATGCGACATGAATATCTGAATGTTTTATGAATATGCATGAATATGCGTGATTTATGTTTGATGAATGCTGACAAAACAGACAATTCTAACACAACCAGGTCCAGGAATCAAACGCCCGGTATTATACTTCCAGGGGAACAACCAGCTGGAGAGCCATTCTGCGGAGATCTATATGCTGTAAAGCAAAGATCTGCGGGTACTGCTGAAGAAACAGAGGGTCAAAGATATCGGGAAACCAAATCTCTGAGTGATGGATCAGTAGATAACCCAATCAGGGCACAGAAAGTCACAACAGGCAAAAGGTAGCCACAAAGACGAATCTGTTGGAGAACAAGAGAAAACCCAAGATATCTGCAGGGGATCTCAGTGTCAACTGAGAAACAAAAGGTGCATTGCACAAGCACGAACTGCTGTAGAAGCAACTCCACATAACTCCGCTGGGGAACAACCCACTGAGGGAGAATGATATCATCCAAATAGAATCTAACTGCATAAGCAACTCTACTGGGGAAAACTGTCGGCTACCCTCTTTGGGAACAAACCACTGAGGGAGGACAGATCAAACAAGTAGATTCTGCAACAAACCACTCCATTTGGGGAGAATACACATAGCAAACTGATCACAACAAGTAGATTCTGCAATACAAGCCACTCTACTGGGGATCACAAACAGTCAGGAAATTAATCCGTTCTCTGGAGGCTAGAGCCATCATCCGACCATGTTGGGGATTGAAGGAGTATTCAACAGGCAAAACTGCCACAACAAACATTCTACAGACTACGCTGAGGAAAATATGGTTGCAATATACTGGGATGTCAACCCAAATCAACCACTGAATAGGAAAATAAACCCTGCTCTGCTGAGGAGAAACAACACTCTGATGGAGAGATAGCAACAATTCCGCAGACGATTTCGCCGGGGAGAAGGTAAAGTACCGGGTATCAAACCACTGACTTACCGAGTCTTTAAAAAGAAAGCGATCGTGCTGAGGAAACAGACAATTCCGCTGGCAACTGCACTGGGAAGAGTGACAACAACTCTGCTCGCGACTCCGATAGGGATATTAATAACAGCTCTACTCATGACTGTGTTGAGGAGACAAATAAAGTCTGGGGCAAACGACCCATTGGAGAAAGTGACGGGGCACCAAGATGACAAACCATCAACCGCCGAAACTTCTACAAGAAAAGCACCCATGCTGGGAAAACTGCTGCTGGAGAAAACGAAGTCTTCAACAACACTCTGCTTGCGACTATACTGGGGAACAACCCCACCAACAACTTTGTTTGAGGAACAACCCCAACAAAGATCTGAAGAAAGAAGATACCACCAAACCAGGAATATGAACAAATGTCTTACCTGTTGGAAATCCTGCCACCCTCGGGAGAGCACTGAGATATTCTTGAGTATCCTTTCAATCTTGTGAATGTTCACTTTATTTAAACAACAATTTTGAAAAATTTGATTTGTTTAAAACAATGACATTTTATCAATTTAAAACATGCAAAACATTTGTTGAATCGAAACAAATAAGAGTGCAAATAATTGTATAAAAAGCTCAAATTGATTTGATGGAATGGTAGTCTGCAAATGGCAAGACTCCATAGATCTGTACAAATTTGAAATCAGTGATATATATTGGAAGAGGGCTACATTGAACATAATGATCCTTTCTCTACCAATTTGAATCTCGATGTATCCGAAGCTTCGGTTTGACAACGAATCGAGAATCCTCTGACGAAATGACGACTGAGAAACCAGAAAGTCTTGTCAGGATGCAGTTACTTGCGAAATCCCTAATTTTTGCCTAGATTGCCCCAGGGTGAGGTACTCAATCTAGCGGGATGCAAATATTCTCTTTTTTTTTTTCAAGTCTCTAATTTTTGCCTGGATTACCCTTGCGGGTTCTCCACCGAGACGCTCATTTTTGCCTAAGCTGCCCTTTCGGGTTTTCGACTTAGCGAGCTATTCTGTTTTTTTTTTTCATTTGCATATACTTTTTTTCTAGGCAAAGTATCTTTTGACTGCATCTGAATTCACAGGACGAGTGAAATCCTCCCCATCCATTGTTGTAAGCATCAAAGCTCCGCCTGAAAAGACTCTCTTAACAACATATGGACCCTCGTAGTTTGGAGTCCACTTGCCCCTGGAATCGGGCGCGAAAGACAAAACTTTCTTGAGCACGAGGTCACCTTCTCGGAACACACGAGGCTTGACCTTCTTATCGAATGCTTTCTTCATTCTCTGCTGATATAACTGACCATGACACATGGCAGTTAATCGCTTCTCTTCAATCAAATTCAGCTGGTCATAACGACTCTGAATCCATTCAGCATCAGTCAACTAGGGACTTGAGGGTATAATTTTTTTTTCTTTTGAAAAAATATTTGGAAATTTTTTCCTGATTTTTGATTTTTCATCTTTTTCACCCTCTTTCTTTTTTTTTTTGTTTTTTTTTTTTAAATTACATTTGTAATGCCCCAGTTTGACTGGTTTGCTAATTCTCATGATACAGCTGAATGAGCTTCCTTTGTACTCAAGAAGACGGGTAATCTCGTCAGGAATCCCCTTCAACATCATCTTCCTCTGCCTCAAATACAGGGAATTCAAGATTGGGAGATGGCGTTGGATCATTATGTTCAATGGGTTTAGAAATCCCTGCATAATGATTCTGGATAATGAAAAGCTTTTGAATTTTAAACAAACAAATCATTTATGCAGATGAAAAAGCTGTTTTATTGTTTTTCAGGGTTTTTTGTGATCACTGATTTCATGCAAAAAGAAAAAAGTGAAAACAAATGTTTAACAATGCATTAATTGAATGAAAACATCATTGTATTAAATGCTGCCAACAATGTCATCACTTCTGCTTTTGGCATGGGAGAAGGGTTTTAAACAAAGTGAACAATTTACTCTGATCTATGGATAACTGTAGGAACATCCACAGCGACCCAATTGTGGCAGACACCACCAGGAATAACAAAGTTGTTCACGTCCTCTGCATCCTCTTCCAGGATGGCAGCAGCTTCCTCTTCAGGTTGATCATCATGGACGAATCCTCCACTTGAACAAACGTTGCCCATTATATGCCCCAGAACAGTAGCCAATGCCAGCCCGGGATCGGTTAACCAGGAATAAATCCATCAACAGTGCTTAGTCTGGCAAATACCTCTCTGAGTTCACAATTCTCTAGCTCAAAATGATCCATCAATCTGGCAGAATCAGCTCTGGTATAGTACCGGCGAAGTGCGTCTTCAAAATAAATGAAGATCGCAGGGTCAGACCACAGGACGGGAGACCGGAACAAAACACCTGCTTATGCAAATGATGCATGAAGTGTTTATGCATATGCTTGTTTTTTATTTCAAAGGAACTCGAGGGTTTTATTTGCAAACTTTGAAATATTTAAGCATTTTGATCATATATGAGAATATCTCATCAGATACATCAGGTGAAAAAATTTTCCCGGTTTTTTCATGTTTTGAAAATTTTTGCAAATAAACTCCTTTGAGTTCCTTGAAAATTTTCTTTTTTCTGATGATATGGATGCAAATGAATGCATGAATGTATGAATGCAACAATCACACTCAAGGATCAAGCAAGGCACACCAAACAAAGGTCATGGGAAAGCTCATTGTATCCCTAATATCAATCATCCATTTTGGTGGATTTAGGTTTTCACCTTATCGACACCCAAGTTCCATTGATATTAACGGTACATGAACCGGTTCGGACATCCTTAATATCAACCAGCCGCTTTGGTGGATTTTAGGTTTTACACCTGATCCGGGTTCCATTGATATTAACAATGTTTGAACGACTCAACCACGAATCACGGGTTTGCTGAGAGTCACGAGCATGGAGTCCTGGTTAAGAACCACCCAAAGGGAGTGTACTAGGGTTTAAACCTGCCAGACATGTTCTATCAGAGGTTCCCATAATCATCGTTCCATCTTTCGAATATTATCGGAGGAACGAATACTCGTATTCCAAGAATATTCTCAAGAGAAACTCTTATGAGTGTAGTATCGCGTAACAATCGTATCAGAACTTACATCTGAACGACCTCCGCACTACGTTCCTAAAAATAGGCCAAGATGGGTTTGGTAAGCTACGGTCCTTGGCTTCTGCGGAACATGATTGAAAGAATAATGCCTATCCACAAATAACTTGTGTGACATTATTAATTCAACATGACCTCCACCAAGTGAATGGACTCGCAAGTCAACTGGCTAAGGAATACTCCACACCAGTCAACAAGACTATGCCATTCTCATATCCTAGAGTGCACTCGAGTTCGGGTACAGAACTCATCTCACAGATCACCAAAGCAAACAGCAATTGTATATCAAGCAATTCAAACATTACAATCAATACAGTGATCCCAAATTGTACAAAAATATGTCATATAACAAATAACAGTATAGCACAACAAGGGTGAAAAGTAGGCAATACCACCAAGGATTCTGGTGAGATTTCCCCAGCAGAGTCGCCACTTTTCTGTAGCGGTGTATTCGTCGCTATATGATCTATCGATTAAATCATAAGCAAGAGATACAATGATTTTCGAGTCGCCACCGCACTTTTATTTATCCAAAGGACTGGCTAAAAAGCGAACAAAAGCCTAAGAAGTTTTACACATAGAAAACTAATAAAAGATCAGAGAGTCTGGGTAAGGGGTAAATTACGCAATGGGAAGGTGTTAGGCACCCACTACGTCCTAGGTACTCCTAGGGAGCCCTTTTCACACTTGTTGTAAAAGATTGTTATTTGTTATGACATAAATATTGTGCAAACATGATTGGGATGATGAGAAAAGAATGTACAATTTTATTGGGTTTGAACGGATGAACCCGTTGCCTACGTACCTTCCATCAAAGGTAAGGATCAAAACGCCGTAGTTCGGCTAAAAGATTTCCAAAAGTTGGTGGATTCAATTTTAAACACAAGCCCTAAGGCTTTTCATTATCAATGGGAGAACACTCGACCAAAACCAACATCCACCATGCGAGGATAGCTTCGACGTATTAGAGGGGTTAACCCTATTTTCAGTACGGAATTCTTACTGTCGACTCACTAAAGATAAGGTGAGGTTTACATCAACCACAATGATAATTGAAACCTATGGCTAATGCATGAAAAGATTAACAATGGACAAAGCCAAAACAAGTGAATGAGTGAAGTTAATTGATTGTGATTATGAAAGTGGAGTCAAAGTATGATTAAGATTGATTCAAAGAAGTATCATGAAATGGAGTTTGAAAAAAGTCAAGGACTTGGGTCCAGGTTTTTAGTTTGAAAACATGAAGATGTTTGCACAATATCTATGTCAAGTTTGAAATCAAAGTGTGAAAAGGTTTAGGACATAATGAGGATGAATGGATGAAGATGGATTGTAAAACTTCTTAGAAGGTTCACCTCTTGAAATCATATAGAAGATGATTCAAGTGTGTCCTTTGGAATAAGCAATGAATGATAACAAACAAACAAGAAAGTCAACAAAAGCGGATATCGGATGCCAATCACTGGGCTTATACCAATCTCCTAAAACAAAACGGGATATCAAAAGCCACTCAATGGACTTACACTAATCTCCTCAAACAAAGAAAATAAAAAGGTGACTTGGATACCGGATGCCAATCTGTCTGGACTTATACCAATATCCAACATATGATCCTAGGAATACAAATGCCAACTTGCAGGGACTTATAATTGCATCCTCACATAAACAAACAAAAGCAAAACATGGATGTCAGATGCCAATCTGTCTGGGCTTACTCTAACTTCCACAGTATGGTCCTAGGAATACAAATGCCAACTTACAGGGACTTACAGTTGTATCCTCACATAAACAAAGAAAAACAAAACATGGATGTCAGATGCCAATCTGTCTGGGCTTACCCTAACCTCCACAGTATGGTCCTAGGAATACAAATGCCAAATTACACGGACTTACAATTGTATCCTCACATACAACAAACAAAACAACATGTGATCATAGGAAAGCAAATGCCAACTTGCAGGGACTTACAGTTGCATCCTCACATACAACAAACAAAACAACATGTGATCATAGGAAAGCAAATGCCAACTTGCAGGGACTTACAGTTGCATCCTCACATACAATCAAATGCATCAAGCAAAGATAAGATGAGTGGCCAAGGTGATGGTCTTATACTCACTTCCATATCATAGGAACAATAGCCAAAGGAATGGTCTTACAACTGTCCTCAATGGGTAAACAACAATGATAATGATGTCACAAGGACAAATGAGATGATCATGCAATAATGAGCAATTAATGATGATAAATGAATAAAGCATACAAGCAAACATGTGCATATGAAGCAAGTGATCAATCAATGAAAGCATTCAGCACACACTATAACCACACAATGAGGCTCATACAAAGGGTTAGGCATTGAAGCCAACTGGAATAGGTTAATGGTGCTCTTAACCTTGCCATTGAGGGGCTAAGGTGAAGCAGATGAAAAGATATGAGGGGTGTGCCTCATTGCTCTTATCCCTGGTCAGGGAGAGCATTTGAATATCAGAAGGTGTGGGAGTTCAGAAAGTAGGAACTCTCTCCACATATTAGACTCTATAGATCTTGGGTTTGGATCTCAATGCTACAACCATGTAATGGGAGCAAGGAGAAGACTCACAGAATAGTAGAAGATAGGTTGCTTATCTCTTTGATCTACCAATTGCCTTATTTGAAGGACTTTTCCTGCTTGGGACAAATGTAAACACACACAAGCATTGCCTCTTAAGGAGGACTTCAGACAGTTGCCTGGCCAAGTAACAGGCCAGGTCTTCCAGACTACATGAAGAAAAGGGGATTATACCTCAATGCAAATTGCTATAAAGCAAAGCAAAGCAAGTTCAAAGAACTAAGCAACTAATGGTACCTGAAATAGTCAAACAGAATCAGTACACCATTCAAAAGTCAAAGTAAAATGAGAATAGAATTAACAGTCAACATAATCAGATGAATGTGCAAAGCACAAGACTCAAATCATATGAGTCAAGCCACCTACAAAACAAAGATGTTAGCTCATGATAAACAATCAAGCTTAATCAAATTGGATTGTTCTCTTTGAAGCATTGTTGCTTAACCTGAAACAATGAACTCAAACATAAGCAACAGGACCACTAGGACAAGCCTAGGGTCAAAATGGGATGAGAAAGTCAAAACAGCAAGGGATAGTCAACCAAAATCAAGTTTAAACAATCAAGAAGCAAACTCAATTGGTCCCACATCCATATCATTCATCATCATGATTTCATAAGCAAAAGAAGTCAAAGCATGGCAAATGAAAGCTCATAGAAGTCAACAGCAAGACTTAGCTCAAAACCAATCATAATCAATTCCAAAAATCATCAAATAAATCATGATCAATCATAATTCATAACATGACATGCATATCAAATTTCAGCTCATTTGGATCTTGGGAAGATAGTCAATGAAAATCAGGAAGGCAAGGCAAGTTTAAGCATGCTCAAAGAAGTCAACCAAACATGTATCAACTTCAAAAATTCATAAATCAGTGATAACATATGAGAAATGAATGGGATCAACACCATGGCAAAGCTTAAGATGTCTAGTTATCTCATGTAAAATTTCATGATCATCCAATAAAGTATGAGAATTTCACAAAGGAAATGGCAACATGTATCACACAAGTCAACATTTTGGTCAAACAGGGGAGAAAATCTCAAACAATTAGGAAATGCCACAATTAATTCCAAGAAAATTCACATGTAAACTAGACATCCAAGAGTAGGTTCATGCAAACATTCAGATCAATTGGAGGTCAGGAAGCATGGTATAGAAAATCATGAAATTGCACATCATTGGTGTGACACAAATTGTCACACCCTAATTCAAAAATTCATAACTCAATGACCAGATAAGATAAATTCATGGACTCTACATCAAAATCACCATGGATGAGTCTAGTTTGTGTACAAAAAATTTCAGGTCAAATGGATAATGCATGACTATTTCACAAAGGATTTGGCAAAGGGTACAAAATATGCATACATGTCACAAACCCTAATACCATTTTAAATTCGACCATGAAAAAAAATCAGCAAAAATCATGATAAAATACTAGACATCAAGATGAACACAATGCAAAAATTCCCATGAAATTTGGATCAAGAATGATTGAATTATGAATTTTGTAAGATTGAGTCAAAATGAAATGAATATTGAAAACAAATATTATTTAACACATGATTAATTAAATAAATGGAGCACGGTGGCAAAAGCGTAAATATGGGATCATTTAAATGAAACGGTGCGCAGCACCCCCCCAGACGTGGCAAACAGCAATACGATCATGGCAATCAAACAGTTGTTTCCATGCAAAAATGATACATCGACAGCCAAACACATTCACGAATTCTGGGCAAATTCTAGGGTTTCGGCTACAGTACGTTGTTCAAATCATGAAGAACCAATTCGCCCAGAAACATGAATCGAGCATACCATTCAACTCATCTAACTAAACACAAACCAAATCTAACCTTAATTTCCATGGAATCAAGCTAACAAGAAAGATCAAAGCACAAACATATTCACATGGTAAACTTTAAGACGACATAACTTTTGAAATATTCAGTCATTTTCGATGGTTTAAAGCTCAAAACAATCAGCATAGCAAGATCTATTTAAAACATAGCATGGTTTAGAAAAACAAGTGAATCGAAAACTGACCAACTTGGAAGTATAGTGATGAAATGGATGTTGTTGGGTCGTTTTGTGCTGAAACAGATGTTCTTTAAGTTCCCAAATGAAGAATGGTTGAAGAACTTTAGCTCAGTGATGCTTGAAAATGCCCAAATCGAAATCTGCCATTGTTGGAGCTTTGGATGAAACAGTTGTTTGAGTGCTTTACAGTAGGAAAATGAAGCTTGCAATCAACTCAAAGTGGTGGGTACATGATGAAACCAACAAGACAGCTCGAGTTCTCTTGAAGTTTTGAGCAGAAAAATGCAAAATGATAAAATGGTGATTTTGAGAGAATGAGTTTTCTGATTTCAATTGATGACTGCTGCTAGGGTTTTTTGACAGAAAATGATGTTATATACTTCTGTTTTAGCTTCCCTAATCAAGTGTTAATCAACATTAGCTTAAATGAACCAATTTTGCCATTTTGCTAAATTTCACCAAGTGGCAAGGAGGGTGTGTGTTCTGCTCGAGTTTGGGCCTCAAGCATGCTTCAAATAACATTTCAAAACAGTCCCAATTGGCCAAAATGAGTAAAATTGGTTATTTGGAAAAGTCAAAATTCTAACTCACTTGAAATTAATTAATGCAAGTCCAAAAAGGCCATTTTGAATGGTGAAGTTTTGGTGAATGAGGATGACATTTTTGGAAAGAGGAGGTTAAATATGACTTGTTGGAAAAAACCTCACCAAATTTGGCCAAATGGTTTGAGAGATATGGCCTTTTGAAGTTCACAAATTTTTGAGATTGAATTGGTCATAACTTGCCAACCACACATGGGAATTGAGTGTTCTTGGACTTTTTGGAAATGGGAGAACAAGATCTTCAACTTTCATGTTGGGCAAAAATTCATTTGAAGCTTGTATCATGATGTAAGTTTAAGATCAAGAAGTTTCCATTTTTGGCAAATTTGAATTACAGGTCAACTTTCTATTTCTGGACATTTCTTGTCTGACTTTATTTTCTTCACTGTGGATGCTTGACATGATATATGAAGCTTATATAGGCATGAATGAGACCTCTCAGACCAAATTCCATCACCAAATCACTGACTAAATCCACAGTTGACCAAGTTTGACTTTCTAGAGTTTTGCCTGATTGAACCACTTCTGATGAATTCCAAACCCTAATTCCTTGAGATCTTGATTCCAAATGATGTCACAACATATAAGAACTCTTGATGATTGATCATGGGGCCCAAATTCTTCAAGAATGGCCACCATCCACTACAATGACTGACTTTGACTGATTTTGACCTAATTGGCTGATGATTGCTTCAGCTGCAAGTAACATGGTTAGATGACAATATTTTTGTACTTTTTGGTTAGTAAACATATGAAAAGCAATGATATACAAATGCAAAGCATGCTTGGTGATCAAGAACCACGCTCACAAAGCAATCTACCCACTAGGAGGGAAGCTAGGGCATGCAATGATCCTTGAGGCCATGATATGATATGATATGGGCCATGAGGGATCTTAGGGCCAAAATTGGGGTCTTACACTAGGGTTTCCAAGGCAAATCACCCTCAAACTCTTGAAGAAAACTTGATCAATATATCATGTAGGAATCAATGGAACTCATATATGATGTTCATAACCATTCTTGAATCAATTCTTGGTTGTGCTCTTTGTTCATGAGGGTCTCAAACCCTAGATGTGAACTTGATGAATCAAATGAGATCAATGCCCTACCTACAAAAGAGTTAGCCAAATGAAAAGACATATTTTTGGTATTTTGGTTAGTGAAATGATAAAATACAAGTATAATATAATCACAAAGTGCTTGGTGATCTCTCCCAAGACAAACCCAATGAAGGAGGGGTAAGGAGGATGCCAAGGCATGATCCCAATGCCAATGCTTATGATGAAATTGCATGAGGAATCTTAGGGTCAAAATTGGGTCTTACAGTTGCCCCTATTTAAGGACATTCTAACTGAGGAGGTGAAGGTTAAAATCTTTGGATCGACTCAGTAGAATGGGCTTGAATAACAACATGGAGAAACAAATTTTGGTCCCTAAGAGACATCATGATGCATATGATGTGAATGCAAAAGTTAATGCTCTGTGGGGAAATATTGCCACAAAGGAAAAAGGAATCAGAGAGACCGAAAGTCCGGAGGAGTATAATGCATTCTGTGAGGAAAAATCGCTAGGAGGGACAGAGACTCTGAGGGATAAAAAGGAGTTATGTGTAGGCCAGGCTACGACTTAAAACTACTGGGGGACTAGAGGGATTCCACAAAAAATGGAGAGACTCAGTCGGGGAAATAACAACATCTACAGGAGATACGAATACATCAGGATAAAAGTGAAGTACTCGACTCGTGCAAGGGAAAGCGATTTCACTAAGGAAATATGCACTCAACTCAATTAGGGAGAAATAAAATTTCAACACAGGAGGAGCGAAAATATATTATCTACTACCTGTTACTGGGTAAGAAGATAACAAAGATCTGACAGAGAGAACATTCGTCATCAGTTAAGATGAACATATCAAGGATGACTCACTGAGGACCAACAGGAAGGAGTATTCATTACCAGTTACTGGGTAAGAATAACCTTGCTGGGGAAAACTGCAGAAAAGAATAGGATTTACAACTACCAGTTACAGGGCAGAAGACCAAAGGGCGAGAGTATTTGTAATTGGTTAGGATGAACATATCAAGGATAAACTCAACAGGGAAGAGAATTCGTCACCGGTTAAGATGAACATATCAAGGATAGACTTGCCTGGAAATGTCAAGAAGGATACCCGTCATCGGTTAGGATGAGCATAACAAGGATATACCAACTGAACAAAAAGGGTAGGAATTACATCTATCAAAAACCAGATAGAAAACCTTTGGAGAGAAAATCCATCATCGGTTAGGATGAAGATATCAAGGATTATCTCTGTGAGGGGACAAAATAGGATTTACAACTACCGGTTATTGGGTAGAAAACCAAGGAAGAGAATATCCGTCACTGGTTAAAGTGAACATATCAAGGATAGACTCTGAAAAAGGGAGCAAAAATAAGGATTACATCTATCAGTTACTGGATAGAATATCAATCAAAGAGAAAATCCGTCACCGGTTAAAGTTAACATATCAAGGATTGACTTAACACAGGGGAAAAAGTAGGATTTACAACTATCGGTTACTGGGTAGAAGACCACAAGAAGAAGAAAACCCGTCATCGGTTAAGATGAATATATCAAGGATTAACTCTCTGAGGAATAAAAATAGGAATTACAACTACCTTTATACTGGGTAGAATACCAAAGAAGAGAATATCCGTCACTGGTTAAAGTGAACATATCAAGGATAGACTTCTGCGGGGAAAGGAAAGATATTTGTCACCTGGTTAAGATGAACATATCAAGGATATAGTTTCAGGGGACTCCACTAAGGAGAAAAAGGGTACTTTTGCCAGGTACTGGGCAAGACGTAACAGACTGCAAACTAAGAAGAATATTACCAGTTACTGGGTAATATACTCTTAGGGGACCCAAGTATCCATCTAGGTAAGAGCTAGAAGGAAGAAATCAATCAAGACTCAACCTATTGAGGACATAACTCAAGGGGAGTAATTCCATCCAGAAAATCTACTAGAGAGGAAACTGAAATAACAACCATCCACGAGGAAACAAACTCAGTGGGGAAACGGAGAAAGGTTAAAGTCTTTCTGCTTAAGGGGCTGACACTCTACGATTGAGGGAGGGCAGACACCAAATTTGGTATGGGGATAAAGTATCGCCATAACGGAGAATGAGAATCTCAAACAAATCAAATATGAAGATATGAAAATTATGAAATTGTATGAATGTATATGTATATGATTATGCTGACAAAACGATCATAAAGGATACAGAGGTGTCGCAAAGAAATTGAACCACCGGTATAATCCTCGGTCAATCCACAAAATATATGGAGACAACAGCCGGAGAACAGAGAGATCAACATCCCAAAGGGCTCAACCCTAGCTGAATACGGAAGAGATCTACTGTGAATGGAATATCCAAATCTATGGAGAATTTTAGGTCAACACCATAAAAATGGGAGACAACCCTACAGAGAAATAAATCAAAAAAAGCTGCTCAAAAACCAGGAGGAAACTCTGACTGTGAGCAAAGATACATGGCGATTGGTGGGGACACCAAAGCGATCTACTGGGGAAATATCAAATGTCTCTGATGAAGATCCACCTGCTGAGGAAATATGAACTCCGCTGGGGAAGGCTGGAACTCTGTTGGGGACAAGGACACGCCGCAGGGTATCTGAACCAACCAACTCAGCTAGGGATAAAGAAAGAAGCTCCACTGGGGATCAAACACTCCACCGAGGAATTGAATCAACAATGACATCTAGGGATACCTAAAGAGTTAACTGCTTGGGGAACCATGGATGTTTCACACTTAAGGACTTGCTTTTTACTGAAACACGATTGATATTCCTTTTACTTGCTTTGGAAAAATTCTTGCTTTTGTATAATAAAGAAAACTTGATTTTGATTTAAAAATTTAATTTTAAAATGATCATAATAAAATTTAAAACTATTAGCTGAAGTAAATAAGAGTAGAAACAATTGGATAAAAGCTCAACTTTATTTAATAGAATGGTAGTCTGTAAATGACAAGACTCCATAGATTTTTACAAAGTTGAAAATGGTAATTTACATGGAAAAGGGTTACATTGAATACAAATGATCCTTAATCCCTCTACCAACTCTTGATATCCACTGTGCTCTTGACCGCCGCTGGGATGATGAACTGATGCCCACCCTTGTTCTCAAACAAGTCTTCAAAATCACTGAAGATCAGCAGAATGCAGTTACTTGCCATAATCCCTAATTTTTGCATAAGTTACCAGTGGGGTACCCATGTAAAGAAAATTGGAGCATCTCATGCCAATCCTTATATGTGACAACCATCTTCTGGATAATCTTCTTAATGTTCTTATTCGCAGCTTCAACAGCCCCATTCATCTTGGGTTTGTAGCGAGAAGATCTATGATGTTCAATCTTGAAGTCTTTGCAAAGAGCTTCCAACATATTGTTATTCAAGTTCGATCCATTGTCAGTAATGATCTTACTTGGCACACCATAACGGCATATGATCTGATTCTTAATAAACCTTACAACAACTTGCTTGGTCACATTTGCATATGATGTCGCTTCAACCCATTTTGTGAAATAATCAATTGCCACTAAAATGAAACGATGTCCATTCGAAGCTTTGGGCTCAATCATATCAATTCCCCACATGGAGAAAGGCCATGGGGAAGAGATAACATTCAATAGTTTCGGAGGAACATGAATCTTATCAGCATAAAGTTGACACTTGTGGCATTTCTTCACAAATTTGCAACAGTCAGATTCCATTATCAGCCAATAGTAACCTGCTCGCAACATCTTCTTTGCCATTGCATGTCCATCGGAATGAGTACCAAAGGAACCTTCGTGCACTTCAATTATCAACAAGTCTTCCTTGTGTCTACCCACGCATCTGAGCAAAACCATGTCGAAGTTTCTCTTGTACAGAACATCACCATTCAAGTAGAAATTGTCGGCTAATCTTCTCAAAGTCTTCTTATCTTTCAAAGATGCCTCATGCGGGTAAATCTGACTTTGGAGGAAACATTTAATGTCGTAATACCACAACTTTTTGTCTTTGATCTCTTTAACAGCAAACACATGAGTTGGCCTATCAAGACGCATCACAGATAAATTGGGAACTTCATTCCAATATTCACTACGCCAAAAACTGGAATAGACAGCGCACCTTAGAGGGCGCTTTATTACAAAAGTGCACTCTAAAGTGAAGCGAAAAAATAAGGAGCGAACAACTGGAATAGACAGCGCACTTTAGAGGGCGCTTTTGTAATAAAATGCCCTCTAAGGTGAAGCGAAAAAATAAGGAGGAGATAGAGGGACAACAATACAGGGCGCTTTTTAGAAAGCGCCCTCTAAGGTTACCCTTAGAGGGCGCTTTTAAAAAAGCGCTCTATAAGTCCATGTGCATTTCCAGTTTATAAAGCGCTTTTGGAAAGCCTTAGAGAGTGCTTTCATAAGCGCCCTCTTAGGCCCCCTTTAGAGGGCGCTTTTTTTCCACAAGCGCCCTCTAAGGTCCCCTTTAGTAAACATTAAAATTATAACATACTGCGCGTTTTGTTATTTCACTCTCTGTTATTTTCGTTCTTTTTCACGTTAGGGTTCTCACTGCTACGATTTTCGCTACTTCTAAGGCGTTCTCCTTCCACCTCTGTTAGATCTACGACGTTTCCTCCTTCTATTAATTCGTTGTTAGCTGTTCGATTTTGACACCATAGGTATTTTTCTAATCTTCATATTACTTGGTTTCTCTTCTGACGTTCGCTATTGTTCATTTTTGGTTTCATTTTTCTTGGTTCATACATTTATTGAGTATTCTCAACAATAATTATTGTGTTGCAATGCTAGCAATGGAGACTAGGCATTATGGGTTAAATTTCACCAACTGTTCCATTTGTTTCTCGATGTAGAAAAAGGAGGCAGCAATATCTAAAACACCTTCTACCAATCAAAGGTACACTATGCAGCTTATGTGTGTATTTATTCTAGCATACATAGCGTAGCTAGTAACTTAAGAAGTTTAGGTATGGATGTTATTTGATAGAGTAAATTAGAGTCGACTATTCTTCTGTTAGCTTTCAGTTAGACCATTATACAATTCTACATATATATTTTCTAGTCAATGTTTATCT
This sequence comes from Lathyrus oleraceus, assembly GCF_024323335.1. Taxonomy (NCBI): domain Eukaryota; kingdom Viridiplantae; phylum Streptophyta; class Magnoliopsida; order Fabales; family Fabaceae; genus Lathyrus; species Lathyrus oleraceus. The sequence goes on along the minus strand of NC_066584.1, from coordinate 318,921,879 downwards.
TTTGTAAAAACTATATGATGATATATAACTATGCTACAAATTAGTGCATACCACTAATGCTTAATGCATGGTTCATACATTCTCATGCTATTGAAGTCAGAGATATCTGAAAATGTTGAGAAACTAACTCAATAAACCAAAATTGTTTTGGTTTTGGGTTGTTGTTGGAGACATGAATGCCCTGCACAGAGACTAATGGATACACATTTTATACCAAAGAACAAGATGATAAAAGTACTATGCAGAATAGTGGTGTCACCGTGGTAGCTGAAGCAATGCACATATCAAGTGTGAAGGACTTAAACCCCAAATTTGCAAATCTGTCGTATTTTGGTGTTATCGAGCGCATTTGGGTGTTTGATTATGAGAAGTTTCAGATTCCTATATTTGGTTGCAAGTGGGTTGAAAATAATAACGGTATTCGAATGGATAAGTCAGGATTTTTGCAAGTGGATCTTAATAGGGTGGGATACAAAGATGAGTCTTTTATTCTAGCCTCTCAAGCTAGACAAGTGTTCTATGTCAATGATCCGAAAAGTACGAAATGGTCTATAGTTCTTTCTTCCAACAAAGTAATTGATGAAAACACTAGAGATCAAGGTGATATTGATGTTGAGATTGAATCGTTTACCAGAAATGATCAAGATGAGAATATTATATCAAATGATTCATATATTAGAAATGATCATAATGAGGGTATTTGGATCAATCCAACCGCCCGTGTTGTTAAGAGACATGTAGAACATATTCCAACCAAGAAAAGAAAGAGAACTTAGTGAAAAAGGTACAGGTCAAATGATTTTAATTGTTTTCTTTATTACAGGTAAAATGGCTTTTATTACAGCAAATCGAGTCAGTTGCATAAAAAAAAGGTATAAACACAATTATATGATATTTATGCATAGAAAATGTTAATTCTTGATCTTATACTTCACCTAACTAATTTTATGATATTTTAGGTTCATGCTATTGATATTGAACAAAAAGAGGTTGTTGCTAAGAAGACTGCGACTAGCAAAAAAAACATACATCTCAGAGATGCTTTTGCTACTTAGTTTTATTTCTTTTTAAGTTATGAATTGGTTGTATATTTAGAATCTTTAGAAGTTAAACGATTATATATCAGTGGATTGTTGTATATGTATGGATTGTTGTATATAAGGCTTGTTGAATGCAATGTGTGAAAAAGGGCTTCAAATTATACAGTTTTAGGTGTACTCCTTCAATATACAGGTTGTCTAAAATAAATAAAAAAATATAGCGCTTTTTAAAAAAAATAAATTAAATAACCACCCACTTTAGAGGGCGCTTTCCAAAATAAGCACCCTCTAAACCCTTTAAAGTTTCCACTTTAGAGGGCGCTTTCTTTAAAAAGCGCCCTCTAAAGTGGCCCTTAAAGGGCTTAAAGAGCCACTTTAGAGAGCGCTTTCACCAGGAAAAAAAGCGCTGTCTTTATCTATGCCAGCGCCAGATTAGAGGGCGCTTTAAAGCGCTGTTATAGGCCAAAAAAAGCGCCCTCTTTTCCCTTATTTGGCATAGTGATTTCACTACAATCATTGATGCCAATGTTGCAAGAGCATCTGCAATCCGGTTTTCATCTCGAGGGATATGATGAAACTCAACCTTTGCAAAGAAAGTTGAAATCCTCCTCGCATAATCTTTGTACGGTATTCAACCGGGTTGATTTGTCTCCCATTCTCCTTTGATCTGATTCACAAGCAAAGCCGAATCACCGAAGACATTCAAATACTTGATTCTGAGATTCATGGCCTCTTCAAGCCCCATAATGCAAGCTTCATATTCTTCCATGTTGTTTGTACACTTGAAAGTCAATCTAGCTGTAAATGGTAGATGTGTTCCTTGAGGAGTAATAATCACTGCCCCAATGCCATTTCCATATTGATTAATAGCTCCATCAAATACCATGCCCCAACGGGAACCAGGTTTTGGCCCTCCTTTAAGCAATGGTTCATCACAATCTTTCATTTTCAAGTACAAAATCTCTTCATCAGGAAAATCATAATGTACTGACTGATAATTTTCAATTGGTTGGTGAGCCAAATGGTCAGCCAAGATACTACCTTTGATCGCTTTCTCAGACCGGTATTCGATATCATACTCTGATAACAACATCTGCCAATGGGCAATTCTCCCAGTTAAAGCAGGCTTCTCAAATATATACACTATTGGATCCATTTTGGATATCAACCAAGTGGTAAGATTCAACATATACTGACGCAGAAGCTTAGCAGCCCAAGCCAATACGCAACAAGTCTTCTCAAGTATTGAATACCGAGTCTCACAGTCGGTGAACTTATTACTGAGGTAGTAAATTGCAAATTCTTTCTTTCTAGTCTCATCTTGCTGACCAAGAACACAACCCATACTATCTTCTAGCATAGTTAAATACATGATCAATGGTCTTCCTTCAACAGGTGGAGACAAAATCGGAGGTTCAAGCAAATATTCCTTGATACTGTCAAAAGCTTTTTGGCAATCTTCGGTCCAATCACAAGAATGATCTTTCTGAAGAAGCTTAAATATAGGCGCACATGTAGCAGTCTTGTGTGAAATGAATCTGGAAATATAATTCAAGCAGCCGAGAAAACCTCTGACTTGCTTCTCAGTTTTGGGCGCAGGAATCTCTTGTATTACTTTGACCTTGGCAGGATCAACTTCAATACCCTTCTCGATGACAATAAAGCCCAACAACTTACCAGAACGAACACCAAACATACACTTATTGGGATTCAAGCGGAGTTTATACTTCCTCAAACGCTGGAATAGCTTCAACAAATTCTCAACATGTTCCTCTTCAACAATCGATTTAGCAATCATGTCACCGACATATGCTTCAATCTCTTTATGCATCATATCATGAAAAAGAGTAGTCATTGCTCTCTGGTAAGTTGCACCAGCATTCTTTAAACCGAAAGGCATCACTCTATAACAGAATGTTCCCCAGGGTGTAATGAATGTGTTCTTCTCCATATCTTTGGGTGCCATCTTGATCTGATTGTATCCGGAAAATCCATCCATAAACAAAAAGACTTTGAATTTAGCAGTATTGTCTACCAACATATCAATGTGTGGCAGAGGGAAATCATCTTTCGGACTGGCTTTATTCAAATCTCTATAGTCAACACACATGCGAACTTTTCCATATTTCTTCGGTACTGGCACAATATTGGCCACCCACTGTGGATACTCAGCAGTTACAAGGAAACCGACATCAATCTGCTTCTGCACTTCCTCTTTGATCTTCACAGCCATATCAGGATGCGTTCTTTTCAACTTCTGCTTGACTGGCGGGCATTCTGGCTTCAACGACAATCTATGCTCCACAATCTCATAATCAAACCCAGGCATGTCTTGATAGGACCAAGCAAACACATTTGAATACTCTCGAAGAAGATCAATCAACCCATTCTTAGCATCTGGACACAATCGAGACCCAATCTTGACTTCCTTCACATCATCTTCAGAACCCAAGTTGACTAGCCCAATCTGCTCTTCAAACGGCTGAATAATCTTTTCATCCTGCTCAAGAAGACGAGACAATTCTTCACTCACTTCTACATCACTTTCCTCCTCAGCCTCAAACACAGGGAATTCAAAATTTGGAGAAGGAGAAGGGATCATTGTATTCAATGGGGTTAGAAACAAACCTGCATAATGATTTTATATTTTGACTTTAGAGAAGTGAATTTGTGACTAAATATTATGCTGATGGACAATTATATTGTTTATTTATGGTTTTTGTGATTACCATTTTCAGAATAAAGCAAAAAGTAAAAATAAACATCGAAGATGTGGATGAATAGAATTAATTTTATTGATGATCAATTTAAGATGCCCAAACAATGTTCACTTCTCCCTTAGGCATAGGAGAAGGATTTTTAAAATATAAAAGCAATTACTTAGATCGATGCAAAATAACAGGAATATCAACGGCAGTCCAATTGTTGCATGTCCTTCCATGCGTTACAAAGTTGATGCAGTCTTCCTCTTCGCTATCCTCTAGCACAACAGCTAAGGGTTGTTCATTGCCAAGAATGAACCCTCCTCTACGGAAGCTGAGTTGCATATCTTCAGATCTAACAGTTGATGACCCTTTCTGGAACCCCAAACCGGTTCTGCCTTTGTTGTCGGAGACCTCTACCACGCGCCCCCACTGATCAACAGGAACTTCTTCAACAATATTCTGAGTGTCTTTCAGCGAGGACATAGGTGCCCCAATTCTCTTCTCAGCAACAATAGATAAGGCTTGGAACGGAGTTCCAACCTCATCCTTAGCTTCCACATACGAGAAAGATGACAAATGGCTAACCAACGGTGCTTTCTCTCCTCCCACAATCACTAGCTTGCCATTCTTGACAAATTTGAGCTTTTGGTGCAGAGTGGAGGTAACAGCTCCTGCCTCATGAACCCATGGCCTTCCCAATGAACAACTGTAGGCCGGGTGGATATCCATTACTTGAAAATTAATCTGAAAATCACTCAGACCTATCTTAACTGGAAGGTCCACTTCACCAATTACCGTTTTGCGCGAGCCATCAAAGGCTTTGACAATCACCCCACTGTACCTCATTGGCGCTCCTTGGTAAGATAACTTCGACAAAGTTGACTTCGGAAGCACATTGAGTGACGAACTGGTGTCAACTAGCACATTTGACAAAGCATCTTCCTTACAGATCATTGAAATATGCAAAGCCAGGTTATGATTTCTTCCCTCTTCAGGGAGTTCTTCATCGCAGAAGCTCATATTATTGCATGAAGTGATGTTGGCCACAATGTGATCAAACTGATCCACAGTAACATCTTGTTCTACGTATGCTTTTTCAAAAACTCTCTGCAGTGCTTCTCTGTGCGCTTCAGAATTTAAAAGCAGAGACAACACGGAAATCTTTGAGGGAGTCTGGAGCAACTCCTCAACCACATTAAATTCACTCCTTTTGATTTATCGGAGTACCTCATCATCATCATTGGTTTTCAAGTTGCTGGATTCACCTGACTTATCCTTCGAACAACCAACCGGACCTACATTAGGTACCTCCATCTTCTTACCAACAATTATTTCCTCTTTACTTTCTAGGACAACTGGCCCAAACACTCGACCACTACGGGTCACCTTCGTAACGTCAACAAGCTCACCACTAAATTGGTCGTAGGTAACGGGACCTCTTGACCATTCTTCACCATTGTAGCATTATACTGGTATGGTATAACCTTATCAGATGAATACGGGACTGGGCCCACTAACCGTATTACCAACGGCGATACTAATCTTTGAATGACATTCTTGTTACTGTTGCTATCATACTGAATTACCAACCTCTCTTGTTGTTTGAAAACGGGCACTATGACATTAACGTCGTCATCAATATGACGGGATTGAAAAAAATGAATCATGCCTTCATCCATCGGACGCTGGATGTCCCTTTTCACTACATCATACCCTCTTGGGTTCACGCTACAAACAACACAACCATCATGGTCATGTTCACAGTCACTCACCAAACAGATATCTTTGTGCATCTGCACCAAAGATCTTTGGATAAACCGGACATCAAAAACTTTGAATTCACCCGGACAGCCGTCCACCATATTCACTGAAGAGTTCCCATGAAAGGGAAAAGGGTCAGCTTTCACATTTGGCGCGCGGTCCTCAAAGGACACCATACCACTCTTCATAAGCTTTTGAACCTCATACTTCAATGGATAACAATTTTCAATGTCATGCCCAGGTGCACCCTGATGAAAAGCACAACGAAGCTCATGTTTATACCACCAAGGAAGTGGGTCTGGGATCTGCGGTGGGTTCCTCGGTTGAATCAAGTTCTTGAGAACTAACGAGGGATATAGTTCAGCATACGACATCAGAATCGGGTCAAAAGAGACCTTCTTCCTCTCAAAGTTCTACTGATGATGATTGTTGTTGGTATTGTTGTTGTTGTAGGTGTTCGTTCTTTGTTGCGGTTTTTGTTGTTGACGTTGATTTTTGTTGTTGTTGAATGGGTGTTGTTTGTTGATTAGAAAATACCGGAATCACAGAAGATACTTGATGATGATGATGTTGACGGGGTGGTGGATTTCTTATGATCTAAGGCCTCCTCTGCCTCCCACTGGAAATTGCATTTGTTTCACTATCCTTCTTCTTGCTGAAACCACTGCCATACCTCTTACTCGTTGACGCCTCATCTCTTGACATACGTCCTTCGCGGACCCCTTTTTCAAGCCTCATCCCCATATTTACCATTTCGGTAAAATCACTGGGGGCACTAGCGATCATTCGTTCATAATAAAATGAACTCAGGGTTTTCAAGAAGATCTTTGTCATCTTTTTCTCCTCTAAAGGAGGAGTGATCTGGGAAGCCAACTCCCTCTATCTTTGCCCATACTCCTTAAATGTCTCTTTATCTTTGTGAGACATAGAACTCAATTGGTCTCTATCCGGCGCCATGTCCACATTGTATTTGTATTGCTTCACAAAAGCCTCTCCCAAGTCGTTGAAAGTGTGGATGCTTGCACTATTCAATCCCATATACCAACGGAGCGTAGCACCAGTCAGGCTATCTTGGAAGTAGTGAATAAGCAATTGATCATTATCTGTCTGAGTTGACATATTACGAGGATACATCACAAGATGACTGAGTGGACAAGAATTCCCATTAGATTTTTCAAAGTCAGGCACTTTGAATTTCACTGGGATCTTCACATTGGGTACTAAGCATAACTCGGCAACACTCTTCCCAAATAGATCTTTACCTCTCAACGTCTTCAGTTCCTTGTGCAACTCAAGGAATTGGTCTTTCATTTCATCCATTTTCTCGTAGACATCCGGATCCTCAGATGGCTCAAAATGATAAATGGTGTCCTCTACACGAGGCAAAATGTGCTCAACGGGAGGTGGCATGGACATGACCAGGCTAGATACCGGCATGGAAGCAAAGGTAGGTGTAAAGCCTTCTGGGACAAAGTTGGGCGGCATTCCCCACAGGAATCTAGCAGGCAGGTACGGTGTGAAGTGGGCGGTGGCAGCAGGCACGGTAGAGGTAACCACTTATGTGGTAACAATCCTCGTGAGAGGATTTGTAGGTGTTTGAGAAGCTTGACTTTGAGCAGCAAGAACTGACTCCATCATGGCAGTCAGTCGGGTGATCTCGTCCTTCAGCTCTCTGTTCTCTTGCTCTAAATGCTCCATAATTCTCAGATAATTAGCTCTGGTATTGTACCGGTGAGTCAGCTTGGCTAAAGCATAGAAGAAACACCAATCAGACACTTGGCAAAAATCTGCTTATGCAAATGATGCATGAAATGCAATGCTTGATTATTTTTATTTTTCAAGGAACTTACTATATCATTTGCAAATATATAATATTTAAATGGCAATTGCAACAATTTGTTATGACCAAAAATCTCTTTTTATTTATATAAATTGGAAGGATTACACTGAGTATAATTTCAGAAAATAAAATAAAAAGATACAAGAGAAAAGGAGATTAGTCATCCTAAGGATCCCTAACAACAATGTTAGAAGATCTGAGTCTTCTCGAGGACAAGCTGGTCAACAATCTTCTTCCAAGCAACGGAAGGCTGAGGCATGCTAGAAGATGAAACCTCTGGCTCTCTCTGTCTCTTCATCACTCGGTCTTCAAGTAGCTCAATCAGTGCATCTTTATCCTTAGACTCCAATTGCAACTCTTCATGCTTCTTGCTCAAAGCATGGAGACGTTCTTCCCACATATCCTTCTCTTGCTTCATCTTGATGATCCCGTCTTCCAACTCCTCTACATCTTGGTTAGGGAGAGTTAATGGCTCAACCACAACCATAGACATAGGTCTTTCACAAGGATAAGGCATCTTCAACTCCATAGCTCTCTTCTTCACCCAAAGAGTGTAAGCTTCCAAAGCTACACAATTGCGCGGACCATGCTCAGATCTTCCTTTCCTATGCACATTATGCCAAGCATGCATAATCTTCCGCTTCTAATGTTGGGGATCTTTACCCTCTTGATAGAAAAGACCTTCTAACAACATGTTATTAGGGTTGTCTCTCAAGGGGAACCCAAGTTGACGACGAGCCAAAGCAGGATTGTAGTTAATTCCTCCTTGTGTACCAATGAGAGGCACATTAGAGAATTCACCACAACTATCAACAATCTCCAAACTGCTTAACGACGGATCATACCAAACTATATCATCATTAGTGAGACACATAAGTCTCTGAGACCACTTTAGACATTGTTTGTTCTCCATATAAGTAGATGTCTGAGGCAAGTGCAAAATAAACCACTTGTACAGAAGAGGAATGCAATAGACAATCGTTCTACCACCCTTAGAATTCCTTAGATGCAAAGAGAAATACATATCACCCAACAAAGTAGGTACAAGATTCCCAATTAAGAAAAGTCTAATGGCGTTAACATCAACAAAACCGTCAATTTTATGGAACAAAGCTAATCCATAGATGAGAAACACAAAGATAGCTTCAAAAGCATCCACACTACCAGCTTGAGCAAAATTAGTAGCTTCCTTGATGAGGAAAACAGATGGCAACCCAAATAACCCTCCTTTCTTCACCCAATGGGCCTCTATCTCAGACTTCTTCAAGTGAAGAGCTTCAGCAATAATACTAGATCGAGGAATCTCCTCCGATCCACTAAAAGGCACTCTACTAGAAACAGGTATCCTCAAAATATGAGAATACTCCTCCAAGATAGGCACAAGCTGAAAATCTGGGAAAGTGAAACAATGGTAGAGAGGATCATAGAACTGCACTAGCACACTCAAAAGTCCTTCAACCACATCAACAGACAAGATAAACAGAAGCTTCCCATGACCTTGTTTGAAGTCCAAGGGATCTAATACAAAAGATGCTAGCTTCCTTAACTCTTTCAAGTCGGGACATCTGAAACTGTACTTCTTAGTGTTCCTTCGTCTACAATCCATAGTCTGAAAATATTTTCAAATGATACCTTAGTTCCTTGAAGTTTTCGTATAATGAATGTTATGATGCGCATGAATGCAACAATCACAAATAAGGGATCACACACAAGGCAAACAAAGGTCAAGGGATGAATCAAGTCATTGTCAAGATCAATCATCCATTTTGGTGGATTATGGTTTGCACCTTATCAACATCCAAGTTCCATTGATATTGATAAGACTTGATTGGATCAACCAAGAATCAAGGGTTTGTTGCAAGTCACGAGCATGGAGTTTGGGTAAAAACCATCCCAAAGGAGTGAACTAAGGATAAAAACCTATAGATCATGTTCTAAAAAGTTCCCAGAGTCTTAATTCCATCTATCGTATATTACAGGTTAAGATGACTGACTCATCGACCCATAATATTCTCAAGAGAAACTCGTCTGAGTGTAGTATCGTATAACAACTGTTATCAAGTCTACACTTGAATAGTTTCCGCACTACGTCCTAAATAGGCCAAGATGGGTTAGATGTTTTAAGGACCTCAGCTTCTCGGACCCAATTAGAAATAGTAATGCCTAACCATAAATACTTGTGTGACATTTCCAAATCCAAAGGAGTCTCCACTGAGCAGATGGATCTCAAGCCAACTTGTTAAGGACTACTACACACAAGTCGAACATGACTATACCATCCTCCTATCTTAATTGCACTCAAGTGCGGGTTAGAACTTATCTAACCACTCGGAGATCACCAAGCATAACAAGCAGATTATATCACACATACATATATACAAAGATCACATATATACAAATATATTCAGACAAAAAGTAGGCTAAACCCACTAGAGACTACTCCCCAGCAGAGTCGCCACTTAATTTCTGTAGCGGGAAATTCATGATCTTCAAGCTAATGACAAGCTAGAGATCAAATAACAAGAGCCGCCACCGCGCTTTTATTGTTTCCAAAGGAAAAGAGAAAAAGTACGAACAAAACCCAATAAGTAAGAAGTTTTCAAATAAAAACTAATAAAAATCAGATATCACAGGTAAGGGGGTTGGTTACACAGAGGGAAGGTGTTAGCACCCAAAGTGTCCTAGGTACTCCTAGGGAGCCCTTTTTGTGTGCATATGTATTATGTACAAAGTGATGTTTACAAACAAATATAATGGGGGGATGAGAAAAGAATTCATGATCTTGAAGAGCAAGGCATCAAATAAAGACGACCTCATCCAAGCTTATCCATTCCATGATCTTCTTCAGAAATAACCCATGTAACAGATGAATTCCATAAGCCACAGGTTCAAAACAACAGCTTCACAATCATCATGTTGCAGATGAATCTTAGAGAGATCTTCAAAGATATATCAAATGAATTTCAAATTGCAAGCACATGGTTCTTCAACTAGTTGGCATTGGCCAAGTCCTTTAGCTTAGGGAAGTTGCCTAGACTCTAAGTCCTTTGCTCAGGATCAAACCAACAGTCCACTCAAAAGTTTTTTATGATTATTATATACATTAATGGTCAAAGACCACACAAACAAACAAAGTAACATGAACAAATATAGCACACAATATGGTCCAAATGGACAAAGTGAAAATTACATTAACATAAACAATTAGAATGATATGAACAATGGCAAATGAAATAGAATACTAAAAGTAAATTGCATTAAAGTAAAAACATGAAATTAAAAGTTAGTAGTTAGTAGGTTAGAGGTTAGTTTTGCTTTGCTTTTCATTTCAAGACATTCTTTGGAGAACACTCAACCCACTTATCACAAGCATGGATCCTTGAACCAAAACATCTTCCAAAGGAAGGAATGAAGGCCAAGTTTTCACACAATACCATGAAAGAGGAGAGACTTACAATCTCACTAACTAGAATGCTTATGCCTTTTATGTCACAAATTTAGCGCTATGTTAAGCAATCGTAATGGACTTATGTAGAAGTCACAACTATTTGAAGTCGGGCAATAGAATTTTGGTGTTAGTGCATGTTAGAGACATAGTATAATGGACTATGCTCATGAAACATACCACACACAAAAAAGAATATGCAAAAGGTGTGGCCTAATCTCATCCATACTCATGTCAATTTTTCAATCAACTAGCATTAGGACTTTGAGATGTCATAGGCCAAATGGAATGAATGAATTAAGAAGAGGAATGAGATTAAGTGGGAAAGGGATGAATGAGGTCACAAATTGGTCAAAGGAGGACTTTTATGAGATTAATATCATTCATTCATTTTGGGAGATGGGATGTACATTCCATCAATCCCCTAAATCCAATGATATTAACTTGACAAAGTCAAATCAACCTTGACCAAGGCCCAACAACAAAAAGCAAACTCAAACAAGTCAATACAAATGGTCAACAATATTTAATTGGCATTTATTCAATTAAAAATAATAAAATAATGCATTTAAATCAAATATGTTTTGTCCAATTCCTAAAATCTCATTAAAACACCTAAGAAATGACCATGAGATTTATCATAGGTCAAACAAGGTCAAAGGACGTTGGAGAAAAAATTTCATAATTTTTGGACATTTAAAAATATTTTTAAACAATTAAAAACAAATGCAAAATCAATTAATTCATGAAAAATATTAATAATGATCCAAAAAATGATTTTAATTCAGAATATGAAAGAGAAAAATATTTGAAAATTTTCAGTGAAAGTCCCATATATTTTTGGATCAATATTGAATTTAATATGAATTATTGAAGAAAATGCAAATAAAACAAAAATCCAGAAAATCAAAAATACGTGGACCATCAGATCTCCCCCATTAATTGAGGTGACAGATCTGATGGTCCCTAGCGCGCGTTCCACATGGACTTAAGTCAACTGCGCTGCACAATAGGTATTTAAAACCAACGATCAAGATTAAAACGTGAGGGACAGATCATGTGGTTCAAGCCTTTCCAACTCATCGCCGGAGCCAGAGCTTCGGTCATCTTCTCCGGTGGACCTCACCGGACTGGTCCACCATGAACCATCACCAAACAAGGACATGATCTTGAAGAAAAAATGGCACTGAGCTCGAATCTGACCTCCATTCATTCCAACTCCAGGTATATTGAGAGATATATGGAGTTGAAATTTGAGGTACACGAACTGAGTTGCTTCGATTTGACCTCAAAGCAACTCAATCTTCTTGCCTACATTGGTAGGACTTCAGACACCCGAAGAATCAATAGAATTGAGCAAGAATTTGAGAGAATCGAAGAGATTAAAATTTCTGAAAATTACCTTCAATGTAGGTCTGGATTCGATGGATCTTGATCTTGCTTATGCTTGGACTCACTCCACTTACTTGTAGGAGAAGGATTGAATGGTTTAGAAGTTATGGATTCCTAGAGAATTGAATTCCAAAATAGTGGAGATTCAAGCTCAAATTCAAGAGAATTTATCAGGCTTATCCTTTGAGAATTGAGGGTTTGAAATGGAGGATCAAGCTGGCGCGATTGTGTGTGAATTTCTAAGCAATTGAACCTCTATTTATAGCTGGAATGGTTGATAATTGCACACTCTAATTCACTTTCCAATTTTGGAAAATGGTGATGTAATGGTGCATGGGCGCGCATAGGCCCATGAAATAATTGCTAGAGGTCCATAGTTGAAGATCAGATGCACTGAAGTAAGCTTGGATTGCAAGGAAAATGCATATTGATGTTTGAAGTTTGATCCATGCCAAGTGATATCACCCTGTTAAAGCCATGTGCAACCTATGCATTTCTTATCCAAAATGAATGACTTTGATCTCGTTGGAAAGGTGAGATCAAAAGGAACAACTTTCATGTTCAACACTTTTTAATTTTGAGCTTGGAACTTGGAGAAATTTGAGGTGGAAGTTTGGAAATTTTTGACATATCAAAATTTTTCTAAGTGTCAAGCCATATGTCTCAATATTTCACCTTGCTTAACATTTCATAGGAGCTTCAAATGAGAAAACTGTCTTCATCAAAGTTGTAGCTCTCTCAAAGACCTTCAAAACGGTCACAAATTTCATGCCATTTAGATTTAAAATGATAGAGTTATGCATTTTTGAAGTTAGGAAAAATCACTTGATCAATGGTATAGGTCAAAAGTGACCTATAATGTAGCCTCATATCACATGCTCAAAAAAGTTGAATTAGCTCCCACTCAAAACATCAAAGTTGAAGTAGACACATTTAATTTCATTGTTCAACTTGAAAATCTTTCATATTATAAAAATTGAGCAAGTTATGGCCTTGGGAAGTTGACTTTCAAATTAGGGTTTAGACAAAATGACCTATAATGTTTCAACATAGAAAATGATTTTCCAAGAAAAAGTAGCTCTAGGTCTCAACATGAAAGTTGTTTGGAATTTCATTTATAGTAATTTTTATCTTGGAATTATTTTCATATGGTGAAAATTAAAGGAATTAGGGTGTAGGGAGACCCAGTTTTGATCAAATGAATTCATCTGGCCAACCACCATCAACCAACTTGCTAATTTCCAATTCTCTTGATTTTCTTGGCTCATGGTAGATCATATATGCATAAGATGATGAATTTTGAATTTTCCCTTGATAAATTTGATCAATTGGTGAGATAACTTGTTGGAGAAGTTACTCAAGATACCCAGTCAAACTAGGGTTTCCAAGGCAAATCACCCTTAAACTCTTGAAGAAAACTTGATCAATATATCATTTAGGAATCAATGGAACTCATATATGATGTTAATAACCATTATTGAATCAATTCTTGGTTGTGCTCTTTGTTCATGAGGGTCTCAAACCATAGATGTGAACTTGATGAATCAAATAAGATGAATGCCCTACCTACAAAAGAGTTAGACAAATGCAAAGACATAATTTTGGTATTTTGGTTAGTGAAATGATAAAATACAAGTATAATATAATCACAAAGTGTTTGGTGGTCTCTCCCAAAATAAACCCAATGAAGGAGGGGTAAGGAGGATGCCAATGCATGATCCCAATGCCAATGCTTATGATGAAATTGCATGAGGGATCTTAGGGTCAAAATTGGGGTCTTACACTCATCAATCACAATTCATTCATATACCAATCACACACCAATTATACACTGTCATACCCTAATTTTTAACCCTAAGATCCCACATATCATTTGCATCATTTCACACAACAAGGTCACATCTTGGTCTTTCCCCTTATCCATCTTTAGGTTTGCTTCTTGCAGGGATCACCAAGCACCTATTTGTTTTGTTTTACTTTTGTATTTACATGATTTATTACTTATCTAACCACTAATCAAAATACTAAAAATATGTCTTGTTTCTCTTAAGTCTATTGTTCAAGGTAGGGCTCATCAAATCAAGAGCATCTCAAAGTTTGGTGACTTACTTCTCAAGGAAAATCAAAGGTTCATGTGTTTATTTCCATGCCTTCTTCAAGAAGTAACTTCAAGCTTTGAGAAATTTAATCAAGAGGCAATCAAGGACACCTTATATTGAGTTCATATGATCATCCATGTTCTTTTAAATGCAAGGAAAGTCCAAGAGTACAAGCTTGTTCTAAGTGGTTTGACCAAAAAGTCAATAATTTGAAGTCAAAGTTCCAAGGATCACAACTCCTTCAATTCCCAACATTTTTGAATGCCACTTTTTGCATATGAATCTTCTCAACATCCTATACAACTTATCTTTACATGAAAAGAGACAATTATGCTTGGAGGATCATCAAAAGTTTGGATACATTATAGGTCATTTGTGGACTTAGTGAAATTTGGCCTATTTTCAAGTGACTTTTTCCCAACTTTCAAGGATCATAACTTCCTCAATTTTCAATATATGAAGCTGATTCTTTTTTGAACAATGCCATTGGTGATACCCTCTACAAGTTTTCTTCAAATACCAAGGTCAGAATATGCTTGGAAGATCATGGAATTCATTGAGACATTATAGTTCATTTTCAACCATGAAACACTCAAATTTTTCTAAGTTACATAACCAGTTTTTTTATGCCAACTTCAACATGCCATAACTTTGTGCTCAAACATCCAAATTAACCTTTATTGGCACATTTTAATCTTGGCCATGATGTTAACACATTGTAAAAAGAATGGGATCAAAAATCCTCTTGAGTAGGATGCCCCATTGAGTTACATGGTGACTTGAAATAGAAGAAATCACCATTGTCCAAAATTTGATCATGACTAATCTCAATTCCAAACCAAATTAGCAAGTGTTTTGGTCCTAAACATGATTAATCAAGTCCCCGTAAGTTAATTGACACTTAAGACGCATCATTTGGCTGAGTTTTGATGAGTTTCAAGTCACACTTTTCACACACTTGGATCAAATTTATTTTGCACGAATTCAGCATCATTCCACACGTATTTGGATCCAAATTCATTCCAAATAAATAGAGGAAGCTATTGTCTTAATTTGCAACCTTTGGAGAACCAAGAAACCTCTGCTGCAACTTGAAAACTTTCCAGAAAATTTAACTATCGTGTTTTGAGTTTCAACCTATTTCAATCTAATTTCTTAATTCCATTAGCTCCATCGGCATCCTCTGAAACCTTCTGAAGTGGTCTAACTAGATAGAGCTTCATCAACTTCTGATTACCATCTGGACAAGGTAGTTCTGAGCATCATTTGCACTCAAACAAGTCAACATAATGTAGTCCTTCACTCTCAGATGCTTTCCCCTAACTTATCTGGTGTGTAAGACCCTAATTTTGACCCTAAGATCCCTCATGGCATCATATCATTGCTCATTGCATTGCCTCAAGGATCATAGCATCTTGGTTCCTTTACCCTTGGGTTGAGACTTGTTTGAGTTGGTTTGAGACCACCAAGCATGCTTGAATTGTATATTATTGCTTTTCTTATTTTGATTACTAACCAAAAGCACAAAAATATGTCACTAACTTGTTTGTTTTGAAGCTTAAGCAATCATGAGATCCTTTGCTCCTAGGAGACTCCTATGCTCATTGAAGTGGCTATGATGAAGATGAAAGCAAACATGACAATGGTTCCCAAAGCTCTAAATCATCATATATGCCTCCCAAGTATCTCAATTTTCCAATTTGATCAAGATAAACCAAAGGGCTTGAGGATTGTTTCCCAAGGAAACCCTAATTCAACTGTGCATTGACTATGGACTTGCTCATGAAGCAACCTCAACCTATGATAAAATTCAATCAAGTGAAGTTCTTTCATTCATAATTTTATGCATATATGAGCCTATGTTAGTACCCTCAATCATTCATTCATCAAGATTTGAAGTTTGGACTTGAGAAGTTGACCAGTAAAGTCATCTCACTAATTTTGGGTCAACTTACCAAGGACCTAACTCCTTCATTTTTTATGATTTTGAGGTTAGACCAATTTCATTGGAATGTTTACGATGTCTACTTCAATTGTTATGTTGGACAAAATTTCATAATCCTAAAAGAAACACATGTGATAATACAAAACATTATAAGTCACTTTGGACCAAAGCCATTGAATCTTGAAAAAGTCCAACTTCAAGTGCTCATAACTTTCTCACCAAAAATCTAAATGATATACAATTTAAGTCCAAATTGATAACCGCTAAAAGATCTACAACTTTGATGTTGGAGGTTTTTCCATGTGAGGCTTCCATCATTGAAAACGAAGGCCTTGAAGTTGGTCACTTTTGGAAAAAATTTCAAAGACATGTTTTGTACATCAAAATTCATGATCAGTTTTCATAATTTTCCAAACTCCAAATGGATTTTTGTCCAACATAGCTTTTGTTCCTTATGTCAAGACCTTTCCAACCAGTACTCATATTCCTATGTTTGGATTTTCCAAGAGTGACTTTCGAAGAGGGGGACATTTGTGATCAATTATGGAATTCACATGAAACTTCATGCACAAGCAATTGTAATGCAAACCACACGTCCAAATCAATTCATCATGCTATCAGCTTGCAAAACAATCAACTTTTGAGCCTCACATGCGCCTGTACAGGCCCATTCATGGATGACCCAAAGCTTCATGCACACTGTTTTGGCACTCCATTTGCTTGCATTCCATCTATAAATAGCATGCTCACTTCATTCATTTCTCATCCTTGAATCAACCAGAAGCTCTGCAGAAATTGAATCCCAGCCACACTAAAGGAATTTTGAATTTTCATTTCTCTTTTCAAGTTTGAATTTCAACAAAATCAGTTGATCTTAAACACTTATTCCTTAGCCTTGCACTCATACCATAGCTCAAGATCAAGCTGCAAGCAAGAGTTTGGTTGGATCGTGTTCGTCAAAGCTGCACTTCAAAGATTTACATCTCAACTGTTTTGATTCGAATCTCATCATATATTGTGTTTTGCTTGTGTTTGCTTGGTTTTCTGAAGTCCTCGTGTGAGAGGAAAGCCAATGGTCGCTTTAATTTCATGAATTAATGCATTTCAGATTGAACACCTGGATTTTCCATCTCAGATTTCTCCTTCCATAGGGATCTTGAGAGAAATCCAAGGTTACAGGGGTGATGTACATCACCCCAGCTTTAATTTGGTATAAAGATCATGCAGTTTGGTTGAGGTTGCAAGACCTGCAACTGGTGGCCGGTTTCTGTTTGCTCACCTCAGAAGACGGTGGTTTCCACCACCGTCCCACGTGGATGAGTTCTGGCCTTTGGATCTCACCTCTCCGTTCTAATCATGGCCATGCATTGTTTTGAATTTTTTAAATCCTTCATGTTTCGCGCTTGACTCAAGTACTTGGTGCGCGCGCGCTTCTGATCCATTGATCATGTCCACATCATTTAATGAAATGGATCAAACGCTTTTGGATTTTTCTCTTTTTCTAATTTCTGTTTTATTTTTCTTTTATTCCATTTATTTTCAAAAATTCATAACTCTTTTATTTGGAATACAAAAATATGGGACCAATTGCAAAAATTTTCTTTAAAAATCTAGTTTCATAACCTGATTTTTAATTATTTTTGTGATTCCATTTAATATTTTTTGTGAATTATTTTGTTTTTAATTGTTTTTAATTCATTTTAAAATACTTTTAGATATTCAAAAATTCCAAAAATATTTTCTTAACATCTTTGGATGATGATAAGTCTATGAAAAATATTCTCATCAATTTCTTAATTGATTTGAGATTTATTTGAGATTTTAGTCCAATTGTGTTATTTTTCTTCATTTTTAATTGTTTAAAAATAGTTTTTGTTTTCAAAAAATGTTGAGAAAATTTGTCAAATATTGTTTGACCATGTTAGACTCATGATGATTCAATTGGACTTATCCAAGTTGATTTGAGTTGAATTTGAAGTTTGACCATTTTTTGTTCATTTTATTTTATGTATTATTTTAATTCCAAAAATACCAAAAATATGTTTGACCTTTCTTGACTTGTAATCTTCATTTCACTTCTGTTTACCATGGATTGATGTTGATTCCATTCACATTTGATCATTATGTTTTGGTTATGTCATTTGAATTTTCATTTTGTACATTCCATCTTCATCTCTCATCTTCTTCTTTTTCTTTTGACCAATGAGTTAATGATTTGTGGTTAGCCTTGACATATGAGAGGCTTAACATTGTTTGATCCAAATCAAATTCAACTTGATCAAAGATCAAGTGAGTTGCTTTGTGTCCAAGATAGGTTGCTTCTTGGTCAAGCAAAGAACCTGAAATCCATACAAGGTCTTTCTTCTTTTCTTTTTGGCATGGCAAGTTGTAGGAGTTTGGCTTACTATTCATGATCTCTAACTTGTGTTTATTTGCCTATAGTTTTATTGACCGGCCTCAGATAGGTGTGACTACTACATTAGTCCACTTACGATTGCTTAACATAGCGCTAAATTGCCTTATGGCACACTAACACTAACTACTAATTACTAACTTTTAATTCAAGCATTTAATTCTTGCAATTTACTTTCTTGCTCATTTATTCATATTTCCGTTTCCTTTTGCTCACTTGAGCTCATGTTTATGTTTATGCTATTTTCCTTTTGCTCACTTGAGCACATTATTGTGTAAATATATTGTTGCCTTGTGCTTGTTTTGTTTTTGTTTGTGTGAACCCAATGCAAAAAGGAGAAAGGACTTAGAATTAGGACCTTACCTATGCTTAATGGAGTTCAAGAGCAACTAGGCCTCATGCCTTTAGAATGCTAAAAAATTTGAAGAGCAACTAGGCCTCATGCCTTTAGAATGCTTAAATCTTGAAGCTGACTTGAAAGGACCCCTAATCTAAACTCTCTCTTTGTCCATTCCTCTTATTGCATTGTGAACTTTTTGATTATTTGTTCTTGTGTGATAGGGAATCCAAACTTAAGATAGTAAGAAGGACCATTGTCAAGAGAAAGACAAGCCAAATGGAGATCCTAGGAGCTTGATTGAATATTTGTTTGATTGCTTGAGTTAATTGCTAAGTCCAAAGGAAATGAGCATCTTGAATCATCTTTATGATCTCAAGAAAGGAACTCCAAGGGTTTATCTCTTCTCTTATCTTTGCATGTTTAGGACTAGCCCTTCTCTTCTTCTCTCCACTCTAACCCAAGCCAAACTCATTTTGTGCAAACATTGACATTGTTTTCAAAACTAGAAACCTAGGCCATATGCCTTTGATTTTTTAAAACTCTTTTCATTAATACTTATTTTGAATTGAATCTTAAGTCAACTCTGACTTCATTTTGTGAATACTTCTGACTTGTAAATACAACTCACTTCAAGTGATTTTTGTGGTTCCAATGACCACCTTTGTTAAAACCTTTTCATTTATCATAGTGGTTGATGTAAACCTCACCTTATCCTTAGTGATTGGACTATAAGTCTTCCATACTTATTATAGGGTGGATCCCTCACTAGTATGTTGAAGCTCTCCACACATGGTGGATTGTTGGTTTAGGTTTAGTTTTCTCCCTTTGATAACAAAAGACCTTAAGGCTTTTGACAAATCAATTCACCAACTTATTTTGAGATTTATACCCCGAACTACGAGGTTTTGATCCTACCTTTGTGATGGTACGTAGGCAATGGGTTTATCCATTCAAACAACAAAATTGTAAATAATATGTATATTCTTTTCTCATCTCCCCAATCATGTTTGCATAAATATTTTCACAAATACCAACCTACAATATACTTTGCAAAAAGGACTCCCTTAGAGTACTAAGGATGTTTTGGGCGCTTAAAACCTTCCCATTGCATAACCAACCCCCTTACCAGATCTTTGACATTTTTATTAGTTTTTGATTTGATAAAACTTCTTGGTTTTTGTTCGCTTTCTAACCTTTCCTTTGGATAAATAGAGGTGTGGTGACGACTCGAATTGTATGATTTACTTTTGATTTAGTCAATAAATCTAAAGGTAACGAATACCCCACTATAGAAAAGTGGCGACTCTACTGGGGACTCCATAGTATGTTCCAGTGGGTTTAGCCTACTTTTTTCCTTTGTTGTATTGTATGTTTATATTTATTTGTGACATATTTTTGTGCAAATTTGGGATGACTGTATTGTTTGTAATGTATGAATTGCTTGATATATATCAATTGCTTGTGTGCTTGATGGTCTCTTGTGAGATGAGTTCTATACCCGAACTCGAGTGCACTTCTGATAGGAGAACGGCATAGTCTTGTTGACTTGTGTGGAGTTATTCCTTAGCAAGTTGACTTGCAAGCCCATTCACTTGGTGGAGGTCATGTTGGGATCAATAATGTCACACGAGTAGTCGTGGTTAGGCATTACTCTTTCCAATATATACCTTAGAAGCCAAGGACCTTAGATTACCTAGCCCATCTTGGCTTATTTTAGGATGTAGTGCGAAGATCGTTCAAGTGTAAGATTTGATACGATTGTTACGCGACACTACACTCATAAGAGTCTCTCTTGAGAATATTTTTGGAATACGAGTAGTCGTTTTATCCGATAATATCCGAAAGATGAGATGATGACTATGGGAACCTCTTTTAGAACATGAGTGTCAAGTTTAACCATAGTACACTCCCATTGGGTGGTTCTTAACCGAGACTCCATGCTCGTGACTTGCAATAAACCCTTGATTCGCGGTTGATCCGTTCTCGTATATCCTTAATATCAATGGAACTTGGGTGTTGATAAGGTGTAAACCATGATCCACCAAAATGGATGATTGATATTGAGGATGACTTGATCCATCCCGTGACCTTTGTGTGGTGTGACTTGCTTGATCCTTGAGTGTGATTGTTGCATCCATGCATTCATGCATTCATTTGCATCCATCTCATCAACAATGAGAAAATTTTCAAGGAACTTAAGAGGTCTATTTGCAAATTTTCAGACATGGATAAGCAAAGAAGGAATACGAAGAAGTACAGTTTCAGACAACCTGACTTGAAAGAGTTAAGGAGTTTGACATCCTATGTATTAGATCCCTTGGAGTTCAAGGCCCGCCATGGGAAGCTTCTGTCTATTCTTTCTACTACAGTGGATGAAGGTCTGATGAGTGTGTTGGTGCAATTCTATGATCCTCTGTATCGTTGCTTCACTTTTCCGGATTTCCAGCTTTTTCCTACGCTTGAGGAGTATGCCTATCTTGTGGGTATACCTATCTTAGATCAGTTGCCGTTCAGTGGCTTGGAGAGGGTTCCTTCTTCCCAAGAGATTGTTGATCTGTTACACATAGATGTATCTGATATTGGTGCTCATATGACTACCAAAGGTGGAATTCAAGGTCTCCCATCTGATTTTCTCATTGCCCAAGCTACTCTGTTTGGGAAGGCCATGAGTGAGGACGCCTTTGAAGCCGTATTTGTACTTCTCATCTATGTGCTAGTGTTTTTCCTCAACATCGACAATTTTGTGGATGTGAACGCCATTAGGATTTTCTCTACTCTTAATCTCGTTCCGACTCTGTTGGGTGACACTTATTTCTCTTTGCATATGAGGAATGCAAAGGGTAGTGGTACCATTGTGTGTTGTTTGCCGCTATTGTACAAGTGGTTTATTTCGCACTTGTCTCAGACGCTCGCCTTCAAGGAGAATAAGGGATGTCTACAGTGGTCTACGAGACTTATGTCTCTCACTAATGATGATATCTTTTGGTATAACCGTGTGTATGATGGTGTGCAGATTATTGATTCTTGTAGAGAATTCTCCAATGTGCCGCTTCTTGGTACATGTGGTGGGATTAACTACAACCCTATTTTGGCACGCCGTCAGCTTGGGTTCCCCTTAAAGGATAAACCTAATAACATTTTGTTAGAAGGTGTGTTCTTTCAAGAGGGTAAAGATCCCCAGAACTTGAATGGCAGGATGGTCCACGCTTGGCGCAAGATCCATAGGAAGGGAAAGAAAGAGCTTGGTCCGAAGAATTGTATAGCTTTTGAACCCTACACCTCTTGGGTGAGGAAGGGAGCTTCTGAGTACCGCATGCCCTATGATTATCCGAGACCTACACCTATGGTTATGGTTGGGCCTTCAACCCTCCCTAACCAAGGAGTAGAGGAGTTGAGAGATGAAGACCGTTCGCGTGCTTGGGTCCGTGAGCGAGAAGAGCTACTTCAGCAACTCAGAGATAAGGATGTTGTGATAGAATTCCTAGAGCATCAGATTATTGATGAGCCAGATGATGTGGTGACTTCTCTTCTTCCTCAGTCGTCCAGGTTTTGGAAGAGGAAGTATGATCGACTTGCCAAGGAGAATGTAAATATGGAGGCAGCCTATGAGAGAGAGGTAAAGAGGCTTCGTGCAGCTTATCTTCAGGTCTCAAGAGCTTTGGATGATTGCTTCTAGGGTTCCATAGGATGTTCATTTTCCTTCTCTCTTGTATTGTATTTGGTTACCAAGACTGTACTTCTTTAGTGTAAATTTTTTTCCAAGTATTATTGATATGAACATTCCATATATGTCTAAAAGATTAATATTTCCAATATTTTGCAAATAGATATCTATAAAGTTCCTCTGATAAAAAATAAATCATATGCACAAACATTGCATGCATCATATACATAAGCAGGTTTTGTTCAGAGCTTCTTGATTAGTGGTCTAACTCTGTGTTCTTCATTTATTTTGAAGACAAACTGACGCACCGGTATAACACCAGAGCGAATCTACCAAAGCTGATGGATCATCTTGAACAAGAGAACAGAGAGCTGAAGGAAGAGGTAGTTAGGCTGACTGCCATGATGAGGTCAGTGTTGGCTGCTCAGAGCCAGTCTTCTCCAACACCTGCAACTCCTCCCGCGAGGACAGTCATCTCAGAGGTAGCTTCCTCTATTGTGCCTTCCGCCACTGCTCATTTCACTCCGCCAACTATGCCAGCCGAGTTTCCCTGGGGGATACCCGCAAACTTTGTTCCTTAAGGTCTTGCTCCGACCTTTGCTTCTCTGCCGGCATCTAGCCCGGTCCTTGCTGTGCCACCTGCCGTTGTGCACACGTTACCGAGAGTCGAAGACACCATTTATCACTCTGAGCCATCTGAGGGCCCAAATGTTTATGAGAAAATGGACGCTATGAATGACCAATTCCTTGAGCTCCGCAAGGAACTGAAGACTTTAAGAGGGAAGGACCTCTTCGGTGAATCTGCTGCTGAGTTGTGCCTTGTACCCAACGTCAAGATCCCTATCAAGTTCAAAGTGCCTGACTTTGAAAATTATAAGGGAAATACTTGCCCTCTCAGCCATCTTGTGATGTACGCACGCAAGATGTCGACTCAAACCGAGAACGATCAACTCCTCATCCACTATTTCCAGGACAGCATGTCCGGTGCCACACTCAGATGGTATATGGGTCTGGATAGTGCGAACATCCTCTCCTTCAACGACCTTAGCGAAGCCTTCATCAAGCAGTACAAGTACAATGTTGATATGGCTCTCGATAGGGACCAACTGAGGGCTATGTCCTAGAAGGAGAAGGAAACGTTCAAGGAGTACGCCCAGAGGTGGCGTGAATTGGCCGCACAGATTGTGCCCCCACTCGAAGAGAAAGAAATGACGAAGATCTTTTTAAAGACTTTAAGCTCTTTCTACTACGGGCGGATGATTGCTAGTGCTCCCTCGGACTTCACCGAAATGGTGAACATGGGAATGAGGCTAGAGGAAGGGGTCCGTGAAGGACGTCTCTCCAGAGATGAAGGCTCTTCTGCAAAGCGATATAGGGGATTTGCAAAGAAGAAGGAGGGAAAGGCACATTCCGTGTCTTCCCATATTAAACGAAGACCCTTAGTGAAGAGGAAGATTGTTCGCCCTGCCAGTAACCAGCATCAGGTGGCTCATATAGCACCTGCCTTCAGGGAAGCTCAACATTATCAACACCAACAACAACAACATTATCAACAACAGCATCGTCCACAACAGCAGGCCTACCAGCCTCGAAACAACAACAATACCAGCACCGGCTATGATAGGAAGAGGGTCACTTTTGATCCATTTCCAATGACCTACCCTGAACTCTATCCGTCTTTGATTGATAGAAAGCTGATTACTCCACGTGACCCACCTGTTGTACCAACCAACCCTCAGTGGTGGTACAAACCTGAGTTACATTGTGTATGTCATTTCGGTGCTCCCGGACATGATGTGGAGAACTGTTATCCTCTGAAGACCAAGGTGCAAGACCTTGTTAG
Source organism: Lathyrus oleraceus (assembly GCF_024323335.1). NCBI lineage: Eukaryota > Viridiplantae > Streptophyta > Magnoliopsida > Fabales > Fabaceae > Lathyrus > Lathyrus oleraceus. Next base: position 318,897,392 of record NC_066584.1, on the reverse strand, counting down.
AAGCGGGATTTTGTTTTTCGAGGACGTAGGTCCTAATGTAAAGAAGAACCCATTGCCCGAGCATGGGAAAGCTGTTGTGAATATGGTCCAGGGTTGCCCTGGCAAGTATAAAGTCCTATATGTCAGTCATATCAGGTAATCGTTGGTCGAGATGCATAGGTTATTATGTGGATACAGTCACTATGAGCATGACCATGACAGATGCCGAGTGTGCACTGTTAATGAGAGAGGATGTCGCAAAGTCAGGAAGGACATCCAAGAGATGCTGGATCAGGGTGTGATCGAGATACTTCAGAATCGTGATGAGGATGAAGTGAATGTTATATCCCCTATTTTTAGAATACCAGAGCCTGTTGTTGTCAGATATGATGGCAGCAAAAAGAAGGTTTCTCCATCTCTTATTATCAAGCCGGCGGGCCCTGTCCCGTACTCTTCAGATAAAACTGTTCCCTACAGATGTAACGCAGTCGCGGTAGAAGATGGGAAGGAGGTGTCGTTGCCCTCCACTTCTATTTTAAGTATATCTCATGTCATTGGTGTGACCCGCAGTGGTCGTGTTTTCTCGGCGCCGCCGAAACCCCAAGATGACATGAGAAGAGCTGATGTTGTTGATAATTCAGCCAGTCCTGTGGGGACTTCTTCTTCTCCGAATCCGGCACTTGTTGCGAAGGGTGTTGACCCTGCTGTTGTTGCTAAAGCTCCTGTCCCTGTTGGCCAGAATGGCATTCTGAAAGAGGATTGTGATGAGATGCTAAGGCTCATCAAAAGGAGCGAATATAATGTTGTTGATTAGCTGCTTCAAACTCCATCAAAGATATTTGTCCTATCTTTGCTGATGAATTCTGAGCCACACCGCGAAGCTTTACAAAGGGTGTTGGACGTGGCATACGTGGATCACGATGTCACTGTTGAACAGTTTGATAGCATCGTTGCAAACATAACTGCTTGTAACAATTTGAGCTTTTGCGATGCTGATCTTCCCGAGGAGAGAAAGGACCATAATTTGGCTCTACACATTTCTATGAATTGCAAGGATGATGCCTTGTCTAATGTGCTGGTAGACACATGATCATCGCTAAATGTGTTGCCAAAATCCACTTTGGCCAAACTTTCTTATCAGGGGCCTCCCATGAGGCAGAGTGGAGTGGTAGTCAAGGCTTTTGATGGGTCGTGGAAAACTGTGATTGGAGAAGTTGAACTCCCAATCAAGATTGGACCTAGTGATTTCCATATCACTTTCTAGGTCATGGATATCCATCCACCATATAGCTGCTTGCTTGGCAGACCATGGATTCATGAGGCAGGCGTCGTGACATCCACCCTACACCAAAAGTTAAAATTTGTTAAGAACAAAAAGTTGGTGGTGATAGGGGGAGAGAAGGCTCTCTTGGTAATCCATTTGTCTTCCTTTTCCTATATAGATGCTGAGGATGAGGTTGGGACTCTGTTCCAAGCCTTATCTATTGTTGAGCCTTCAAGGAAAGGACCTTCTTCATTTGCGTCCTACATTGATGCGAAGTTGGCCATTGAGCATGGTGCAACTACTGGTTTAGGACAAATGATTAAGCTGGAAGATAATAAATCCCGAGCTAGCATAGGGTATTCTTCAGGCATTTTCAACGAGCATGGGCTATTCCAGAGTGGAGGTTTCATCCACACTGTTGAAGACCAAGAGGTTGCTGCCATAGTGGAAGATGATGCAGAGGAAGATTCTGGCAACTTTGTCATCCCTGGAGGAATCTGCAATAACTGGGTCGTTGTGGATGTTCCAACAGTTGTCTATAAGTCCACGTAATGTGTTCACTTTTATTTAAAAACCCTTCTCCCATGCCAAAAGGAGAAGTGATGACATTGTTAGCACATTAATACAATGATATTCATTCAATAATTACATGTTAAATGTTTGTTTTTCCAAATTATTTTCACTTTTTGCTTTTTGCATGAAATTGGTGATCACTAAAACCCTAAAAAGAGAATAAAATTAATCTTTTCATCTTCATAATGATTTGCCTTGTTTGAATTTTGAAATCTCTTTTATATCCAAAATCATTATGCAGGTTGATCAAACCCATTGAACATAATGATCCAACACCATCTCCCAACTTTGAGTTCCCTGTATTTGATGCCGAAGAAGATGATGTTGAAGAGATTCCTGATGAGATCACCTATCTGCTTGAGCACGAAGAGAAGATCATTCAGCGGCATCTTGAGAATTTGGAAACAGTCAACTTGGGGTCTGAAGATTGTGTTCGTGAACTAAAGATTGGGGCACTCCTTGAAGAGTCTGTGAAGAAGGGGTTGATTGAGTTGCTACGAGAATATGTCGATGTCTTTGCCTGGTCGTATGAAGACATGCCCGGTCTAGATACTGATATCGTGCAACATTTCCTGCCTTTGAAGCCTGAGTGTGTGCCTCTGAAGCAAAAGCTCAGAAGAACTCATACTGATATGGCAGTGAAGATTAAAGAAGAAGTTCAAAAGCAAATTGATGCGGGGTTTCTGGTGACTTCTACATATCCTCAATGGGTGGCCAATATTGTGCCCGTGCCTAAGAAAGATGGAAAAGTCCGAATGTGTGTGGACTATAGAGACTTGAATAAAGCTAGTCTGAAAGATGATTTTCCTCTACCACATATTGATATGTTGGTAGATAATATAGCTAAATTCAATGTCTTCTCATTTATGGACGAATTTTCCGGTTATAACCAGATTAAAATGGCACCCGAGGATATGGAGAAGACAACATTCATCACACCTTGGGGAACATTCTGTTATTGAGTGATGCCCTTCGGTTTGAAGAACGCCGGAGCCACGTATCAATGAGCTATGACTACCTTGTTTCATGATATGATGCACAAGGAGATCAAGGTGTATGTTGATGATATGATTGCGAAGTCGAGAACGGAAGTTGAACATGTAGAGCACTTGTTAAAGCTTTTTCAGCGCTTGAGGAAGTACAAACTCCGCCTGAATCCGAACAAGTTTACATTTGGAGTCCGTTCCGGCAAGTTATTGGGCTTTATTGTCAGTGAAAGAGGTATTGAGGTTGATCCTGCCAACGTCAAAGCAATACAAGAGATGCTTGCGCCCAAAACTGATAAGCAAGTCCGAGGTTTTCTTGGCCGCTTGAATTATATTTCCAGATTTATATCCCACATGACTGCCACATGTGCGCCTATATTCAAGCTCCTCCGAAAAGATCAGTGTCATGATTGGACCGAGGATTGCCAGAAGGCCTTTGACAGTATCAAAGAGTATTTGTCTGAGCCTCTGATTCTGTCTCCGCCTGTTGAAGGGAGACCATTGATTATGTACTTGACTGTGCTTGAAGACTCCATGGGTTGTGTGTTAGGTCAGCAAGATGAATCAGGGAAGAAAGAGTATGCAATATACTATCTGAATAAGAAGTTCACTGATTGTGAGTCTCGGTACTCAATGCTTGAGAAAACATGTTGTGCTTTGGCTTGGGCTGTTAAGCGCTTACGCCAGTATATGTTGAATCATACGAATTGGTTGATATCCAAAATGGATCCAATCAAGTATATCTTTGAGAAGCCTGCTTTAACTGGGAGGATTGCCCGTTGGAAGATGTTGTTGTCTGAGTATGATATTGAGTATCGAGCTTAAAAATCTATTAAAGGTAGTATATTGGCTGACCACTTGGCACATCAACCAATTGAGGATTATCAGTCTGTTCAGTACGACTTCCCTGATGAGGAGATTTTGTCTTTGAAGATGAAATATTGTGATGAGCCTACGCTCGATGAAAGGCCAGAGCCTGGTTCCCGTTGGGGTATGGTGTTCGATGGTGCTGTTAATCAATATGGAAATGGTATTTCCTCGCCATGGCCTTTCTCTATGTGGGGAATTGACATGATTGGCATGATAGAGCCTAAGGCGTCTAACGGTCACCGGTTTATTCTCGTAGCAATTGATTACTTCACCAAGTGGGTTGAAGCGGCATCATATGCGAATGTGACCAGGTAGGTGGTTGTGAAATTTATCAAGAATCAACTCATATGCCGTTATGGTGTGCTAGACAAGATCATTACTGATAATGGATCTAACTTGAACAACAAGATGATGAAAGAGCTGTGTAGCGAGTTCAAGATTGCACATCATAATTCTTCTCCCTATAGACCCAAGATGAATGGGGCTGTTGAAGATGCTAACAAGAACATCAAGAAGATTATCCAGAAGATGGTTGTTATGTATAAAGATTGGCATGAGATGCTGCCATTTGCTTTGCATGGCTATCATACATATGTCCGCACTTCAACAGGGGCAACCCCTTTCTCTCTTGTCTATGGCATGGAGGTTATGCTCCCCGTGGAGGTTGAGATCCCATCAATGAGAGTCTTGATGGAAGCCAAGTTGACTGAGGCTGAGTGGGTTCAGATTCGTTATGACCAGTTGAACTTAATCGAAGAGAAGAGATTAACTTCCATGTGCCATGGTCAGTTGTATCAGCAAAGGATGAAGAAAGCCTTTGATAAGAAGGTCAAGCCTCGTGTGTTCCGAGAAGGTGACCTCATGCTCAAGAAAGTCTTGTCTTTCGCGCCCGATTCCAGGGGCAAGTGGACTCCAAACTATGAGGGTCCGTATGTTGTTAAGAGGGCCTTTTCAGGTGGTGCTTTGATACTTACAACTATGGATGGGGAGGATTTCACTCGTCCTGTGAATTCAGATGCAGTCAAGAAATACTTCGCCTAAAATAAAAACAGAATAGCTCACTAAGTTGAAAACCCGAAAGGGCGACTTAGGCAAAAATGAGCGTCTTGATGGATTGACAACCCGAAAGGGCGATCCAGGAAAAAGGTAGAGACAAAAAAAATGAATATACATCCCGCTAGATTGAGTACCTCACCCTGGGGCAATCTAGGCAAAAATTAGGGATTTGGCAAGTAACTGCATCCTGACAAGACTTTGTTCTACAACTGTCGTCTGTCAAAGATTCTCGCTCAATCATCGTCAACTAAAACTTCAAATACATTGGATTCAAAGTTGGTGGAGAAATGGTCATTATGTTCATTGTAGCCCTTTATTCCAAAATATATCACCAATTTCAAATTTGTAAAGATCCATGGAGTCTCCTCCTAGCAGAGATGTTTCTCCAGCAGATATGAGGAAATATGTTGATTATTGGAACTTCTGTTTGGTGGTTGTTCCCCACAGAGTTTCATATATTTCCTTGATAAGTTTCCCAGTAGAGTTTCTCCTACGATGGATCTTATCCGTGTTGAGCTCCCCGATAGAGTTTCCTCTACATCGGATCTTTTGTCTGTTCAACAGCAAATCCATGGCGGTGACTCTATAGCTCCCCCAGCGGAGAAGTTTGTTCTTTCTCTCGGTAGCAGAGATGTTCCTTCAGTGGTTAGAAGTGAATGCTTGATTAATATGCTTCTGTTTAGTGGTTGTTCCCCACAGAATTTCATATTACTGCCTGATAAGATCCCCAGTAGAGTTCTTCTATGACTAATCTTATCATTATCCCCGCATGTTCCCGAGAATTGTTGGTGGAACCCTGGTACTTGATAGCTGGAATCTTTAGCTGATCCCCAGCGGCGGTCTCTGATCCTCAGCAATGGTCTTTGTCCCCGACAGCAACTCTGCTTGATCCCCAGCTGTGATTTGGTTTTCTGGTATGTGTTGCTCCCCACTAGATTGGTTTTCTCCTGTGGGCATGGCCTTCTCTTTCGAGATGTTATACCGGATGTCTGTCCATTGATGTTTGGACCTGTTTGTGTTAGATATGTTTGTTTGTCAGCATTAATCATACATAAACCACGCATATACATGCATATTTATAGCATTCAGATATTCATGTTGCATTCTTTGCCATATATCTTTGCTTGTTATCTTCTGTTGTTGGTGAAATGTTCTTCCCCAAGCAGATGTTTGTGTCTGACCCTCCATTTAGAGTCAGCCCCATAGGAAGAAAGTGTCTATCTTTCCTTATATATTCCCCACTGAGTTATATCCTCGTGGATGATTATTGTTTCAGTTTCCTCCCTAAATATGTATTGGGATGGAATTACTCCCCTGAGTTATATCCTCATTGGGTTGAGTCGTGTTTCATTGTGTCTCTCTAGTTTGTTCCTAGATTGACTCCTTTCTTGCTATTTCCCTTGCAGTTCCATGTGGTTTAGTTGTTCAATTGCTCAGTAACCAGTGATTGTTCATCCCTTCCCCAGGGGACTTTGTGGCCTTCTACCCAGTAATCGGTAGTTGTAAGTCCTATTTCTGTGGTTTTCTACCCAGTAACCGGTAGATGTAATTCCCTCTTTGTTGGTTGTCTTTATCCAATATTCGGTATTGATATTCCTTCATTTTTTTTAGTATACCACCCAGTAACCGGTGATATATCTCCTAGATGATTGCTTTTGTTAAGCAATTCATCCCCAGCGAGTCATCTTTCATTTACCCTTGTTTGGTAATGATCGTTTTCTCCTTGATTGGTCATCATTTTATACCCAGTAGTCGGTATCCCGGTGTCCTTTCTTTTCAGTAGATCTATCCTTTATTAACCCAGTAACCGGTTGTGAATAATCTTTCATGCGAGTATGTTATCTATGTTCTGACGGTAATAGATAATATATCTCATGCGCTCTTCAGTCGAAGTCTTTTCTCTTGCCCAGTCGAGTAAGATTCGTATTTCCTTGTGAAATCGAATATCCATCATGTAAGTCGAGTTTGCTTTTTCAGCCCTCCCTTCGGATGATGAGTGTCTTGGAAATATTCCCCAATTCACGTCTGGTTGGTCACCTATTATATGCCCAGTAACCGGTATCCCTGGTGTTCCTTCCTTCTGCTCCCTATTATGACTTTTTGTCCCCTGTGGAGTCAGATTTTCCTGAGTTGAAATATACCTTTTGGGTTTTCTCAGATGTTTGGACGATTGATATCTCTCCCCCTTATACCGGTCTTAGATATTCTTTCTCCCTAAGCATGGTGTTCTCCCACCCTTATATCGGTTTTTGATCACATGTCTCTCTTTGAGTTTATTACCCAGCAATCGGTAATATCTCGTTGCTTTCTTCCTCAGCTGAGTCCTTTGTGGACATCCCCACCTGAGTCCGGATTTTTATCCGAAGTATCCTTTGTGGATAGTTTTGCTGTATTGGCATATTCCCCAATACATGCATCTTTGTTTCAGCTCGAGTCTTTCCATTGATTTATTTTCGTGGAATCCCTTCGTGTCTCCCAGCAAGTTTCAAGTCGTGACCTGCTCACACATTTTTACCTTTATTTCTCCCTAGAGTCCCTGTCTCCCTAGTGAGTGTATTACTCCTTTGGATTCTCAGTTTCTCCGGATTTCTTTTCTTTGTGGCTATATATTCCCCACAGAGTATTAACTTTTGCATACATACATTTGCATCATGAGGTCTCTTACATTCATTGCATACATACGTCGAGACGAAGATTTTAACCTTCATATCTCCGGCTAGAATGACCTTAAATAGGGGAATCTGTAAGACTCTAATTTTGACCCTAAGATCCCTCATGGCATCATATCATTGCTCATTGCATTGCCTCAAGGATCATAGCATCTTGGTTCCTTTACCCTTGGGTTGGGACTTGTTTGAGTTGGTTTGAGTTGGTTTGAGACCACCAAGCATGCTTGAATTGTATATTATTGCTTTTCTTATTTTGATTACTAACCAAAAGCACAAAAATGTCACTAACTTGTTTGTTTTGAAGCTTAAGCAATCATGAGATCGTTTGCTCCTAGGAGACTCCTATGCTCATTGAGGTGGCTATGATGAAGATGAAAGCAAACATGACAATGGTTCCCAAAGCTCTCAATCATCATATATGTCTCCCAAGTATCTCAATTTTCCAATTTGATCAAGATAAACCAAAGGGCTTGAGGATTGTTCCCCAAGGAAACCCTAATTCAATTGTGCATTGATTGTGCCTTGCTCATGAAGCAACCTCAACCTATGATCAAATTCAATCAAGGTAAGTTCTTTCATTCATCATTTTATGAATATATGATCGTATGTGATTACCCTCAATCATTCATTCATAAAGATTTGAAGTTTGGACTTAAGAAGTTGACCAGTCAAGTCATCTAACTAAATTGAAATCCACTGAGACCAAACGTTTGATGTGTTTGTCAAATGAAGATGACCCCAAGATAAAAAATGTTCTTAGTAACAATATGAACAACTTTCATGTTAATCAAAAATAAAATTGAAACTTGGAAGGTCATCATTCATTTCAAAACATTATAGGTCATTTTGACTGAAACCCTAATTTTGGGTCAACTTCCCAAGGACCTAACTCCTTACATTTTTATGATTTTGAGGTGAGACAAATTGAATTGGAAAGCTTAAGATGTCTACTTCAATTGTTATGTTGGACAAAATTTCATAATCCTAAAATAAACACATGTGATAATACAAAACATTATAGGTCACTTTGGACCAAAGCCATTGAATCTTGAAAAAGACCAACTTCAAGTGCTCATAACTTTATCACCAAAAATCCAAATGATGCAAACTTTAAATCCAAATTGATAATCTTTAAAAGATCTACAACTTTGATGTTGGAGGTTTTTCCATTTGAGGCTTGCATCATTGAAACAGAAGAGATTGAAGTTGGTCACTTTTGGCAAATTTTTCAAAGACATGTTTTGTACATCAAACTTCATGATCAGTTTTCATAATTTTCCAAACTCCAAATAAATTTTTGTCCAACATAGATTTTGTTCCTTATGTCAAGACCTTTCCAACCATTACTCACATGCCTATGTTTGGATTTTCCAAGAGTGACTTTCGAAGAGGGGGACATTTATGATCAATTATGGAATTCACATGAAACTTCATGCACAAGCAATTGTAATGCAAACCACACGTCCAAATCAATTCATCATGCTATCAGCTTGCAAAACCATCAGCTTTTGGGCCTCACATGCACTTGTACAGGCCCATGCATGGAGGACCCAAAGCTTCATGCACACGGTTTTGGCACTCCATTTGCTTGCATTCCATCTATAAATAGCATGCTCACTTCATTCATTTCTCATCCTTGAATCAACCAGAAGCTCTGCAGAAGTTGAATCCCAGCCACACTAAAGGAATTTTGAATTTTCATTTCTCTTTTCAAGTTTGAATTTCAACAAAATCAGTTGATCTTCAACACTTATTCCTTAGCCTTGCACTCATACCATAACTCAAGATCAAGCTGCAAGCAAGAGTTTGGTTCGATTGTGCTCGTCAAAGATGCACTTCAAAGGTTTACATCTCAACTGTTTTGATTCGAATCTCATCATATATTGTGCTTTGCTTGTGTTTGCTTGGTTTTCTGAAGTCCTCGTGTGAGAGGCAAGCCAATGGTGGCTTTAATTTCATGGATTAATGCATTTCAGATTGAACACCTGGATTTTCCATCTCATATTTCTCCTTACATAGGGATCTTGAGAGAAATCCAAGGTTACAGGGGTGATGTACATCACCCCAACTTTAATTTGGTATAAAGATCACGTAGTTTGGTTGAGGTTGCAAAACCTGCAACTAGTGGCCGATTTCTGTTTGCTCACCTGAGAAGACGGTGGTTTCCACCACCGTCCCCACATGGATGAATTCTGGCCTTTGGATCTCACCTCTCCGTTCTAATCATGGCCATGCATTGTTTTGACTTTTTTAAATCCTTCATGTTTCGCGCTTGACTCAAGTACTTGGTGCGCGCGCGCTTCTGATCCATTGATCATGTCCACGTCATTTAATGAAATGGATCAGACGCTTCTGGATTTTTCTCTTTTTCTAATTTCTGTTTTATTTTTCTTTTATTCCATTTTTTTTCAAAAATTCATAACTCTTTTATTTGGAATCACAAAAATATGGGACCAATTGCAAAAAATTTCTTTTAAAATCTAGTTTCATAATCTGATTTTTAATTATTTTTGTATTTCCATTTAATATTTTTTGTGAATTATTTTGTTTTTAATTGTTTTTAATTCATTTTAAAATACTTTTAGATATTCAAAAATTCCAAAAATAGTTTCTTAACATCTTTGGATGATGATAAGTCTACGAAAAATATTCTCATCAATTTCTTAATTGATTTGAGATTCATTTGAGATTTTAGTCCAATTGTGTTATTTTTCTTCATTTTTAATTGTTTAAAAATAGTTTCTGTTTTCAAAAAATGTTGAGAAAATTTGTTAAACATTGTTTGACCATGTTAGACTCATGATGATTGAATTGGACTTATCCAAGTTGATTTGAGTTGAATTTGAAGTTTGACCATATTTTGTTCATTTTATTTTATGTATTATTTTAATTCCAAAAATACCAAAAATATGTTTGACCTTTCTTGACTTCTAATCTTCATTTCACTTCTTTTTACCATGGATTGATGTTGATTCCATTCACATTTGATCATTATGTTTTGGTTATGTCATTTGAATTTTCATTTTGTACATTCCATCTTCATCTCTCATCTTCTTCTTTTTCTTTTGACCAATGAGTTAATGATTTATGGTTAGCCTTGACATATGAGAGGCTTAACCTTATTTGACCCGAATAAAATTCAACTTGATCAAAGATCAAGTGAATTGTTTTATGTCCAAGATAGGTTGCTTCTTGGTCAAGCAAAGAACCTGAAATCCATACAAGGTCTTTCTTCTTTTATTTTTGGCATGGCAAGTTGTAGGAGCTTGGCTTACTAGTCATGATCTCTAACTTGTGTTTATTTGCCTATAGTTTTATTGACTGGCCTCAGATAGGTGTGACTACTACATTAGTGAAGGAGAATTGCGGTCCAAAACGCAGCGGAAATTAAAATTTCTCCTTTAGAGATCCTTACGAATGGTCATGATCAGTGATAGAATATTTACCTCTTGTGACGGTTGAAACCTTTGGTGCAGATCTCTTGTAACGATCAAAACCCTTTGATGCAGATCCACAAAACGATCACGAACGTTGAACGATGACAACGTCTCTACTCAGTCCACACGAACGGATTCCTTCAATCTCAGTGCTAGCTGGTACGAATGAAGGCTTTGAGTGAGAGAGAGAGAGAGAGAGAGAGAGAAAACGAAATTAATACAACTGCCATTTTATGCTTCTGCACAAGGGTTCTATTTATAGAACCACTTGTGTGGGCTTCAAGCTAAAAAGCCCACTTAAGTGTATTTTGGCCCATATCTTACAATATGCCCAAAATCACTTAAGCTCATGGTACCTTACCATATTTCGTATTCTACTCAAGTACATCGTACCTTACGATGCTCTATAACTCACTTAAGGGCACCGTACCTTACGGTATTCCTTAGTTACTCTATCTCTCATCAATCCGTCCTTTGTGTGTGACCCTGTAGGTTTTCATGACGTTGGCAATTATATTAAATCACGCATTTAACATAATAAACAGTGAGCGGTATCTAGCAACACATCACTGCTACCCAAGACACGAAAATGTCATGTGATCTGACAATTCCTTCTGTGATAATAATTATGTGTATAATTACCCTTTTGCCCTTATGTCTATATTGAACACAAGGCATAGACCGTGTCATCCTTGTTCAGTTCAATATTGGGCCCATAGACATTTATCCTGTTATGCAGGATGGGCAAATTCCATCTAGGTCACTCATGTCCCTCAGCATGCTTTGTGGAGTACCCATCAACTGTCTTTATGGTTATCCAGTTACGGACAACGTTGGATCAGCAATAAAGCACTCGACTCTACATCTAGGGTCCATAGTGGTTTCAGGTCGAAGAGTGGAACACACTATTATCACCATGAGAATAACTTATGACACTTTGCATAACTTTCTATATAGTATTCTCATAGCGGGTCAATCCGGTATAAATATTACTCCTAATATTCATACCTATGTTTAAGACTTGATAACTCTTTATCCATGATCCATGAGATGTGATCATCAGTCTACAAACATAATAGTCTTAATGCTTTAATGTTATCCCACTTCACACTAAAGCTCGACTACGGATACTTTAGGAATAGTGTCCTTATGTTTAATGTGTTCTCATGATTAAGTCACACTTAATACATTAAACGGACTATCTATTCCAGGGACTTTATTAATCAACCATAATAAAGAGAATTCCTTTTATTATTCGATACAAGTACCAAAAATGTATTGGCCTCTAGGGCTTACACCAACAATCTCTCACTAGCACTAGAGCCAATCAGGCATACCCCGTATGCCCATTGATCTAGTATGGCCATCATGCTTCTGCTGCGCAAGAGGCTTTGTCAGTGGGTCAACTATATTGTCAAGTGTAGGTACTTTACATATTTTCACATCTCCTCTATCTATTATCTCTCGAATGAGATGATAACGCCTAAGTATGTGTTTGGATCGTTGGTGAGATCTAGGCTCCTTGGCTTGTGCGATAGCACCATTGTTATCATAATAGAGACCAATGGGATCCACAATGCTAGGGACTATGCCAAGTTCACTAATGAACTTTTTGATCCAAACAACTCCCTTTTATGCATTTGTGGCAGCAATATACTCGGCCTCGGTTGTAGAATCAGCAACTGTATCTTGCTTTGAACTTTTCAAGCTCACAGCGCCACCATTTCAGCAAAACACATAACCATTGAAATCATTCATATTAAAGCGTCTCAGCACCTTGTCTATGTACTCTGACTTAGGCCAAGCATTTTATGATCTATCTCTATAGATTCTGATTCCTAATATATAGGCTGTTTCACCTAGGTCCTTCATAGATAAGCATTTCCCCACCCAAGACTTTGCTTGTTGCAGGGTAGGGATATCGTTTCCAATAAGTAATATGTCATCTACATATAATACCAGGAATACGATCATGCTCCCACTAACCTTCTTGTAGACACAAGGCTCATCTTCGTTCCTGATGAATCCATATTGTTTTACTGTTTCATCAAAACAAAGATTCCATGAGTAGGTCACAGGCTCATCTTGATCCATGAGTAATACATCACCTTGATCCATATATCTTAGGTAGGTGACGTATCCTGCCTGACCTACACTGGTCTTGTTCTACTTGAGCAGGTTGCTCTTATACAACTAATTGTGTTTCCTGCTCCAATTCCTCCATAGGTGTGTCGATGCTTTGTGATTCTTGAATTTCTTCAAGCTCTATTTTCCTCCCACTGGTTCCTTTGGAAATAAAATCCTTTTCTAGGAAAACTCCAGTTCGAGCGACAAACACTTTGCCCTCAGAAGGATTGTAGAAGTAATACCCTTTTGTTTCTTTAGGATATCCCACAAATAAGCATTTGTCAGATTTGGGCTCAAGCTTAGTTGAAATTTGTCGTTTCACATAAACCTCGCAACCCCAAATCTTTATGTAAGACATATGTGGTTTCTTACCACTCCATATCTCATATGGTGTCTTCTCAACCTTTTTGGATGGAACACGGTTAAGTGTGTAAGCTGCTGTCAATGTCCCCAAAAGGAGTATGGAAGATCGGCGTGACTCATCATGGATCGGACCATGTCTAACAGGGTTCGATTTCTTCTCTCAGATGCACCATTCCATTGGGGTGTTCCAGGAGGAGTAAGTTGGGATAGGATCCCACACTCTTTCAGATGGATCAAACTCTAGGCTTAAATACTCACCACCTCGATCTGATCGAAGAGTTTTAATATTCTTACCTAGTTGGTTTTAACTCGTTAGGTTTCACCCTTTTAGTATTAATGTTATTAATAGGCATTTCGAGATCAAGGACATACAGTCCATTGCTCATTTGTGTAGTAGCATAGAATATATCATTCAAATAAATTGAGCAACAATTGTTCTTTATTATAAATGAAAAACCAAACTTGTCCAAACAAGAAATGGAAATAATATTCCTGCTAATTGCAGGTACATAATAACAGTTCTCTAACTGAATTATAAAACCACTAGGTAAAGTTAATACATAAGATCCTACGGCTAAAGTAGCAACCTTTGCTCCACTGCCAACTCGTAGGTCAACTTCACCTTTTGCCAAATCTCTACTCCTTTTCAGCCCCTGCACATTTGTACAAGTGTGAGAACAACATCCAGTATCTAATACCCATGATGCAGAAGTAGATGAATTAATAACAAAAATACCTGAAGTTGAAGTCTCTACTCCATTCTTCTTATCTTCCAGGTACTTTGGGCAGTTTCTCTTCCAGTGTCCGGTCTTACCGCAATGGAAGCAGGTGCCTTCTTTTGCTATGCCTCCATTAGGCTTCAAAGCATCAACGGTGGGTCTGGGTTTGGCAACTTCCTTGCCTTTCCCTTTATCACCCTGCTTGGTGGGCCTTTTGTTCTGTCTCTTTCCATTTCCGATCATCAGAATGGACTTCCCTTTTGACTTCAGATTCTGCTCGGCAGTTCTTAACATGGCGAGCAGTTCAGGAAGAGATTTGTCCATATCAATCATATTGAAATTTAGGACAAATTGACTGAAACTATCTGGCAACGATTGCAAGATCAAATCAGTCGCAAGTTCCTTTTCGAGGGGAAAACCCAATCTCTCAAGGTTTTCCACATACCCAATCATCTTGAGTACATGGGGACCTACAGGGGCTCCCTCAGCTAACTTGCTTTGAAAAAGGGCTTTTGAAACTTCAAACCTCTCATGCCTTGCTTGCTCTTGATAGAGCAACTTCAGGTGTTCGATCATATCGAATGCTGACATGTTCTCATGTTGCTTTTGCAATTCTGAGTTCATGGTAGCCAGCATGAGACAAGCAGTTTCATTGGCATCATCGACATGCTTCTTATAAGCATCTCTTTCTGCCTTAGGTGCAGAACTAGGAGGTTCCTCTTCAGGAACAGGTGTCTCCAAGACATACAGCTTTTTATCATGTTTGAGGACAATCCTCAGGTTTCGGTGCCAATCCAGAAAATTTGTCCCAGACAATTTTTCCTTGTCAAGGATTGATCGCAAGATGTTGTTAGAGGTGTTTGCTGTCATGGTTATCTACATAAGGATTAAGAAAATATAAGTATCATTGACATATTTAATTAGGCCTTTAATCAAATATGCTCCCACTATTTTACTCAAAACAAATGACCCTCATCATTTGATTCGGAAAATCCCGTTGGAAGATTTTCTAGTGGGTCGAGATCCATATTTCACTTCGTTCTAAGTCCGCGTAGGCAGATTACACAAAACTAGGTTATTTAGGTAGGAACTCCTTCCAGTTGTATCTCATACAACTCTCGAAAATTTCAGTTGGGTGAATAACTCCTTATTCCAATCCATCATATGGATTATTCCCAACTCTTGCTTCTAAAACATATATGATATTATTATAATTAAGTTTGACCCATTGTCTTAGCAGTTGGATATTACAATTATCCCATCGCACCTTACTAATATAGAACATGCACCTCGCTTTGGCGAAACCTACATTATCTGATACTAGTCTTGATGAGTGCTAAAACTTGGAAAGCAAACATATATAATATCATCATAATTTGTTTAGTTAAGTTTGACCCATTGTTTTAGCAGTTGGATATTACAATTATCCCATCGCACCTTACCAATATAGAACATGCACCTCGCTTTGGCGAAACCTACATTATTCGATACTAGTCTTGATGAGTGCTAAAACTTGGAAAGCATAAACTTAATATTTTAGTTTGAGGGAATTGCAATTGTTATGATCTCACCGGCTTGTTTATCATATAAATCGTCTCTCACATGCATCAACATACATTCACATGCATTAACATACATACAAACAAAATGAAACAGTTATGGCCCCTAGCGCAATTGTTCTCCCAAGCCAATGAGAGAACCTAAGCTAACCTACAACGATCTAAGCTTCTCCAAGCAAGATCTTCAAGGTTGTCCTCCTTTAATATTGAATTCTTCTCTAAGCTTCTCCAAGCAAGATCTTCAAGATTGTCCTCTTTTGATATTGAAATCTTCTCTTTCTTCATAACATTGTCTTCTTCTCTTTATTCATAACATTACATTCCAGAAGAAACTCGTTTTACATACGAGGGTTTGAGATGAGAAAAGAAGTTACATTAAGAGATCAAAAGGAGAGGCACGACACGCAGGTCGTATTTAAAAACCCAAAACAAAATAAAGGACAACTAAGGCCATAACTGATCACCACAAGGCAATAATAATAAACACATTGTTATTATTAAATTTTAATTCCTTTAATTAATTAAAACCAAATTAAATTTCGGCGACCGATCACTCTACGCAGAGTTAGCCAGGGTTTCCGCTGCCCGGTCAGCGGACGGTGGTTCATTTGAAATGGACATTATTTTTGTATCAACACAACTCTTGCGTAGGCACAAAAATAGAAACCCCAAAATTTTGACTCTGTGAGTGTGACGACCGTCACAGGCCATGTGAGTGTGACGAGCGTCACAGGACACGTTACGACCGTCACAGGTCAAAAACAAAAACGCCTAGAATTCTGTGAGTGTGACGACCGTCACAAGGCATGTGACGACCGTCACGTCCTTGTTACGACCGTCACACATCCAGTTCGTTACGCTTGTTACGCTCGTCACACGAGCTTCACGCGGCCAAAATAACAGACTTTGAAACAGTCAACACGCTCGTCACACGAGCTTCACGCAGCCAAAATAACAAACTTTGAAACGGTCAACAGACGTGTTCCAAAAGCCCTAAATTCACAACTCTTTGACGGCACAACCCTTGCGCCGTCACCAACCCTAATGCGCCAATTTCAGACCGTCAGACACACCTCGATTGTTGATTCAGTATGATTGATCAACAGGTCATTGCTTCACCATACTAATGTCGGATTCCGAAGCAAATGACCATTGATCGCTCAAAGGAAAACAATCATTTAGTGTTCGAATGAATGAAACAGAAACAGTATATCACATATACCGTACTTTGCATTAGGATTACTTATATCATATATAAGTTGATCGGTCTCAATTGCGTAACCTATGGACGATCGATGTATCGCTGCTTCACCATACTAATGTCGGATTCCGAAGCATAGTCAACATCAATCATCCAACTCGTACACTCATGATGCCAAATTTAATTACCCTTTTAATTAATCGATTCATTCTGTCTTTTAATCATATTAATACAGAAAATAAACAGCTATCCGAGTCATGGTTTCGTAAGTGGCTCTGATACCACTGAAGGAGAATTGCGACCCAAAGCGCAGCGGAAATTAAAATTTCTCCTTTAGAGATCCTTACGAATGGTCATGATCAGTGATAGAATATTTACCTCTTGTGACGGTTGAAACCTTTGGTGCAGATCTCTTGTAACGATCAAAACCCTTTGATGCAGATCCACGAAACGATCACGAACGTTGAACGATGACAACGTCTCTACTCAGTCCACACGAACGGATTCCTTCAATCTCAGTGCTAGCTGGTACGAATGAAGGCTTTGAGTGAGAGAGAGAGAGAGAGAGAAAACGAAATTAATGCAACTGCCATTTTATGCTTCTGCACAAGGGTTCTATTTATAGAACCACTTGTGTGGGCTTCAAGCTAAAAAGCCCACTTAAGTGTATTTTGGCCCATATCTTACAATATGCCCAAAATCACTTAAGCTCATGGTACCTTACCATATTTCGTATTCTACTCAAGTACATCGTACCTTACGATGCTCTATAACTCACTTAAGGGCACCGTACCTTACGGTATTCCTTAGTTACTCTATCTCTCATCAATCCGTCCTTTGTGTGTGACCCTGTAGGTTTTCATGACGTTGGCAATTATATTAAATCACGCATTTAACATAATAAACAGTGAGCGGTATCTAGCAACACATCACTGCTACCCAAGACACGAAAATGTCATGTGATCTGACAATTCCTTCTGTGATAATAATTATGTGTATAATTACCCTTTTGCCCTTATGTCTATATTGAACACAAGGCATAGACCGTGTCATCCTTGTTCAGTTCAATATTGGGCCCATAGACATTTATCCTGTTATGCAGGATGGGCAAATTCCATCTAGGTCACTCATGTCCCTCAGCATGCTTTGTGGAGTACCCATCAACTGTCTTTATGGTTATCCAGTTACGGACAACGTTGGATCAGCAATAAAGCACTCGACTCTACATCTAGGGTCCATAGTGGTTTCAGGTCGAAGAGTGGAACACACTATTATCACCATGAGAATAACTTATGACACTTTGCATAACTTTCTATATAGTATTCTCATAGCGGGTCAATCCGGTATAAATATTACTCCTAATATTCATACCTATGTTTAAGACTTGATAACTCTTTATCCATGATCCATGAGATGTGATCATCAGTCTACAAACATAATAGTCTTAATGCTTTAATGTTATCCCACTTCACACTAAAGCTCGACTACGGATACTTTAGGAATAGTGTCCTTATGTTTAATGTGTTCTCATGATTAAGTCACACTTAATACATTAAACGGACTATCTATTCCAGGGACTTTATTAATCAACCATAATAAAGAGAATGCCTTTTATTATTCGATACAAGTACCAAAAATGTATTGGCCTCTAGGGCTTACACCAACAATTAGTCCACTTACGATTGCTTAACATAGCGCTAAATTGCCTTATGGCACACTAACACTAACTACTAATTACTAACTTTTAATTCAAGCATTTAATTCTTGCAATTTACTTTCTTGCTCATTTATTCATATTGCCTTTTCCTTTTGCTCACTTGAGCTCATGTTTATGTTTATGCTATTTTCCTTTTACTCACTTGAGCACATTATTGTGTAAATATATTGTTGTCTTGTGCTTGTTATGTTTTTGTTTGTGTGAACCCAATGCAAAAAGGAGAAGGGACTTAGAATTAGGACCTTACCTATGCTTAATGGAGTTTAAGAGCAACTAGGCCTTATTGCATTGTGAACTTTTTGATTGTTTGTTCTTGTGTGATAGGGAGAATAAAGAATGAAAGAATAAATATTGTACACTTTATGGGATAGGGGTACATTTGTTATGAATGGGGATGGTTCATGGCAATCAAACAATAAGAATATATGCCTTAATCATCATACAAGTAGGCAACAATTATCAATCAAATCAGATAAGTAAACAAGTATATAATCAAATAAAAGAATCAAAGAATGAAATAATGGAGCATTAAAAAAGGAATGGGAAGTATGAGCATGTTAAACAATCAAGCAATAGTAAGCATGGATGAAAGAAACAAGTATAACAGATAACAGTTGAACCAGATAGATGAAAAGATGCACAAAAAGGGTCCACTGAAATGATTAAATCAAGAAATGAGGTAAGGATCAAATAAAATCAAGATAAAATTCCTCTAATACATGGCCTATGAGATGAACAAGGGAGGATCAAAAGATCTCTTCAATTGCCATAAGCAATCCCTAAGTCAAACATCGATCATAAAGAAGTCAACTGAAAAATCGAGCCAACTTAATAAGTATCAAATAAATAGCAAATTAATCAAGAAAATTATGAAAAATTAAACTAAGTAAGGTGGGGTCAGGACATCATCATCTCCCAAAAAGATTTCAAAAATAATGAAAATTGTTTCATGAATTAATTGAAATAAAACAGAAGTCAAACTAGAAGTCAACCAACCAAACTAGGTTAAAAATAAATCAAGAATAAATTGCAAATTGTGAAATAAAAATCCAAGAAAAGGTCAGGTTGACCATGGGACAGTGGTCAACCTTCATCCCAAAAATCAAAAGCTAAAAATAATTTTAAGCTATGAAAATAAAATCAATAAAAAAATGTATGCTAAAATGAACCACTTGGAATGAATAATTAAAATAAAATATTAATATTAAATAAATGCGAAAATAAAAATTAAATAAAATTAAATAAGGCATCAAGAAAAATGGAAAATATTTTTGGATAATTTTATGGACAAAGAAAATATTTTATATCAATAAAAATAAAAACAGAAAATAAATGTGAATTAAAAAAGAAAATGAAAATGGAAATGTATTAGTGCTGATGGGCCATGAAAGGGTGTAGAAAGCAACTAGCGCTGGCCCATGGTCCAAAACAAATTTAAGTCAGGCGTGACAACCATTAAATGAACATTTTATTAAAATAAATTATATAAACATGACATCAATTGGTCACATTCCATTTAAAACACTAAAAGACAAAATAACATGAACGGACCAGATTAAAATGTGTGCGCTAGATCCGGCGGTCCTCAAGATGACACGCGGCCATCTTCTTCCTCAAACCAGACCCTAACGCCATGTTCATGCAGAAACGTGAAAATGCAGTGAGTTTTTTCAAACTTCCACTCACGAATACGTCCATCATAGGGGTTTCAAACTTCCTAGAGTTTGGCCTAAAACTTCCACTCACGAATACTCAAACTTCCACTCACGAATACTTGAGATCTGGTAAGACAATGCAAACAGTAGAAAGATCTCATGGAGCTTAGCATGTTTCATGTTGGGCAAAAGTGGAAATGATGAGTGGAAGAATGTGAAAAATGGGCCTCAAGTTCATGTTGCACCATGCAAAACTGGTTGGGCAAGTTTGGCCTAAAATCTGCCTAGAAAATCAAGTCATGGTGTCCACTTTAAGTGAGTGCATCTCTCAAACCATGGATCCAAATGAGATGATTCCAAAAGGAGGTGAAAGAGGACATGGCAAGGTATAATTGTTGTGAAGAAAGTATTTTCAAATGATGCCTTGAAGTGCAAGAAAACTGGCCAAGAAGTCTTGACAAACTTTGAAGATTTTGAGACTTAGAAAATTTTCTAAGTGTCCTAAAAATATGCCCCACTTTGACTAAGCATAACTTTCTCAATTTTGATCCAAATGGAGCAAACTTTATATTTCTAGAAAGCTTGGAACAAGATGAACAACTTTCATGTTGGAGAAATTTCCAAATGGAGCTTTTATCTTGATGGAAAATGGGCTTAAAGTGAGTGCAAAAATCATAAAAACTTGCCCAAAATGGAATGTCAACCATTTCCAAATTAAGTAACTTTTTCAATTCCTGATTAAATGATAAATCCATGATCCAACCTTGATCAAATTTCACATGTAGGCTCCCCTAGGCATGAATTTTGAGATTCCACTCTCAAAAAGTCAGGAGTTGACTTTTTTGGCCCCACAGTTGACTTTTCCCAAACTGTCTGATTCCCGATTCCAATGATCAATTGAAGCACCTCTAGCTCAAATAAAGAGCTGATTTTTTGTATGTAGACTCTTGTGGACATATGGAAGGCCATGGAAAAGAGTTTCACCCAAAGAATCAGAGATAAACTGATTTTATATCAAACCCTAATTTTAGGGCAAAATTGATTAGGAACTGATTGCACTGCTTGCCAATGGATTTTTCTGAGATGATTGTGAGTCTTCCTAGGCCAAGATGTATCCCCAATCATGACATGGATAAGCTCCTCTACTTCCAACCAAACATTGCCTGTTGCAGGTAGCCATGAAACTCTAATTTCCTGATTAAATCCAGATGAACACTCTGATAGCTCTAAATCCTTCACTGGTGGACTGAGGACCATAATAGGATACCTGGAACCCCATGAGACCCTTGAAACTTGTATACTTAGAGAATGAAGTCCAATTCTCAATCTTGTTTTGTGTGGGATCCTTCTGTTAAGGAGTGATCGATCCAAACCTGATTTCCATGTCACTAATGCAGTATGCAATGAGTATGACCTAGTATGATGCCAATGAAGTGTAAAACGTAATCCCATGCTTCTAGGAAAAAATGAAGGGTAAATTTTTCAGGGCCAAAATCAGGGTATGACATATCGCAAATAAACAGATGCTTAAGACTCTCATGCTCGAGCATATAAGCAAGTTGACAATAGAACATGAACTTTAATATTGTTCATTAAAAACAAATAAAGCATTTGTCTTAGTTCCACGAACTACAAAGCTCTGACTTTATCATTGCATGGTGAGAATACGTAGGCACAAGGGTCCAAATCCATGGTGAGCACATTAATTATTAACCCCTTTTTTTACCCTTTCGTGAGTAATCTTTAGATAGTAAAACCTGTTCTTACAAAGAATATTCAAAATGGTACCCGTTGAGTATAACGAATATGAGGGATTCCAATACCTTCCCCTTGCATAACCTAATTCCTTACCCTTTTCTCTTCCCCCATATTTTATCGATGTTTTCCCTTTCCTCCGGGAATAAATAAAGTTCGATGGTGACTCTGTTGTATATTTGAGCGTGCGATGCGCTTAGGTATGTCTCTTGTAGCTTCAACTATAATCCTTTTGTTATGCATGAAATCAGGTGTACCTGAGTTTACTGATGGCCGCTTTGTGAACCCAACACGAGTGTTAGATGCTGGATGGATTGCGGAGCACCCTAGGAGGACAACATCGACTCTGGAGGCACTAGAGACATAGGAGAGTCCGATAGAGGCTATTGGATCCAGTAGACCCCAACCCCAGTATGTGCATGAGGGAGTTCCTATTGTTGATGAGGACTCTCAAAGGCATAGAGATCGGATGTTCATATTTTGTTTCATGTTGGATTTATATGCGCATAATAGACTTTTAGGTCATTATCTCACCCATTAGGTGGATACGAGGGCAGCTGCTCAACGCTTCATAGACCGTTTTTCAAGCGACCCTCCAACACCATTCTATGGACACTATCAAAATCATGGGACAGAGACCCCGATCCAACTCAGAGGACCGGTCCAGCAGCAACACCACCACCCTTAGTCTCCCTTCTCCCAGCCCACTCCTCAGCCGCACCACAGTCCCTTCAAAAGTCCAGAGAAGAGAGACTAACAGGGACAAATGTCCCCCATCTCAGCCTTTGTGCATAATGGTGACCCGAATGCCATGATCAGTTATGACACTCAGATGCTGGACAAAGACAGGGGCATTGATGAGGATTAGTTTATTTTTCTTTCTATTTTTAGTTTATTTTCTTTTTAGTGATTTTGGTGTCTTTTCATTTTTGGTTATTTTGGTTATGATATAGTTCCCAAAAATTCTATTTTGAACATTATATCAGATTTATTTCAGTTAATTCATTTTTATGTTTATGTTATTTAGGTGATAATGACTAGCATGAGTGGCTGACTTTGATCACCCAGATAAAGCTTCGATGCCCTATCCATGACTAGACCAATCAATTATAATATATTTGAAATGATTTTATGTGGTTTTCTATAAGTTATACTGGAAGGGGTGCAGGGTCATTGTGAAAGCGTGTGAAGTTGCATCACACGAGAGGTACTGTGGACATTGTTAGCTCTTACCAACATGGTTAGAACAGAAAAAGCCAAACATAATTTCCATCCTATGAGAGAGCATTCAGGTATGTTTTTATCATCTAGAACTTGAATTTTCTCTTTTCTGATATCCATTGCATGCTTACACACACCGAGGCACGTTGTTTGTTTAATCCCTAAGCCTTTCTATCCATCCCATATGTTAATGTTGTTCTTGCTAAAAACATTAACACTAGTTGACCTCCCTGATGCTAGCCAAGGAAGGTCGTAAATGTATTGTTAAAGTGTCTATAATGGGTAAAAGCTTCATTGGCACCATTGTTGGTGGTCTAAGGTTTCTTCACAAGGTTGATCTATTTTTTATTATTCACCATCCTTCCCATTGATTTGGTCCTTACTTCCATTTTATATCATAACTTTATCTTAATTGGTCTAATGACCATTAAACACCTTTGTAACGTCAAAACTCTTAATAATCGTAATTGTTCCTTAATTTATGTAGGATGTCGTAACTGACAAAGTGACTTATTGGATCCTATAACAACCATAATCAGAAATAAGAAGCCCATACCGGCTATTTGGACCTCACTCGATCTAAGGATAAAGTCCAAGTTATAGTGATGGCATGCACCCGACCTTTCTTTCTTGTCAGGACTAGAGTATGAACCTCGACTCCTATTGTTTTAAGAATGCTTGACATTTCCAATTTCATACCTTGGCCAACCATATAATTTCCGGGATATACATAAGCCCCCTGAGCATGAATCCTAGAAGGATGAAATGTTCGGATAAAAGAATCCTGAAACATTATTCTTTGTTGAATATGAGGTACAACCCGACTTGGTCTTACATGCATGCATTTTCTAATCGGATACAATGATGTGTATGTCATGAATCTTTTATAACATGGGGTATATATTTTTTCCCTATTTTATCTCTTTCTCTATCCTATAACATATTTGGATCTTATTGAGGTCCTTGGATTTATAAAAATGTTGTATTTTACTTCCACTGATCTTTACCTTGCATTTAGGCTCATAATGTATTTTGTCTTGCTGAGAAGGGTAAGCCCGAAGGGTAATTTGGGAAGTTTTACGATTTTAATGATGTCGAAGAACACTACATTTTTAATAAAGAGGTCGGAGATTCTTGGTAGTTTCTGGACATAGCATCGTCTTAGAACCCGGCGGGTTTTAGCCGTAGAGAAGTCAGAGAGCCCTAGTGAGATCTCGTCTTATGGTCGTTGTAGAACCTAGTTGTTCTTAGATTTGTAATACCCCGTGTAGGTTTTTATTATTTTGGTAATTCGGGATCTTTTACGGGATCCCTTCATAGTACTCTAATTTAAATAAGATCTGATCGACCCTACCATTGAAGTCAGGTTCACACACCCTGGTCGGGATATATTTTTCAATTGAGCGGCTTTAGTCATTCGTTAGGCTGCATTATGATATATTTTCAAGTATGTAATCTTCCTTCCCTTCCTATTTTGTATTGGGTTCCCGTTGTGATCCATAATATTATGACAATTTATCTCCTTGTTCTGATGTACTGGTTATTTCTTATCTTATTCTTATAACCGACTTTCTGATACGATCCTTCATGGAAGCCCCAGGCGTAAAAATAAGCTTTAATCATGAACGTCTTGTTCAATCCTCCGACTTATGGCGAGGCGGGGAAAATTGATCTTGGTTCTCAACCTGTGGTTGTTCCAAAGCTCAGTAGGTTCTAAATATAAGTCGGAAAGCCTATGCGGGTTCTCGACTAACTGCATTTCTACTTTAACTATGTTAGTGCATATTCTTGTCATTAGGATTTTGATAGCCCATGTGTGTTTTCAAATTAGAAATGACCAAATCCTGTTATCTTTTAGATGATCATAGTTTTTTGGCAAGTTCTGAGTATATCTTGCTTCATTCTTTACTTGACCCATATGAGTTGGGGTCGGAGAATCTTTGGTGTGTTCTAAACCAAAAAATCATTCTCATTGGATTATTAGTTCATAATTGCTTTGTCGTTGGTCATCCCTTACGAATGTGTTTTTTTGTGTTTAGATGCCTTCCGATTTCCTTTTATGATAGTATTTGATCCCTCATGAGATTTGTTTATGATTTATACCATATAGGCATACAGCCCCGACGAGCCAGACTTTACTAATTTGTTAAGTATCTTACTTTGAACACAGGCTAGATAACTCTGAGTAGATCATGTCTTACATTTGTCCAGTGATAAGTTATCCAAAACCTCTTAATATCATAGGATTGTTAACTTTGTATGATCGACATTCAGAGCCCTAAGGGGGTTGACGTTAAATGCTAGAGGTTTCAAGTTTGCTTGGACTTCAGTTAGGCCAAAGGTTTTATTAAACGTTACCCCGCCGAATTCGATTATACCAAAGGCTTCAAGTACGCTTGGACTTCAATTAGCCCAGAAGTTTTACCAAACATTACCCGACCGAAGCCGATTATGCCAGAGGCTTCAAGTATGTTTGGACTTCAGTTAGGCTAGAGGTTTTATTAAACATTATCCGACTGAAGTCGGTTATGCCAGAGGCTTCAAGTGAGCTTTGACTTCAGTTAGGCCAGAGATTTTATTAAACATTACCCGGACGAAGCCAATTATGCCAAAGGCTTCAAGTGCGCTTGGACTTCAGTTAGGCAAAAGGTTTTATTAAAAGTTACCGGGCCGAAGCCGATTATTCTAGAGGGGCTTCAAGTGCGCTTGGACTTCAGTTAGGCTAGAGATTTTATTAAACGTTACCCTGCTGAAGATGATTATGCTAGACGTTTCAAGTATGTTTGGACTTCATTTAGGCCATATGTTTTATTAAACGTTACTCTACCGAAGCCGATTTCATTCCTTTGTGGAGATCTTCGTCATTCTCGGTCCTTACTTTTATTGGAGGGTAAGTCTTTGTCCAATTTTTTCCCCAACAACTATCCAGAATAACTTAGGAAAAAGGAGGCGTCTCGCAGGAGAAATGAGTGACACCCATGCTCCTTATGTGTGTTCTAATTTAGTTTACAAATGGAAAATAAATTAATTCTCCTTATTCAATAACAATTATTTAAAGCATAAAATTTCATATACTTATATCCTATTGTTTTCTTTGAAGATTTATGTCTTGATGAAAGCTCCCCAAGTAGTTTGCAGATTTGATACTATCTTTGGTACTTGAAGTCGTTCTAGGCAGCCTTTTATTGAACTCAAGGATTTCTTGCCTCATGTCTTCATTTTCAATAAGCCTTGTCGGCCATGTTTGATCAATCAGAACCGGAACACATACAATGAAAATACCTTTACACATTTATGAACCAAAATGGTTATTTATCCAATATGTTATGATAATACATTATGGTGTTTATTTATCCAATATGTTATATGATAATACATTATGGTGTTGTATGATGTATGTAACCGATCCCAATTAGTGGGATGAAGCTCGTCTCTTTTGTCTTGTATCATATCTGCTACTATTTGATAACATTGTTTATAGTGTGTTTGCTTTAGACTCCACAAATCTTCCGCTCCTTCATTTCTCTAATGGTGTTTGAAATAGTTGCCAGCAGTGTTGCATCCCTTTAGATCAGTCTGCTTAAAAGGGAGAGGAATACTATCTGTAGGATGAAGCTAGAGGCGAGTTGTGGACCTGGGACAATGCTCTACAGAAAAGTACTCAAAAATTCCACATACATATGCAAGAAGTTTCATTTAACCAAACCAAAAACAATATATAAATCAGTTTTAAAAGGTAATTACATTATTATTTCAACATAATATTACTACTAATATTTTGTTCATTCATCATCAACAACGGCAAGAGCAACCTATTAATACTGCATGAAAGCTCAAGTATATTGCGGCCCTTGTCATCAAAGAACAACTACAAAACACAAAGTTTACTAAATAAGTATATAACCTGTGCAACATAAAATCAGAACCAAAACACATTGTCGGCCACCCTTATCACGTAAGTCGGCATGGAAATATTTATTGTTTCCGTCACCAACATTTAGTCAGTGATCATTAGGATTCTTATGTTCCTCTACCAAAAGGTAAGACGCCTTCTAAAGAGTTGTTTGATACATCCTCTCTTCGAGTCCAATTATCAAATAGCTCACAAAGTTATGATACATCAACATATGATTTTAAGATGAACCTTAAGCTTATTTGGTTAAGTATGAAAATATGATGGAATTACATTAACTCAACATATTTCCTCATGCTTTCAATAAAATGCATATGTAATTGTTGTGAGCTAGATTAGGGAGACATCAGGGAATACAATGCGTCTCATTATGGTCAAGCTTCAGTGATAAACGTACATATATGGTGTCCGTCAACAGTAGCATGTTATTCTATAGTCCATTTAACATAAAAAGGTTCATACTTTTTCAAGCAATTCCTATTTTTTGTTTTCGGTGACCTGTTTGATGCTAGGCAAGGAAGGCCGTAAATGTATGGTTGAAGTGTTGAAGTGTCTGTTTTGGGTAAAAGCTTCATGGTCACCATTGTTTATGCTCCAAGGTTTCTTCACAAGGTTTCTCTTTTTTTTGGTATTCATCATCCTCCCCATTGTTTTGGTCATTGCTTCTCTTTTATAGCATAACTTTAGCTTAATTGGTCTAATGACTATTAAACACATTTGTAACGTCAAAACTCTTAATAGTCGTAAAATTTCCTTAATTTATGTAGGATGTCGTAACTGACATAATGACTTATTGAATCGAGTGACAACCATAATAAGAAAATAAGAAGCCCATACCGGCTATTTGGACCCCACTCGATCTAAGGACAAATTTCGGGATGTAGTGATGGCATGCGTCCGACCTTTCTTTCTGTCCAAGACCAGAGTATGCACCTCGGCTCCTATTGTTTTAAGAATGCTTGAAATTTCTGATTTCATACCTCGGCCAAACATATAACTTCCAGGATGTACAAATGTATCCTTTGTTATCCCACTTTGAACCTATATCCCCGTTGTTTCTTATTATTTCACCACATCATAAGTCCATGGCCTAAACACTTCCCTACCCTGTTCATAGTTTTGTCTTTTATTTTTGAATCTGTGTTTCATTCTAAGTTTGGATTTGTTGTTGAAATAGATACCTTTAAATTTGGGGTAGCTATTTAGCAGTAATAAAGGTGAGTGCACCTGGAAAAAAGAGAAAAGTTGAAAAAACAGCTTAACTGAAGAAAAAAAAGCAATAATGCACAGAAGCACTTACCGTAAGAAGAACGCAGTTGAAAAATGAGGAACTCGAGCTAGCTGACCAAAGAAAAAGCAATGTTTAAGAGATTCCAGCAGTGATACTTTGAAATCAGCATGGTGAAAAGAATGGTTGCAATACTCTAGACCATTAGCCTATTTATCCATATACTATCCCACCGTAGCCCTAGACCTATTACAACCTTAAAAGATCTCAAAAAATGTGTGTAGTGTGTATCTGATCATTGAAAGAGGGTTTATGCAAGCCTATGGTATGGTAATGTGTACTGTGAATTTTGAGCGTATATGCATTAACACCCAAGAGAAATGGTGAGAGTGTGAATAGGATGACAAGCGAAATAATGTTATCAAGTGTTAGGGTGACAGATCATTCGATCTTGATAATTAGGTCAAACTAAAGGTGGGAATGAAGGGGAACCATAGAAGACATCAAAGGTATGTGTTTACAACTATAATGTGTTGATGATTAGTGACATGATGTTTTTGTGCTAAATGTTGCTTGAGGGAAATGAACAAGCTAGGTTTAGGGTTGTGATCAGTTACCATTTGTATTAGTTTTAATGTCATTTGAATGACAAAGTAGGTGATTTCTTGTGAGTTTTAGTAGTATTTTAAGTTTATTTTGGTAGATTTTTATCATGACTTGATCTGCTAGGATTTTAGTAATTCTGAGATATTTTATGCGCTTGAGGTGATGTTTCATGTGTTTACAGGTTTGAAGAGTAAAGAGGAGCTTGATCAGAGAAGAAATTGGATGATAATGCATGAGCATTCTAAAAAAGAGAAAATTGCACATCTCCTGCCCATACATGAATGAGGGATCTCATAAGCGTATGACAACTCAGTCAGGCCCCTTAGGATACTCGTATCATAGGGAAAGAGGGATTATTTAAGATTTTTCCCATACGTGTATGGGAAGGCCCATACGCGTATGAAGCCACTCAGTTAGCAGCCTTCTTGCATAATCAAAGCCTTACGTATATGGCTCCAGCTTTTCCATACGCCCTACCCTGGGCCATACACGTATGAGGTATTGTAAAAATGACACATACGCGTATATGTGGAGGTCATAAGCATATGGCACGGTCCAGATCTGAAAAAGCCTAGAGTTTGTCTATTTAGCCGAAAAATGCGAATTTCCAAAGGTTGAGCGATTTTTTAGTACAAAGAATGCATTTTGAAGGTTGGAGCACTGAAGAATTTGTGGTGGATCAAGGATTTTGTGAATTTTTATGATTGAAGACCTCTTTTCTTCCATTAATTTGTAATGTCTACACTTTCTGTTATGTTTTTCTTTACACTTATGAGTAGCTAAACCCACCAATGCTAGAGGGTGTCCTTGATTCGAATTTATGATACAATTCTAAATTTCTACCTTGTAATGACTTTAATTTGGTGATATTTTATTTAATTTTAATTTTTGCTTTATGCTTTCTCTTTTGGACAAACTAAGACTGATATGTGGTTAATATTTAGGATGGACCAATGTTAACGCTTAATTGTGAGTAGTTCATAATAGATATCACCTAGGCCTAGGGATACCATGTGGAAAAGGAATATTCTTGAATAAACTAATACTTAATTTCATTTGTAATTCACTATGGACATATGGATTAATTTGAATGATTAAAGTTTTTCACACTAAGGACTTAAGAGTAAACACCCTTAAGGATTGGCAATCAGTATTATTGAATTAAGTTGTTCCAAGGTCAAGTTACTGTTGTTGGTGAATCCAATCACACACCTTACCTAGCATGTTCACTTATAATATTGTTTAAATTGTTCAATTGCTTTATTTCCTTTCTATTGCATTTTAATTTCTATTTTTCATACCAACAATCTAAAACCCCCAAAGCTTTTGTTTGACTAATCTAGAACCAGAACTCTGTATCGTTAAGCAGTCCTTGAGATCGATACTTAGGGAAAGTTTCCTTATTACTATATTGAAAGATTAGTACACTTGCTAATTTACCAATAAAATACTCAACAAAGTCTCACTTGAGGGACTCAACTAAGTCTCGTCAGGATGACTCAACTAAAGTCTCTTCAGGAAGACTCAACTAATTATTGCCTAAGGTACTCAAATAAGTATCACCTAAGTTATTCAACCGACCCTCATCCAACTGGATCATCTGAAACTTTAAGAATTAAAGGCATGAATAAAGCTTCGATCAGGCTTCTGAGGAAGGCTCGAAGATTAGTCAACGGTTAAAACACTTTAGCCTCTACGACCCCTTGTGATTGAGCGATTGTGTAATGTAATAATTATAAGAGACCTTTTGTACAGGGCGAGAGGTATACATTTAGCTCATCATCCTTACCAAGTCTCTCTTTTATCGGTCTGAGCACCCCTCTTCAGGATAAGGCGAACTCCTCCAGATACGTCGCTCAGAACCTTGGTCTCCTTTTATAATTCATGATCAGGAGTAAAATGTGTATTAGGCCAATGAGCATTTCATTGAGGGTCGTGGGATTCAACTATGCCCCCTAGAATTCAAGGATTCAACTACCCACTTCTAGGATGGTTGCGGTATCCTAAGAAGAGTGGGATCCGGGCCCAAGGGATTATAAATACCTAAATATTGTAATACCCCACAACCAATAACACAAAAAAATATACACAAACATAGTAGCTTCTCAACTCACGTGAGCTAGATTTTAATACCACAACAACCCTAAAGCCTCGGACATCCCTTATGTTGGACATGTGACTCCATACACAAGAGAGGATATGGGTGAATTGTGGAGGTTTAAAAATTGTTGATTTAAAATAAAATAATTTCTGAAATCAGAGTTTGAAAACATTTTATAAAATGTGATTAAATAAGTAGCGATAATTTAGAGTAAAGAATTTAAGTGGAAAATAAGGGGAATAAGGGAAGAGAGATGGAACCAAATACTTATAGAGGTTCAGTCTAATTAAGTGACTTAATTCTCTCCCGAAGATTTGATCTTGACAGTATCCACTTTTTCTTGATAGATTTTAGAAAGTTAAGCATATGAGCCCCCTTAAACAAGGAATTGAGTTTTCAGGTTAACTTTTAGCCAAATAGTGAACAGGGGTTGAAACGGTTAGTCCTCAAACCAAACAATGGATAAGCTTAAAGTGGTTAGTCTTTTAAAAAAACATATATTTTTTTCCAAGTTGATCTTAAACTAAGATGGATTTTGAGTTGTCTATAATTCTAATCATGTTGAGGTTTTACATAGGTAGACCAAGAACTAAATCGAGAATTTTACTGGGCTGATCTCAAACCTACTAAGCTTCTACACAGACTGAACTAAAAAATTGAGTGAGGTTTTACAGTAGGTTAATCTCGAACTGATAGATCATTTAATCGAGATGAGCTCAAAAATTGTGTAGCGGTAAATTCATGACCATCAAGCTATAGATAAACTTGATGTCAATAAAACCAGAGTCGCCACCGCGCTTTTATTGTTTCCAAAGGAAAAGGGAAAAGTACAAACAAAACCCAAAGATAAGAAGTTTTCAAATCAAAACTAATAAAATGCTAGAGATAACAGATAAGGGGGTTGGTTACATAGAGGGGAGGTGTTAGCATCCAAAGTGTTCTAGGTACTCCTAGGGAGCCCTTTTTTTATGTGCGCGTGTGTTTTTGGTATAAATGATGTTTGATAAAATACAAAGTGTGGGGATGAGAAAATATTTCATTGATTATATTTTTGTGTTTGACAAGACCTTCAGTCTTGTGCCTACGTACCAACATAAAAATGAGGGATCAAAACCTCGTAGTTCGTGGTAGAAATTTCAAAGAAGTTAGTGAGTTACTTTTAACAACAGTTTTAAGAAGAGGGCACAAAAGGCCAAAGTTTGAGTGAAGTTGTCAGTTCTTTTTGTCTTTTGAAATTTAAGTCAATATGGTTAAGTATATTTACAAATTTGACTAAGAAAAAGATTTAAAAATTCATTAGCATAAGGCCAAAGTTTCTAATCATTAAAATGTGTCTAAGTTTGAAATCACAAGCAAAGAAAGTTTTTGAAAAGAGGGAGAGATTTTGAAAATTAAGAAGTGGGAGGAGATGAATGGACTATCCTATGCACAAATTTAAAAGTTAAGAGTTGAAAAGATCTGACTAATGGGATGCAATCCAACAGACAAGAATGTCATATAGAAACCCATTTTCCTTTGGACTTTGACCAAGCAACAAGCAACAGGAAATAGGCAATATCCATACATCATAAAGATCAAGGCATCAAATAAAGATAGCCACAATCAAGCAAGCATTACAATAGCTAGCAGTCTTCATTTTCTTCCAGTGTATCAGATGAAATATTCCTTGATCAACTCAAAACAAAACATCAGACATATGCAATAACAAAATAAGCAATTAAGCATCAAGACAGAGTAGCAAGTGAATCAAATAAATCCTCAAGGTCTTGCATCAGATGAAGGCTCAACTCAAGATATTAAATTGCATAAAATAAATGACTTGAAAGTAAAAGCATAATTTGCAAGAGTTAGTCAAGTGTTAGTGTTAAGTTTTAATTGATTAAGTCATTCTTTGGAGAACACTCAACCATTCATTCACAAGTATGGATCCTTAAACCCAAACATTTTCCATGAAAAGGGCTCTAACTTGGATAGTTCAACAAGTATGCCACTAGCTCTCATGAAAGGAAAAAAGGTCAAGTCTCCACATAATTCCATGAAGAATGAGAGGCTTACAATATCACTTACTAGAATGCTATGTCTTGAGGTTCAAATTTAGCTCTATATTAAGCAATCGTAATTGGACTTATGTAGAAGTCACAACTATCTGAGGTCGGGCAATAAAAATATAGGTGTTAATGCATGTTAGAGATTTGTACAAAGAACCGAACTCCTAACACATACCACACACTAAAAGAAAATGGGAAGGACCTATCTCAGTCACACTTGTATTGATTCATCTGACACAAGGTCATTGATGAACCAATTAGCCTTTAGACATTAGAGATTTCATTGGTCAAATGGGGGGATGGGGAAAGAATAGGGATAAAGATGAAGAGGGAGGGGAAGATAGAAACACAAATTGATCATGAGAGAAATTTCATCAAATCAAAATCATCCATTCATTTTGGGAGATGAAATGTACATTTCATCAATCCCCTAAATCCAATGGTTTTCATCCAACAAAAGTCAAATTAATCATGACCAAGGCCCAAACAGAAATTCAAACATCACAAGACCATAAAACTGGCTCAACAATATTTATAAACATTTAAGCAATTAAAAATCACATTATAAATGAATTAAAATACATTTTTATTTGGATAAAACTTCAAATCCCTTCAAAACACCAAATAAATGGCCAAGGGATTTATCCTAGGTCAAACAAGATCAAAGAACCTTAGACAAAAAAATTCATGATTTTTAAAAAGACAGAAGTATTTTTAAACAATTAAAAATATGCACAAAAACATTTAATTCATGAAAATTACCAAAATTAATCCAAAAAATCATTTTAATTTAGAATATGGAAGAGAAAAATATTTAAAGTTTTTTTGCTGAAAGTCCCATATTTTTTGGATAAAAAACGGATTTATTATGAATTAAATATAAATAAGGTAATTAAATGAAAAATCATAAAATGCAAAAAAAAACAAGGGTCATCAGATCTCCCTCATTAATTGAGGTGACATGTCTGATGACCACAGGTGTGCAGTCCACCAAAGACCAAGTCAAACACGCTGCAGGAGTGGTATTTGGAACCAAGGAACGAGATTAAAACATTTTGAATGGATCAAAGGGTTGGGAATATGTCAACAAACCATCGGAGCAAGGCCTTCAATCATCTTCTCTGGTGAACCTCACCGGACTGGATGACTACCAACCATCACCAAAATGAAAAACAAGGACATGATTTTAAAGAAAAAATGCATAGAAGCTCGAACCTGGCCTCAATTTTCTCCAATTCCAAGTATATTAGGAGATACAAGGATTTGAATTTTGAGGATCATGAACTGAGTTGCTTCGATTTGACCTCAAAGCAAATCAATTTTGTCGCCTACATTGGTAGGACTTCAGCCAACCAAAAATCAAAGAGAATGGTGAAGAATTGAGATAGAATAGAAGGCTCTAAGTTTCTGAAAAATCACATTCGGGTAGCTTCAAATTGGCTTGATCTCGATCTGAATTTGCTTGATTCTTCCTCCTCTTGCTTGTAGTGATCAATTGAGATGAAAAAGACTATGAATCCTTGGAGTTTGAACTTCAAAACAGAAGGTGAAACTCAAACTCGGTTTCAAAGAAATCTTCAAGGAATTCTATGGTGTGAGGTTCTGATATCTCTTGGCAAAGCTCGGGAAAAGTGTGTGTGTGTCATTCTTGAGGCAATGCACTTGTTTATATAGCCAATGAAATTCAGTTTTTCACCCTTTGAATTTTTGACAAAATTAGAAACCATGGTGCATGGATGCATGGGCAATGCACTAGGCCCAATCAATGATGCAATCCAACTTCAATTCGTGCATAATGAGTACTGAGATCATCATATGGAAGCATGCAAAGAGAAATGATCATTTGAATCCAAAACTTTCCCAAACAAACCCAACAAAGGAGCCATGAGTAAGTCCCTTAAATCTTGTCCAAATGAGGTGATCTTGGACTTTTTGGATAGGTAACATCAAGTGGAACAACTTTCATGTTGAACACGTTTCCATTTGAAGCTTGGATCATGATGAATTTTGAGGTGGAAGTTTGAGAAATCAAACATAATTGAAAATTTTATAAGAACCAAGTCAAATGACCACTTCTTCCACTTTGAATAACTTTTTCTATGAGCTTCAAATCGAAAAAGCTACTTCATCAAAGTTGTATCTATTTCAATCCTATTAAAATATGTCATAAATTTCACCTAATTTGGGTTTGACATGAGGGAGTTATTCATTTTAGAAGTTGAGGAAAATTGCCTGTTCAATGGTAATGGTCCAAAATGACCTATAACGTTTCCTCTTGGCACATGCCCTTGCAAGTTGAATTTGACATTTATCAAATAATAAAAGTTGGAGAGGACATCTTGAAATTGATCATGAAATTTGGATGTCCTTCATATCATAAACATTGAGCAAGTTATGGTCCTTGGAAGTTGATCTCCTAACTAGGGTTCAGACAAAATGACCTATAATCTTTCACCATAAAAAATGACCTTACAAGAAAAACTAGCTCTTGATGTCAATATGAAAATTGTTTGGTATGTCATAAAGAGGAATGTTTCTCTTGGATACATTTTCATATGACAAACATTATAGGACATAGGGTCTAGGGAACCCCAGTTTTGACTTGTTGACTTTCTTTGGTCAACTACCTTGAACCTACTTGCAAACTTGAAGTTCTCTTGATATTTGGGACTCATGGAGTACCATATATGTATAATATGATGTAATATGTATTATCCCTTGATATATTTGATCAAATGATGAAGAAACTTGTTGAGGAAGTCACACAAGATACCCAAATGAATTAGGGTTTCCAAGGCAAACAAGCTTCAAACTCTTAATGATTTCTTGATAAAAATGATAAATGAAGATAATGGGGATCCATATATGATGTATAGAACCAATTTGAATCATCTCTTGATTGATCTCCTTGCACTGAGGGTCTCAAACCCTATTTGTGAGCTTGATGAGGTATTGGTGGATGCACACACTACCTACAAAAGAAACAAAGCTATACATAAACATATTTTTGGTATTTTGGTTAGTAAACAAAGAAAAACAAAGTATGATAAAATCAAATGTGCTTGGTGATCTTATCCCAATGCAAACCCAATGAATGAGGGGTAAGGAGGATACCAAGGTGTGATCCTAAAGCCAATGCATATGATGAGATAGCATGAGGGATCTTAGGGTCAATATAGGGGTCTTACAAATTGTTATGAAGATTTTTCATTGGTTGATCTCCATGAACCCAAAAGAGAGTTTTTCTTCAATGGCAGGGCTCATGAACCAAATGAAGACTCAGACTAATCCCCAAATACAAATAAGAGAAAAATCTACTTTTGGTAAATTTACAATAATGCTCTCACCCAGAACAAATTCCTCAATGTGACTCAACAAAACTCTCAAAGCACTATGGCTTAAATATGTGAGAGAAACAAGAAGGATTTAGAGAGTTGATCATAAAAATGAGAAAGTAGATACTATTTAAGTTTCATCTTGGATCACTTATTAACTATATCTGGAAGCACATAGGTCCATATCCCCCCCCCTTTTTTATAGCGACATCACATCTCTCAGGGAGGTGGTAAAAGAGAAAATAGATTAGTGAAATTTGGAATGGTTAAACTTCCCCCTCACATAAGTGGAGAGTATACTCTAATACTCCTGAGAGTATACTTCTCCCTCTTTGTCATAGTAAAAAAGATGGGTAAAGATGTTAAATAATAAAATTAAATATGCAAGCACATTATTCACATAGTCAAATATGCTTTACAAAGGAAGTGAAGAATAATATCAAATGAAAAGTATTTCATTAATTAGAAGTATGTGAAGTACGATAAGTGAAAATGAAGCATAAAATTAAAAAAAAACATTCAAAACAAACAAGCGCAACTAAGTAAACAACTAATTCTCCTCATCATCATCATCATCGTTGAATACGATTGGAGATATGAGTTAGGTTTTTGTGAGTTTGTCGGCGAGGAGACGAATACTTGAATTTTTCCATTTTTTTGCATTTGTATCATCTCATGTTTATTTTGGAGTAGGTTATTGAGGATAAATTTGGAAGAAGAAGAAGGAAGGAGGTCGGTGTCCTTTACATGTTGTTGTATTATATGTGGTACTTTTGGAGGTAGTTAAAATAGTTCCCATTTTTAATTTTGAACCTCATATGATTCAAACTTATTTTTCCTATTCCAGAGCTTTTAATCTCAAATTCTTCACCCTCTAAATTGTGGCTAGTGTACACCAGGATTTTAGTGACTACTTCTTTGTATGGTAGATATGCGTTATTCTTCCTGATCCTTGTCATATGACAAATCAACATCATCCCAATTTTTTTCAACTTTATTAGCCATAAATCATATCATAGGTATGTAGGATTTGATAATGTGACTAAAGGTTCCTTTCCTTGGGAAAATAACATGATTCACCATAAAGTGAATTAAACGAATATGTGGGTGTATTATCCCAACAAAAAAGTGTGGAACTATGTGGTTTTGATGTTGGAAACCCTAAAGATAGCTCAAGAGGTGAGACAAGAACCTAACTCATCAAGAAAAATGAGCAAAAACAAGAATTAGATAAACAAGTATATCTCTTATAAAACCTTCATTCACACATGTTCTAGGTCATTCGCAAGGTCCATAGAAAAGGATGAAGAGTGAACCTTAAGTTGAAAGGCACCAAAAGCAGATAGATCTTTTCTCTAACTAGAAGCATGCAATTTCTTCGTCTAGTGCATTAATAATCGTCTGATTCAATATGACAGTTGTCTGCATAACACGTCATATCATAAGAGAGTAGTTTCAACTGTTATTAGTATATAATGGTAAAGCATGTCATTTCAAATATTCATATATGCTCTCATTCACACATTACTCATGATTTCTCTCACTGACTTGGGTGTTGGAATGCTAACCTTGCAGGTCATCTCATTCTTCGTTATATCGAAATAACTAATCCACCGTAGTAGGAAACAAATTCACTATCTCACTTCTCATTTCTAGTTCCTAGCCGAATAGTAACACCGTCTGTGGGAACCGACTTTTGATTTCTGCTATTTTCCATAAAAATCATTGTTTATTCACCAAAGATCCAAATAATTGATCTTCTTTCTTAAATTTTAAACCTCCTCCTCGAATATATCTATTATCATATTCGTCAAGCATGGTGACGTCCAAAGTCACTATATCTGTCATTCGGCGATAAGTTGTTGTTGTTGAATTATATGCTTGCATATTTAATCAGGAAAGCTCATAGATATGACATATGTTCCTAGTCCATATAACATCATTGTTTTGATGATGGCAACAGATGAAGTAGTTGAAATTTTTTTTAATGACAACATATGAAGTTGTAACAACAAGCAAACATTTCAAGTGGTTAAAGATGCTCAAAGTGGTTGATAAAGTTGTTCCTTCGATTAAGCTAAAGAATTAGAGTTTTATGATCACTAGTGATATCCTCTGATGATGGCATCTAATATGAAGATATATCAAGCCTCATATCCAATAAGATTCAGGTTAAGTGCTTATGCTATTGGTTTATCCAACAAAAGACTTAAAGATTCATAGTGTGATAGAAAGGAAGTGTCTAAGTGGTCAGTGATTTGTAAAAAAAACAATGGTGTTTTCATAAAGTAATATGGCTAAATCACACACTCAATAAAAATATTTGAAGCCTCTAGTTCTCAAATAAAATCATCTAAAACATTTTTGGAGTCTAGCCAGATCATTTGAGAACTGTCAAATTGATTAGTGCAAATTTTTGAACTGCCTAATCGATTAGATCAAGTACCTAACTGATTATATAAGTGAAAATGAGTATATAATTGATTATGATAATGAATTAAAGAATGGTAATGACTCTCTATGAAAGCTTTCCTTTCCGGGCTCAAATAACCGATTATTTATGGTTCCTAATCGATTAGCCTAAGGATCTAATCGATTAGGTAATCAATTCTTCCCATGGATATTTTCATTTTTTAATCATCCTTTGGCCTATAAATATAGGCCTTTCCCTTCACTTTTCACATCTATAAACTTGAAAATGTCACCTTCCTCCCTTTGTTTCTATCTAAAATATTTTGTCATTTTCTCACATATTATTTAGCCACAATGATTTGTGAAAAAGTTCTTGTGTTTAGAGAGGAAGTTATTCTAGAAAGGCGTATTATTGTAAAATCCTCAAGGAAAAGCTAAACCCATTAAAAGGTCTTTTTAGGGGATTTGATGTTAAGTATCTATTTGGTTCATGAGTTCAGCCACATAAGGAAAAGCTCTACATTTGGATTTTTGAAGAATAACCAGCGAAAAATCTTCACAATGGTTCAATATTAGTCTGTTATAAATTCCCTCACAATTTATTAGTTCAGCCCGTGTAAAAGGTCAGTAGGTTCAAAATAAACCCGATAATCTTAGTTAATTTTGCGACCAGCTAATGTAAAACCTCAGTTTGGTTCGATTCGAAAGATATCCAGTTCAAAACTCCATAGTGGTTCGGGATAAATCCATATAAAATCCATGTTTGGCTAAGAGACTAACCGCTCGGAGCTCTATTTAGTGTGAAGGCTAACCGCTTCAATCCATTGTTCACTGTTTGGTTGGAAGTAAACCTCAAACTTCAGTTTTCCTTTTATATGGGGGTTCGTGGACTTAACCTTATAAACGATCTCAAGTATTGTTAGATACTCTCAAGATCAATTCTTATGGAGAGGAGTGTAGCGGGGTATTCGTTACCTTTAGAGATATTGACTAAATCTAAGGTAAACCATACAAGTCGAGTCGCCACCGCACTTCTATTTATCCAAAGGAATGGTTAGAAAGCGAACAAAAACCTAAAAGTTTTATCAAATCAAAAACTAGTAAAAATGTCAGAGATCTGGGTAAGGGGGTTGGTTATGCAATGGGAAGGTTTTAAGCACCCAAAACATCCTAGGTACTCCTAAGGAGCCCTTTTCATACTTGTTGTAAGGTTGGTATTTTGTGAAAATTTGTTTGTGCAAACATGATTGAAGAGATGAGAAGAGAATATACAAGTTTATTTACATTCTGTGTTTGGATGGATAAACCCATTGCCTACGTACCATCTTAAAAAAGATTAGGATCAAAACCTCGTAGTTTGGGGTAAAAATCTCAAAATAAGTTGGTGAATTGATTGGTCCAACAGCCTTAAGGTCTTTAGTTATCCAAGGGAGAAAACTCGACCTAAAACCACAAATCTACCATGTGAGGATAACTTCAACATACTAGTGAGGGGTTAACCCTATAATAAGCATGGAAGACTCATTGTCCATCACTAAGGATATAGATGAGTATTATATCTACCTCAAGGATAACTCAAACCTAATAGCTAAAGGTTATGAAAAGTTTTTGATAAGGAAGTGGCCATTGAAACCACAAAAGCATTTGAATGAGTTATATTTACCAATGAAGAGTATTTACAAAATATGGTCAAAGTTGACTTAGAGATTCAATTCAAAATAAGTGTTATGAAAAGAAAGTTTGAAAATCAAAAGCATAAGGCTTAGGTTTCTAATGTTTGAAAAGAAGTGTTAAATGTTTGCACAAAAAGTTTTGGCTTGGGTTAGAGTGGAGGGAAGAAGAAGAATGGATAAAGTCCTAATCACACAAGAGATGAGGGATAAGAAACAAGACCACAAATGGAGTTCCTCTCTTGAGATCATATTGATGATCCAAGTAGCTCTCATCCTTTGGAATATGCAAGCAAAATATCAGTAAGCTCAAGCAACAATCAAATAAGTCTCTTAAGAGATCTTCAATGCATCTTGTATCTTTCACTTTGGATGATCATGGCAATGGTTCTTCAATTTGAGCTCTCATAGGATTCCCTAGCACAAGAGCACACACATCAAAAGTTTTATGGAACAAATCAAGAATGGACAAGGGTGAGTTTAGAGGTTTGGTCCTTCTAATCCATCTTCACATTAAGATCCTTTTGCTCCAATTTTGCATAGGGAAAGTCCTAGAAACTAAGTCCATTTGTCCATTTCTTTTTCATTTTGGTCCACCACAAACTAAACAAAAGCACAAGCACAATAGTATATACACAATTATGTGCTCAAGTGAGCAAAAGGTAAATTGCATTAACATAAACATGTGCTCAAATGAGCAAAGGAAGAAGCAAATGAATAATATGTACAAGAATAGTAAGTTGCATAAAAGTAAAGAGCAAAAAGTAAATGTTAATTGTTAATGGTTAGTGTTAGTAGTTAGTGTGCCATAAGGCAAATTTAGCGCTATGTTAAGCAATCATAATTGGATTTGTATAGAAGTCACAGCTATCTGAGGCCGGTCAATAATAATGTAGGCAACAACACAAGTTAGAAGTCTTGATTAGTGAACCAAATTCCAACAACTTGCCATGCCAAAAAGAGGAAGAGAAATGATCTTGTATTGGTTTAAGTCCTTTGCATAATTTAAGAAGCAATATATCCTTAATGCAAAGCCATTCACTTGATCATTTGATCAAGATAAATTAGATTTGAATCAAGGAAGATTAAACCTCCCTAATCAATGCTAACTTATCAACCTTTAACTCATTGATAAAAAAAAGAAGAAGAAGAAGAATATGAAGATAATGGAAATGAAGAAAATAAAGTGCATTAGATGAAATGGAATGTACCAATCTACCAATGTTGACCAAAGATAGGGAAGATCAAGGTCAAACCATAAAAAACAGAAGTGAGATGAAGATTGGGAGTCAAGAAATAAACAAAATATTTTTGGCATTTTTTATATTTGAAAATAAACTTGAATTAAAATATTAAAGAAAGGTCAAACTTCAAATTCACTTCAAATCAACTTTGAAAAGTCCAAGTGAATTATCCCAAGTTCAACAAGGTCAAACAAAGTTTGACAAAAAATTTCAGCATTTTTAAAAGTCAGAAACTATTTTTAATCAATTAAAAATAAAGAAAAATAACCTAATTGAACTAAAATCTCAAATAAATCTCAAATCAATTAATAAATTGATGAGAATACTTTTCATAGATCCATCATCATTCAAAGAGGTTGAGAAAATATTTTTGTATTTTTTGAATATCAAAAACTATTTAAAATGAATTTAAAGAAACCAAAAAAGAGAAAATTATTAAAAAATAGCAAATGATAAAATAAAAAATATTAAAAATCATTTTTAGAAACTAGAAATTAAAAGAGAAATAATGCAATTGGTCCCATATTTTTTGGACCAATAATAAAAGAGATATGGATTTTGAAAATGGGATGGAATAAAAAATAAAAATGGAAAATAAAATCAGAATTAAAAATGGCAAAAAGCGTGAGCCCTTGGATCTGAGCTCATTAATTGAGCTGGCAGATCCAAGCATCCAGAGGCGCGCGTCCGACATGTTCCACGGTCAATGCAACCACACGTGGTATTTAAAAAAGTCATAAGAATGGAGCGTGGAGATTAAATCTGGAGAATGCATCACACGGCTCAGGATTGATCTGGCAATGAGTCGGTGGCCAGCGCCACCGTCTTCTCCGGTCAGCTCATGCATGGCAATTAAATTGTATTTCACAAAATGCACTTAATCCTTCAAGTCTTCGAAAATGGTGCTTCCAAACTCCAAATGCAACCTTGTGAGTAATGGTTAGAAAGCTTGTTGCATAAGGAACAAATGATATGTTGATCAAAACTCCAATTGGGCCTTGGAAATTAGTGAATTTTGAGCTTAAAGTGTAGGGTGCAAAACATGCATAAGTGAAGTTTCCAAATTTGGCCAATGTTCAAGCCCTTCTGTCTCAATGATGAAAGCCCCAAATGATGAAACCTTAAACATGAAAGTGGTATATCTTTTCAAGACAATCAATTTAGACTTACATTTTACATCATTTGGATTTTTAATGAGGAAGTTATGGACACTTGAAGTTGGACTTTTTTCCATTTCTATGCATTTGGCCCAAAATAACCTATAATGTTTTGCATTATCACATGTATTTATTTTGAGATTTTGAAATTTTTCTCAACATAACATTTGAATTATACACAACAAGCTTTCCAATTCATTTGGTCCCACATCAAAATCATAAAAAATGAATGAGTTATGTTCTTGGGAAGTTGACCCAAAATTAGGGTTTCAGTCAAAATGACCTATAATGTCTTGGAAGGAATGATGATCTTCCAAGCTTAAAATTAATTTTTGATGAACATCAAAGTTGTGCATATTATCCTTAAGAACATTTTTGCTTTTGGGATCATCTCCATTTGACCAACACATAAAAGGTTAGGTCTCAGTGCATTTCAAAATAGACAAATGAATTGACTGATCAACTTCTCAAGTCCATCACTCATATCTTGATGAATTGGTGATTGAGGGTACTCAAATAAGTTCAAATATGCATGAAATGATGAATTAAATAACTTCCCTTGATTTTATTTGATCA
This sequence comes from Lathyrus oleraceus, assembly GCF_024323335.1. Classification (NCBI taxonomy): domain Eukaryota; kingdom Viridiplantae; phylum Streptophyta; class Magnoliopsida; order Fabales; family Fabaceae; genus Lathyrus; species Lathyrus oleraceus. The sequence continues at coordinate 318,853,951 of NC_066584.1, read as the reverse complement.
TGGGCTGAGGTTGCTTCATGAGCAAGGCACAATTGGTACATAGATGAATTAGGGTTTCCTTGGGAAACAAGCCTCAAACCCTTTGATTTTCTTTGATCAAAATGGTGAATTGAGACACTTGGGAGGCATATTTGATGGATGAGAGCTTTGGGAACCATTTCCATGCTTGCTTTCATCTTCCCTTGACCATATCAATGCACATAAGATCTCCTAGAAGCTTTGGACCTTGTGATTGCTCAAGCTACACACAAAAGATGTTAGTGACATATTTTTGTGCTTTTGGTTAGTGAATAAAAATGAGAAAAACAATAATATACAATTCAAGCATGCTTGGTGATCTCAAACCACTCACAAGAGGTCCCACCCAAAGGTAAGGAGCCAAGATGCTCATGATCCTTGAGGCTTTGCAAATGCAGTGTTATGATGCCATGAGGGATTTTAGGGCCAAAATTAAGGTCTTACAATGAGTATGTAACTTCATTTAGATTGAAATTCTATAAATCACCGGTGTCATCTCTCTTCCCTTAACTTTTTACTTTCCACATATTTTCTTTAACTTAATTTTTTGCTACATATCTAAACAATTTTAGATGACATTTTTAAACTCTTAGAAAATAATTTTACTTTAAACCAAGATTTTTCAAACCCCCATAATTCACCCCATTCCTCTTGTGTGTAAGGTCACATGTTCAACCGGTTTTGTCGTTGAAGTTGCCAAAGCTCTTCCTCATTCTCATTCTCCCTGCACAAAAGATGAGTCACTTTATGTTGCATCTCCATCAAAACCTACACAATAAGATTTTGCTCCTCTAAAAGTTGGTCAAGAAAAGTTCCAAGCTATCTCGTTTGATCAATCCACGCGACAATCTAACCAGGGAGAACCATCTTACTGACATCCTCTGCTACCTGTTATACCTAAAAGAAAATGCACTCGAGCCTCTAAATGTTGTAAGTAAATCTCAGACTACAGGGAGCTACCAACTTGCTAAACATTATATACAACCTGATGCACCAACAAAACTCACAATTCTTGGATGAAAGGATACTCAGAATTAAAGAGAATCTTTAGTATGCTCCACCAAGAAGCAGTATTGTACAAAAGGAAACCTCTCGAGAGGGCATCAGGGTGCCGCACCAGAGTCAATACTCATTGGCACAACTATGCCATAGAGAGAAGTCTTAACGTCACCAACTTGCAACTGATACCAAGGATGTAGAACTCCCCAGTTCAATTCTTAAGTAAGAATATGTTGTCATGTTTCTCTAAAGGTTCGTCATCCTCATCATTCACTAGCATGTTATCATACCCTATATTTTGAACCGATTTACTATATCCATCTCAATCACTTAAAACCACAATCTACATCAGGGTGTCTAGTATCTGAGTGCCTTGAGTCAGGCCCAATCCACTTGAGCTAGTGTATAATGCATTGTTCAATCAGAGTCCATCATATGTGTTGATATTTGTAAATATAGTATTAAGAATATTTGTATATCGAATAGTCCCATATCGACTATATCATGTAATTAGTTATAATCTCTCTCTATATAATAAAGTCTCCATAGTGCTTTTCAAAACATACGGTTTATTCAAATGTCTCTTAGTCTCTTGTATTTCAACATGGTATCTAGAGCCTACTAAGAGACAATTCTTTCTTCTCCGTGCTTTGCCCGGTTGACCCACTATCTTCCGGTGAGAATTTTTTTTTTGCAAACCGTGTCATCACTCCGGTTTTCCTCTCACTTTTCAAAATTCTCTGGTAACCTACCAGCAAAAGCGCCTTTTTCGATCCAGTCGGTCCCTACTTTTCATCGGCAGAAACCTCCGCACATGACAGCACGTCCGACGGCCGATCCCGACAATTTTCCCACCGCTCCACTCTCCATATGGCAATTCTTTCAGATCTGATACTCATGTCTACTCCTCATAACTTTACTCCAAACTATGATGATTTTCTCAGGTGGTATCAGAATTATTAGAACTTATATTTTACTGCTTCGGTAGCACAAACTGGTAATTCATATGCTTGTCTCTCTCAATCATCTTCTCTTGGATCTTGGGTCCTTGATTTTGGTGCGTCTGATCATGTTACCGGTAAAAAAAATATTTTCTCTTCCCTCTCTATATCCAATTTCTTACCTACAATAACTTCTGCCAATGGTTCTCAAACCCGATATGAAAGGATTGGTACTGTTCAAATTCAACCTTCTCTCTCGGTTACTTTTGTCCTCTATGTACCTAATTGTCCATTTAATTTACTTTCAGTCAGTCGTTTAAATCGTTCTCTTGATTGTAGTGTCACCTTCAATAACAATAATGTTACCCTGTAGGATTGGAGTCTGGGATGGACGATTGGTGTCGGATGTGAGTCTCAAGGCCTTTATTACCTCTTAGTGTCATCTCAAATATGCTCAGCCAAAGATTCTCCACTCACTATCCATGCTCATTTAGGCCATCCTAGTCTTTCTAAACTACACAAGTTGGTGCCAAATTTATCGAAGGTATCTAATTTACATTGTGAGTCGTGTCAGCTAGGGAAACACACTCATGGTCAGTTTCCCAATCGAGTCAATAAACGAGCTTTGTTCCTTTTTGCTTTAGTTCACATCGATGTTTGGGGTCCCTCGCGTACTGTCTCTACTCTTGAGTCTAGGTATTTTGTCACCTTTATTGATGATTTTTCATGTTGCACGTGGTTATTTTTAATGAAGAATAGATCTAAATTATTTTCTATTTTTGAACAATTCTATCAAGAAATAAGAACTCAATTCGCTGTGTCTATCTATATCTTAAGAAGTGACAATGCCCATGAATATTTATCCCAACAATTTCAGAATTTTATGTCACGCAATGGTATTCTCCACCAAACATCTCGCCCTCACATACCTTAACTAAACGGGGTAGCCGAACACAAAAATCGGCATCTTGTAGAAACCACTCGGACCCTACTTCTCCATGGTAATGTTCCACTTTGGTTTTGGGGGATGTTGTGCTAACAGCATGTTACCTTATAAATTGCATGCCCTCATCTGTCCTTAACAATAAAATCCCTCATTCAATCTTTTTCCTCAATTCCCTACTTCACCAAATTCCTACCTCAGTCTTCGGGTCCATATGTTTTGTACACAATCTCTCTCATGGTCTTGATAAACTCTTAGCTCGATCACTAAAGTGTGTCTTTCTTGGTTATCATCGACCCAAAAAAGGTTATCATTGTTATTCACATACTCTATAATGATACCTAGTATCGGCCGATGTTACCTTCTTCGAGTCGGTTCCATATTTCGAGTCCAATCACGTAACTTCAGAACCCATTCAAGAAAGTACTCTCACACCTTTTCCAGCAGTTATTAATGTCCCGCCTACCATTATCCCCCAATCATCCTATGGCTCCTGACCCACCCACTTCTCGACCACTTCAAACATATCAACATCGTCACCAAACCCTTGCCGTCCCTGTCCCTGAAGTCATACCTGTTCCTGAGGTCACACATGTCCCTGAGGTCATTGAAAACTCTCCTCTGATTCCTCCGTGTAGCGGGGTATTCGTTACCTTATGGTTTATTGACTAAACCAAAAGTAAACATACAATTCGAGTCGCCACCGCACTTTTATTTCTCCAAAGGAAAGGCTAAAAAGCGAACAAAAGCCAAGTAAGAAGTTTTATCAAATAAAAAACTAATAAAAATATCAGAGATCTAGGTAAGGGGGTTGGTTATGAAATGGGAAGGTTTTACGCACCCAAAACATCCTTAGTACTCTAAGGGAACCTCTTTTTGCAAATGTGTGTTATAGGTTGGTATTTGTGAAAATATGTGCAAAAGATTGGAGGGATGAGAAGAGAATGAATCATATTTACAAGTTTGTTGTTTGAATGGATGAACCCATTGCCTACATACCATCACAAAGGTAGGATCAAAACCTCGTAGTTCGGGGTAAAAATCTCGAAGATTGGTGAATTGATTTGATCAAAAGCCTTAAGGTCTTTTGTTATCGAAGGGAGAAAACTCAACCTAAACCAAAAATCCACCATGTGAGGAAGGATTCAACATACTAGTGAGGGGTTAACCCTATAATTAGTATGGAAGATTTATAATCCAATCACTAAGGATAAGGTGAGGTTTACATCAACCACTATGATATCTCAAACCTATGACTAATGTTTATGAAAAGGTTTTAATAAAGGTGGCCATTGGAACCACAAAAACAACTTGAAATGAGTTATATTTACAAGTCAGATTTATTTACAAAAATGAGGTCAAGGTTGGATTAAGATTTATTCACAATGAGTATTAATGAAAAGATTTTGAAAAGTCAAAGGCATAAGGCCTAGGTTTCTAGTTTGAAAACAATGTCAAAGTTTGCACAAAAAGAGTTTGGCTTGGGTTAGAGTGAGGAGAAGAAGAGAAGGGCTAGTCCTAAAGCAATCAAAGATAAGAGAGAAGATAAAACCCTTGGATTTCCCTTTCTTGAAATCATAGAGATGATTCAAGATGCTCCTTTCCTTTGGACTTATCACACAAACAAGCAATCACACAATATTTGGATTCAAGCTCCAAGGATCTCCATTTGGCTTGTCTCTCTTAACTTGGCTACTCATGACAATGGTCCTTCTTACTATCTCAAGATGGAATCCCTATCACATAAGAACAAACATCAAAAAGTTCACAACACAATAAGAGGAATGGACAAATAATAAGTTTGGGAAAGGAAGTCCTTTGAAGTCAACTTTGAGATTTAGCATTCTAAAGGCATGAGGCCTAGTTGCTCTTCAACAAATTTTAGCATTCTAAAGGCATGAGGTCTAGTTTCTATTGAACTCCTTTAAGCATAGGTGAGTCCTAATTCTAAGTCCTTTCTCCTTTTTGCATTGGATTCACACAAACAAAGACAAAACAACCACAAGGCAACAATATATTTATATACAATAATGAGCTCAAGTGAGCAAAAGGAAAATGGCATAAACATAAAATATGTGCTCAAATGAGCAAAGTAAAAAGCAATATGAATAAATGAGCAAGAAGTAAATTGCAAGAAATTAAATGCTCAAATTAAAGTTAGTAGTTAGTATGGTTATGTTAGTTTGTCATAAGACAATTTAGCGCTATGTTAAGCAATCGTAAGTGGACTAATGTAGTAGTCACACCAATCTGAGGTTGGTCAATAAAACTATAGGCAAATAAACACAAGTTAGAGATCATGACTAGTAAGTCAAGCTCCTAAAACTTGCCATGCCAAAAGAAAAGAAAAAGGCCTTGTATGGACTTTAGGTTTTTTGCTTGACCAAGAAGCAACCTATCTTGGACACAAAGCAACTCACTTGATCTTGGATCAAGTTGAGTTTGGTTTGGATCAAAGAAGGTTAAACCTCTCATTTGTCAAGACTAACCATAAGACATTAACTCATTGGCCAAAATAAAAAGAAATGAGATGAAGTTGAAATGGATAGAAAAAGAAATCAAGTATCAAACTCAATTGATCAAATGTGAACCAAATCATCATCAATCAATGCCAAATAGAAGAGAAATGAAGATCACAAGTCAACAAGTCAAACATATTTTTTTGGTATTTTTGAATTAAAAATAAATGCAAAAATAAAATGGACAAAATATGGTCAAACCTCAAATTTAATTCAAATCAACTTCAACAAGTCCAATTAAATTTTCATAGGTCTAACATGGTCAAACAAGCTTTGACAAAAAATTTCAACAATTTTTGAAATCAGAAACTATTTAAAAACAATTAAAAACAATGAAAAATAACACAAATAAATTCAAATCTCAAATAAATTTCAAATCAATTAAGAAATTGATGAGACTATTTTTCATTGACTTATCATGATCCATATGTGTTAAGAAAATATTTTTGGATTTTTCAAATATCAGAAAGTAATTAAAAATGAATTAAAACTATTAAAAACCAAATAATTCACAAAAAAGATTAAATGAAGTCACAAAAATAATTAAAAATCAAAATATGAAACTAGATTTTTCAAGAAATTTTTTGGCATTGGTCTCATATTTTTGTGACTTCAAATAAAATATTTATGAATTTTTAAAAATAAAAGGAATTAAATGAAATTAAAACAAAAATAAGAAAATCAGGAAAATTCAGCGCCCTCTGATCATCTCATTAATTGACGTGGCAATGATCATGTGGTTCAGAGACGCAGTCACACGATGCATTGGAGTCAAGCGCGCAACACTTTGATTTAAATTACGTCAATACAATTAAAGGCCAAAATTATAACATTTCATCATGATCCAATGGACCTGAAGGCTTCCACGTGGGGATGGTGGTGGAAACCACCATCTTCTCCAGCAATCTAATCAGATCCGGCCACCACGCGCATGAGATCAAACCTCAATGAAAATGAAAAAAGAAGGTATCAAAATGAAGCTGATGTGATGTACATCACCCCTGTAACCATGGATCCTCCTCAAAGTTCCTATTTAGAGAGAAACATGAGCTTGAAGATCATGGTACATGAACTAAAATGGCATGATTTGCAAAATTAAGACCACCACTGACCTGCCTCATGCATGAGGGCTTCAGAAAATAGCACAAACCAAAGCAATTCACATTATATTGCAAGATCTGAATCAAATAAAATTGAGATTCTACCTCTGAAATGGAGCTTCAAACAGCATGAATTGTCCAAGCTCTTGATCTACTTTTGATCTGGAAGTGTGATGGTGATTCAAGGTTAAGGAATTGAGCTTTGAAAATCAACTAATGATGTTGAAATTCAAGCTTGAAATTGAAAGAGAAAACTGGAAATTCCTTTAGGGAGGGTTTGGTTTTCAATTTAGCAGCACTTTAGATCTCCACTTGGTTACCATTTGAATGAGAATGAGCTTCTATTTATAGCTGGAATGGATGCAAGGTAGTGTTTTCCCTCGTGTGCATGAAATTTGGATCCTCCTTGCATGAGCCTGTACAGGCGCATGTGAGGCCCAAGAATGAATGCAAATCCATGCTGAACTCATATGGAAGTGAATTGGACCTGCAATTGGCTTGGTATTTTCTTGCACATGAAGTTATAATGTGAATTGCAAAAATGAACATAAACATTAAGCTCTTCGAAACTCACTCATGGAAAGTCAAAAAAATTAATGTGAGTAATGGTTGGAAAGCCCTTTAAACAAGGAATAAAAGTCATGTTGGGAAAAAATTCATTGGAGTTTGGAAACTTATGAAAACTGGCTGTGAAGTTTTGGGTACAAAACATGTCTAGGTCCCCTTTGAAATTTTTTACCAAAAATAAGCATCTTCAAGCCCTTCTGTTTCAATTATGCAAGCTTTAAATGAAAACATCTCCAACATAAAATTTGTATATCTTTTCAAAATGATCAATTTAGACTCAAATTTTGCGTCATTTGGATTTTTCATGAGAAAATTATGGGCACTTGAAGTTGAGAATTTTTCAAATTCAATGGCTTAGGTCCAAAGTGACCTATAATGTTTTGTATCATCACATGTGTTTCTTTTAAGATTATGAAATTTTGTCTAACATAAAATTTTAAGTAGATACTGTAAGCTTTCCAATTCATTTGGTCTCACCTTAAAATCATAAAAAATAAGGAAGTTAGGTCCTTGGGAAGTTGACCAAAAATTAGGGTTTCAGTCAAAATGACCTATAATGTTTTGAAATGAATGATGATGTTCCAAGTTTCAAATGTATTTTTGATGAACATTAAATTTGTTCATATGGTTGTTAAGAACATTTTATCTCTTGGGGTCATCTTCATTTGACAAACACATCACAAGTTATGTCTCAGTGATCCTCAGTTTAGTCGGATGACTTGACTGGTCAACTTCTCAAGGTCAAACTTCAAATCTTGATGAATGAATGATTTAGGATCCTCACATAGGATCATATATGCATAAAATAATGAATGAAAGAACTTCCCTTGATTGAATTTGATCATAGGTTGAGGTTGCTTCATGAGCAAGGCACAATCAAAGCACAGTTGAATTAGGGTTTCCTTGGGAAACAATCCTCAAGCCCTTTGGGTTATCTTGATCAAATTGGAAAATTGAGATACTTGGAAGACATATTTGGTGATTAGGAGCTTTGTGTACCATTGTCATGCTTTTTCTCATCTTCATCTAGCCACTTCATTGAGCTTAGGAGCCTCCTAGGAGCATTGTGAGCACATGATCACTTGAGCTTCAAAACAAAAAGAGTTAGTGACATATTTTTGTGCTTTTGGTTAGTAAACAAATAAGAAAAGCAATAATATACAATACAAGCATGCTTGGTGGCCTCAAACCACTCACAAGTCCCAACCCAAGGGTTAAGGAGCCAAACATGCTATGATCCTTGAGGCAATGCAATGAGCAATTATATGATGCCATGAGGGATCTTAGGGTCAAAATTAGGGTCTTACACTCCGCCATCACCGGATCTGATCCTGCAACCTGAGTCTAATCTTCCGATTTCCCTTCGAAAAGGTATACGTCAAACACGAAATCCTTCTCCATATTGTATTGATTTATGTTATCATCGTATTTCACCTTTGCAGTATACTTTTTTGTCTTCTTTATCTTCTGTTTCTATTCCTAAAACTTCAGGTGAAGCATTATCTCACCATGAGTATAGGCAAGAAATGATTGATGAAATATGTGCTCTTCAAAGCAGTGGTACCTGGGAAATGGTTCCTCTACCCCATAGGAAATCTTTAGTAGGTTGTCGTTGGATTTATATAGTGAAGGTCGGTTCATATGGTAAAATTGATCTATTTAAAGCTCGTTTGGTATCCAAAGGATACACTCAGATTTTTGGATTGGATTATAGTGATACCTTCTCGCCTGTAGCCAAGATGGCATCTATTAGACTTATTCTAGACATTGCAGCCATTCGACATTGGCCTCTTCATCAACTTGACATTAAAAATGTTTTTTTACATGGTGATCTTGAAGAGGAAGTATATATGGAGCCACCACCTGGATTTGTTGCTCAGGGGGAGTCATCGAATATGGTGTGTAGGTTACATAGGTCTCTTTATGGTCTTAAGCAATCTCCAAGAGCTTGGTTTAGCAGATTCAGCATGTAGTACAACAGTTTGGTATGGTCCGTAGTGAAGCTGGCCATTCTGTTTTTTATCGTCATGCAGCCCAAGAGTGTATTTGTCTTATTGTATATGTAGATGATATTGTCATGACTGGTGGTGATCAGCAGGGTATACTCAAGTTAAAGCAACATCTCTCAAATCAATTTCAGACAAAAGATCTTGGTAAACTTCTCTATTTCTTAGGTATTGAGGTAGCCCAATATAAAGATGGTTTAGTGATTTCTCAGCGGAAATATGCTATATATATTTTGGAAGAAACAAGTATGTTGAATGCTAAACTAGCTGATACTCATATGGATCCAAGTGTAAAACTACTACCCAATCAGGGGGAGCCTCTATCTGACTTAGGAAGGTATAAAAGATTGGTTGGAAAGTTGAATTATCTCACAGTCATTCGTCCAGATATTTCTTTTGCAATTAGTATGGTAAGTCAGTTCTTAAACTCCCATTGTCAGGAACACATGGATGTTGTTATCTGGATTCAGAGATATATCAAAGGTGCTCTAGGAAAAGGTCTAGTGTATGAAAATAAAGGACATACTCAGATAGTTGGATACTCCGATGCTGATTGGGCAGGGTCACCCATTGATAGATGATCCACCTCTGGGTATTGTGTATTTATTGGAGGAAACCTTATATCATGGAAAAGTAAGAAACAAAACGTAGTGTCAAGATCAAGCGCCGAGGCAGAGTATAGGGCCATGAAAATGACAACATGTGAACTTATTTGGTTAAAACAGTTGTTCAAGGAACTTAAAATTGAAGAAGAAATACCAATGACACTTATTTGGGATAATCAAGCCGCATTGCACATTGCTTCAAATCTAGTCTTCCATGAGAGGACCAAACATATTGACATAGACTGTCACTTTATCAGAGAGAAAATTGAATCAAGTGACATCGTCACAAACTTTGTCAACTCTAATGATCAATTGGCAGACGTGTTTACAAAATCTATGCGAAGCCCCAGAACTAATTATATATGTAACAAGCTTGGTGCATTTGACTTATATGCTCAAGCTTGAGGGGGAGTGTTGATATTTATAAATATAGTATTAAGAATATTTGTATATCGAATAGTCCCACATCGACTATATCATGTAATTAGTTAGAACATCTCTATATATAATAAAGTCTCCGTAGTTCTTTTTAAAACACACGATTTATTCAAATGTCTCTTAGTCTCTTGTATTTCAACAATATGCATGTCATTTGGTCAACTCCAATGACCCAAAAAAGTCAAAAGAGGACCATTTTAATTTTTAAGGGTTTGTTTTCATTTTTGTGGCTAATGTTACTATTTTGATCATTTAATTAGTCTTAGTATTACTAATTATTATTATTATTATTATTATTATTTTTATTATTATTAATATTATTATTAATATTATTATTAATATTATTATTATTATTATTAAATTATTGTCTATCTAATATTAGACTAATTACTATTAGCATTATTAGGCTATTACTTGATATTATTATTAGACTAAATATTATTAGGTTATTATTTAGACATTTTTATTTATTATTTAGATTATTACTTATTAACATTAGATGACTATTATTATTATTATTATTATTATTATTATTATTATTATTATTATTATTATTATTATTATTATTATTATTATCATATTACTAGAATAAGTTATTATTAAGTATTATTATTTAGGATATTTCTATTAAGTATTATTAGTATTATCATTATTAAATATTATTAGTATTTTTAGGATTATTAGATAATTACTAATTATCATATTATTATTAGTATTTTGGTTATTTTTTAATAAGAATGAATTTGGTCAAACATTAGTCCAAGTCAAACCCTAAAGTCCAAAGAATCACTAGAGTCCAAAAAAAAGATATGCGCGTGAGTAGTGAAGTCCAAGAAGATTAAATAAAATCAAAAATAGAAATCAATCATCTTCCATTATTAATTTTTGGTTATAATTGAACTTCCAAAAACAAAAATAAATAAATATCCAAAACTTCGTAATCTAACAAATCAAACTTAAGACTCTAACCTAAGTTTACATTATAAATAGAAGACCTAGTTTTTTCAAATTTTTCATCCACGTTTTACAAATTCTAACCCTAAAGTTGTTGTTCTTCACACTGAAGAACAACAACACTAAAAAATCCCTAAGCTAAGCTCCAATCGTTCCTGCAACCAAATTTTTACCTCGTAGCCAAATAGGAGAAGAAGAGAAGTCAGAGAGGGGCTAAATAGAAAAGGGGAAAATATAGAAGAGAGTTAAGAGAAAGGAAAGTTTACCATTTGCTTACTAGGGGAAGCCATGCTCCCTTAGATTGGTCTTTTTCTATACCATGTTGAAACCTTTGTTGTTGTTGTGCCCGTTTTAAATCATTACTGTGCTTGTGTGTTTAAGTTAGGGTTTTGTTGTTATGTTTGTTGGATTTGTTGTTTGATGTTTATTTAGAGAAGTTTAAGTTGATTTGGTTTCATTTTAGGGTTATACAGAAAGAGGTTTTGAGGTGTTAGGGTTTGAAATTATTTAATTTGATTTTGTTGTTTTGAGAATGGATTAGCTTTAAAAAGGTTACGATCTAAGGTTTTGGGGTGGTTTAATGTAGATTTGGGTAAGATAGACGTGGTTCTGGGTAGATTAGGGTTTGAGGGCGAGGTTGAAGGTGAAGGTTCATCCTGTTCATAATGAACATGATGAAGGTATGAATGTATATACTAGGTTAGGATGAAGGTTTGTTAGGGTTCATTAGTTTGGGGTTAGGGTTCTTGGTGTTTAGGGTTAGAGTTCTAAGGTTTAGGGTCATAGTTCTTCTTGTTCATCCAAAAACGTGAAAAACAAGGTGGTTTTTGGGCTTCCAAAGGTGGTTGGGGGTTCTCAGGTGGTGGCAAGGACAGAGCCACCGGGGGAGGCGATTTTCGACCGGTGGCATTTTTAGAGAGAGAGAGAGAGAGAGAGAAGCGGGAGAGAGAAAATGGTGAAGGAGAATTGCGGTCCAAAACGCAGCGGAAATTAAAATTTTCTCCTTTAGAGATCCTTACGAATGGTCATGATCAGTGATAGAATATTTACCTCTTGTGACGGTTGAAACCTTTGGTGCAGATCTCTTGTGACGATCAAAACCTTTGATGCAAATCCACGAAGCGATCACGAACGTTGAACGATGACAACGTCTCTACTCAGTCCACACGAACGGGTTCCTTCAATCTCAGTGCTAGCTGGTACGAATGAAGGCTTTGAGTGAGAGAGAGAGAGTGAGAGAAAACGAAAATAATGCAACCGCAAATTTTTGCTTCTGCACAAGGGTTCTATTTATAGAACCACTTGTGTGGGCTTCAAGCTAAAAGCCCACTTAAGTGTATTTTGGCCCATATCTTATAATATGCCCAAAATCACTTAAGCTCATGGTACCTTACCATATTTCGTATTCTACTCAAGTACATCGTACCTTACGATGCTCTATAACTCACTTAAGGGCACCGTACCTTACGGTATTCCTTAGTTACTCTATTTCTCATCAGTCCGTCCTTTGTGTGTGACCCTGTAGGTTTTCGTGACGTTGACAATCATATTAAATCACGTATTTAACATAATAAACAGTGAGCGGTATCTAGCAACACATCACTGCTACCCAAGACACGAAAATGTCAAGTGATCTGACAATTCCTTCTGTGATAATAATTATGTGTATAATTACCCTTTTGCCCTTATGTCTATATTGAACACAAGGCATAGACCGTGTCATCCTTGTCCAGTTCAATATTGGGCCCATAGACATTTATCCTGTTATGCAGGATGGGCAAATTCCGTCTAGGTCACTCATGTCCCTCAGCATGCTTTGTGGAGTACCCATCAACTGTCTTTATGGTTATCCAGTTACGGACAACGTTGGATCAGCAATAAAGCACTCGACTCTACATCTAGGGTCCATAGTGGTTTCAGGTCGAAGAGTGGAATACACTATTATCACCATGAGAATAACTTATGACACTTTGCATAACTTTCTATATAGTATTCTCATAGCGGGTCAATCCGGTATAAATATTACTCCTAATATTCATACCTATGTTTAAGACTTGATAACTCTTTATCCATGATCCATGAGATGTGATCATCAGTCTACAAACATAATAGTCTTAATGCTTTAATGTTATCCCACTTCACACTAAAGCTCGACTACGGATACTTTAGGAATAGTGTCCTTATGTTTAATGTGTTCTCATGATTAAGTCACACTTAATACATTAAACGGACTATCTATTCCAGGGACTTTATTAATCAACCATAATAAAGAGAATGCCTTTTATTATTCGATACAAGTACCAAAATGTATTGGCCTCTAGGGCTTACACCAACAAATGGGAGAGTCTAAAGTGAGTTTCCTTTTAATACTCGCTTCACGCGACCTCTGATCCCTTACACGTGGCCATGATGAGAGCCATCAGATGGTCATACATTGACCAATCTTATACACATGCGCACACCCTTGTTGCCTTGAACCCTCAATTTAAACCTTGTGATCAGTTCCCTGATGGTCAACTGATCCAGCGCTCCTTGAGAGATCTTAATTGGCCTAAGTAATCAAATCAGAAGGCCCTGCTTTTTTCCACGTTTGATTTTCTTTTTTTTTTCCTGATATTTTAATGGATTTTAGGCCATTAGAGGTTGTCTTTTGTTTTATGTACCCCCATTGCATTTCAGCCCAATAAATTTAACTGACTTTGCGCCTCCTTTTTATATTTTGGATTTTATTTTAATTATTTTCATTTTGTTTTATTTTATTTGCTATTTATTTTTATTTAAATTCGATTAAATTTTTTTAATTATATATCTAAAAAAGATTTTAAAAAACAACACACAATCTTTTTAATCGAACTACGATGCTCTGATTTTCTCATTGCACCCGAGAATACATAAGCACGGGAGTTTGAATCCTTGGCAAGCTCAATAATAAAAAATATGTATTTTTCCTCTTTTCTTTTATAAATAATTCCTCTTTTAATACTTTAATAAAAATAAATTGATAAATAAGCATAAGAACAAACAAACATGTCTTAACAAATAATCAACCCTAGAGCTTTAGGAGTTTCCCGCTGAGTACAATGGATGTACGGGGTAATAATACTTTTCCCTCGCATAATCGACTCCCGAATCCTAATTTGGTTGCGATGACCATCTTATCTCTTTTGTTTTTTAAAGATTTTTCGTCGTTTTTATTTTTCATAGGAATAAATAAAGAACGGCGGTGACTCTATTAGCCTATCCATGAGCGTGCAATACGCTTTGTGAGATCGTATTTTTCAAGATGCAACTGCTGACGACTCGGTTAAGAAAATCTTTTAAAGAGAGTGAAGTCTACCCATTAGTCTTAGGATCATTTGTTTATTTGTCTTATTCTTATTTTTATTCTTTGACTTGTTATTATTTATTTATTTTCTTATATTATTTTATTTATTTATTATTATTTTCTTTATTATGTTATGTTTATATGTTTATATTTTGTGATTAACATTCATGAGTTTTATTTCTATTTCTATTTTTTCAAGTGAGAGAAAAAATTTCAACAATGTTGTTAAAAAAAATAAGACTAGTATTTTGATATTATGAAAATTTGGGGATGTCACATTAAAACTTAAAGGGTAGCCGGATAAATTCTAAGTGTGTACGATTCCACTTTACAATGTTTGTTCACTTTTACCTTTACAAATTGAAGCCAATAGTGCAACCCATGTAGTGGAAATCAAATGAAGCCATGCATGCCTGCAATTAATGTTTGCAAGAAGGGAAACAATATTATGCACTTAGACTTGAGTTAATTCTGAATTAATTATACTATCATAGAGGATACTATATTTTATACTATGAATAATTTTAAACCTTTGAGTAAAAAAGAAGCTTAGTGTAACTCTAATTACGCCTAAATTGTGCATGTAATTTTTGAAGTGCATTTGACAAGAAACAATTATTAGAGCATGAGAATGCAGATGAAGCATGAGACACAATCTGACAAATACACACCCACCACTTCCACAATAGACAAGAGAATCTAAAAGTTTTGATAATTCAAACATATAAAATATAGGAAAGTACAATAGTATGTTGATATTTTTTTGAATTAAAAAATAGATGGGAAAGAGAAGAGGAAGCACCGGATGATACGGGTGGTGATGGTGATTGAGAAGGATGGTAGAAGGGAGGGATAAACCTAAGAATCATGTGTGTGTCCCACTATACTTCCAATTATACATTAAACTTAATTGAAAAAATTGAGAAGCATATCAAAAATGTATCAAAATTGTTAGATTAGAATGAATATGTGAGGTAGGAAAGTTGTATCTTATTAAGGTGCATATGTATTTCTTCTATTCATGTATATTGTATTCATGTATATCAGAAAGAGATTGAAATGATGTGTTTTATCTTTATATATTATATATTAAGTGCGTGTTTCTCCACCCTAATTTTTAGAAGCTATAAAAATAAGTTTTTATAAATGTGATTTTTTCAAAAGTCAAAAATAGGTTAAAAGAGGTTGAAATTGTCAACATATGATGCAATATATTATCGTATTATACAATTAATCGTCAAATTAAATCAAATAATGGTTAAAAATGTTGGATCGTAGAATATCTTCATTTGTAAATAGAACGAAAATTGACCTCTACAAGTTTTTTAACACAGTTTGGACTTGAATTTTTTTCTATGGATTTTACTAATGGTATTCAAAACAAAAATCGTTAATTCATTTTAATTGATAATTATAAAAATAAAATAGATATAAAATATGTGTTTGAATCAACAGTTCTGTTATTTATTTCTAAAAGAAAATTATGATCATTAACATATGCTAATTTGACATTTTTTCAATATACGATGGTATATATCATCAAAGCAAAATTGTTTTGCATACAAATTAATGTAAAATAAATTATTGAAAAACAAAACTAATATATAGTCAATTACGGTATAGGTGTTAAAAACCGATGTCAAAGTATCCTTTCTCTTAATCTATCAATTATATATAAAAAAATATATATGTATTATTTTAATACTATTTTAAGTTGTGTGTCCCATGATGTTTAAGTTGTTTATTTTTAGAGACAGAGAATCTTATAATATGTGAGAAAATAGCAAGTATATGTAATAATTGAGCGTAAAGATATTTTTATAGGAAAAATACAAGAGAATAAGAAATCGGTGCTGAACCATGTCTGTGGGAAAGGGTTTTAAGAGTACATAGTTATTATGTAAAATAGTTTTTATAAGTGTATTATACATTTGCTTACCAAAACAATGTATGAAGTATATTAATCTTCATAGGATAACCATTTCGACACATTAGATAAATTTCAATTAAATTTTTTCATACACAAAAATTGGTAAATTTAACTCTTCACCACATATTTTAACTAGGAATTTTATTGATATGCATTAACACTTTAAAGATGTTGTGAATTGCATATTCATCTATATTAATATAAATTAATCATTTTCAATTCAAATTAGAGTTACCCTTTCACTTTTTTATCTGCATATGGATCCTTTTTACTCTTCTATTTCTGTTCTGATATCAATTGTTGCAATGCTCCACTTCCACTATGAATTAAAGATAAAACTCCATCATTTTATTCTTTTGAAAACAAATTAATTAATAAATAAATCAAATTTCATTTCATTTATTTTATATATATTTTTACACTTATTAAAAAATTAAAGTAAACTACCAATCTATTTATTAAATTTATAAAAAAATATATTATTTAATCAATTTAAACTAATATAATTTGGATTTGATCAAAACATAATATGGTAAAATAAAGTCATTATCTTAAACATGTATGTTCCATTCAAATATACTGTACCATTTTTTATTTTAGCACTTGTTTGTTTGTTTGGTTTTTTTCTTGTAAATATATGTTTTTTTCCAATGTTCTTTTGTTTTACTATATGTTTTAGTAATATGTAAAATTAGTTAAGCTATAAGTGCTTCATGTAATATATAGAGTATTTAATTTTAGTAATATGTCAAAAATTAATTATAATATAAACTAATTTTGCAGAGGTTAAATCAAATGAATCAGAAGCAAAAGTCAGAACCAAAATCAATAAACAAAATTACAAGAACTTAAATCAAAATATCGTATATATTTCAAAATTAATATATATACTTTTAAAAATATATTAAATGAAAATATCAATCTATTTGTTGTATTTAAAATAATTAAATATTATTTAATTAATTTGATTTTAAAATTGTATTATTTGTTTTACTTGTTATGAGTACGATAATAGTTACTCTACTAGCGATATAAACAACAAAACATCTTTAGTCAATGATTTGTGAATGTGATCTTGACCTAACCCTCTATAGGTAGGTATTTACGGTCATTTTAGAGAAAATCCTAACGGACTCAAGGATTTTCCTCTCTTTAAGTCAACCGGACCCTCGCTCCATCAAGAATCGTGGCGTTGGGCTATTTTTGAGGATCTCACTTGAAATGCCAACCTCACCCACGTGTCGAGCATGTGTTCAACTATCCCATCTTCTTTATGATATCTCATGCATCCCACATGATGGCAATGTATTGGATTGAGATCGCTTATGAATTTCGTGTTGTAATAATTCAAAATGATTTAGAAAAGTTAGTTGGTTAGTTACTTTGGTTGTTAAGAGTTTGATACTTAAACCATAAGTCATCTGACTATATATATATATATATATATATATATATATATATATATATATATATATATATATATATATATATATATATATATATATATATATATATATATATATATATATATATATATATATATCTTAATGTTGCCTTTCATTCATTTTAATGCATAATAATTTTAAGTCATTACATATGACTCAAAATTCATTATCTAGTTTCTATTTTCTAGTTTTTCTATTTTGTTTCTGCTTACTTGTGTTGCAAGTAACATCTTTGTTGCACCATTAATTCGCATTTAGAGCCTAGTTATTCAACATTAAAAGGCTTGGTGTTGATTCATAGGGAAACATGGGTGATTGTGTGAGGAAAACACTTAGGAAACATTGAGAAAAGAGTAAACTAAAGAGTTTCTTGCAACAAAAGTAAGATGAATGCAAATGGTGATTTTTCATCCAATATCGTGATACTTGATGAAAGCAATTGGGAAAGATGGGGTGTCTTGATGAAATCATTATTTAGAGCACAAGATGTGCTTAAAATTTTGTAATATGGCTATTAAGAATTAGGTACAAATCCTACAGATGCACAAGAAACCACTTTCAAAGAATCAAGAGAGAAGGACTACAAGGCATTGTTCTACATTCAGTAGAATGTAGATTCTCACCACTTTAAGATGATCTCAAAAGCCATCAGATCAAAGGAAACATGAGATGTGTTATAGAAGTATCATGGTGGTGTGGAAAAGGTGAAACAAGTGAAGCTTCATTCATGAAGGAAAAGATATGAGCTGATGCAAATGGAGGAGAACTATAAAACCAATGATTATTTCTCAAAGTTGATTGCTTTAGTGATTTAGATGATGACTTGTGGTGAAGGTATCACTTATTATTAAGTGGTTAAAAAGTTATTAGATCCTTAATCAAAATTTGATTTCATTGTTGTTGTAGTACATGAATTTAAGGATCTAAAGAAAATGAAGATTGAGGATCTGCATAGTTCATTAGAAGCACATGAATTGATGGTAATGGATAGACTCACTAAAAGGGGAAGCCATAAGCATTGCAGACACAAGTGATGACAAATAATGGAATTGAATAAACTACAATAAGAAAGGAAAATGAGGCTTCAAGAATTCAAACTGGTCCAATGTTGCTAGACAAAAATATGGAGAAAAAAAAAGTGAATCCTCTATGAGAGGAGGAGGCTCAAGCAAGAATCATACCAAAAAGAGAGAGGTTGGAAAAAACAAGGTACATTGTTACAATTATGAAAATCATAGTCACTTTTAAAATAATTTTTGGTACAAGAAGGGATGAGAAAATAAATTTTAAAAAGAAGATAAATAAGCAAATATAGCTCATTATGATTATGAGTCTGACACAATGTTACTTATGGCTACTACATGTAAAGGGAATCCAATGTGTGAGGAGTGGTACTTGGATTAAGGGGGCTTAAATAACATGACATGACATAAGGAATGACTCACTAGTTTTGACTTAAGCAAGAACACTAGTGTAAAGCTTGCAAATAACAACTACCTTGTAGCAGAAAGTATTTGTGATTTAGTGATCAAAAGAAAGAATGGAAAGGGTGCCTTGACTAATAATACACCCTATGTGTCTGGAATTAATGCAATCTGGTTAGCATAGGAAAATTGGTGGAAAAAGGCTTCAAAGTTACAATGACTAGAGATGCACTCCAACTGTTTAATAAAAGTAAGAAGTTAATTTTACGGTCTCAATCGTCAAAGAATATAACTTTCAAATGCAGTATCTAAACTACAAAAAAAACGTATGTCTTAAAATCATTGAGGAACCAGAATGGTCGAGGCACACAAGCTAAGGACATCTAAATTCCATAAGCTTAAGTGAGTTAAGTTCTAAGAATTTAGTGCATAGTCTTCAGAAATTGAGTGCATGAAGTATGACATGTGAAGTTTGTTTAAAGAGCAAACAAAATAGAGCACCTTTGATAAGGAAATGCATAAGAGGTCTATAAATACTCTTGAAATTGTGCATCCTGATATATGTGTCCCTCTTGAATTACCATCACTAGCAGGTAGTAAATACTTCATCACCTTTGTGGATGAACACACGAGAATGTTATGGCTATACACTATAAGTTCAAAAGTGAAGTATTTGAAGTTTTCAAAAATTCAAATTCTTGGTTGAGAAGGAGAGTGGCAAGGAAATTAAGGTCTTAAGGGATGATGAAGGTGGAGAATATACTTTAATGAAGTTTTAAGCATATTGCATTCGCAAAGGCATAAGTTATGAAATGATTGTGGATTTATGTGCTTACAGGTATGATGTCTGCAACAATCTATTTGATTTTGATAATGACAACACTCTAAAGTGAAGTATCCATCAAAAGTGTTGATCAAGCCTATCTAGTGTTGATGGTAACACCCTGGGTTTTGATTTTTATATTTTATTTTAGTTTTAGAGTCATTTAATTTAATTAGTATTATTGAGTTTGTTAGGTTTTAATAGAAATTGCCTTATTTTTATTTATTTTCATTTAGTGTAAAAAGTGAGAATATGTGGTTTTGGGGAGAAAATTAGATTTTTAATTAAATTAGAGTGGTGAATGGAATTAGTGAGAGTTGAAGGAAGTTGGTAGAATTAATACAAATAAAAATAAATAGGGTTTTATTTTAAATAGAAGGGAAGGGAGAGAGTTTGATAGTACCTAGAAGTTGTCAGTAGAGTAGAGACAAAACCTAGCAAATCAAGAGTAGGAGAAGAGTCTCCATAGCCAAAGCTTCATCTTTTTCCATGAATTCGAGGGAAGGGGCAGAGGAATTGTTCATGGTATGGGTGTTTAAGCATGAAGGATGGAGATAAGCCCTTATCATCTTTCCTTTTTCCTTTACTTTTTCTCCATTGATAAGAGATTTTAATCTTGAGATGGCTTGTGCAAAACCTCTCTAGATTATGGTGATGTGATGATGTTTTCACGTTATGTTAATTGTTGAATTTTGTGTGGATTTATGTGCATAATTTTGATATTGATGTTCATGAGTATAAATGATGATTTGATAGATATAACACTGATTTCATGTTCGATTGATCATGTATATGTCAAATCCGTGATGTTTGATGGGACTAAATGTTGTATTATTCATGTTTGATGAATTGTTATGTGTCTGAGGTTATTTGGAATCGAAATCGAAGATCTAGAGGTGCATCCATGGCGAAAATGTTGTTTTTCGCATTCTGCACTACGATGACGGGCAACACCTGCATGACGGGCCAACCATCGTTGCATGGAGAAGACGTCCTTTTGGGATAAGCTAACGGGAGTTAGTTGGGTGATGGAACGACCGTCAGCGACCAAGGACAAACTCCATTTGTAACACCCAAAGTTTTCAATTAATTATTTAATTGAACTTTTAATTTCTTTTATTTATTTAATTGAGTGATAAAATGCTTTACGTGATTTATATGAATTATTTGGTGTTTGTTGGATTTATGGAGAATTATTAGATTTTATGTAATTATAATAATATAAATAAAGGAATTGTGAGTTATGGAGTGAAATTATAATTAAAATGAAATTTGAGTGTTAAGGAGTGAGATTCCAAGAGTTGAGAATTAGTAAAATATTATTAGGTCATTTAAATAGATAAAGAGAGAGGAGTGTGAGTGTGTATGATACCTAAAAGTGGAAAAGAGAGAAAGAGACAAGGAACCCTAAAGATCTATAGGAAGGAGAAACCATAGTCAAAATCGTGGATTTGCTGCTAGAAATTGAGGTAGGGGAATTACTCTACTATTGGTGTCAAATTCATGAAGGATAGAAAGAGATCATCACCCTCCTCTAAATATTTTTAACCATCACCAAAATTAAAAATAAGGACATGAATTTAAAGTAAAAATGCTCATGAACTCGAATTTGGCCTTAATTTATCCTAACTCCAAGTATATTGAAAGATACAAGGAGTTGAAATTTGAGGTGCACGATCTGAGTTGCTTCGATTTGACCTCAAAGTAACTCAATCTTGTTGCCTACATTGGTAGGACTTCATACAACCAAAGATCCAAGAGAATTATGGAGAATTGAGTGAGAATCGAAGAGATGAAAAATTCGGAAAAATACCTTCAATGCAGGTCTGTGCTCGATTGATCTTTCTCTTGCTTGCTCTTGATCTTGCTCAGGACATTTCATAAAGTATAATTGAATGGAAAAAGGCTCGGGATCCTTGGAGATTTGAATCTCAAAACAGTGAGATTCAAACTCAATTTCCAATGGAAATTATCAAGATTATCCTTTGAAATGAGAGGGTTTGGAGGTTTGGAATCAAAGCTGGCGCGCAGGGTCCTTGTTTCTGAGCATAGAGGGCTCTATTTATAGTCAAATGGATTGATATTTGCACACTTGAAATAAAATCCAAAAATAGCAATGTACATTGCATGGGTGCATGGGCGTGTAACAGGCTCATGTGATCACTTATTCTGATCCATAATTGAGTACAAGCATTGTTGAGATCATGTTGGAATGTTATGCATTGGTGTATGGAATGTTCAAGTTCAATTTGTGCCAAATGATCACTCATGTTCAAGCCATGCGCAACCCATTCAGGTCTTGTCCAAATTGGATGCAATTGGACTTTTTGGAAAGCTTAGATCAAGAGGAACAACTTTCATGTTGAACACTTTTTCATTTGAAGCTTGGATTATGATTAATTTTAAGGTGGAAGTTGGGAAAATTAAACATGTCAAAAAAAATTCTAAGTGTCAAGCCACATGTTCACTTATTCCACCTTGGCCAACTTTTCATGTGAGCTTCAATTGAGAAAAGTTCCTTCATTAAAGTTGTAGATCTCATAAAGTCCTTAAAAATGGTCACAAATTTGACCTCATTTTGATTTAATATGAAGGAGTTATGCATTTTTGAAGTTGAGGAAAATCACTTGTTCAATGGCATTGGTCCAAAATGACCTATAATGTATCATCATATCACATGCACATAAAACTTGAATTTGTGCTTCCTCCAAACATAAGAGTTGAATTAGACATCGTGAATTTGATTGTGAAACTTGGAAATATTTCATATCATAAAATATGAGCAAGTTATGGTCTTGGGAAGTTGACCTCCAAATTAGGGTTTAGACAAAATGACCTATAATCTTTCACCATAAAAAATGACTTTCCAAGAAAAACTAGCTCTAGACCTCAACATTAAAGTTGTTTGTAAGGTCATTTAGAGTAAGTTTGCTCTTGGAATCGTTTTCATATGACAAAATCTGTAGGAGATAGGGTCTAGGGAACCCCAATTTTGATCAGATGAATTCCTTTAGTCAACCACCATGAACCAACTTGCTAGCTTGCAATTCTATTGACTTTTGGGAATCATGGGAGATCATATATTCATAAGATGATGAAATTTTGAAGTATCCCTTTAAATATTTGATCAATTGTTGAAGAAGCTTGTTGAAGAAGTCACACAAGATACCTAGATCAACTAGGGTTTCCAAGGCAAACCAATTCCAAACTCTTGATGATTTCTTGACCAAAATAACATGTGAAGCTCATGGGGATCCATATATGATGTATAGAGCCATAGTAGATCAAATCTTGGTCGATCTCCTTGCAATGAGGGTCTTAAACCCTAGATGTGAGCTTGATGAATCAAAGGTGAGCATGTGTACTACCTACAAAAGAGTTATACAATACAATGACATATTTTTGGTATTTTGGTTAGTAAAATGATAAAATAAAAAGTATGATACAATCAAATGGTGCTTTGTGATCTCTCCTAATGCAAACCTAATGAATTAAGGGTAAGGAGGATGCCAAGGTGTGATCCCAATGCTAATGCATATGATGAGAATAGCATGAGGGATCTTAGGGTCAAAATTGGGGTCTTACACCGACCTTAAATAGTTGTGACTTCTACATATGTCCAATTAGGATTGCTTAACATGGCGCTAAATTTTGACACAAAAGGCATAACATTCTAGTAAGTGAGATTGTAAGTTTCCCCTCTCTCATGGTATTGTGTGGAAACTTGGCCTTTTTTCCTTCCTTTGGGAGATATCTTGGTTCAAGGATCCATGCTTGTGAATAGTGGGTTGAGTGTTCTCCAAAGAATGACTCAAATAACAAAAAGCAAAAACAATACTAACTTTTAATCAACTAACATTTGATTAACTTTTAATTTCAAGTTATTTACCTTTTGCACTTTAAATTCAAGCCTTTATTCATTTTCCATTATTCATACCATTTAACTTGTTTACTTTAATGCCATTTTCACTTTGCTCACTTGAGCCATATCTTGTGATTATATTGTGATTGTATTTACTTGTTTGTGTATTTTGTTTGTGTTTGTGGTCTTTTGACCTTAATGTACATAATAACAACAAAAACCCTAAAAATGTTTGTGTGGACTGTTGGTCTTAATCTGAGACATTTGACTTAGAGTTAGGCAACATTCCCTATGCAAAAGTACTTGGCCAATGCCAACTTTTCTGAAACCAAGTGCTTGTGAAGAAAACTTTAATATGGTACAAGTATTGAGATCCCTTTTTGAGTTCATCCGCTACATGATCTTGGTGAAGCTGTTACTCTAATCCTGTGTGTAATGCCTATCTCTAAGCCATTCAAGGAGTATGTCATCTGGTGCATGGGAGATTATGAAGAAGATCATGGAGTTGCTAAGCTTGGATGTGGCTATCTTTATTTGATGCCCTTCTCTTCACCTTGCTATTGTGTATATTGATATTGCTTGATTCTAAAGTCCAAGGGAAATTTAGGTTTCTATATGACATTCTTGTCTATTGGATTGCATCTCATTGGTCAGATCTTTTCAACTCTTAACTTTTAATTTTTTGCTTAGGATTAGTCTCTTCATCTCTTCCCACTTATTTAATTTCAAAATCTCTCCCCCCTTTTCAAAATCTTCTTTGCTTGTGTTTTCTAAACTTAGATCTTGTTGCAAATTACAAACTTTGGCCTCATGCCATTGTATTTTCAAACTCTTTTCCTAATCAAATCTGTAAATGAACTTAACTATATTTGACTTAAAATTTCAAAAGAAAAAAAGAACTAACACTTATTCAAACTCTTTTAGGCCCTTTGTGCCTCTTTCAAATTAAAACTTTTGTTAAAAGCAACTCACTCACTTTGAAATTGTTACCACGAACTACGAGGTTTTGATCCCTCATTTTTATGTTGGTACGTAGGCACAAGTTTGAAGGTCTTGTCAAACACAAAAATATAATTAATGAATTCTTTTCTAATCCCCTCGCTCTATTTATTGCAAACATCTTTTTATACCAAAACACATGTACACACAAAAAATGGCTCCCTAGGAGTACATAGGACACTCTAGGTGCTAACACCTTCCCTCTGTGTAACCAACCCCCTTACCGGTAATCTCTGGCGTTTTATTATTTTTGATTTGAAAACTTCTTATCTTTGGGTTTTGTTCGTACTTTTCCCTTTTCCTTTGGAAACAATAAAAGCGCGGTGGCGACTCTGGTTTTATTGCCATTAAATTCATCAATAGCTTAATGGTCATGAATTTACCGCTACAAAATGGCATAAACATAAACAAATTAAATGATACGTAAATAGAAAATGAAATGGTAAATGACATGAATTTGAATTGCATAAAGTAAATTACTTAAAAATAAAAAGTAAGATTAATAAAAGTTAGTCAAATGTTAGTTGATTAGATGTTAGTGGTGTTTTGCTTTCCAATTGATTAAGTTATTCTTTGGAGAACACTCAACCCTTTATTCACAAGCATTGATCCTTGAACCAAGACATCTTCCAAAGGAAGGAAAAAAGGCAAAGTTTCCATACAATACCATGAAAGGGGGGAGCTTACAATCTCATTTACTAGAATGCTATGCTTTTGGGTCAAAATTTAACGCTATGTTAAGCAATAGTAATTGGACTTATATAGAAGTCACAACTATCTGAGGTCGGGCAATAAATTTTTTAGTGTTAATGCATGTTATAGATACGGTATAAAGAATCATACTCCTAAAACATACCACACTCAAAAAGAAAATGATCAAAGGATGGACCTAATCTCATCCATACTTGTATTGGTTCATCTAACACAAAGTTATTGATGAACCAATTAGCCTTAGCATATTGAGACTTCATTGGTTAATGAAATGGATAGGATAGAATGGGATTAAAGATGAAGAGGGAGGGGAGATGAGTCAAACACAAATTGGTCATGGGAGGAATTTTATCAAATTAAAATCATTCATTCATTTTTGGAGATTAAATGTACATTTCATCAATCCCCTAAATCCAATAATTTTAATCCAACAAAAGTCAAATCAACCTTGACTAAGGCCCAAATACATAGTCAAACTTCACAAGTCAATAAAAATTGCTCAACATAATTTCAACATAATTAATCAATTAAAAATCAAATTAAAATGCATTTAAATTGAATTATGTTTGATCAAAAACCTAAAACCTCTTCAAAACACCAAATAAATAGCCAAGAGATTTATTCTAGGTCAAACAAGGTCAAAGGACCTTAGACAAAAAATTTCATAATTTTTGAAAAGTCATAAGTATTTTTAAACAATTAAAAATATGCACAAAAACAATTAAATCATGAAAAATATCAAAGTTAATCCAAAAAATAATTTTAATTCAGAAAATGAAAGAGGAAAATATTTAAAAATATTTGGTGAAAGTCCCATATTTTTTGGATTAAAAATGAAATTAATATGAATTAATCAAAATAAATGGATTAAATGGAAAAATTAGAAAATAAAAAAAACAAGGGTCATCTGATCACCCTCATTAATTGAGGTGGCAGATCAGATGGCTAAGAGCACGCATTCCACATGGTCACTAGTCAAACACGTTGCAGGCATGGTAATCAGCTTGGACGCGTGAGATTAAAACATTTCAAATGGATCAGATGGTTTGGATTGATCCAGCGCACCACCAGAGCCCTAGCTCCGGTCATCTTCTCTGGTGAGGACCACTGGACTGATCCAACCAAAACCTTATGGAAAATGAAAAATGAATACACTAATTTGAAGAAAAAATGCTCAGGAGCACGAATTTGGCCTTAATTTTCTCCAATTCCAAGTATATAAAAAGATACAAGGATTTGAATTTTGAGGATCATGAACTGAGTTGCTTCGATTTGACCTCAAAGTAACTCAATCTTCTTGCCTACATTGATAGGACTTCAGACAACCAAAAATCACAAAGAATGGTGAAGAATTGAGAGAGAATCAAAGAGATGATGTTTCTGAAAAATCACCTTCCAGTTGATCCAATTCCACTTGATCTTGATCTGGATTTGATTGTTTTATCTTCCTCTTGCTTGCAGAAGTCAATTGAGATGAAAAGGGAAGTGATTTTCTGGAGTTTGAAATTCCAAATAGAATATGAAGTTCAAGCTCGATTTCAAGAGAAATCTTTAGAAATTCTATGGCAGTGCGGGTTTGAATCAGTCTAGCAAAACTTGGGCAAGGTGTTGATGTTGATTTTGAAGCCTTGAGCTTGTTTAAATAGGCAATGCATTTTATCTTTGCACCACTTGAATTTTGGTCAAATTTGGAAACCTTCTTGCATGGGTGCATGGGAAATGGTTTAGGCCTAAGGAATGATGTAATCCACTTCCAATTCATGTGCAAAGTGTACTGAATTCATCATGTGGAAGCATGCAAAGAAGAATGATCATTTGAGTTCAAAACTTGCCAAAACACTTCCCACAATAGAGCCATGCGCATGTCCCTCAATTTTGATCCAAATAAGATAATCTTGGACTTTTTGGAAAGGTGAGATCAAGGGTAACAACTTTCATGTTTAACACGTTTTCATTTGAAGCTTGGATCATGATGAATATTGAGGTGGAAGTTTTGGAAATCAAACATATTTGAAAATTTTCTAAGTCCCAAGTCAAATGTTCACTTCTTCCACCTTGAATAACTTTTTCTATGGACTTCAAATGAGAAAATTTCCTTCAAAAAGGTTATATATCTTTCAAACCTATTCAATTTTGTCACAAATTTGACCTCATTTTGATTTGGCATGAAGGAGTTGTGCATTTTAGAAGTTGAGGAAAATCACTTGTTCAATGGTATTGGCCCAAAATGACCTATAATGTTTCCTCTTCGCACATGCATTTTCAAGTTGAACTTGAACTTCCTCTAAACGTCAATGTTGAATTAGATATCTTGAATTTGATCATGCAATTTGAATGGATTTCATCGAATAAAAATTTAGCAAGTTATGGTCTTGGGAAGTTGACCTCCAAACTAGGGTTCAAACAAAATGACCTATAATCTTTCACCATAAAAAATGTCTTTACAAGCAAAACTAGCTCTAGAGTTCAACATAAAAGTTGTTTGGAATGTCATTTTGAGTATAGTTTCTCTTAGAATCATTTTCATATGACAAAAATTGTAGGAGATAGGGTCTAGGGAACCTCAGTTTTGACTAGTTGACTTTCTCTAGTCAACCACCATGAACCATCTTGGTAGCTTGACATTATCTTGACTTTTGGGACTCATGGAGGATCATATATGTGTAAGATGATTTAATATGAAGTATACCTTGAAATATTTTATCAATTGTTGAAGAAACTTGTTGAAGAAGTTACACAAGATACCCAAATGAATTAGGGTTTCCAAGGAAAACAAACTCCAAACTCTTGGTGATTTCTTGATCAAGATAGCTTGTGATGATCATGGGGGTCCATATATGATACATAGAGTCAATGTGAACCACTTCTTGATTTCACTCCTTGCATTGAGGGTCTCAAACCCTAGATATGAGCTTGATAGAGCATAGGTGAGCATACATACTACCTATAAAAGCAACAAACTATACATTGACATATTTTGGTATTTTGGTTAGTAAACAAAGAAAAGTAAAGTATGATACAATCAAATTTGCTTGGTGATCTCTCTCACTGCAAACCCAATGAATGAGGGGTTAGGAGGATGCCAAGGTTTGATCCCAATGCTAATTCATATGATGAGATAGCATGAGGAATATTAGGGTCAAAATTGGGGTCTTACACATAGCTAGCAAAGTTGACTACTTCTCAAGCACAACAAATGTATCAACACTTGTTGATTGTGATTCAAAATGTGCGACACGAGCCTTAAGCAGTAGAGAAGGAATGGGACTGGAGAATTCCTACCCCCATTCTAAATATCTTTGGGTATGGGAAGAATGACCCAGTGCTCATCATATTCACATTTATTCATAGAATTTAGCACAATTCGAATCATACGATTGGCAATTCTCTCTTCACAAAGCATTAGTACAACAAGCAAAAGACTACACCAATAACTCATCAATCATAATTCAAACTGTGTGGCACGAGCCTTAAGCAATAGAGAAGGGACGAGACTAGAGCTTTCCTACACTCATTCTGAATATCTTTGGGTGCGGGACGTTTGGCCAGTGGCTCATCGTATTCACCTCTATTCATAGACTTTAGCACAATTTGAATTACATGATTGTCGAGTCTTCTTCTACAACAAATGGCACAACATTAATAAGATCAACACCCAGAATCTCATGTCAGCAGCTTATTAATTTTGATTTGAGTTACGCGCCATGAGCCTTAAGAAACAAAGAATGATGAGAGTGGAGAATTCATATCCTTGTCTAGAATATTCTTGGGTATGGGATGAATGACCCAGTTGCTCAAGGTATTCACCTTCGTTCATAGACTTTAGTGCAATTTGAATCACTCAATTGACAAGTCTTCTTCTTCAACAAAACTCAATCATTCAAAACTACAATAGTGAAGCATCATTGCACATTAATCCTCCTTCAATAGTGAAGCACAATTACCCTCCTCTCATATTCAGTACCAGAATTTCCTCCTGGATGTTCACACATTTCTTGGAATTATTACCTTGGGTTCACATACCCATTTCTCAATCAATTACTTCATGCATTGCCTATCAGTTCAGACTATGGCATACTTTGTTGCTTGCCCTCAAGGTGCAGACCTTGGCAACTTCTTTTAGCCCATGGAGTTCAAACTCTGGCTTTGTTCATTTGCCTTAAGGTGCAGACCTTGGCAACCTACTTTAGCCCATGGAGTACAGACTCTGGCTTTGCTTCTTGCCCCCAAGGTGCAGACCTTGGCAATTTCCTTCAGCTCATGGGGTTCAGACTCTGGCTTTATTCTTTGCACATGAGGTACAAACCTTGGCATCTTGCCCATACAGTTCAGACTTTGGCATATTTATTCTTTGCCCACAAGGTACAAACCTTGGCATTCAGCCTATGAAGTACAAACTCTGGATTCGTTGCTTGCCCTCAAGGTGCAGACCCTGGCAATTTCCTTCATCCCATGGAGTTCAGACTCTGGCTTTATTCTTTGCCCATGAGGTACAGACCTTGGCATCTTGCCTACCAGTTCAGTCTATGGCATACTTCATTGCTTTCCCTCAAGGTAGAGACCTTAGCATTCATCCAATGAAGTACAAACTCTGGCTTTGTCCCCTTCCTATAAGGTGCATACCTTGGCAACCTCTTTCAGGCTATGGAGTACAGACTCTAGCTTTGTTCCTTGCCTATAAGATACAAATCTTGGCATCCTTGCCCTATTGAGTTCAAACTCTAGCTATTCTGATTTTGTCTATACAATACAAACTCTGACATATCATTCTGCCTTACGGTTCAGACTTTGGCATTCATTCTTCCAGCCCATTGAGTTCAGACTCTAGCTACTTCTTTCATTGGCTTATAGTTTGAACTTTGGCATCATACTCTCTTGCCCTTATGGAGTTCAGACTCTGGAATTCAAATCAATTCATTTTCCTTATATAGTTAAGATTATGGCATGCTTGTACCTCTTGCCCATGGAGTTCATACTCTGGCAACCTTTGACATTGACTTGAAGTTCAGACTTTGGTATTATATCTCCTTTGCCCTTATTGAGTTCAGACTATGGGAATCTATTTCCTTACCTTGTACTTAGTTCAGAATATGGCATTCATCTATCTTGCCATGTGGAGTTTGGACTCTGGAAATATCTCATTTGTCATTGTGGTTGATTACCATCATTGGTTAATGTCACTCTTGCTTGCTAAGCAATCTGCCTCTAGGCAATCCTATCAAGTATCTCTCTTTGTTTTCAGTCGTAGCAGGCTGAACTATGATTGCTCTGATATTCTCATTGCACGACGAGAATGCGTAGGCACGAGGGTTCGAATCCTCCGCGAGCATACTTATTTATCATTCCTGCCTTAGGGCATTCCTTCATTCATCTCCAGGATGCATTCATATTCTACCTTCGTTCACT
Organism: Lathyrus oleraceus; assembly: GCF_024323335.1. Taxonomy (NCBI): domain Eukaryota; kingdom Viridiplantae; phylum Streptophyta; class Magnoliopsida; order Fabales; family Fabaceae; genus Lathyrus; species Lathyrus oleraceus. Next base: position 318,822,936 of record NC_066584.1, on the reverse strand, counting down.
TCATGTGATATAACAATTATCTTTGAGCCAAATACAATATCTCTTTGTGCTCCATCTTGTACCCCTTTGTGAATCAAGAGTTGTTTGTGCTATGAAACCAAACACTTAATTCCTTTCTTTTTCGGTTATTCCAATACAGTGACACCATGCCTTAGGCCCCTCACTTGTTGGTTCATACCAGTTTACTCTTGGGTTCATATTTCACCCCTTGTTGGAGTTCAAACGACACTATCCTTTGGTTTAGACCATACTATTATCACATCTCTTTTCACCTCCCGCCACTAGTTCTTCGAACTACGGAGCTCTGAATTCCTCATTGCACTATGAGGATACGTAGGCATGAGGGCCCCAATCCTCACCGAGCACTTTATTATTTTTCTTTCCTTTTCTCATTATTTTGTGAGTAATCTTTAGATATAACACTTATTCAAACGAGAACAATCAAAACGGTTCACATGGAGTACTGTAGCGGTAAATTCATAACCATCAAACTATGGATAAGCTTAACATTAAAAAAACTAGGGTCACCACCGCGCTTTTATTTTTCCAAAGGAAAAGGGAAAAGTACGAACAAAATCCAAATATAAGAAGTTTTCAAATTAAAACTAACAAAATGTCTGATATTACACGTAAGGGGGTTGGTTACACAGAGGGAAGGTGTTAACACCCAAAGTGTCCTATGTACTCCTAGGGAGCCCTTTTTTATGTGTGTATGTGTTTTTGGTATAAAATATGTTTGAGAGAAAAATAGAGTGTGGGGATGAGAAAAGAATTCATTGATTATATTTTTGTGTTTGACAAGACCTTCGGTCTTGTGTCTATGTACCAACATAAAAATGAGGGATCAAAACCTCGTAGTTCATGGTAGAAACTTCAAGTAAGTTGATGAATTGATTTTAACAAAAAGTTTAAGTAAAAGGGAATAACAAGCCAAAATTTTGAATGAAGTTGTTAGTTATTTTTGTCTTTTGAAATTTTAAGTCAATATGATTAAGTTTATTTACAAATTTGGTTTGAAGAAAAAGAGTTTGAAAATCCATTGGCATAAGGCCAAAGTTTCTAATTTTAAATAATGTCTAAGTTTGAAAGGGGGGAGAGATTTTGAAATTTAAGAAGTGGGAGGAGATGAAGAGGATATCCTAAGCATAAAATTAAAAGTTAAGAGTTGAAAAGATCTGACCAATGGGATGCAATCCATCCGACAAGAATTTCATGTAAGAAACCCACTTTCCCTTTGGACTTGGAATCAAGCAATAATCAATCAAGCAGTTAGCAACATCGAAATATCAAGAAGATCAAGGCATCAAATAAATATATCCACATCCAAGCAAGCAAATCTCATAGCTAGCAATCTTCTTTGTCTTCTCATGTATCAAATGAAATATTCCTTTGATCAACTCAGAAGAAAGCACCAGACACAAGATCAAAATAACAATTAGCACAAAGACAAAGTAGCAGATGGATTCAAACAAGATCCAAGGCTTGCATCAGATGAAGGCATAGTTCACAATAGCTCGGTCTCAAAATGTTGGCATTGGCCAAGTCCTTTATGCACAGGGAATGTTGCCTAATCCTAAGTCCAAAGGTTCATATTAAGATCAATAATCCACCAGAAGTTTTTTAGGGATTTTTTATTATTATTAGGTATTTTAAGGTCCTAAGAGCAGAAACAAAACCAAAACACACAAACAATATATACAAATACAAGATATGGCTCAAATGAGTAAAGTGAAAATGACATAAACATAAACAAATTAAATAAAATGAAAATGGAAAATGGAAAATGAATGATAAATGACTGAAATTTAAATTGCATAAAGTAAATAACTTGACAGTAAAGTAATATTAACAAGAGTTAGTCAAATGTTCGTCAAAGGTTAATGGTGTTTTTTTAATTGTTTAAGTCATTCTTTGGAGAGCACTCAACCCTTCATTCACAAGTGTGGATCCTTGAACTAAGACATATTCCATGAGAAGGGATCCAACTTGGATAATTCACCAGTATGCCACTAGCTCCCATGAAAGTAAAAAAGGTCAAGTCTCCAAACAATGCCATGAAGAAGGGGAGACTTACAATCCCACTTACTAGAATGTTATGCCTTGAGGGTCAAATTTAGCTCTATGTTAAGAAATCGTAATTGGACTTATGTAGAAGTCACAACTATCTGAGACCGGGCAATAAAAATTTAGGTGTTAATGCATGTTAGAGATTTGGTATAATGAACAAAACTCCTAAAACATACCACACACTAAAAGAATATATCAAGAGGGATGAACATATCTCATCCATACTTGTATTGGTTCTTCTGACACAAGGTCATTGATAAACCAATTAGCCTTAGGATATTTGAGATTTCATTGGTCAATGAAAGGAATGAGAGAGAATAGGGATGAAGATGAAATGGGAGCGGAGTGAGAGAAACACAAATTGGTCATGGAAGGAATTTTATCAAATTAAAATCATTCATTCATTTTGGGAGATGAAATGTACATTTCATCAATCCCCTAAATCCAATGATTTTAATTCAACAAAAGTCAAATTAACCTTGACCAAAGCCCAAACAAATAGTCAAACATCACAAGACCATAAAAATGGCTCAACATAATTTTTACTCATTTTATCAATTAAAAATCAAATTAAAAATGCATTAAAATTTAATTTAATTTGGTCAAAACCTAAAATCTCTTCAAAACACCAAATAAATGGCCAAGAGATTTATCCTAGGTCAAACAAGGTCAAAGGACCTTAGACAAAAAAATTCATGATTTTTGAAAAGTCAGAAGTATTTTTAAACAATTAAAAATATGCACAAAAATATTTTATTCAGAAAAATATCAAAATTAATCCAAAAAATAATTTTAATTCAGGAAATGAAAGAGAAAAATATTTAAAGATTTTTGGTGAAAGTCCCATATTTTTTGGATTAAAAATGAAATTGATAAGAATTAAACAAAATAAAAGGATTAAACATAAAATCAGAAAATCAAAAGAAAATCAAAAAAACAAGGGTCATCAGATCTCTCTCATTAATTGAGGTGGCAGACTTGATGACCAAAAGCGCGCATTCCACCAACACTTGAGTCAAACGCGTGGCTCAGTTGGTAATCAAAATAGAAGCCTAAGATTAAAACGTGAGATCATGATCCAATGGCTTTAGACACGCCAACACATCACCGGAGTCCTAGCTCCGGTCTTCTTCTCCGGTGGACCTCATCGGACTGGTCCACCACCAACCACCATGGAAATGAAAAACAAGGACATAGATTTGAAGAAAAATGCTTAGGAGCTCAAATCTGGCCTCAATTTTCTCCAATTCCAAGTATATCAAGAGATACAGGGATTTGAATTTTGAGGATCATGAACTGAGTTGCTTCAATTTGACCTCAAAGTAACTCAATCTTGTTGCCTACATTAGTAGGACTTCAGCCAACCAAAAATCACAAAGAATATGAAGAATTGAGAGAGAATCGAAGAGATGAAAATTCTGAAAAATTACCTTCGAATGAGCTTCAACCTTGCTTGATCTTGGTTCCAATTGTCCTTGGCTTGACTTCAGAAGCGGGAGGGTCACGTGGAGATGTCCTCTCCAACTTTGATTCTTTAATAAGTTCAAATTCAACTTGCTAATGCATGTGCCAAGAGGAAACATTATAGGTCATTTTGGGCCATTACCATTGAACAAGTGATTTTCCTCAACTTCTAAAATACATAACTCCTTTATGCCAAGGTTTGAAAGAGCTATAAAGAATCAAAGTTGGAGAGGACATCTTGAAATTTATCATGAAACTTGGATGTCCTTCATATCATAAAGATTGAGCAAGTTATTGTCCTTGGAAGTTGACCTCCTAACTAGGGCACATACAAAATGACCTATAATATTTCACCATAAAAATGACTTTCTAAGCAAACCTAGCTCTTGAACTAAACATTAAAGTTGTTTGTAATTTCACAAGGAGTAACGTTTCTCTTGGAATCATTTTCATATGACAAAAAGTGTAGGAGATAGGGTCTAGGGAACCCCAGTTTTGACCAGTTGACTTTCTCTGGTCAACCACCATGAACCAACTTGCAAACTTGAAGTTATCTTGATCTTTGGGACTCATGGAGGATCATATATGCATAAGATGGTGTACAATGAAGTATACCTTTAAATATTTGATCAAATGTTGAATAAACTTGTCGAGGAAGTCACACAAGATACCCAGATGAATTAGGGTTTCCAAGGCAAACAAGCTTCAAACTCTTGATGATTTCTTGATCGAAATGATAAGTGAAGATCACGGGGGCGCATATATGATGTTTAGAACCAATTTGAACCATCTCTTGATTGATCTTGTTGCATTAAGGGTCTCAAATCCTATTTGTGAGCTTGACAAGGCATTGTTGGATGCACACACTACCTACATAAGAAAACAAGATTATACTGTAAGACCCTAATTTTGACCCTAAGATCCCTCATGGCATCATATCATTTGCTCATTGCATTGCCTCAAGGATCATAGCATGTGTGGCTCCTTAACCCTAGGGTTGGGACTTCTGTGAGTTGGTTTGAGACTACCAAGCATGCTTGAATTGTATATTATTTCTTTTCTTATTTTTTTACTAACCACAAGCACAAAAATATGTCACTAACTCTTTTTGTTTTGAAGCTCAAGCAATCATGAGATCCTTACTCCTAGGAGGCTCCTATGCTCAATGAAGGGGCTAGATGAAGATGAAAGCAAGCATGCCAATGGTTCACAAAGCTCTCAATAATCATATATGTCTCCCAAGCATCTCAATTTTCCAATTTGATCAAGATAAACCAAAGGGCTTGAGGATTGTTTCCCAAGGAAACCCTAACTCAACTGTGCATTGACTGTGCCTTGCTCATGAAGCAACCTCAACCTATGATCAAATTAAATCAAGGGAAGTTCTTTCATTCACTATTTTATGCATATATGAGCTCATGTGAGTGTCCTCAATCATTCATTCATCAAGGTTTGAAGTTTGGCCTTGAGAAGTTGACCAGTCAAGTCATCTGACCAATCTGAGATCCACTGTGACCTAACTTTTGATGTGTTTGTCAAATGAATATGACCCCAATATAAAAAATGTTCTTAAGAACCATATAAACAACTTTAATTTTCATTAAAAATACATTTGAAACTTGGAAGGTCATCATTCATTTAAAAACATTATAGGTCATTTTGACTGAAACCCTAACTTTGGGTCAACTTCCCAAGGACCTAACTTCTTTATTTTTTATGATTTTGAGGTGATAAAAATTTCATTGGAAAGCTTAAGATGTTTAATTCAAATTTTATGTTGGACAAAATTTCATAAACCTAAAAGAAACACATGTGATAATACAAAACATTATAGGTCACTTTGGACCAAAACCATTGAATGTGAAAAATGTCCAACTTCATGTTCCCATAACTTTCTCGTAAAAAATCCAAATGATTCAAGATTTAATTCCAAATTGATCATCTTGAAAATATCTACAACTTTTATGTTGGAGGTTGTTTCATTTGAGGCTTGCATCATTGAAACAGAAGGGCTTGAAGTTGATCATTTTTGGTAAATTTTCCAAAGACATGTTTTGTACCTCAAACTTGAAGGTGAGTTTTCACAAATTTCAAAACTCCAAATGGATTTTTTCCCGACATAGATTTTTTTCCTTATGTCAAGACCTTTCCAACCATGACTCATATGCCTATGTTTGGATATTCTATGTGTGAGTTTCGAAGAGGTGAACATTTGTGAACAATTATGCAATTTACTTTGAATCTTCATGCACAAGCAAACCACAGGCCTTTTGCACGTCCATTTCTACTTAAAACTATATCAGCATTCATTTCCATCCAATTTTGGGTGTCACATGCGCCTGTACAGGGCCATGCATGGAGGACCCAAAGCTTCATGCACATGAGTTCTACCTTGCCTTGCCTTCAACTCAGCTATAAATACAATGCCTCCCTCATTCAAAATTCAACCTCAAGGCAGCCTGTGCAGAAGTGAAAACCCAACCATACCAAAGGAATTCTGATTTTTATTTCTCACTTTCAAACTTGAATTTCAACACAATCAATTGATCTTCAAGTTCCAATTCCTAAGCCTTGCATCCTCATCATCTCCTGATCAAATTGGAAGCAAGAGTTTGAGTGGATCGTGTTGCACAAAGCTACTCTTCAAAGGTATATTGCTCAACTGTTTTGATCTGAATCTCATCATACAATGTGAATTGCTTGTGTTCAAATGGTTTTCTGAAGTCCTCGAGCAAGAGGTAGGCCAGTGGTGGTCTTGATTTTATGTTTTGAAGCTTTTCAGTTTGCACACCTTGAATTTCAAGCTCAGATTTCTCACTTGATAGAGATCTTGAGGACAATCCAAGGTTACAGGGGTGATGTACATCACCCTAGCTTCATTTTGGTACCACGTTTGAGTAATTTTATTGAGGTTCAAAAACCTGCAACTGGTGGCCGGAGTTTCTTTGGTCCACCGGAGAAGATGGTGGTTTCCACCACCATCCCCACGTGGATCCTCCTGAGCCTTTGGATCTCACTCACACGTTATAATCTCAGCCATGCGTTTTGCTTACTTGTTTTAAATGAGTGTGTGATGCGTTTGACTCATGACCATGGTGGGAGCGCGCTTCTGGACCGCTTGATGTGTCCACGTCAATTAATGAAGTGGATCCAACGCTCCTGGATTTTTGGCATTTTCTAATTTCTGTTTTATTTTCTTTTATTCCCTTTTATTTCAAAAATTCATAACTATTTTATATGGAATCACAAAAATATGAGACCAATGGCAAAAATTTTCTTTAAAAATCTAGTTTCATAATTTGATTTTTATTATTTTTGTGATTCCATTTAATATTTTTTTGTGAATTATTTTGTTTTTAATAGTTTTTAATTCATTTTAATTACTTTTAGATATCCAAAAATTCCAAAAGATATTTTCTTAACACATATGGATCATGATAAGTCTATGAAAAATATTCTCATCAATTTCTTAATTGATTTGAGATTTATTTGAGATTTTAATTCATTTGTGTTATTTTTCTTGATTTTTAATTGTTTTAAAATAGTTTCTGTTTTCAAAAAATGTTGATAAAATTTTTCAAACCTTGTTTGACCATGTTAGACCTATGATGATTCAATTGGACTTGTTGAAGTTGATTTGAATTGAATTTGAGGTTTGACCATACTTTATCCATTTTATTTTATGTTTTATTTTGATTCCAAAAATACTAAAAAATATGTTTGACTTTGTTGACCTCATATCTTCATTTCTCTTCTGTTTTACATTGGTTGATGATGATTTAATTCACATTTGATCATTGTGTTTTGATTATGTCACTTGAATTCTCCTTTATCCATTTCATTTCATCTTCATCTTCTTCTTCTTTTTATTTTGGTCAATGAGTTAATGATTTGTGGTTAGTCTTGACATATGAGAGGCTTAACCTTGTTTGATCCAAATCAAACTCAACTTGATCAAAGATCAAGTGAGTTGCTTTGTGTCCAAGATAGGTTGCTTCTTGGTCAAGCAAAAAAACCTAAAATCCATACAAGACTTTCCTTCTTTTCTTTTGGCATGGCAAGTTATAGGAGCTTGACTTACTAGTCATGATCTCTAACTTGTGTTTATTTGCCTATAGTTTTATTGACCGACCTCAGATAGGTGTGACTACTACAGTAGTCCACTTACGATTGCTTAACATAGCGTTAAATTGTCTTATGACACACTAACATTAACTACTAATTACTAACTTTAATTCAAGCATCTAATTCTTGCAATTTACTTTAATGCAATTTAATTTCTTGCTCATTTATTCATATTGCCTTTTCCCTTTGCTCACTTGAGCTCATATTTTATGTTTATGCTATTTTCCTTTTGCTCACTTGAGCTCATTATTATGAATAAATATATTGTTGCTTTGTGTTTGTTTTGTCTTTGTTTGAGTGAACCCAATGCAAAAAGGAGAAAGGACTTAGAATTAGGACCTTACCTATGCTTAAAGGAGTTCAGGAGCAACTAGGCCTCATGCCTTTAGAATGCTAAACTTGTTGAAGAGCAACTAGGCCTCATGCCTTTAGAATACTAAATCTTAAAGTTGACTTGAAAGGACCCCTAATCTAAACTCATTCTTTGTCCATTTTCTTATTGTGTTGTGAACTTTTTGATTGTTTGCTCTTGCATGATAGGGATTCCAAACTTGAGATAGTAAGAAGGACCATTGTCATGAGTAGCCAAGTTAAGAGAGACAAGCCAAATGGAGATCCTAGGAGCTTGATTATAATATTTGTTTTGATTGCTTGAGTTAATTGCTAAGTCCAAAGGAAAGGAGCATCTTGAATCATCTTTATGATCTGAAGAAAGGGAACTCCAAGGGTTTTATCTCTTCTCTTATCTTTTCATGTTTAGGACTAGCCCTTATCTTCTTCTCTCCACTCTAACCCAAGCCAAACTCATTTTGTGCAAACTTTGACATTGTTTTCAAATTAGAAACCTAGGCCTTATGCCTTTGATTTTTCAAACTTTTTCATTAGTACTCATTGTAAATGAATCTTAATCATACTTTGACCTCACTTTGTGAATACTCCTAATTTATAAATACAACTCACTTCAAGTTGTTTTTGTGGGTCCAATGGCCACCTTTGTTAAAACCTTTTTCATAAACATTAGTCATAGGTTTGAGTTATCATAGTGGTTGATGTAAACCTCACCTTATCCTTAGTGATTGGACTATAAGTCTTCCATACTTATTATAGGGTGGATCCCTCACTAGTATGTTGAAGCTCTCCTCACATGGTGGATTGTTGGTTTAGGTTGAGTTTTCTCCCTTTGATAACAAAAGACCTTAAGGATTTTGACCAAATCAATTCACCAATCTTTTGAGATTTTTACCCCAAACTACGAGGTTTTGATCCCACCTTTGTGATGGTATGTAGGCAATGGGTTTATCCATTCAAAGAATAAAATTATAAATAATATGTATATTCTTTTCTCATCTCCCTAATCATGTTTGCACAAATATTTTTCACAAATACCAACCTACAATACACATTTGCAAAAAGGGATCCCTTAGAGTACTAAGGATGTTTTGGGTATTTAAAACCTTCCCATTGCATAACCAACCCCCTTACACAGATCTCTGACATTTTTATTAGTTTTTGATTTGATAAAACTTCTTACTTGGTTTTTTGTTCGCTTTCTAACCTTTCCTTTGGATAAATAGAAGTGAGGTGGTGACTCGAATTGTATGCTTACTTTAGATTTAGTCAATAAATCATAAGGTAATGAATACCCCGCTACAGAAAAGTGGCGACTCTACTGGGGACCAATCTTTCCTAGTGGGGTTAGCCTACTTTTTGCCTTTGTTGTATTGTATGTTTATATTTATTTGTGACATATTTTTGTGCAAATTTGGGATGACCGTATTGTTTGTAATGTATGAATTGCTTGATATATCAAATTGCTTGTGTGCTTGGTGGTCTCTTGTGAGATGAGTTCTATACCCGAACTCGAGTGCACTTATGATAGGAGAATGACATAGTCTTGTTGACTTGTGTGGAGTTATTCCTTAGCAAGTTGACTTACAAGCCCATTCACTTAGTGGAGGTCTTGTTGGGATCAATAATGTCACACGAGTAGTCATGGTTAGGCATTACTCTTTCCAATAGGAACCTTAGAAGCCAAGGACCTTAGATTACCTAGCCCTTCTTGGCCTATTTTAGGATGTAGTGCGAAGGTCGTTCAAGTGTAAGATTTGATACGATTGTTATGCGATACTACACTCATAAGAGTCTCTCTTGAGAATATTTTTAGAAAACGAGTAGTCGTTTATCCGATAATATCCGAAAGATGAGATGATGACTATGGGGGCCTTTTTAGAACATGATTGACAGGTTTAACCATAGTACACTCCCTTTTGGGTGATTCTTAACCGAGACTCCATGCTCGTGACTTATAACAAACCCTTGATTCGCGGTTGATCCATTCTCGTATATCCTCAATATCAATGGAACTTGGGTGTTGATAAGGTGTAAACCAATAATCCACCAAAATCGATGATTTATATTGAGGATGACTTGAGCCATCCTGTGACCTTTATGTGGCGTGACTTGCTTGATCCTTGAGTGTGATTGTTGCATCCATGCATTCATGCATTCATTGGCATCCATATCATCAACAATAAGAAATTTTTCAAGGAACTTAAGAGGTCTATTTGCAATTTTTCAGACATGGATAAGCAAAGAAGGAATACGAAGAAGTACAATTTCAGACAACCCGACTTGAAAGAGTTAAGGAGTTTGACACCCTATGTATTAGATCCCTTGGAGTTCAAAGCTCGCCATGGGAAGCTTCTGTCTATTCTTTCTACCCATGTGGATGAAGGTCTGATGAGTGTGTTGGTTCAGTTCTACGATCCTCTGTTTCGTTGCTTCACTTTCCCAGATTTCCAACTTTTGCCTACACTTGAGAAGTATGCCTATCTTGTGGGTATACCTATTTTGGATCAGTGTCGTTCAGTGGCTTGGAAAGGGTTCCTTCTTCCCAAGAGATTGCTGATCTGCTTCACATAGATGTATCCGAGATTGTTGCTCATATGACTACCAAAGGTGGAATTCAAGGTCTCCCATCTGATTTTCTCATTGCCCAAGCTACTTTGTTTGGGAAGGTCATGAGTGAGGACGCCTTTGAAGCCATATTTGTACTTCTCATCTATGGGCTAGTGTTATTCCCCAACATCGACAATTTTATGGATGTGAATGTTATTAGGATTCTCTCTAATTTTAATCCTGTTCCGACTCTGTTGGGTGACACTTATTTTTCTTTGCATATGAGGAATGCAAAGGGTGGTGGTACCATTGTGTGTTGTTTTCCTCTACTATACAAGTGATTTATTTCGCAGTTGCGACAAACGCTTGCCTTCAAAGAGAACAAAGGATGTCTACGGTGGTCTACGAGACTTATGTCTCTCACTAATGATGATATCTTTTGGTATAATTGTGTGTATGATGGTGTGCAGATTATTGACTCTTGTGGTGAATTCTCCAATGTGCCTCTTCTTGATACATGTGGTAGAATTAACTACAACCCTGTTTTGGCTCGCCGTTAGCTTGGGTTTCCCTTAAAGGATAAACCTAACAACATTCTGTTGGAAGGTGTGTTCTTTCAAGAGGATAAAGATCCCCAGAATTTGAAGGGCAGAATGGTCCGCGCCTGGCGCAAGATTCATAGGAAGGGAAGAAAAGAGCTTGGTCTGAAGAATTGTATTGCTTTGGAACCCTACACCTCTTGGGTGAGGAAGAGAGCTTCTGAGTATCGCATGCCCTATGACTATCCAAGACCTACCCCTATGGTTATGGTTGGGCTTTCAACCCTCCCTAACCAAGGAGTAGAGGAGTTGAGAGATGAAGACCAGTCACGTGCTTGGGCCCGTGAGCGAGAGGAACTACTTCAGCAACTCAGAGATAAGGATGTTGTGATAGAATTTCTGGAGCATCAGGTTATCGATGAGCCTGATGATGTGGTTACTTCTCTTCTTCCTCAGTCATCCAGGTTTTGGAAGAGGAAGTACGATCAACTCGCCAAGGAGAAAGCAGATATGGAAGCAGCTTATGAGAGAGAGGTGAAAAGGCTTTGTGCAACTTATCTTCTGGTCTCGAGAGCTTTGGACGATTTCTTCTAGGGTTCCATAGGATGTCTATTCTCCTTTCTTCTTGTGTTATATTTGGTTACCAAGACTGTACTTCTTCATTGGTGTAAAAAATTTCCAAATATTATTGCTATGAGCATTTCCATACATGTCTAAAAAGATTAATATTTCCAAATATTTGCAAATAGATCTCTATAAAGTTCCTCTAATAAAAAATAAATCATATGCACAAATATTGCATGCATCATATGCATAAGCAGGTTTTGTTTAGCTCTGATCAGGGGTCTAACTCTTTGCTCTTCATTTATTTTGAAGACAAGCTGACGCATCGGTATAACACGAGAGCCAATCTTCCGAGACTGATGGATCATCTAGAGCAAGAGGAAGTAGCTAGGCTGACTGCCATGATGGAGTCAATTCTGGCTGCCCAAAGCCAATCGTCTCCAACTCCTGCAACTCCTCCCGTGAGGACGGTTATATCAGAGGTAGCTTCCTCAACTATGCCTGCTGCAACAACTTACTTTGCGCCGACTATGCCAGTCGGGTTCCCTTGGGGAATGCCCACAAATATTGTGCCTGAGGGTTTTTCTCCAACTCTCGCTTCTCTACCGACATCTAGCCCGGTCCTTGCTGTGCCACCGCCCATTGTGCACACTTTACCAAGAGTCGAAGACACCATCTATCATTCTGAGCCATTTGAGGGCCCAGATTTTTATGAGAAGATGGATGCGATGAACGACGGATTCCTTGAGCTGCGCAAGGAACTGAAGACTCTAAGGGGGAAAGACCTCTTTGGTAAAATTGCTGTTGAGTTGTGCCTTGTGCCCAACATCAAGATCCCTGTAAAATTCAAATATCTGACTTTGAGAAATACAAGGGAAACACATGCCCTCTCAGCCATCTTGTGATGTATGCTCGCAAGATGTCAACGTAAACTGACAATGATCAGCTTCTTATCCACTACTTTCAGGACAGCCTGTTCGGTGCCGCTCTCAGATGGTACATGGGTATGGTCACCGTGAACATCCGCTCCTTCAATGATCTTGGCGAAGCTTTCGTCAAGAAATATAAGTACAATATGGATATGGCTCCCGATAGGGACCAGCTGAGGGTGATGTCCCAGAAAGAGAAGGAGACTTTCAAATAATACGCCCAGAGATGGCGTGAGTTGGCCGCTCAGATTGTGCCACCCCTTGAAGAGAAAGAAATGACGAAGATCTTTTTGAAGACTTTAAGTTCTTTCTACTACGAGAGGATGAGTGTTAGTGCTTCCTCGGACTTCACCGAAATGGTGAATATGGGGATGAGGCTAGAAGAAGGAGTCCGCGAAGGACGTCTGTCTAAAGATGAAGGCTCTTCTGCAAAGAGATATGGGAGCTTTGCAAAGAAGAAGGAGGGAGAGGCACATGCTGTGTCTTCCCATATTAAAAGAAGGCCCTCTGTGAAGAGGAAGAACGTGCGTCCTGCCGTTAGCCAACACCAGGTGGCTCATATAGCACTTGCCTTCCGAGAAGTTCAACAACAACAACATCAACAATATCAACAACAACATCATCCACAACAGCAGGCCTACCAGCTTCGAAACAACAATAATACCAACACCAGCTACGATAGGAAGAGGGTCACTTTTGATCCGATTCCAATGACATATGTTGAACTCTATCCATCTCTGTAGATAGAAAGTTAATTACTCCACGTGACCCTCCCGCTATACCGACCAACCCTCAGTGGTGGTACAAACCTGAATTACACTGTGTATATCATTTCGGTGCTCCCGGACATGATGTGGAGAATTGTTATCCCCTAAAGACCAAGGTGCAAGACCTTGTTAGAAGTGGGATTTTTTTTCGAGGACGTAGGTCCTAATGTCAAGAAGAACCCATTGCCCGAGCATGGGAAAGCTACTGTGAACATGGTCCAGGGTTGCCCTGGCAAATATAAAGTCCTGTATGTCAATGATATCAGGCAATCTTTGGTCGAGATGCACAGACTGTTGTGTGGGTACAGTCACTACGAGCATGACCATGACAGGTGCCAGGTGTGCACTGTCAACGAGAGAGGATGTCGACAAGTTAGGAAGGACATCCAAGAGATGTTGGATCACGGAATGATCGAGGTACTTCAGAATCGCAACGAGGATGAAGTTGATGTTATCTCTCTTATTTTCATAATTCTAAAGCCTGTTGTCGTCAAATATGATGGCAGCAAGAAGAAGGTTTCTCTCACTCTTGTAATCAAGCCAGCGGGCCCTGACCCGTATTCCTCAGATAAAGCTGTTCCCTACAGATATAATGCAGTTATGCTGGAAGATGGGAAAGAGGTGCCATTGCCCTCCACCTCTGTTGTGAGTATCTCAGATGTTAGTGATGTGACCCGTAGTGGTCGTGTTTTCTCGGTGCCGTCGAAACCCCACGAAGATGTCGTAAGAAGAACTACTACTGTTAATTTTGTCGGTCCTGTGGGGACTTCTTCTTCGAATCCAGCACTTATTGTGAAGGGCGTTGACCCTGTTGTTGATAAATCAGCTAAAACTCCTGTCCTGGTTGGCCAACATGGCATTTTGAAAGAGGACTGTGATGATATGCTAAGGCTCATCAAGAGGAGCGAGTATAATGTTGTTGATCAGCTGCTACAAATGCCATCAAAGATATCTGTCCTATCTTTTTTGATGAATTCTGAGCCACACCGCGAAGCTTTGCAGAGGGTGCTAGACGTGGCATATGTGGACCAGGATGTCACTATTGAACAATTTGATAGCATTGTTGGAAACATAACTGCTTGTAACAATTTGAGCTTCTGTGATGATGATCTTCCCGAGGAGGGAAAAGACCACAATTTGGCTCTACACATTTCAATGAACTGCAAGGATGATGCCATATCCAATGTGTTGGTGGACACAGGGTTATCGCTTAATGTGTTGCCAAAATCTACTCTGGCCAAACTTTCATACCAGGGGCCTCCCATGAGGCAGAGTGGACTGGTAGTTAAAGCTTTTGATGGATCGAGGAAAACTGTGATTGGTGAAGTTGAACTCCCGGTCAAGATTGGACCTAGTGATTTCAAGATCACTTTCCAGGTCATGGATATCCACCCATCATATAGCTGTTTGCTTGGCAGACAATGGATTCACGAGGCAAACGCCGCGACATCCACCCTACACCAGAAGTTAAAATTTGTGAAGAACAAAACGTTGGTGGTGATAGGGGGAGAGAAGGCTCTCTTGGTAAGCCATTTATCTTCCTTTTCCTATATTGATGATGAGGATGAGGTTAGGACCCTGTTCCAAGCCTTATCCATTGTTGAGCCTTTAAGGAAAGGATCTTCTTCATTTGCTTCCTACAATGATGCTAAGTTGACCATTGAGCATGGTACAACTACTGGTTTAGGACAAATGATCAAGCTGGAAGATAATAAATCCCAGGCTGGCATAGGATATTCTTCGGACATTTCCAATGAGCATGGGCTGTTCCAGAGTGGAGGTTTCATCCACACTGGTTAAGATCAAGAGGCTTCTGCCATAATGGAAGATGATGAAGAGGAAGATCTGGGCAACTTTGTCATCCCGGGAGGAATCTGCAATAATTAGGTCGCTGTTGATGTTCCAACAGTTATCCATAAGTCCGCGTAATATGTTCATTTTGTTTTAAAAACCCTTCTCCCATGCCAAAAGGGGAAGTGATGACATTGTTGGCACATTTTCATAAATACAATGATATTATTCAAAAATTACATGTTAAATGTTTGTTTTTCCAAATTATTTTCCCTTTTTGCTTTTTTGCATGAAATTGGTGATCACCATAAAACCCTAAAAAGAGAATAAAATCAATCTTTTCATCAGAAATAATGATTTGCCTTGTTTGAATTCTGAAATCTCTTTTATACTCAAAATCATTATGCAGGTTGATCAAACCCATTGAACATAATGATCCAACACCATCTCCCAACTTTGAGTTCCCTGTATTTGAGGCCGAAGAAGACGATGTTGAAGAGATTCCTGACGAGATTACCCGTCTGCTTGAGCACGAGGAGAAGATCATTCAGCCACATCTTGAGAATCTGGAAACAGTCAACTTGGGGTCTGAAGATTGTGTTCGTGAAGTGAAGATTGGGGCACTCCTTCAAGAGTCTGTGAAGAAGGGGTTAATTGAGTTGCAACGAGAATATGTCGACGTATTTGCCTGGTCATATGAAGACATGCCTGTTCTAGATATTGATATCGTGCAACATTTCTTGTCGTTGAAGCCTGAGTGTGAGCCCGTGAAGTAGAAGCTCAGAAGAACTCATCCTGATATGGCAGTAAAGATTAAAGAAGAAGTTCAGAAGCAAATTGATGTGGGGTTTCTGGTGACTTCTACATATCCTCAATGGGTGACCAATATTGTGCCCGTGCCTAAGAAAGATGGAAAAGTCCAAATGTGTGTGGACTATCGAGACTTGAATAAAGCTAGTCCGAAAGATGATTTTCCTCTACCACACATTGATATGTTGGTAAATAATACAACTAAATTCAATGTCTTCTCATTCATGGACGGATTTTCCGGTTATAATCAGATTAAAATGGCACCCGAGGATATGGAGAAGGCAACATTCATCACACCTTAGGGAACATTCTATTATCGAGTGATGCCCTTCGGTCTGAAGAACGCCGGAGCCACGTATCAACGCGCTCTGACTACCTTGTTTCATGATATGATGCACAAGGAGATCGAGGTGTATGTCGATGATATGATTGTGAAGTCGAGAATGGAAGTTGAACATGTAGAACACTTGTTAAAGGTTTTTCAGCGTTTGAGGAAGTACAAACTCCGCCTGAATCCGAACGAGTGTACATTTGGAGTCCGTTCCGACAAGTTATTGGGCTTTATTGTCAGTGAAAGAGGTATTGAAGTTGATCCTGCCAAGGTTAAAGAAATACAAGAGATGCCTGTTGTAGCACCTCAAATTTGCACCCCCCATTCATGCATTCATTTCATTTTTTAGGTCATATATCATTACATATTGCATTGCATCATGGCAATCCAGCATTGGTATCAAGAGAATCATCAATATAAAAGAGCAAGTATTTCCTTGAGATGAAGGCCACATGATTACTCTAAAGAGCTTATATGAGCCAAGGATCATTTTGAAGTAACTTTGCCAAGTGGTAGAGGCCCAAAGTCATTAGTGTATTCCTAGGTCATCTGAGGCCCATACAAGTCAACTATAAAGTCAACTGAGGGCTATGAGGTGGAGAAATGGTTTGAGACACTTCATTCATGTCCAAAAGAGGTTTATTCATCATGTCAAACATCTATCTTGAAGATTTTGAAGTCAAATCAAAAGTTTCCAAAACTGGAAAGTGGCCTGTAATTTCAAGTTTCCAAAAATGGCAAGTTTTTAGACCACATTCAACTTGACTTTCCAACATCAAAGAAGCTTCAAATGAAATTTTGGTCAACATGAAAGTTGAAGATCTTTCTCTCCCATTTCCAAAAAGTCCAAGATCATGAGAATCTGATGAATGGTTGAGAAGTTATGAGCAAATGATCACCAAGTGTGCATGAAACTTCAAAGTGCCATAACTTTTGATTCAAAACTCCAATTTGAGCCACTCTTTTTGCATATTGCTTCTCATGACCTATATTTTCCAAATTTATCATTGCATTGCATGAAAAAATATCACATGATCATTTGGCCATGCATGTGAGTTTTGGAGGGAAAATGAAGAATTTGAAATTGGTTGGTGCTACAAGCTTTTTGATCATTCCATCATGTTCATAAGTTGATTTTAAGTGTAATTGAACCATGCATGTGCACTGTTCTCGTCCATTTTGCCATGCATAAGGTGAATTTACCAATTGTGCATAACACCTCATTTCTCATTAAATTTTCATTAGCCAAGCCTAAGTATCATTAGCAAAGTAATTAACCTGTCATATAAAAGCCTAATTGTAACAGAATTGTTCATTCTTACACTTCTAGATCTAGAAAATTTTCTTTCCCTCCAATTTTTTCTCAATTTGAAACTTCAAATTTTTGCACATAACACACCAAGATCCTTGCATATTTGGGATTATTGAGCATTGTTGATGAAGAATCAAGGTTTGGATTGAAGATTTTGGCCAAGATTCGTACACATCAAGCTCATGAAGATGAACATGGAAGTTGCAATCTGAGCTAGATCCAAGCCTTTTCAAGCATCAATTCGTGTACCAGACTTCATATCAAGGTTGGAGGAGAATATTTGGAGCTGGAGGGAGCTTGAATCCACTGTTTTCATCCACTGCTCTTCAAGAAGGTTGGATTTCGAACCTCATGATTCTTGATTTTATTGCCATAATTGTGTAGAGTTTTTGTCCCTGATCATTCTGATATAAATTTCATTGAATTTGGTGAAGTATTGATTGAGTTATGCGGAATTAAAGTTTGATGCATGATTTTGTTTTCCTTCGATTCGCATTGGTTATTGAGTTATAGGCCTAGATAATGATAGATCCTTGTTCCTGGCTTCGAGACGGTTTCAATGATGTATAGTTTGCTTATTTTTGGGAAAATTTTTTAGCACCTCCGCCGGTCTCGCCGGAGAAGAAGGTTGAGCTCCTCCACCAGCCACCGTCTGTAATAACAGCTAGGGTTTATCCCAGCTGGCGCCACGCATGCTTCCTGATTGGCAAAACCATTGGCTCTCGTTCCATTGACCAAGCCTGGTGGCATTTGACTTGCTGACTAGCGTGCCACTTCATTAAGTGGTACGCAACGTTTTGATACAAACGCGCCTGCAATCATCCTGTACCGAGTTCGATTCCCCTGTGTGATGTTTTGATTTTCCCTTTGTTTTTTATGCTAAGCGCCTGTGACTTCATGAATCAGGGTTCGATCCCTCGCTCAACATTTTTTCCAATTAATTTCCATTTCAAGCAGCACTTTTAACCTCATGAACCTGAGTTCAATCCTCACCTATGGCATTTTCTATTTTCATTTTTTATTTCTTTCCACGTTATTTTCAACATTATTTCATTTTGTTCATGTAACTTGCAAAAATCACTAAAAATAGAATATTAATCCAAATTGAATGCAATTTTTTTCTACATGTTCATCTTGATATCTATTATTTTATGATGTTCATTTCTTGATTTTATCATTTCTGGATTTTTTATGGTGAGCTTTTATTTGATCATGATGCAAATGTGATATGTTGTGCTATTTGACTTGTGAAATGCTCATACTTTCTCCAATTGCCTTGAAATTTGACATGCTTATTCATGACACATAACATGATCTTTTGGCTTTTGGTTGGCATTTTTATAATTTTCCATCCCTGTTCTAGACACATGAACTTTAGGTGTGACAATTTGTGTCACACATTTGGATGTTGCTTTTGTTCATTTTCATTCACATGTCAATTGAGCTCTTCTGATTCCAATTTTTTGCATAATTCTTGTGTTTAACATGTTGAGCTTGTATATAAATTTTCATGATCATTGGATGTGTTTCTGATTTAATGTACAATTTCTATTCTTGATATCCAATTGTGAACACCATTGTGTGCCTTTGCTCTTATCATGATCACTTGAGGGCCTTGCCTTATGATTTGAGTTTAATCCTTTTTATGACATGTTCATGCTTGAGTAAATGTGCTTCATGTGGAATATTGGCTGCTGTTTTGACTTTTTACTTTGCCTTTGACCCTAGTCTTTGCACTAGTGGTTTGTACTCACCTTTTGAGCTTTGTATTTCAGGTTCAAGCATCTAGCTCTAGTGGTTGATGTAATCTCATTACTTGAGATGCAAGTTACTTTGTCCACTAACCTTTGTTGTGTTGTAGGTTCCTTGGTGATGAACTCACTTGAGTTGTTTACACATAGGACTTGTATTGTGTACATATTGGTTGTAACACTGTTGACTGTCTGTTTGATTTGTCTGAATGTGAATACTGATTTGTTTGACTTTTGTACAGGTACTTTAGTCGCTTTTAGCTCATTGCTTGAGCTTTGCTTTGCTTGTGGTTGGTATACCACCTAGGTAATCATCCTCTAACTCCATGTAGTTTGGAAGCCCTGTCGTTTCTTTTGGCAGGCATTTGGCTGAAGTCCTCCTTAAGAGGCAATGACTGTGTTTGTTTACTTTTGTGCTAAAGACCTCCTTGTCGAGGCATGTTACTTAAGTCCTCCTAAGTGAAGAGGCAATTGACAGCTAGAAGGGACTAGCAATCAGTCCCATGTTAATCGTTGTGTCGTTCATTATGCTCGCACTACGTGCTGAGGCTCTTGAACCTAACCCAAGATCCTTGTATATAGAGTCAGTGAAGTGGAGTAGGGTCCCTCATTCTGGATCCCCATGTTTTCATTGATTGAAGCTCATCCAGGCCCGGGTTAAGAGTTATGAGGTCCAATCCTCATTACCTTTCATCTGCTCACCCTGACGGTCAATGTCAGTGGTTAAGAGCTTCAGCATACCCCTACAGTTGGCTTGTTTGTCGAGGTTGATATGACCCCTTGACTAAAGCCCGGCTTGTTTGTCGAGGTTGATATGACCCCTTGACTAAAGCCCGGCTTGTTTGTCGAGGTTGATATGACCCCTTGACTAAAGCCTTAACCTTGGATGTTTGAGCCCCTTGTTGGTGTGTTTATTTCATGTTATATGTTTTTGTGTGATGTGATTGTATCCCCATAGGATTGCTAGACTTCGTATAGTCTCTCATTTGCATGTCAATTAAGGTAGCACGGTTCCTTCGTCTAGGACTTCCTTTCTTGCGTGAGCATTCCTAAAACACAAACAAACTTTATCTTCTCTTAAGGACACGTTAACTCCTCCTACTACAGGTGAGTAAGTCTCCCAAGGTCGAGCATCCGGTAGATTGCGTAGTGACGTTGTTCACCTAAAAAACACAAAACAAACAGAAATAGTTTAGCCGAACTACGGCAACTCTGATTCTCATGTTCAGATGAGATACGTAGGCATGAGATGCAATGTCTTGTCGAGTTTGACTGACAACTAACTTTAATCCTTGCTGGTTTTCGCCCTCATTGCGATTCTTTTCTCTCGCCCTCGTTGCGATCGAGACCTTCCTTTTCTCTTGCCCTAGTTGCAATCGAGACCCTTCTTCTTTTCGCGTGTGTTTGTTAGGAGTCGGATGTAAGACCAGCCATTGGCACTCCATTTCCTGTTTGCGTTTGCTTGTTCGGAGTCTGATCTAAGTCCATCTATTGGCATTCGATTTCCCGTTTGTTTGTTGTTTGTTTGAGGAGTTAGATGTAAGACCATTGATTGGCTATCTGTTTCCTGTGTTGCTTTGTGGAGTTAGATGTAAGACCATTGATTGGCTATCTGTTTCCCATCTGCTTTCGGAGTTGGATGTAAGTCCATTTATTGGCATTCCGTTTCCAGTTGTGTGTTTCGTTTGACGTCTTAGCGTCTCCTTTCAGTGTTTTGTTTCGGCGTGCGTTAGCCGAGCTACGAGTGCTCTGATTCTTACTCTGGTTAGAGAAGATACGTATGCATAGGATGCGATGTCCTAGCGAGCACGTTCCCCATTTCCCCGAACTACGTCGACTCTGATGTTTGTTTCTGACAAACTACGTAGGCCCAGGATGCGACATCCTGCCGAGTCCCCTTCCTCCATCTTCTTTCACCTGTTTTTATTATTCCAGTGTGTGTGCATTCTTTGAGTAGTTTATTAGCAACCTTATCCTTTTCTTTTTGAGCGTGGATCCCGTCGAGTACGACGGACGTGAGGGGTGCTAATACCTTCCCCTTGCGTAACCGACTCCCGTACCTAGCAATCTCTGGTCGTAAGACCTTTCCTTTCCTTTTTTCAGGTTTACTTCGAGCGTTTCCTTTCCCTCCTTTAGGATAAATAACACACGGTGGCGGCTCTGTGTCTTTTCCCGCCGGTTGTTTTTCCCGTATGCGACACCAGTGCCCAAAACTGAGAAGCAAGTCCGAGGTTTTCTTGGCCGCTTGAATTATATTTCCAGATTTATATCCCACATGACTGCCACATGTGCACCCATATTCAAGCTCCTCCGGAAAGATCAGCGTCATGATTGGACTAAAGATTGCCAAAAAGCCTTTGACAGTATCAAAGAGTATCTGTCCAAGCCTCCGATTCTGTCCCCGCCTGTTGAAGGGAGACCATTGATTATGTACTTGACCGTGCTTGATGATTCCACGGGTTGTGAATTGGGTCAGCAAGATGAATCAGGGAAGAAAGAGTATGCTATATACTACTTGAGTAAGAAGTTCACTGATTGTGAGTCTCGATACTAAATGCTTGAGAAGACATGTTATGCTTTGGCTTGGGCTGCTAAGCGTTTACGCCAGTATATGTTAAATCATACAACTTGGTTGATATCCAAAATGGATCCAATCAAGTATATCTTTGAGAAGCCTGCTTTAACTGGAAGGATTTCCTGTTGGCAGATGCTGTTGTATGAGTATGACATTGAGTATCGAGCTCAGAAAGCTATTAAAGATAGTATCTTGGTTGACCACTTGGCACATCAACCAATTGAGGATTATCAGTCTGTTCAGTACGACTTCCCTGATGAGGAGATTCTGTATTTGAAAATGAAAGATTGCGATGAGCCTACGCTCGATGAAGGGCCAGAGCCTGGTTCCTGATGGGGCATGGTGTTCAATGGTGCTGTTAATCAATATGGAAATGGTATTGGGGCAGTGATTATTACTCCTCAGGGCATACATTTTCCTTTTAAAACAAGGCTAACTTTCAAATGCACGAATAATATGGCGGAGTATGAGGCCTGTATTATGGGTTTGGAAGAATGTATTGATCTTAGGATCAAACATCTGGATGTTTATGGTGATTCGGCCCTTGTTGTTAATCAGATTAAGGGTGAATGGGAGACGAATCAGCCTGGCCTCATCCCATATAGAGATTATGCGAGGAGGATTTCAACTTTCTTTACTAAGGTTGACTTCCATCATATTCCTCAAGATGTGAATCGGATGGAAGATGCTCTTGCTACACTTGCTTCGGTGATTGTTGTCAAGTATTGGAATGAAGTCCCCAATATTATAGTGATGCGCTTGGATAAACCAGCTGTAGTGGGGTATTCGTTACCATTTGAGATATTGACTAAATCCAAGGTAAACCATACAAGTCGAGTCGCCACCGCACTTCTATTTATCCAAAGGAATGGTTAGAAAGCGAACAAAAACCTAATAGTTTCAACAAAACTAATAAAAGAAACAAAGATCTGGGTAAGGGGGTTGGTTATGCAATGGGAAGGTGTTAGGCACCAAAAACATCCTAGGTACTCCTAGGGAGCCCTTTTCATACTTGTGAAGGTTGTTGTCTTGTGAAAATTTATTTGTGCAAACATGATTGAAGAGATGAGAAGAGAATGTACAAGTTATTTACATTTTGTGTTTGGATGGATAAGCCCATTGCCTACGTACCATCTTATAAAAAGATTAGGATCAAAACCTCGTAGTTCGGGGTAAAAATCTCAAAAACAAATTGGTGAATTGATTGGTCCAAAAGCCTTAAGGTCTTTTGTTATCAAAGGGAGAAAACTCAACCAAACCACAAATCCACCATGTGAGGATAACTTTCAACATGCTAGTGAGGGGTTAACCCTATAATAAGCATGGAAGACTCATTGTCCATCACTAAGGATATAGGTGAGTATTACATCTACCACAAGGATAACTCAAACCTAATAGCTAAAGGTTATGGAAAATTTTGATTAAGAAAGTGGCCATTGGGACCACAAAAGGGAAATTTGAATGGGTTATATTTACCAATTAGAAGTATATACAAAAGTAGTCAAAGTTGACTTAAAGATTCAATTCAAAATGAGTGTTATGAAAAGAAAGTTTGAAAATCAAAAGCATAAGGCTTAGGTTTCTAATGTTGAAAACAAAGGTTAAATGTTTGCACAAAAAGGGTTTTGACTTGGGTTAGAGTGGAGAGATGAAGAAGAAGGGCAAAGTCCTAAGGAAAACAAAAAGATGAGGGATAAGAAATGAAACCACACTAGGAGTTCCTCTCTTGAGATCATATTGATGATCCAAGTAGCTCCCATCCTTTGGAATAAGCAAGCACAAAGTATAAGCAATCAAACAAGTCTCATAAGAGATCCTCAATGTATCTTGTATCTTCCACTTGGATGAACATGGTAATGATCCTCCAATTAAGCTCAAATGGAAACTCCTAGTTCAAGAGCACACACATCAAAAGTTCCATGGGGTAAAACACTCTCCTAACCAGAGACCATGGAAACAACAAACAAATAGGGAGATTAAGACTCGAGCCTAATAGTTGTCATGCAATCAACATCCCTAAGTTAAGGTCTCTAACAAGAACTTAACTCACAAGTAAACAATCATCACATACTATATCCATACAAGAGGCTCAAACAATGGGTGGGCTTTAATCAAGAGGGGTCATGTCAACCTCGACAAACAAGCCAAACTGTCACGGGTAATCTGTAGCTCTTAACCACTAACATTGAACGTTAGGGTGAAGCTGATCAAATCGGTAATGAGGATGAGACCTCATGCTCGTAACCCTGGCCAGGGTGAGCTCATGACAAAGAAAGTGTGGGGATCCAGAAAGTGGGATCCTTTTCCACTTGACAGACTCTGGACAAAGATCGGGGGCACATGTTCAGAAGCATCAGCACGTAGTGCGAGCATAAAGAACGACACACTGAATAACGGGGGATTGGCTACTAATCCCTTTTATCCGTTAATTGCCTCTTCTCTTGGAGGTCTTATCAAATATAACACATGCCTCTTCTTGGAGGTCTTTGAGCACAATTTTAAACAAACACAAACAGAGCCTCTGAAGGAGGACTTGCCAGCAAAATGCCTGCCAAAAAGGTGACAGGACTTCAGACTACATGAAGTAAGAAGCTAACTACCTGAGTGGTGTATCAACCATAATCCAAAGCTTAAGCAAGAGCTAAAGCAAGCAAGCAACTAAGGTACATGTACAAAGACTAAACAGTTAGTACTTCAGTCATAAAACCAGAAAACAAGCAGTGAAACTCTCCAACAGTTACACAATTCAGTGCATAAGTGCCCTTGCACTCAAATGAGCTCATGAGTTCACCATATCAATTATAACCCTACAAAACAAAAATAGGTCAGTACTCAATGCATTTGTATCTCACAAAGTGAGAACAAACCCAATTACCAATGCTAAGTATCCAATCCTGAAACAAAACAACAAAGTTAGCTTATGTACATCCAATTAACACAACAAAGCATAAACAACCAATGGCATGAGATGAATCAAATCACAAGCCCCAAACAAAACCATATGAACCCCTAAACACCAATCACCATGGCCAAAGATCCACCATACTCCAAATATCATTCAAATGCTTCAAAAAGCCTCAAAAATATGCACAAAATGAGCTTCCAACTTAGAAAATTCATACCAAATCAGAAATGCACGCAATGACTTTGAGATTTTTTATACAAGTTTCTTATGCCATGAATGTTCAATATGCAAAAGATCAAATCCAGAATGATGCAAATACTAGGTGAACAAAAATGCACCAATTCAATGTCAAAAATGTGACACAAATTGTCACACTTTTCTCTATGTGTCAAAAATGATGATAACATGTGAGAAAAAATCCAAACCAGTGACCAATAATTCATGTCATGTATGAATATCATGTATGCAAAAGTGTGGATCAAATGGCTCAAAAATGAGGATTTCACAATGCATTGAATGCACTAGATCAATTTAACACAAGGTTGATTAAAAAATTCACACATAAAATTCCAGACATCAACAATTCATGAAATCAGCAGCATAAAAAAGTAGACACCAATACAAAACTATGAAAAAAAATTGGGACTCATTTGGACTATTTTTGCATTTTTTATGAATTAAACAAAATGAGCAAAATAATTGAAATAAAAATAGAAAATGGAGGGAAATAAAAATGTTTGAAATAAACCAGAAAAATCACAAGCCATTAGATCTGGCGCGTATCTGCAATCCACGGTCCAGGTTCAAACAGTGAAACGCACCGTTTCACAAATTGACTCAGCATCCCAAGTCATCAGTCAAAACACGCGTGGCCTTAGTCAAAGCAATCGCAGCCAATCATGCTTCCACGCAACAGCACACACGGCACACAGTCAGCAAACCCTAGCCAACACACAGACGCCGGAGCTACAACTCTGGTCGTCTTCTCCGACGAGACGCGCGATGGCGCCTCCAAAAAAAATTCCAGAATTTTACAATGCATACATCATTCCACTCAGTTTTTCACGTAGGTTCCAAATATCAACTTAGTTTCCTCTAATTCTCCCTAGGTTTTGCAGATCGAAGGGAAGAAGTTCTGAGATCCAAACTTCCATTCACCATAACATCTTTAATTCTCATTCAATTCCAAATCTAAACACATATTCGTGCTCTACTCAACAAGATCTACAGTTCTATATCATGAAATCAGCAAAAGGAGAGAGTGAAAACAACATCACCTGGAATTGGAGCTCTCTGAATACGCGATCTCTCAAGCTCTACTGCTCCAGATCAACCTCCTTGAACTTCCTTTAAAGCTTTGTGCAAGAAGAACTGGTTGAAACCTCTTGAATGCACCTCAATTTCCAACTTCCATCTTCATGAGAATGCACATGAACTGCTTGAATTCTGGCTGAATTGCACCAAACAATGGATGATTCTTGCTCAGTGAAGCATGAGGATCAAGAATATGCAAGAATATTTGAGAGTTATGTGGAGAAAAATGCAAATCAAAGAGAGAGAAATTTTGGAGAGTTTCTTGAATTTGGATCTGAAAATGGTTGTTATTGCAGTTATGATTAGGGTTTCCCAATTTATATCCCTTGCTAATGACAGTGCTAATCCTCTTTTCCATTTATTAATCATGATTAGTGAGATATGAAGCCATTTGAAAAAATGCAAAATGAGCTCACATGGTCATAATGCACGTGATCAGCTCCATGCTAGGATTGGAATTCACTCAAGAACATCCAAGGGTCATGATTTGAGGATTATTTTGCTTACATCTCAAGCCAAAAATGAATGGTGAAGATTTCCTCCAATTTGCACATGTGTGAAATAATAAAAATTTGACCATGATTCCTTTGCACAATTGAGCCAAATGATGTCAATTTGAGATGCCTTGAACATGAGAAGCATTTTTCAAAAAGAATGAACCAATTTGAAGCATTACATCAAAAGTTATGCCATTTTGAATTTCCATGCACACTTTGTGATCAAATGACCATAACTTCTCAACCATTCATCATATGGACATGAATTAGGACTCTTTGGAAAGGGGAGACAAAAATCTACAACTTTCATGTTCACTAAAAATCCATTTGAAACTTCTTTAACATTGACAAGTCAAGTTGTAAGTGGACCAAAACTTGCCAAATTTAGAAACTTTGAATTATAGGTCATTTTCCATTTTTTGTAACTTTTGCCATGACCTTTGAATCTTCAAGATGGATGTTTAGAATGATGAATAGACCCCATTTGAACATGATTGAGGTGTCTCAACTCATTTCCCCACCTCATAGCCCTCAGTTGACTGCACAGTTGACTTTTGGTCCTCAGATGATCTTGAAATGTCTTGATTAACTTGAGCCTCTACCACTTGGTGAAATTGCTTCAAAATGAAACCCTAGCTCATGTAAGATCCTTATAATAATCATGTGATCCTCATCCCAAGAAAATACCTCATCTCTTGCACAAAGGATCTTCTTGAAGCTCTTGACCTGGTGTTTGCTTAAGCTACAAACAAAAGATGTTAGTGACATATTTTTGTGCTTTTGGTTAGTAAATAAAACAAGAAAAGCAATGATATACAATTAAAGCATGCTTGGTGATCTCAAACCACTCACAACAGATCCCTACCTAAAGGGAAAGGGAGCCAAGGTGCTTAATGATCCTTGAGGCTATGCAATGCAATGTTATGATGCCATGAGGGATATTAGGGACAAAATTGGGGTCTTACAGATGCCCCTATTTAAGGTCATTCTAGCCGGAGAAGTGAAGGTTAAAATCTTCGTCTCGACGAGGTAGAATGGGCTTAAATAATAACAAAGAGACAAATTTTGGTCCCTAAGAGACCTCATAATGCAAATGTATGTATGCAAAACAAACAAACTTTGTGGGGATATGTGTCCACAAAGAAGAAAAGACATCTGGAGAAATTAACAATCCATAGGAGTAATACACTCACTAGGGATAAAGACTCTGGGGACTCTCATAGGGATAAGGAGAAGAATAAAAAAATGCGTGAGCAGGTCACGACTTGAAACTTGGGGAACAAAATCCCAAAGGGAGTAAACCCAATGGAAGGACATCGAGTTGACTCGAAGGTGCATGTGTTGGGGAATATGCCAACACAGCAAAAGGCGATCCACAACAGATACCTCACTGGGGATGTCTAAAAAGACTCTCCTGGGGAAGCAGCGGGATGAGGTGTTACCGGTTACTGGGTAACAAGCTCAATGAGACATGTGATCTGATCACCGGTATAAGGGTGAGAGAACAACAAGCTCGGGAAGAATGAATATCTAAGACCGGTATAAGGGTGAGAGATATCAATCAACCAAGTCATCTGAGGGAGACCTAAAAGGTATATCTCAACTCAGGAAAATCTGACTCCACAAGGGACCAAAGTCATAATAGGGAGAAGAAGGAAGGAACACCAGGGATACCGGTTACTGGGCATATAATAGGTGACCAACCAAAGCATGAATTGGGGAATATTCCCAAAACACTCATCATCCAAAAAGAGGGCAGAACGCAAACTCGATTATGGGATGGACATTCGATTCCAAAACAGGGATACGAATCTTACTCGACTGGGTAAGAACAAAAGGCTTCGACCAAAGAGTGCATGAGATATATTATCTATTACCGTCGGAACGTAGATAATATACTCGCATGGAAGATTATCCACAACCGGTTACTGGGTTAATAAAGGATAAATCGACCGACAGAGAAAGGCATCGGGATACCAAAACTAGGTATATAATGATGACCAAACAAGGGGAGCAACAAACATCACCGGCAAACAGTAAATGAAAGAGGACCCGCTGGGGATAAAATTTCTTAATCAGAGCAATTATCCAAAAGAAGGAGGGAATATCAATACCGAATATTGGATAATGATAACCGTCAAAGAGGGGATTACATCTACCGGATACTGGGTAGAAAACCACGGAAGAGTAATCGTCATCAACTAGGATGAACAACAATTGTTAACTCTGCAAAGGGGGGAAAATAGGGTTTACAACTACCAGTATAAGGGTAGAAAACTACAAACTCCGTTGAGGATAAGGTGAATAATTATTGATTACTGAGCAATTATTCATTTACCACAGGGAAACACCAGAGACAGTCACAAGAGGCCAATTTAGGATCAAACCAAAAAGGCAAACTGAATCGAGACTCATCCTAATGAGGATATAACTCAATAGGGGAACTCATCCCAATATATGTGTTGGGAGGAAGCAAAAACAACCGTCGTCCACGAGGATATAACTCAGTGGGGAATATGGCAGGAAAGATAAACACTTTCTGCTTAAAGGGGCTGACTCTATATTGAGGGATCAGACACCGACATCTGCTTGGGAAATGTATTACTAACTAGCAGAGGATAACAAACAATAGATATATGGCAAAAAATGCAATATGAATATCCAAATGTTTGAAGGTTATATGCACATATGCATGATTTATGTATGATGAATGCTGACAAATAGACATTCTAACACAAACAGTTCCAAAGGAAAAGGCACACAGCCGTCCGGTACTACATCTCAAGGGAGGAAGCCCAAAATTCCAATGGAGAGTATCCAATCTGCCGGGGAATCAGAGATACCAGGAAATCACGAAATCTTTGGGGAATGAATCATCAGTCAATCCGGCTGGGGAAAAAAGTTCATTGCACAGGCAGAAACTGCCACAAAAGCAACTCTACTGGGGAATCCATCTGAGGGATATAAGAGGAATCTGGTGATCCGACACCAAGTACCAAACTCACCAAGGAGATCACACCTGCTGAGGAGAAAAGATCGCTCTTCCGCTGAAGGGGAGAGTGGTGAACATCTCAACAAGCATACCACTCGGGGATGAACCATAAAAGGGCCTCCTGAGGAAGAAGATACATTCATGCCAAGGATATGAACAAATGTCTTACCCTGTTGGGGATCATACCACCATTGGGAGAGCACTGAGGATCTCCTAAGTATCCTTTTGTCATTGTGAATGTTCACTTTGTTTAAAAAACAAGTTATGAAAAATTCATTTATTTAAAACAATGATATTTTCTCAATAAAAAAATGCAAAACATTTGTTGAAATAGAAGCAAATAAGAGTGCAAATAATTGGATAAAAGGCTCAAATTCGTTTGATGGAATGGTAGCATGCAAATGGAAAGACCCCATAGATTTTTTACAAGTTTGAAATTGGTGATATATATTGGAAAAGGGCTACATTGAACATAATGACCATTTCTCCACCAATTTTGGATTCGATGTATTCGAAGCTTTGGTTAACGATGAATGAACAAGAATTTCTGATGGATGACAGTTGTAGAACACAGTCTTGTCAGGATGCAGTTACTTGCCAAATCCCTAATTTTTGCCTAGATTGCCCCAGGATGAGGTACTCAATCTAGCGGGATGCATATATTCATTTTTTTTATGTCTCTAACTTTTTCCTGGATCGCCCTTTCGGGTTTTCAATCCACTGAGACGCTCATTTTTGCCTAAGCCGCCCTTTCGGGTTTTCAACTTAGCGAGCTATTCTATTTTTATTTTTAGGCGAAGTATTTCTTGACTGCATCTGAATTCACAGGACGAGTGAAATCCTCCCCATCCATAGTTGTAAGTATCAAAACACCGCCTGAAAAGGCTCTCTTAACAACATGTGGACCTTCATAGTTTGGAGTCCACTTGCCCCTGGAATCGGGCACGAAAGACAAGACCTTCTTAAGCACGAGGTCACCCTCTCGGAACACTCGAGGCTTGACCTTCTTATCAAAAGCCTTCTTCATTCTCTGCTGATACAATTGACCATGACACATGGCATTCAATCTCTTCTCTTCAATCAAATTCAGCTGGTCATAGCGACTCTGAACCCATTCAACATCAGTCAACTTGGCTTCCATCAAGACTCTCATTGATGGGATCTCCACCTCTACTGGGAGTACGGCCTCCATGCCATAAACAAGAGAGAAAGGGGTTGCCCCTGTTGAAGTGCGGACAGATGTACGATATCCATGCAAAGCAAATGGCAGCATCTCATGCCAATCTTTGTACGTAACAACCATCTTTTGGATAATTTTCTTGATATTCTTATTAGCAGCTTCAACAGCCCCATTCATCTTGGGTCTATAAGGAGAAGAATTATGGTGTGCAATCTTGAACTCACTACACAGTTCTTTCATCATCTTGTTATTCAAGTTAGATCCATTATCAATAATGATCTTATATGGCACACCATAACGGCATATGAGTTGATTCTTGATAAACTTCACGACCACCTGCCTGGTCACATTTGCATATGATGCCGCTTCAACCCACTTAGTGAAGTAATCAATTGCTACGAGAATAAACCTGTGTCCATTGGACGCTTTCGGCTCAATCATGCCAATCATGTCAATTCCCCACACAGAGAAAGGCCATGGTGATGAAATTACATTCAGAAGTGTTGGGGGAATATGAATCTTATCCGCATAAATCTGACACTTATGGCATTTCATTACATATTTGCCGCAGTCAGACTCCATTGTCAGCCAATAGTAGCCTGCTCTCAACATCTTTCTAGCCATGACATGTCCATTGGAAAGGGTACCAAATGAACCCTCATGGACCTCAGTCATTAACAGGTCTGCTTCGTGTCTATCCACGCATCTGAGCAGAACCATGTCAAAATTTCTCTTATAAAGCACTTCGCCATTGAGGTAGAAACTGCCTGACAATCTTCTCACAGTCTTCCTATCTTTCACAGATGCCCCAGGCGGATAAACCTGGTTCTGGAGGAAGCACTTGATGTCATAATACCGTGGTTTATCATCCTTCACTTCTTCAACTGCAAATGCATGAGCTGGTCTATCCAAGCGCATCACGGTGATATTGGGAACTTCATTCCACAGTTTAACCACAATCATCGAAGCAAGCGTAGCAAGAGCGTCTGCCATCTGATTCTCATCTCGAGGAATATGGTGAAAGTCAACCTCAGTAAAGAACGTTGAAATCCTCCTCGCGTAATCCCTATATGGAATAAGACCAGGCTGATTCGTCTCCCATTCACCATTGATCTGATTAACAATGAGGGCCGAATCACCATAAACATCAAGATGCTTGATCCTAAGATCAATGCACTCCTCCAACCCCATAATACAGGCCTCATACTTAGCCATATTATTCGTGCATTTGAAAGTTAGCCTTGCTGTAAAGGGAACGTGTGTGCCCTGAGGAGTAATGATTACTGCCCCAATACCATTTCCGTACTGATTTACAGCGCCATCAAACACCATACTCCATCTGGAACCAGACTCTGGCCCTTCGTCGAGTGTAGGCTCATCACAATCTTTCATTTCCAAATACAGAATCTCCTCATCTGGGAAATCTAACTAAACTGACTGATAATCCTCAATCGGCTGATGTGCCAAGTGGTCAGCCAAGATACTAACTTTAATAGCCTTCTGAGCTCGATACTCAATATCATACTCAGACAATAACATCTGCCAACGGGCAATCCTCCCAGTTAAAGCAGGCTTCTCAAATATGTACTTGATTGGATCCATTCTGGATATCAACCAAGTTGTATGATTTATCATATACTGGCGTAGGCGCTTAGCTGCACAAGCCAGAGCAAAGCATGTCTTCTCAAGCATTGAGTATCGAGACTCACAATCAGTGAACTTCTTACTTAGGTAGTAGATATCATACTCTTTCTTCCCGGATTCGTCTTGCTGACCAAGGACACAACCCATTGAATCTTCAAGAACAGTCAGGTACATAATCAATGGTCTCCCTTCCATAGGTGGGGATAGAATCGGAGGTTCAAACAGATACTCTTTGATACTATCGAAAGCTTTCTGGCAATCCTCGGTCCAATCATGGGACTGATCTTTCCGGAGGAGCTTGATTATCGGCGCACATGTGGCAGTCATGTGGGATATGAATCTGGAAATATAATTTAAGCGGCCAAGAAAACCTCGGACTTGCTTCTCAGTTTTGGGCATAGGCATCTCTTGTATTGCTTTGACCTTTGCAGGATCAACCTCAATACCTCTTTCGCTGACAATAAAGCCCAATAACTTGCCAGAACAGACTCCAAATGTACACTTGTTGGGATTCAGATGAAGCTTGTACTTCCTCAAACGCTGAAAAAGCTTCAACAAGTGCTCTACATGTTCCACTTCCGTTCTCGACTTAGCAATCATATCATCAACATATACCTCAATCTCCTTGTGCATCATATCATGGAACAAGGTGGTCATAGCTCGTTGATACATGGCTCCGGCGTTCTTCAAACCGAAGGGCATCATTCGATAACAGAATGTTCCACAAGGTGTGATGAATGTTGTCTTCTCCATATCCTCGGGTGCCATCTTAATCTGATTATATCCGGAAAATCCGTCCATAAATGAGAAGACTTTGAATTTAGCTGTATTGTCTACCAACATATCAGTATGTGGTAGAGGGAAATCATCTCAAGCCAAAAATGAATGGTGAAGATTTCCTCCAATTTGTACATGTGTGAAATAATGAACATTTGACCATGATTCCTTTGCACAATTGAGCCAAATGATGTCAATTTGAGATGCCTTGAACATGAGAAGCATTTTGCAAAAAGAATGAACCAATTTGAAGCATTACGTCAAAAGTTATGCCATTTTGAATTTCCATGCACACTTTGTGATCAAATGACCATAACTTCTCAACCATTCATAATATGGACATGAATTAGGACTTTTTGGAAAGGGGAGACAAAAATATACAACTTTCATGTTCACCAAAAATCCATTTGAAACTTCTTTGACATTGACAAGTCAAGTTGAAAGTGGACCAAAACTTGCCAAATTTGGAAACTTTGAATTATAGGTCATTTTCCATTTTTAGTAACTTTTGCCATGACCTTTGAATCTTCAAGATGGATGTTTAGAATGATGAATAGACCCCATTTGAACATATTGAGATGTCTCAACTCATTTCCCCACCTCATAGCCCTCAGTTGACTGCACAGTTGACTTTTGGTCCTCAGATGACCTTGAAATGTCTTGATTAACTTGAGCCTCTACCACTTGGTGAAATTGCTTCAAAATGAAACCCTAGCTCATGTAAGCTCCTTATAATAATCATGTGATCCTCATCCCAAGAAAATACTTCATCTCTTGCACAAAGGATCTTCTTGAAGCTCTTGACCTGGTGATTGCTTAAGCTACAAACAAAAGATGTTAGTGACATATTTTTGTGCTTTTGGTTAGTAAATAAAACAAGAAAAGCAATGATATACAATTCAAGCATGCTTGGTGATCTCAAACCACTCACAAGAGATCCCTACCTAAAGGGAAAGGGAGCCAAGATGCTCAATGATCCTTGAGGCTATGCAATGCAATGTTATGATGCCATGAGGGATCTTAAGGACAAAATTGGGGTCTTACACCAGCTCACGTATTTGCAGTTGAAGAAGTAAAAGATGATAAGCCATGGTATTATGATATCAAATGCTTTCTCTAAAGTCAAATTTACCCGGTTGGCGCATCTGTTAAATATAAAAAGACTCTGAGGAGATTATCTGGAAGTTTCTATCTTAATGGTGATGTGCTTTACAAGAGGAATTTTGACATGGGTCTGCTCAGATGCGTGGATAGACACGAAGCAGACCTGTTGATGACTGAAGTCCATGAGGGTTCATTTGGTACTCATTCCAATGGACATGCCATGGCAAAGAAGATGTTGAGATCAGGCTACTATTGACTGACAATGGAGTCTGACTGTTACAGATATGTGAAGAAATGCCACAAGTGTCAGATTTATGTGGATGAGATTCATGTTCCCCCGACACTTCTGAATGTTATTTCCTCACCATGGCCTTTCTCCATGTGGGGAATTGACATGATAGAGCCAAAGGCGTCTAACGGTCACCGTTTTATTCTCGTACCAATTGATTACTTCACCAAGTGGGTTGAAGCGGCATCATATGCGAATGTGACCAGGAAGGTGGTTGTGAAGTTTATCAAGAATCAACTCATATGCCGTTATGGTGTGCCAGACAAGATCATTACTGATAATGGATCTAACTTGAACAATAAGATGATGAAAGAGCTATGTAGCGAGTTCAAGATTGCACATCATAATTCTTCTCCCTATAGACCCAAGATGAATGGGGCTGTTGAAGCTGCTAACAAGAACATCAAGAAGATTATTCAGAAGATGGTTGTTACGTACAAAGATTGGCACGAGATGTTGCCATTTGTCTTGCATGGCTATCGTACATCTGTCCGCACTACAACAGGGGCAATCCCTTTCTCTCTTGTATATGGCATGGAGGTTGTGCTCCCCGTGGAGGTTTAGATCCCATCAATGAGAGTCTTGATGGAAGCCAAGTTGATTGAAGCTGAATGGGTTCAAAGTCGTTATGACCAACTGAATTTAATTAAAGAGAAGAGATTAACTGCCATGTGCCATGGTCAGTTGTATCAGCAAAGGATGAAGAAAGCCTTTGATAAGAAGGTCAAGCCTCGTGTGTTCCGAGAAGGTGACCTCGTGCTCAAGAAAGTTTGGCCTTTCGTGCCCTATTCCAGGGGCAAGTGAACTCCAAACTATGAAGGTCCATATGTTGTTAAGAGAGCCTTTTCAGGCGGTGCTTTGATACTTACAACTATGGATGGGGAGGATTCCACTCGTCCTGTGAATTCAGATGCAGTCAAGAAATACTTCGCCTAAAAAATAAAAACAGAATAGCTCGCTAAGTTGAAAACCCGAAAGGGCGACTTAGGCAAAAATGAGCGTCTAGGTGGATTGAAAACCCGAAAGGGCGGTCCAGGCAAAAGTTAGAGACATGAAAAAATGAATACATATCTCCCTAGATTGAGCACCTCACCCTGGGGCAATATAGGCAAAAATTAGGGATTTGGCAAGTAACTGCATCCTGACAAGACTTTTGTTCTACAAGCTGTCATCTGTAAAAGATTCTCGCTCAGTCATCGTCAACTGAAGCTTCAAATACATTGGATTCGGAGTTGGTGGAGAAATGGTCATTATGTTCAAAGTAGCCCTTTTTCCAATATATATCACCAATTTTAGATTTGTAAAGATCCATGGAGTCTCGCCATTTGCGGACTACCATTCTATCCAATAAATTTGAGCCTTTATCCAATTCTTTGCACTCTTATTTGTTTCTACTTAACAAATGTTTGCATGTTAATTAATAAATATCGTTGTTTTAAACAAATAAAGTTTTTATAAACTGTTTTAAACAAATAAAGTTTTTATAAACTATTTTAAACAAAGTGAACATTCACAATGACTGAAAGGATAAATGGAATGTCTTCGGTGTTCTCCCAAGGATAATACGATCTCCAAAAGGGTAAGACATTTGTTCATATTTTGGCATGTTTGTATCCTTTTCATCCTCTTTCAGGTTGTCTCCCCAGCGAGCGCAGAGAAGGGTGATACATCATTAAGTCCCCAGAGAGTTTGGAGTTTTGGCCTTGATCTTTCTAGAGATGTGTATACCTCTATCTCAAACATCCTCAACTCCCCAGAGAGTTTGAGTCTAGCATTTGTGTTTTATCAATTATATGGTTGTCATCCCGTGTGTGGACTGACCTAAAATCCCTTATAGATTGATAAAAGTTGATATGCTGTCTATTCATGAGGAGGTTTGTCTTTCCCCGGTGAGCAGAAATTCTTAGCATGAGTAAAAGTCCTCAGCAGGAGTGAGCATGTGTTACTTGCAAAGCTATCTTTCAGATATCTCCTCAGCAATAGTTGCTTAGAGCAGTTGGTGAAGGGTTTGTTCCCCTTTTTCATCCCTAGCATGGCACGTGTTGGCGTAGGATTCGTTTCTGATCTCTTTAGCCAAAATAGTTCCTCCGGAGATACTTGTAGTTATCCCCAACAAGTTGGCTTTCAACTTATCCCCGGTAGTGGTTGCTCACAGCAGATTGTCCCCAGTTGGATTGCCTACAGTCTTTCCCCGGTGGATTTGCCTGATCAGAGCCTGATAATTTATTTTCCCCTCCTTATTGGAAAGTCTCCTCTAAGTTGAGCTGGTGGTAAAGATGTTGTTTCCTTCCCTAGCGAAATATTTGTTTCTCTCACCCCTTAGCAGAGATGTCTCACCAGCAGGTGAGGAGGAGTGTTTTGATTGTTGGAATTTCTGTTTGGTGGTTGTTCCCCATATAGTTTCATATCAATCCTTGACAAGTTCCCCAGTAGAGTTTATTCTACGACGGAACTTATCCGTGTTGAGCTCCCCAGTAGAGTTTCCTCTATGATGGATTTTTCGTCTGTTCAACAGCAAATCCCTGGCGGTGACTCTGTAGCTTGGCAGCTAAGACATTTCCTGATCCCAGTTTGGCATTGGTATCCCCTCCGAGTGGAAGGCATTTTCCAGTATTGATGGATTTTGAGGAAGATGTGTTGTTTCCTTCCCCAGCGGAGAAATTTGTTCCTTCTCCCGGTAGCAGAGATGTCTCTTCAGCAGTTAGAAGAGAATGCTTAATTGATGTGTTTCTGTTTGGTGGTTGTTCCCCACAGAATTTCATATTATTGCCTGAGAAGATCCCCAGTAGAGTTCTTCTACGATGAATCTTATTGATATCTCTGCATGTTCTCGAAAATTGTTGGAAGATCCCCAGCAGTTGGTGGCTGAGACTTTGCCTATCCCCGACGGTTGATAGATGTGTTCAACCTCAACAGTGGTCTTTGTCCCCAGCGGTGATTCGTGTCTCCTGGTATTTGATGCTCCCCACCAGATTTGATTTCTCCTGTGGGCTGGGCCTTTCTCTTTTGAGATGTATCGGATGTCTGTCCATTGATTCTTGGACCTGTTTATGTTAGATATGTTTGTCATGTTGCATTCATATATTCATGTTGCATTCTTTGCCATATATCTTTGCTTTTTATCTCCTGCTATTAGTGAAGTGTTCTTCCCCAAGCAGATGTCTGTGTCTGATCTCTCCATTTAGAGTCAACCCTATAGGCAGGGAGTTTCTATCTTTCCTTCTATATTCCCCACTGAGTTATATCCTTATGGATGATTTTTGTTTCAGTTTCCTCCCAAAAATATGTATTGGGATGGAATTACTCCCCTGAGTTATATCCTCATTGGGTTGAGTCTTGTTTGATTGTGTCCTTCTAGTTTGTTCCTAGATTGACTCCTTTCTTGTTATTCCCCTGTAGTTCCCTGTGGTTTAGTTGTTCAATTTCTCAGTAACCAGTAATTGTTCATCCTTTCCCCAGTGGAACCTTGTGGCCTTTTACCCAGTAACCGGTAGTTGTAAGTCTTATTTCTATGGTTTTCTACCCAGTAACCGGTAGATGTAATCCCCTCTTTGTTGGTTATCTTTATCCAATATTCGGTATCGATATTCCTTTGTTTTTGAGTATACCACCCAATAGCCAGTGATATATCTCTTGGATAATTGCTTTTGTCAAGCAATTTATCCCCCGCAAGTCATCTTTCATTTACCCTTGTTTGGTAATGATTGTTTCTCCTTCTGATTGGTCATCATTTTATACCCAGTAACCGGTATCCCGATGTCCTTTCTTTTCGGTCAATTTATCATTTATTAACCCAGTAACTGGTTGTGGATAATCTTCCATGCGAGTATGTTATCTATGTTTTGACGGTAATAGATAATATATCTCATGCGCTCTTCAGTCGAAGTCTTTTTCTTCCCTAGTTGAGTAAGATTCATATTTCCTTATGGAATCGAACGCCCATCCTGTAAATTGAGTTTGCTTTTTCAGCCCTCCTTTGCGGATGATGAGTGTCTTGGATATGTTCCCAATTCACGCTTGGTTGGTCACCTATTGTATGCCCAGTAACCGATATCCCTGGTGTACCTTCCTTCTTCTCCCTATTATGACTTTTTTGTCCCCTGTGGAGTCAGATTTTCCTGAGTTGAAATATGCCTTTTAGGTCTTCCTCAGATGTTTCGGATGATTGATATCTCTCACACTTATATCGGTCTTAGATATTCTTTCTCCATGAGCATGTTCGTTCTTTCACCCTTATATCAGTGTTTTTGATCACATGTCTCTCTTTGAGTTTATTACCCAGTAACCGATAATATCTCGTAGTTTCTTCCTCAGCTGAGTCCTTTATGGATTTCCCCGTCTGAGTCCGGATTTTTATCCGAGGTAACCTTTGTGGATAGTTGCGTTGTATTGGCATATTCTCCAATACATGCATCTTTGCGTC
Source organism: Lathyrus oleraceus (assembly GCF_024323335.1). Lineage (NCBI taxonomy): Eukaryota > Viridiplantae > Streptophyta > Magnoliopsida > Fabales > Fabaceae > Lathyrus > Lathyrus oleraceus. The sequence continues at coordinate 318,783,888 of NC_066584.1, read as the reverse complement.
AGCTCGAGTCTTTCCATCAATTTACTTTCGTGGAATCCCTTCATGTCTCCCAGCAAGTTTTCAAGTCGTGACCTGCTCACGCATTTTACCCTATTTTTCCCCAGAGTCTCTGTCTCCCTAGTGAGCATATTACTCCTATGGATTTTCAGTTTCTCCTGATTTCTTTTCCTTTGTGGCCATATTCCCCCACATAGTATTAACTTTTGCATGCATACATCTGCATCATGAGGTCTCTTAGGGACCAAAATTCGTCTCTTTGTTATTATTTAAGCCCATTCTACCTCGTCAAGACGAAGATTTTAACCTTTATATCTCCGGCTAGAATGACCTTAAATAGGGGCATCTGTAAGACCCTAATTTTGACCCTAAGATCCCTCATGACATCATATCATTTGCTCATTGCATTGCCTCAAGGATCATAACATGTGTGGCTCCTTAACCCTAGGGTTGGGACTTGTGTGAGTTGGTTTGAGACCACCAAGCATGCTTGAATTGTATATTATTGCTTTTATTATTTTGTTTACTAACCAAAAGCACAAAAATATGTCACCAACTCTTTTTGTTTTGAAGCTCAAGCAATCATGAGATCCTTACTACTAGGAGGCTCATATGCTCAATGAAGGGACTAGATGAAGATGAAAGCAAGCATGACAATGGTTCACAAAGCTATCAATCATCATATATGTCTCCCAAGCATCTCAATTTGCCAATTTTATCAAGATAAACCAAAGGGCTTGAGGATTGTTTCCCAAGGAAACCCTAATTCAACTGTGCATTAAATGTGCCTTGCTCATGAAGCAACCTCAACCTATGATCAAATTCCATCAAGGTAAGTTCTTTAATTCACTATTTTATGCATATATGAGCTCATGTGAGTTTCCTAAATCATTCATTCATCAAGGTTTGAAGTTTGGCCTTGAGAAGTTGACCAGTCAAGTCATCTGACCAATCTGAGATCCACTGAGACCTAACTTTTGATGTGTTTGTCAAATAGAGATGACCCCAAGAGAAAATATGTTCTTAATAACCATATGAGCAACTTTAATGTTCATCAAAAATACATTTGAAACTTTGAAGGTCATCATTCATTTCAAAACATTATAGGTCATTTTGACTGAAACCCTAATTTTGGGTCAACTTCGCAACGACCTAACTTCTTTATTTTTTATGATTTTGAGGTGAGACCAATTGCATTGGAAAGCTTAATATGTGTAATTAAAATGTTATGTTTTACAAAATTTCATAATCCTAAAAGAAACACATTTGATAATACAAAACATTATAGGTCACTTTGGACCAAAACCATTGAATGTGAAAAATGTCCAACTTCAACTTCCCATAACGTTCTCATCAAAAATCCAAATGATTCAAAATTTAATTCCAAATAGATCATCTTGAAAATATATACAACTTTTATGTTGGAGGTTTTTTCATTTGAGGCTTGCATCATTGAAACAGAAGGGCTTGAAGTTGATCATTTTTGGCAAATTTTCCAAAGACATGTTTTGTACCTCAAACTTCAAGGTCAGTTTTCACAAATTTCCAAACTCCAAATGGATTTTTTACCAACATAGATTTTGTTCCTTATGTCAAGACCTTTCCAACCATTACTCACATGCCTATGTTTGGATATTCTATGTGTGACTTTCGAAGAGGTGAACATTTGTGACCAATTATGCAATTCACTTTGAATCTTCATGCACAAGCAAACCACAGGCCTTTTGCACGTCCATTTCTACTTGAATGATATCAACATTCATTTCCATACAATTTTGGGCCTCACATGCGCATGTATAGGCCCATGCATGGAGGACCCAAAGCTTCATGCGCACGAGTTCTACCTTGCCTTTCCTTCAACTCAGCTATAAATACAATGCCTCCCTCGTTCAAAATTCAACCTCAAGGCAACCTGAAACTCCGCAGAAGTGAAAACCCAACCATACCAAAGGAATTCTGATAGTAAGAAGGACCATTGTCATGAGTAGCCAAGTTAAGAGAGACAAGCCAAGTGGAGATCCTAGGAGCTTGATTATAATATTTGTTTTGATTGCTTGAGTTAATTGCTAAGTCCAAAGGAAAGGAGCATCTTGAATCATCTTTATGATCTCAAGAAAGGGAACTCTAAGGGTTTTATCTCTTATCTTATCTTTGCATGTTTAGGACTAGCCCTTCTCTTCTTCTCTCCATTCTAACCCAATCCAAACTCATTTTGTGAAAACTTTGACATTGTTTTCAAATTAGAAACCTAGGCCTTATGCCTTTGATTTTTCAAACTTTTTTCATTAGTACTCATTGTAAACGAATCTTAATCATACTTTGACCTCACTTTGTGAATACTCCTAATTTGTAAATACAACTCACTTCATGTTGTTTTTGTGAGTCCAATGGCCACCTTTGTTAAAACCTTTTTCATAAACATTAGCCATAGGTTTGAGTTATCATAGTGGTTGATGTAAACCTCACCTTATCCTTAGTGATTGGACTATAAGTCTTCCATACTTATTTTAGGGTGGATCCCTCACTAGTATGTTGAAGCTCTCCTCGCATGGTGGATTGTTGGTTTAGGTTGAGTTTTCTCCCTTTGATAACAAAAGACCTTAAGGATTTTGATCAAATCAATTCACCAATCTTTTGAGATTTTTACCCCGGACTACGAGGTTTTGATCCTACCTTTGTGATGGTACGTAGGCAATGACTTTATCCATTCAAACAACAAAATTGTGAATAATATGTATATTCTTTTCTCATCTCCCGAATCATGTTTGCACAAATATTTTTCACAAATACCAACCTACAATACACATTTGCAAAAAGAGCTCCCTTAGAGTACTAAGGATATTTTGGGTGCTTAAAACCTTCCCATTGCATAACCAACTCCCTTACCCAGATCTCTAACATTTTTATTAGTTTTTGATTTGATAAAAATTCTTACTTGGTTTTTTGTTCGCTTTCTAACCTTTCCTTTGGATAAATAGAAGTGCGGTAGCGACTCGAATTGTATGCTTACTTTTGATTTAGTCAATAAATCATAAGGTAACGAATACCCCGCTACATATACATATACATATTTTTGGTATTTTGGTTAGTAAACAAAGAAAAAAAAGTATGATACAATCAAAAGTGCTTGGTGCCCAATGAATAAGGGGTAAGGAGGATGCCAAGGTGTGATCCCAAAGCCAATGCATATGATGAGATAACATGAGGGAACTTAGGGTCAAAATTGGGGTCTCACAAGTACCATGGATGTTTGGGGTGTTAATCTCTTCCCCTTGCATAACCGACTTCCTTACCCAGCGTATCTCTTTCCCCCGGGTTTTATCGATGTTTTCCCTTTCCTTCAGAAATAATTAAAGTTCGATGGTGACTCTGTTATATGTTCGAGCGTGCAATGCGTTCGGGTATATTTCTGCTAGCTTCAGTCATGAACACCAGCCAAAACACCATACTTCTATAAATTTATTGAGATTACTGATAATGGAGTCTTCAAATCACCCACTAGACTGACCACTTCGATTTCCTCTTCTTCAAGAACTGCGGTAATTGTCAAACTACCATGATTGGGCAACGAATTGGTCTTCACATTTGGCTTCTCCTCAGTGAAAGACAGAACATCTTGATCAATAAGTTCTTGCATTATATTCCTAAATACAATAAATCTTTAGTTGAATGCCCAATATAGCATGCCTGGAAAGCACATGACACATTGGGGTTGTGTTTTGGATGATAAGGAAACACTGCCGGTGGAATCTCTTTAGGAACAATGGCTCTTAGATGCACCAGGTAGGGCAATAAATGAGTGTATGGCACAAGGATCTTTATATTTTGCAGACGCCTTTGGATTTGATTCTGATTCTGACCATGATTACAACAATTCTGATTCTGATTTATGTTATTCTGATATTGTCTTTATGGAGCCTGCCCCTGAGGAGACTGTTGTTGTTGTAGAGCCTAGGAAGGCTATTGGAACTGCAATTGATATTGGGAAGTTTGTTGTTGGAATTGAGTGGCGGCTACATATGGATAAGGAAAGTACGGTGTAGGGGCATATAAGCTTGGTATTGAGGAACACTTACCATCACAACATTTTTTTTCTCCTTCCTTCTTCTTTGCATAACCACTCGGAGGCTTCCTGGTTGTAGATTATTGATTACTATTACCGCCGATGATATTTCCTGACTTCAGCCCACTTTCTATTCTTTCTCTAATCACAACTATATCAGCAAAGTTGGAAGATCAACTACCAACCATATTTTCATAGTACAACCCCTAGAGAGTTCCCATAAAGATATCTACCAGCTCAGTATAAGATCATGTAGGTCTGACTCTTGAAGCCATCTCGTGCCACCTCTGCACGTACTCTTTGAACGTCTCATTAGACCTTTGTGACTGATTATGTAGCTGCAATCTTGTAGGAACCATATCTAGATTATACTTGTACTTATTCAAGAATGACTCAGACAAATCTTTCCATGTCCTTATCTTCCCTGGTTCCAAATTCATGTATCAATCCAATGATGCCCCAGATAGGTTGTCTTGGAAGAAATGGATCAGTAACTCATCATTGTAAATATAAGAAGTCATCTTCCTGCAGTACATAGTGATGTGACTGTGAGGAAATCTCAATTCTTTGTACTTGGGCAAGTTAGGTACCTTGAATTTTTGCTGGAGCACAACATTCGACACTAAGCACAACTCTCTAGCATTCACACCATGAATAGAAAAACCTTCAATAACACAAATCCTTTCCTCTAAAAGTTTATAATCTATAGGCGTGGGCTGATTAAATCTGGGGACCCTTTGAGTGGCAACCCTTAGAGGAGGTTGAGCAATATTCCGAGGAGGCGGTGATTGTTGCATGAACTGCAGATACATCTGATACAATAAGGCAGAGTTTAGTGTCTGAGCAGCTGGAGTGCCCTATTGAGTAAATTGCCCCCTAATTGCACATTGGGAGCAAATGGTGCCCTAAAATAAGCATATTGGAGTGCAGTGTTGTTCATAAGCGGTTGAACCATAACAATAGACACATACCGATTTGATTGAGTTGGTTGAGCAAGAATATGGAAATTGATAGGAGGTCCCCTATACTCGGGCTCTTGGTCCTCAGCATTGTCAACATTCACAGCAGGTTGACGAGTCTCTTTAGTTTCAACCCCCTAAGCGGATAAATGATTCGATATCCCCCATGGGATAACAACAGAATTCCCAGTATAAGAGGAAGCAACAAAGGGATGGTACAGAACGAAAGGATTCCCACTAGCAAACTATGAAGTGTAGTTATGAGGCATTCCCCACGGGTAGCCAACAACAAACCTACTGAGGGTCAGTTTGAAAGAGAGGTTGGCTTATAGCAACTGGTTGAACAAAAGTGTCAACGGGATCCACTACAACAAGAGCGGTGTTAGCAATAGTAGTTACAGTAGTAGTGTCGATCGGATTGACAACAATATCATTGTTCCTCGAAGCTTGGAGATGTTCCAGGATGGTACCCATCTGAACTTGTAGTTGAGCTAAGACCTCCTTGGTTGCAGTATTTTCTTGTTCGTATTCAGACATGATTCTCTTTTTGTTGGCTCTGGTGTTATATCAATGTCGAGTCGCCGTCTTTCTGAAGAGGATGAAGACGGGCATAAGCATTTTGTTTTTGAGTAGAAAAATACATATGATTCGATATGCCAAAAGGTTATATGATGTAATGATGATTTATGATATACAATAGCATGGCACATTTTGGATAATCTAAACATTCTTCTTGATGTCGTCTCAAAGATTCGATGTCACATGAGAAACAAGGTATGTTGGAGCTTAGTTTCCTGCAAAAAAAACAATAACCCACTCACAGGTGTGTACTAGATTCCAAAGGTGATCCCTAAAATGCTTCCTAGAGTAATGGATATAAGTGAAAATACTTTGCCGTAGTGAATTCTCACAGGACAAAAGTACCCCTAAGTGAATATAATATGATTTTGTGTATATTTTTAATTGTTTAAAAATACTTTTAAGTTTCCAAAAATTCTGAAATTTTTTCTCCAAGGTCCTTTGACCTTGTTTGACCTATGAAAAATCTCATGGCCATTTCTTTGGTGTTTTGATGAGGTTTTATGAAATTGACCAACCATAATTTAATTTAATGCATATTTTATTATTTTTAATTTTTTAAATGCCAAATTAATTGTGTAAAGCCATTTTAATTGACTTTGTGAGTTTGACTTGTGATGTTGGGTCTTGGTCAAGATTGATTTAACTTTGCTAGGTTAAGATCATTGGATTTAGGGGATTTATGGAATATACATTCCATCTCCCAAAATGAATGAATGATCTTAATTTGGTAAAAGTCCTCCTTTGACCAATTTGTAATTGATCCATTCCCCCCTCCTTCTTCATCTAATTCCCCTTCTTTATCTATTCATATCATGGACCTATGATATCTCTATATCCTAAGGCTAGTTGATTGCAAAATCAACATAAGTATGGATGAGATTAGGTCCCCTACTTTACATATCCTTTTTGTGTGTGATATGTTTCATGAGTATAGTTCATTATACTATGTCTCTAACATGCATTAACACCAAAATTCTATCGTCCGACCTCAAATAGTTGTGACTTCTACATAAGTCCAATTATGATTGTTAAACATGGCGCTAAATTTTAACACAAAAGGCATAGCATTCTAGTTAGTGAGATTGTAAGTCTCCCCTCTTTCATGGTATTGTGTGGAAACTTGGCCTTTTTTACTTCCTTTGGAAGATGTCTTGGTTCAAGGATCCATGCTTGTGATAAGTGGGTTGAGTGTTCTCCAAAGAATGACTTAAACAAAATCAAAGAAAAAGCAACACTAACCTCTAATTCACTAACAACTAACATTTAATTTCAAGTCATTTACTTTTAATGCACTTTAATTTTTTAAGCCTTATTCATTTGCCATTATTCATATCATTCAAGTTGTTTACTTTTATGTCATTTTCACTTTGTCCACTTGGACCATATTTTGTGATATATTGTGTTTGTATATACTTGTTTGATTATGTGGTCTTTTGACCTTAATGTACATAATTAGAACAAAAACCCTAAAAAACATTTTGTTTGGACTGTTGGTTTGATCTGAGACTATTGGACTTAGAATCTAGGCAACACTCTCTATGCAAAGGACTTGGCCAATGCCAAATTTCATGAAACCAAGTACTTGTGAAGTGAACATTCATCTGATACAACTCTGAAGATCCATTTGAGTTCATCTGCAACATGATCATTGTGAAAGCTATTATTTTGAACCTGTGACTTATACCATCTTTGAAGTCATCTGACACATGGGAAATTTTGAAGAAGATCATGAAGTTACTAAGCTTGGATGTGGCTAGATTTATTTAATGTCTTGATCTTCAACTTGCTATTTGTGTATTGTTTGTTGCTTGATTCAAAAGTCCAAGGGAAATTTGGGTTTCTATATGACATTCTTGTGTATTGGATTGCAGCTCTTTGGTCAAATCTTTTCAACTCTCAACTTTTAAATTTATGCTTAGGATTATTATCTTCATCTCCTCCCCACTTCTTTAATTTCAAAATCTCTCCCTCCTTTTTAAAAATCTTCTTTGCTTGTGCTTGTTTTTTTTCTAAACTTAGACTATATTGCAAATTAGAAACTTTGGTCTTATGCCATTGAATTTTTAAACTCTCTTCTTAATCAAACTTGTGAATGAACTTAACTATACTTGACTTAAAATTTCAAAAGCCAAAAAGAACTAACACCCATTCAAACCTTTTTTTAGGCCCTTGTGCTTTTTAAACTCAAAATTTTGTTAAAAGTAATACACTCACTTTGAAATTGATACCACGAACTACGAGGTTTTGATCCCTCATTTTTATGTTGGTACGTAGGCACAAGTTCGAAGGTCTTGTCAAACAAAAAAAATTATATAATTAATGAATTTTTTCTCATCCCCACACTCTTTTTATTTGCAAATATCATTTGTACAAAAACATATGCACACAAGAAAGGGCTCCCTAGGAGCGCCTAGGACACTTTGGGTGCTAACACCTTCCCTCTGTGTAACTAACCCCTTTACCTGTAATCTCTGGCATTTTATTAGTTTTGATTTGAAATCTTCTTAATTTTGGGTTTTGTTCGTACTTTTCCCTTTTCCCTTGGAAACAATAAAAGCGCGGTGGCGACTCTGGTTTTATTGATGTCTAACTTTTTTATAGCTTGGTGGTCATGAATTTACCGCTACACTTAGTATCTCTGAGATATGGCCTAATTGGCTGACAAAGTTTGACGCATCGAGCTCCTGAAAGCTGAGAAAACTAAAATGGGTCGATATCATAAGAATGAAAAATATCCTATATCGCAGTCGAAGGTTGTTCTTTCGATGACGAAGATATAATCGACAAAAGCGAGGTTAACATGGCGGAACTTAATCCCAGACCTCCGTATGCGTGTAAGGTCTTAAAGCCTTTGAATGGAAAAAACCCCATCGAAGCCAAAATAACAGATAAATGTGTAGCTAAGACTTATACTTTTGACGTGTCTACGTGCGACGAAATATTTGATCTGTTAGTAGAAGACGGTCAAATTATCGTCCCTCAGGCTTTAAAAGATCCTCCCCTATAACAAAAGAAGAAAAGGGGATTCTGTAAATTTCATAATTTCCTTGGTCATAAAACTCACCAATGTGTTCTTTTCAGGGATTTGGTGCAAAAGGCTCTGAAAGAAGGAAGGTTCTAATTTGGCGAAAGGCCAAAAATGCAGATGGACTCTGATCCTCTGAAGGTGGAAGAAGCTTTGTACTCGGAGCCTCTCGAATGCATGATGGTCGAGACTACTGATGGTCTCATGGAGGCTTCCGAAGCAGCTTCCTTAGCTGAATCTTTTGAAGTGCTGATGGTCGAAACTACTGAGGGTTTTGAAAATAAGACCGAAAGGAAATCCGAGTCAGCATATCCCCAACCAGGCGAAAGTTTATCAGACTTCCAAGAGAAGTGCAAAGGAAACGGGTCAAAGGCTCTACTATGCCCAAAGTGCAATGCGGTGTTCGACGAGAAAATCGTCGAAATATTGGAGGCTGACAACAAGGTTGTGAAAGAATAGAAACTTGTTGTCCCATGATTTGTGTTCGACAAGCATGGAGAACCTCTATGGAACAAAGAATATAGAAGGCAGTTTCAGCGTCCCCGACCAAAGACCTTCATTCCGCCGACCAATGTTCCACAAGAAAAGTGGATAGAGTCTGTTAACCAGAAAGGGGGCAAGAAACCAAAATGGAGAGTGTTAGAGAAAGAAACATCATATCTAGAGAAGAAAGGGGGCTACATGGTATCTCCTAACTACAAAGGAAAGAATCGGATGAACAGGACATAATGGAGATGCTACCAGCGAAACAAAAAAGTTGGGAGGGATGTCACCACTCCATATTTGAAACCCTCGAAGATCTATGGACACAAGAAACAGATACCAAAGGTATTGGGATCGGGACAAGGAAAAATGGGGTCAACCAGACAATGGCCATGACTGTTGACTCAACGGGGAAGAAAGTAGTGATAGCCTCCCAAAGTGTGGAGTGTTCGTCCGAAGTTGAAAAAAAGCCAAGAGACGGGGGCGAATCGAAGGAAGAAGAACCCGAGTATTCCCCTCAACCAGAGGAAGGAGAGCCTGAATACTCCCCCCAGTCCGACGAGGAGTTTGACGAAGACATGTAAGACGAAACCAATGATGACGTCTATGGTGATGACTTCGTTGTCAACTGCGGAATTGTATCGGTATTACCGGCTGAATATGACATGGTATCTGAAGTCTCTAAGACAGAAGAAGATTTTGTGCCAGATGAAACGGTTGGAGGGAAACCTCTGTGCTACTACGTCATGAATAGCGGCGTAGTGGAGGAACAAAATGTCGTGTTTGAAAGACCCGGCCCAGGGATGATGTACCATCTAAAGCCTTTGTTCGTCAGGGAGAAGGTTGATGGAATAGTGGTAAACAAGGTATTTGTCGACGGAGGCGCTGTAGTTGATTTGATGCCTCATACTCTATTTAAGAAAATGGGAAAGGGTTACAAAGATCTTCGACAACACAATATGGTCCTATCAAACTATGAAGGGAAAACTAACAAGATAATGGGTGTTGTTCAAGTCGATCTTGTCGTGGGCACAACAACATGTTCAATATTGTTCATGGTAATAGACTCCAAAGCTAACTTCAATTTACTCCTAGGTCGGGAATGGATCCATGGGACAGGAGCGGTACCTTCAACGATTCATCAGAGACTTATAATCTGGCAAAAAGACAACATCATGGAAAACATTTAGGCTGACCAAAGTTATTATAGGGTCGACGACAGAGGCTCAAAGAGATCTTTCGACCAACAATTGGCAAATATAGCGTCATGCGATGACGAATCAGGTTCCTATACTTCCGTTAAAATGGGACGAATTCTATACTTAGACCCTGATCATGGTTTCATATGGGACAATGAGGAAGATACAGGATCAAAGACGGGAATTCCACCTACGGAGTGGCCTATAGTCAATGAAGATGACTGTTGAGTAGAAAGTTTGGCTCGAATTTTGGCCTATTTGGTTGAAAACAAGAGAGAGTCGATTCTGGAGAAGGAGAGACTTCAAAATTTGGCCTATGAGGCTGAAGGTTTAGAAGATGGTCGACAAGACCAAATAACAGCTTCAGAAATCCGGAGGCTCGATTTCATTTACGATAATCAGCCTTTGGGGTTCAAAAAGAACCTATCAAATGAATCCTAAAAGATGCAAGCACAAGACCCCCTCGAAGAGATCGATCTGGGGGACGGGATAACAAAAAGACCAACCTACATAAGTACTATGGTAGGGTAAAAAATGAGGGCGGAGTTGATTGAAGTATTGATCGAATATAGAGATTGTTTCTCCTGGGATTATAATGGGATGCCTGGTTTAAATTGACGCATGGTGGAGCATCGACTTCCTATCTAACCTGGGAAAAGACCAGTGAAGCAACGCCCTCGATGATTTGCTCCCGAAATCACTTTGAAAATTAAGCAGGAGATCGAAAGACTCCTCAAAAGTCGCTTTATCATAACCGCGAGGTACATCGAATGGTTAGCCAACATAGTGCCTGTCATCAAGAAAAATGGAACTCTTAGCATCTGTATAGATTTTAGAGATCTGAATAACGCCATGCCAAAGGATTAAAACTCGATGCCCATGGCAGAAATACTGGTCGATTCAGTCGCAGGTTTTGAATACCTGAGCATGCTTGATGGTTACTCTGGCTACAATCAAATCCTTATAGCCGAAGATGATGTCCCCAAGACAGCGCTTCGATTCCCTAGAGCTTTGGGGACATACACTTGGGTCATGATGCCATTTGGTTTAAAAAACGTAGGAGCAACCTATCAAAGGGCTATGAATTCCATATTTCATGACTTCATTGAAAATTTTATACAGGTGTATATTGATGATATCGTGATAAAATCGTCATCACAGGGAGATCACCTGGATCACCTTCGAAGTTGGTTTGATAGAATGAGGAAATATGGATTGAAAATGAATCCATTAAAGTGTGATTTTGGTGTGCACGCGGGTGACTTCCTGGGGTTTGTGGTACACAAACGAGGCATCAAGATCAATCAAAACAAGACAAAAGCGATCTTAGACCTCAAAAGCCCATCGACAAAGAAGCAGCTCCAATCTTTGTTGGGGAAAATAAACTTCTTAAGAAGGTTCATATCGAATCTAAGTGGTAAAATGAAGGTGTTTTCGCCACTTCTCAAAATTAAGAGGGAAAGTGATTTTTATTGGGGCCCATAGTAACAAGAGGCTTTCGATACAATTCAGGATTACCTTACCAATCCTCATATTTTGTTACCTCTTAGTAGGATGAAAAATATGAGTTTATATATTGTTGTATCGGATACGACTATAGGGAGTATGTTGGCCCATCGGATACCAAAATTCTATCGCCACCGCGCTTTTATTGTTTCCAAGGAAAAAGGGAAAAAGTACGAACAAAACCCAATAAGTAAGTTTTCAAATAAAAACTAATAAAAGTCAGAGATCACATGTAAGGGGGTTGGTTACACAAAGGGAAGGTGTTAGCACCCAAAGTGTCCTAGGTACTCCTAGGGAGCCCTTTTTGTGTGCATACGTATTTTGTACAAAGTGATGTTTACAAACAAATAGAATGGGGGGATGATAAAAGAATTCATTAATTATATTTTTGTGTTTGACAAGACCTTTGGTCTTGTTCCTACGTACCAACATAAAAATGAGGGATCAAAACCTCATAGTTCGTGCTACAAATTTCAAAATGGGTGCATTGGTTTTAACAAAATTTAAGTTTGAAAGGCATAAAGGCCTAAAATGATTTGAATGAGTTAGTTCTTTTTGGCTTTTTGAAAGTTTAAGTCAAATATAGTTAAGTTTATTCGCAAGTTTGATTTAAGAAAATAAGTTTGAAAATGCAATGGCATAAGGCCAAAGTTTCTATCTATTTTTGCAAAAGTGGTCAAGGTTCAGAACAAAAATAGTTCACACAAAGAAGATTTTGAAAAGGGAGGGAGATATTTTGAAATTAAAGAAATGAGGAGAAGATGAAGAGACTACCCTATGCACAAAATTTAAAAGTTTAGAGTTGAAAAGATCTGACCAAATGGGCAGCAATCCAATAGACAAAAATGTCAATAGAAACCCAGAATTCCCTTGGACTTTTAGAATCAAGCAACACACAAATGCACAATTATATTATCTTGAAGAGAAAAGGCATCAAATAAAGATGGCCTCATCCAAGCTTATTCATTCCATGATCTTCTTCAAAAATAGCCCATGTAACAGATGAATTCCATAAGTCATGGATTTAGAACAACAACTTCATAATAATCATGTTGCAGATGAATCTTAGAGAGATCTTCAAAGATGTATCAGATGAATTTCAAATTGCAAACACTTGGTTCTCAACAAATTGGCATTGGCCAAGTCCTTTAGCTTAGGAAGGTTGCCTAGATTCTAAGTCCATTTGTCCAAGATCAAGCCAACTGTCCACTCAAAAGTTTTTTATGGGTTTTATGATTATTATGTACATTAATGGTCAAAGACCACACAAACAAACAAAGTAACACAAACAAAATATATCACACAATATGGTAATGGTCCAAATGGACAAAGTGAAAATTGCATTAACATAAACAATTAGAATGATATGTACAATGGCAAATGAAATAAAGTGCTAAAAGTAAAGTGCATTAAGATAAAAGCTTGAAATTAAAAGTCAATAGTTAGTAGATTAGAGGTTAGTTTTGTTTTTCTTTTGCTTTTTCTTTTTTCAAGACATTCTTTGGAGAACACTCAACCCACTTATCACAAGCATGGATCCTTGAACCAAAACATCTTCCAAAGGAAGGAAAGAAGGCCAAGTTTCCATACAATACCATGAAAGAGGGGAGACTTACAATCTCACTATCTAGAATGCTTATGCCTTTTGTCAAAAATTTAGCGCTATGTTAAGCAATCGTAATTGGACTTATGTAGAAGTCACAACTATTTGAGGTCGGGCAATAGAATTTGGGTGTTAATGCATGTTAGAGACATAGTATAATGAATTATGCTCATGAAACATACCACACACCAAAAATATGCAAAAGGTGTGACCTAATCTCATCCATACTCATGTCAATTTTTCAATCAAATAGCATTAGGACTTTGAGATGTCATAGGCCAAATAGAAATGAATGGATGAAGAAGGGGAATTAGATGAAGAGGTAAGGGGATGAATGAGATCACAAATTGGTCAAAGGAGGACTTTTACCAAATTAATATCATTCATTCATTTTGGAAGATGGAATATACATTTCATCAATCCCCTAAATCCAATGATATTAACTTGACAAAGTCAAATTAACCTTGACCAAGGCCCAACAACAAACAATCAAACTCAATTAAGTCAATACAAATGGTCAACAAAATTAAATTGGCATTTATTCAATTAAAAATAATAAAATAGTGCATTTAATTCAAATATGTTTTGTCCAAATCCTAAAATCTCATCAAAACACCAAATAAATGGCCATGAGATTTATCATAGGTCAAACAAGGTCAAAGGACCTTGGAGAAAAAATTTCATAATTTTTGGATATTTAAAAATATTTTTAAGCAATTAAAAACAAATGCAAAATCAATTAATTCATGAAAAATATTAATAATGATCCAAAAAATAATTTTAATTTAGAATATGATAGAGAAAAATATTTTAAATTTTTTGGTGAAAGTCCCATATTTTTTGGATCAATATTGAATTTAATATGAATTATTGAAGAAAATGCAAATAAAACAAAAATTCAGAATTTCTAAATTACGTGGACCGTCAGATCTCCCTCATTAATTGAGGTGGCAGATCTGATGATCCAAAACACGTGCTCCACATGCACCTGAGTCAACTGCGTGGCAAATGAGTTAATCCCAAGGGACGATCAAGATTAGAACATGAGACATGGATCCTATGGTTCAAAGGTTGGCCAAGTCATCGCCGGAGCCAGAGCTCCGGTCATCTTCTCCGGTGAACCTCACCGGACTCGTCAACATAAACCATCATAAAAAAAAAGAAACAAGGACATGATTTTAAAGAGAAAATGGCACTGAGCTCGAATCTGACCTCCAATTACTCCAATTCCAAATATATTAAGAGATATGTGGAATTGAAATTTGAGGTACATGAACTGAGTTGCTTCGATTTGGCCTCAAAGCAACTCAATCTTCTTGCCTACATTGGTAGGACTTCAGACAACCAAAGAATCAATGGAATTGAGCAAGAATTTGAGAGAATCGAAGAGTTTAAAATTTCTGCAAATTACCTTCAATGGAGGCCTGAACACGATGGATCTTGATCTGGCTTGTGCTTGGACTCACTTCAATTGCTTGCAGGAAGAGAATGGAAAGGTTTAGAAGCAATGGATTCCTGGAGAATTGAATTCCAAAATAGTGGAGATTCAAGCTCAAATTCAAATGAATTTATCATGTTTATCCTATGAGAAATAAGGGTTTTCAATGGGGGATCAAAGCTGACGCGATGGTGTTGTGAATTCTGAGCAATTGAAGCTCTATTTATAGATGAATCATGTGATATTTGCACACTCACTTTCACTTTCCAAAATTGGCAAATGATGATGCAATGGTGCATGGGCGCGCATAGGCCCATGAAATGATAGCTGAAGGTCCAAAATTGCATATCACATAGTTTGAAGTTAGCTTAGATTGCAAGGTACATGTACATTGATGCTTGAAGATTGATCCATGCCAAATGATATCAGTCTGTTTAAGCCACGCGTTGCCTACGCATTTCTCATCCAAAATGAATTAATTTGAGCTCTTTGGAAATGTGACATCAAGAGAAACAACTTTAATGTTCAACACTTTTTCATTTGGAGCTTAGAACTTGGAGAAATTTGAGGTGGAAGTTTGGAAAAATTTGACATATCAAAAATTTTCTAAGTGTCAAGCCATATGTCTCAATATTCCACCTTTCTTAACTTTTTATATGAGCTTCAAATGAGAAACGTGTCTTCATCAAAGTTGTAGCTCTCTCAAAGACATTAAAAATGGTCACCAATTTCATGTCATTTGGATTTGAAATGATAGAGTTATGCATTTTTTAAGTTTGGAAAAATCACTTGATCAATGGTATAGGTCAAAAGTGACCTATAATGTAACCTCATAACATATGCTCAAAAAAGTTGAATTAGCTCCCACTCCAAACATAAAAGTTGAAGTAGACATATTTAATATTATTGTGAAACTTGGAAATATTTCATCTCATAAAAATTGAGCAAGTTATGGCCTTGGGAAGTTGACTTTCAAATTAGGGTTTAGACAAAATGACCTATAATGTTTCAACATAGAAAATGATATTACAAGCAAAACTAGCTCTAGGTATCAACATGAAATTTTTTTATAATGTCATTTAGAGTAAGCTTGATCTTGGAATCATTTTCATATGGTGAATATAGTAGGAGATAGGGTCTAGGGAGACCCAGTTTTGATCAGATGAATTCATCTGGCCAACCACCATCAACCAACTTGCTAATTTCCAATTCTCTTAACTTTCTTGGCTCATGGTAGATCATATATGCATAAGATGATGAAATTTGAAGTTCCCCTTGACAAATTTGATCAATTGGTGAGATAGCTTGTTGGAGAAGTTACTCAAGATACCTAGTGAAACTAGGGTTTCCAAGGCAAATCACCCTTAAACTCTTGAAGAAAACTTGATCAATATAACATGTAGTAATAAATGGGACTCATATATGATACTCATAACCATTCTTGAATCAATTCTTGGTTGTGCTCTTTGTTCATGAGGGTCTTAAACCCTAGATGTGAACTTGATGAATCAATGAGATCATGCCCTTCCAACAAAGACATATTTTTGGTATTTTTGTTAGTAAAATGATAATATACAAGTATGATATAATCACAAAGTTCTTGGTGATCTCTCCTAAAACAAACCCAATGAAGGAGGAGTAAGGCGGATGCCAAGGTGTGATCCCAATGCTAGTGCTTATGATGAAATTACATGAGGGATCTTAAGGTCAAAATTTGGGTCTTACAGTTGCCCCTATTTAAGGATATTCTAACTGAGGAGGTGAAGGTTAAAATCTTCAGCTCGACTCAGTAGAATGGGCTTAAATAACAACATCTAGAAACAAATTTTGGTCCCTAAGAGACCTCATGATGCATATGATATGAATGCAAAAGTTAATGCTCTGTGGGGGAAATAGAGCCACAAAGGAAAAAGAAATCAGAGAGACCAAAAGTCCACAGGAGTATAATGCATTCCATGAGGAAAACTCATTGGGGAGACAGAGAAACTGAGGGGAAAAAGGAGTTATGCGTAGGCCGGGCTACGACTTAAAACTGCTGGGGGACTAGAGGAATTCTATACAAAATGGAAAGACTCAGCCAGGGAAATAACAACATCTGTAGGGGATACGAATACATCAGGGTAAAACTGAAGTACTCGACTCACGCTGGAGAAAAGAAAACAATTTCATTAAGAAAATGCGCACTCAACTCAACTGGGGAGAAATAAACTTCAACACAGGAGGAGCAGAAATCTATTATCTACTACCTATTACTGGGTAAGGAGATAAAAAAAATCTGACAGAGAGAAACATCCGTCATCGGTTAGGATGAACATATCAAGGATGACTCGCTGAGGAAATTCCAGGAGGGAGTATTCATTACCGGTTACTGGGTAAGAATAGCCTTGCTGGGGAAAAACTGCAGAAAAGAATAGGATTTACAACTACCAGTTACTGGGCAAAAGATCAAAGGGTGAGAATATCCGTCATCAGTTAGGATGAACATATCAAGGATAAACTCGACAGGGAAGAAAATCCGTCATTGGTTAAAGTGAACATATCAAGGATAGACTTGCTTGGGAATGTCAAGAAGGATATCTGTCATCAGTTAAGATGAACATGTCAAGGATATACCATTTAGACAAAAGGGTAATTACATCTATCGAAATCTGGATAGAAAACCGTCGAAGAGAGAATTTGTCACCGGTTAGGATGAACATATCAAGGATAAACTCTACGAGGGGACAAAGTAGGATTTACAACTACCGGTTACTGGGTAGAAGACCAAATCAAAGAGAAAATCTGTCATCGGTTAAGATGAACATATCAAGGATAGACTACGAAAAGGGGAACAAAGTAGGAATTACATCTATCAGTTACTAGATAGAATACCAAAGAAGAGAAAATTTGTCACTGCTTAAAGTGAACACATCAAGGATAGACTCCGCTCAAGGGGAACAATAGGATTTACAACTACCGGTTATTGGGTAGAAGACCAAAAGGATAAGAAAACCTGTCATCGATTAAGATGAAGATATCAAGGATTAACTCTTTGAGGAACAAAATAGGGATTACAACTACCTTTTTACTAGGTAGAATACCAAAGAAGAGAATATCCGTCACTGCTTAAAGTGAACACATCAAGGATAGACTCTTGCAGGGGAAGAAAGATATTTGTCACCGGTTAGGATGAACATATCAAGGATATACTTTCAGGGGACTCTACTAGAGAGAGGAGAAATGGTACTTTTGTCGGGTATTGGGCAAGAAGTAACAAACTGCAAACTAAGAAGAATATTATAAGTTATTGGGTAATAGACTCTTAGGGGACCAAAATATCTATCTAGGTAAGAGCTAGAAAGAAACGTTTAATCAAGACTCAACCCATTGAGGATATAACTCAAGGGGAGTAATTCCATCCGGAAAATCTATCGGAGAGGAAACTGAAATAACAATCATCCACGAGAAAACAAACTCAGTGGGGAAACAGAGAAAGGTTAAAGTCTTTCTGCTTAAGGGGCTGACACTCTATAATTTGAGGGAGGACAGACACCAGATTTGGTATGGGGATAAGTTACCACCATAACAGAGAATGAGAATCTCAAACAAATCAAACATGAAGATGTAGTATATGCAAATCATGAAATTATATGAATGTGTATGTATATGATGACTATGCTGACAAAACGATCACGAAGGATACAGAGGTGTCGCAAAGAAATTGAACCACCGGTACAATACTTGGTCAATCCACAAAATATGGAGATTACTGCTGGATAATAGAGAGATCAACATCCCAAAAGGCTCAACCCTAATTGGGGAAAGAGGAGATCTGCTGAGGATGGAACATCCAAATCTATGGGGAATTTTAGGTCAACACCATAAAAATGGGAGACAACCCTACAGAGAAAAAAAATCAACAAAAGCTGCTCAAAAACCAGGAGGAAACTCTGACTGGGAGCAAAGACACAACGATTGGTGGGAACACCAAAGCGATCTTCCGGGGAAATATCAAACATCTCCGATGACGATCCTGCTGAGGAGATACGAACTTCACTAGAGATGCACAAACTCCGTTGGGGGAAGGCCGAAACTCCGTTTGGGACAAGGACACGCCACGGGGTATCAAAATCAACCAACTTGGCTAGGGATAAAGGAGTTCCACTGGGGACCAAACACTCCACCGGGGAACTGAATCTATCAGCTGGGAATAACAGCATTCCAATGAGGAAATGAATAAACACTAATGTCTAGGGATACCCGAAGAGTTACTGCTTGGGGAACCTCTGATGCTTCACACTTAAGGACTTACTATCCATTGAAATGATGTTGATATTATTGTTACTTGCTTTGGAAAAGTTGCTTTTATATTTTAAAGAAAATTTGATTTTGAAAAATTTAATTTCAAAATGATCATAATAAAATTTAAAACTATTAGCTGAAGTAAATAAGAGCATAAACAATTTGGATAAAGGCTCAACTTTATTTAATAGGATGGTAGTCTGTAAATGACAAGACTCCATAGATTTTAAAAAGTTGAAAAATGGTAATTTACATGGAAAAGGGTTACATTTAATACAAATGATCCTTAATCCTTCTACCAACTCTTGATATCCACTGTGCTCTTGACCGTTGCTGGGACGAACCGATGTCAACCCTTGTGCTCCAACGAGTCTTCAAAATCACTGAAGGTCGGCAGAATGCAGTTACTTGCCATAATCCATAATTTTTTCATAAGTTTCCCCAAGGTGGGGTACTCAACTTATCGGGAATTTTTTTCTGTTTTTATGTCTCTAATTTTTGCCTAGATCGCCCTTTCGGGTTTTCAATCCACCGAGACGCTCATTTTTGCCTAAGCCGCCCTTTCGGGTTTTCAACTTAGCGAGTTGTTCTTTTCTTTTTTAGGCGAAGTATTTTTTGACTACATCTGCGTTCATAGGACGAGTGAACTCTTCACCATCCATAGTTGTAAGAATCAAGGCACCACCTGAAAAAGCTCTCTTAACAACATATGGACCTTCATAATTGGGAGTCCATTTCCCTCTGGAATCTGGCTTGAACGATAAGATCTTTTTTAGCACAAGGTCACCTTCTCTGAACACTCGAGGTTTAACCTTCTTATCAAAAAAATTCTTCATTCTCTGTTGATATAACTGACCATGACACATGGCAGTCAACCTCTTCTCTTCAATCAAATTCAACTGGTCAAACCTGGTCAGACACCATTCAGCCTCAATCAACTTGGCTTCCATAAGCACACGCAATGAAGGAATCTCAACCTCTACGGGGAGCACTGCTTCCATACCATATACAAGAGAGAAAGGGGTTGCCCCTGTTGAAGTGCGGACAGATGTACGATACCCATGCAGAGCAAATAGGAGTGTCTCATCCCAATCCTTATATGTGATAACCATCTTCTAGATAATCTTCTTGATATTCTTATTCGCAACTTCAACGGCCCCATTCATCTTGGGTCTATAGGGAGAAGAATTATGATGCGCAATTTTGAAGTCTTTGCAAAGAGCTTCCACCATATTATTATTCAAGTTTGATCCATTATCAGTAATGATCTTACTTGGCACACCATAACGACATATAATTTGATTCTTGCTAAACCTCACAACAACTTCCTTGGTCACATTTGCATACGATGCCACTTCAACCCATTTTATGAAGTAATCAATGGCCACTAAAATGAAACGATGTCCATTCGAAGCTTTGGGCTCAATCATCCCAATCATATCAATTCCCCACATGGAGAAGGGCCATGGGGAAGAGATAACATTCAAAAGTGTCAGAGGAATATGAATCTTATCAGCATAAATTTGACACTTGTGGCACTTCTTCACAAATTTGCAACATTCAGATTCCATTGTCAGCCAATAGTAACTTGCTCGCAACATCTTATTTTCCATTACATGTCCATTGGAATGTGTACCAAAGGAACCTTCGTGCACTTCGGTCATCAACAAGTTTGCTTCGTGTCTATCCATGCATCTGAGCAAAACCATGTCGAAGTTTCTCTTGTATAGTATATCACCATTCAAGTAGAAATTACCGGTTAACCTTCTCAAAGTCTTCTTATCTTTCAAAGATTCCCCAGGCGGGTAGATCTGACTTTGGAGGAAACACTTGATGTTGTAATACCACGGCTTCTCGTCTTTGATCTCTTCAACAGCAAACACATGAGCTGGCCTATCAAGACGCATCACAGATAAATTGGGAACTTCATTCCAATACTTCACTACAATCATTGATGCCAATGTTGCAAGAGCATCTTCCATCTGATTCTCATCTCGAGGGATATGATGAATTTCAACCTTCGTAAAGAAAGTTGAAATCCTCCTCGCATAATCTCTGTATGGTATTAAATCGGGTTGATTTTGTCTCCCATTCTCCTTTGATCTGATTCACAACCAATGTCGAATCACTGAAGACATCCAAATACTTGATTCTGAGATTCATGGCCTCTTCAAGCCCCATAATGCAAGCTTCATACTATGCCATGTTGTTTGTGCACTTGAAAGTCATTCTGGATGTAAATGGTACATGCGTGCCTTGAGGAGTAATGATCACTTCCCTAATGCCATTTCCATATTGATTAACAACTCCATCAAAAACCATTCCCCAACGGGAACCAGGTTCTGGCCCTTCTTCAAGCAATGGTTCATCACAATCTTTCATTTTCAAGTACAAAATCTCTTCATCAGGAAAGTCATACTGTACTGACTGGTAATCTTCAATTGGTTGGTGAGCCAAATGGTCAGCCAAGATACCACCTTTGATTGCTTTCTGAGATCGGTATTCAATACCATACTCTGATAACAACATCTGCCAATGGGCTATCCTCCCAGTTAAAGCAGGCTTCTCAAATATATACTTGATTGGATCCATTTTGGATATCAACCAAGTGGTATGATTCAGCATATACTGACGCAGACGCTTAGCAGCCCAAGCCAATACGCAACAAGTCTTCTCAAGCATTGAATACCGAGTTTCACAATGGTGAACTTCTTACTGAGGGAGTAAATTGTAAATTCTTTCTTTCTAGTCTCATCTTGCTGACCAAGAACACAACCCATACTATCTTCTAGCACCGTCAAATACATGATCAACGGTCTTCCTTCTGAAGGGTGAGAAAAACAACAAAGGGGGGTTTGAATTGTTTTTGGAAATAATTAGCTTTTTCAGAAATCAAAACACACAGAATTTTATACTGGTTCGCTTGAAAATCAAAGTTACTCCAGTCCACCCGGCCAAGGTGATTTCGCCTTCAAAAAGGACTTAATCCACTAATCCTGAAAGATTACACAACCAATCGTCTAAGAAAATAATCTCTTAGCCCTCTCAAGTATTCAGACTACGCGGAGTCACTTGAGGAAATAGTTTAAACAAAAGTAAATTGTAATGTAAAGTGCTTCTAACAACAAGCAAGTATTACAGAAAATATGAGAGCAAAGGCTTTTCAGGTAAGAGCAACAGCTCGTGAAAAAGAGAGAATGAATGATATTTTTGTATGTCTCAGGTGTGTATCTCTAGAGAAGTAGTTTGTCCTTTATATAGTCATTGTGAAGGACCATTGGAGTGATGACAGAATCTTGGTCATTGAAGAGTAATTAATGTCATTACTTCTATTGTTTCTTTCTAAAACCATTTTGTCCGCCTCATTATTCTTTTCTTAAAATACTTTCTTTCCATAATGAGATTGTTTTCGGTTACGCGTTCTGGACTGGTGAGTCTACATTAGAGTCTTGATATACCAGAGTTTATCTTCAGAGGCTGATTAAGTCTGACTTTATCAGAGCTTCTCAGTGCTCTAGACTTCTTAAGCATCAGAGTCTGAATCCAGTAGTCTTTTGTCGGAGCTTTTGCATAAATGTTCAGAGTCCTACACACAGAAAATTTCATTAGATTACTATTTTTGGTTTCATCATTTGTTATTATCAAAATCTTAGAGATATATTGTAGAACCAACTTTATTCTTACAATCTCCCCCTTTTTGATGATGACAAAACAGTTCAGATTAAAGATGAAACATTTAAAGAAACTCTTAGATCAGATATTACAGTGGGTTCCCCCTGAGTTAGATCTTTGGATAGTTCAGAAGTTCTTACCGGACCTTCCATGGTTTGGTGATTTTAGCTACTTTCATGCATATCTTAAGTCATTGATTTTAGAGAAAATGTTTGCAGTGCTTGAAAGGAATTATATATGTTTTCATCAGAGTTGTTTTAGTTCTCCCCCTTTTTGTCAGAATAAAAAAGACATAGCAAAAAAGTTGGTATTGATATAAATAAGCATTTACATAATCCAAAAAGCAAGAAAGCAAGAAACAGACATCAGAACAAAGAAAGCAACAAGAAAAATATAGAAAGCAACAAACAAAGTAGCCTAGGTGCCTAAGGGTTTGGAGGCGGAGGCATCCTCTGGAGCAGCTGGGACAGCATGTTCTGAATGTTTACATTGACGGAGTTATGTTGATCCAGTCTGGCTCGAACTACCTGTTGTTCTTTCTGCAGCTCTTCGAGGGTCTTCAGGACCAGAGGGATGACTCCATAGTTGGAGGACTCCCCCTGAGTTAGTGCATCAGCTTTGGCTTTGGCAGCAGACTCTTCAGCGAGGCACGCTACTTCTTCAGTGTCGGCTTTGGCTTTTTCCTAAGCTTCAGCAGCAGCAGCATCAGCAAGATATTTTGCTTTAGCTTCTCTGATTCTCTGAAGTTCTTCTTGTCACACTTTCTCTTCAGCTTCCTGTTTTGCCCGCTCCTCAGCTTCTCTGGCTAGACGCTCTTGGAGTCTGATCTCAGCGTCTCTGGTCAAGTCATTGCGGACTTGCTCAAATAGGCCTTTCAGCTTGAAGGCTTCAGAGGTCATCCAACTTATCACTCTGTTCCAATGAGTCCTTACAGCGGAGGGATTATCACTGATGCCAGAGTTGATGGTCAGACACTTGACCTTTTCAACTGAAGACTCTGCAAAAACCGTACTTGCTTCTTCAAGGGTCAGAAGGGTGGTTTCTGGTTTATTGGCAGAGGCTTGGGAGGGTGAGGTGGGGGCACTTAGGTTAAGTGTGGGAGTTGTTGGGTCAGCGGAGGTGATGGGTTGGGGTATTTCAGAGTGTATCGGTTCAGATGGTTGTGATTCATAGTGGATTGGTTTTGAAGGTTGTGGTTCAGAATGGGTTGGTGCTGAGGGTTGAGGTTCAGAAGTGGTTGTGTTTGGATTTTCCGGAGGTGGGGAAGTGACTTCAGGTTCAGGGTTAGGGTGTGATGGCTTTTGAGACGCCAGAGCACGGTCTTGGAGCTGAGCCAGAGTGGGGGAGTGAGGGTCAGAAGGTTCAGTATCAGATGAAACGTTGTAGTAAGGTGGGGATTAAGAAGATGGTGATGAAGATGGTGAAGTGGTTTCATTTAGCATTTCTGCTTTTGAAACAGGTAGAGTTGCGGTGGCGAGGTTAAATTTTCGAGATGGTTGGTTAGAGGATCTGGTGGTTGAGGGAGGAGTATCAGCAGTTGTGTATATAGGGTTTGTTTGAGGAAGTGAAGAAGCAACGAGTTTAATTTTTACAGAGGGAGGGAGAGATACAGACTTACCTAGAGATCCAACCAGAGGCATTGGGGGTCTTGAACCAGATCTTTCTCCCAGCTTAGCTTTCTTCGCCTACTTGGTCTTCTCAGAGGGCTCTCGCGTCCTCTTCTGGAAGTGTGGTGGAAACTCAGGCAGCCAGTCCACTTGGAATTCTGTGATATCCACTCCTTGCTTGTACAGATCCTCTAAATAATAAGTAATTACCTCTAGAGGGTCGATCTTGTAAAATAAGTAGACTCCATTTGGAATCTCCCTCTGATCTTTAAGTGCTTCCCAGGAGGTATCCAGTGTTGGTTTGGCTCTCACTTGATCAATGATTCCCATGCTCTTCAGATTGCGAGCGTTCAGAGGTCTACCAGTGTCAATTATAATGTTTTTCATGAGTCTGAGCTGAATCAGATGGTCCACGAGGCAACTTTCGATCAGCACATCAAATATCAGTCTCCCTAGAGGGATGTAGTTCCTTGTCTTCATATTGTTTCCGGTGTCTTTGACGGAATCTTTGAGATACTTGAATAGAAGTGCAGGTAGGCAGAGCTTCAGACCCTTGTAAATGCAGTAGAGGATGCACTTCTGGTCTGTGTTGATTTAGTCTGAGGACCCTTGAAGTGCTTCAGACCCTTGTGAAGTGCAGGTAGGCAGAGCTTCAGACCCTTGAAGTGCCTCATCACAGGAAGTAGGCTCAATCAGAGACACTAGTTCTAGAGGAATTTCTTCAGGTACCTTGAATGTTGACCTAGTTCGGATAGGTTCATCCTTGTTTCCCATAATCAAATCTTCAGAGATGTTGGGGCGACTTCTTGATTTCTTCTGGATAGTTAGGGCTCTAGTTGCATCTGGACTTTGTTTATCAGATACTTCTGGTGCTTTGGTCTTTTCGTCAGAACCTGCAAGAGTAATCTCCAGATCTGCAAGTTTCTCTACTAGCTTTGATTTTTCAAGGTCAAGCTTATCATCAAATCTAACATGAATTGATTCTTCCATAATTTTGGTTTCTGTATTGTATACTCTGTAGCCTTTAGAGTGTTCTGAGTATCCTAACATAATACCTTTTTGTGCTTTTGAATCAAACTTGTTCAGATGTTCTTTAATATTCAGAATAAAGCAAGAGCATCCAAAAGGATGAAAATAAGAAATGTTGGGTTTTCTTCCCTTACACACTTCATTGGGAGTCTTCTCCAGAATAGGTCTTATAGAGATTCTATTCTGAATATAACACGCTGTATTTACAGCTTCAGCCCAAAAGTGCTTAGCCACATTTGTTTCATTGATCATGGTTCTGGACATCTCTTGGAGTGTCCTATTCTTCCTTTCTACAACTCCATTTTGTTATGGAGTTTTAGGATAGGAGAAATCATGGGATATTCCATTAGAATCAAATAGTTCTTCAAAAAAATTATTTTCAAATTCTCCACCATGATCACTTCTGACTCTGATGATTTTAGAGTCAAATTCGTCTTGCACTTTGGATTAGAAGTTAGTGAATACAGAGTGAGACTCACTCTTGTGCTTTAGAAATTTTACCCATGTCCAGCGACTAAAATCATCAACAATAACTAGTCCATATTTCTTTCCATTGACTGATGCTATTTTAACAGGACCAAACAAATCAATGTGAAGAAGTTCCAGAGGCTTAGAGGTGGAAACAATATTTTTCTTTTTAAAAGATGATTTGGAAAATTTTCCTTTCTGACATGCTTCACACAGAGCATCTGAAGAAAACTTCAGCTTGGGTAGACCTCTGACAAACTCGAGTTTATTTAGCTGAGATAGTTTTCTCATGCTAATGTCGCCCAAGCGTCGATGCCACACCCATTGCTCTTCATGAACAGACATCAGACATTTTACATTTTGTTCTTTTAAGTCTGAAAGATTTATTTTGTAAATATTGTTTTTCCTCTTGTCAGTGAATAGGATTGTTCCATTATTCTGATTAATTGCTTTACATGTTTTTTAATTGAAGATTACATCATAGTCATTATCACTTAATTGACTTATTGATAACAGATTATGCATTAATCCTTCTACATATAGAACATCAGATATAGAGGGGAGAGGTCCATTACCAATAGTTCTGGAGCCTCTGATCCTTCCTTTCTGATTTCCTCCGAAACATACGAAGCCAACATCTTTAAGTTCCAGGCTTTGGAACATATACTTTCTTCCTGTCATGTGTCGCAAGCATCCAGAGTACAGGTGCCATGGTTGGTGTCTTAACTCTACTGCATAAGATATCTGCAACATGAACAATCTTATCCTTTGGTACCCAAAATCTTTTGTGTCCTTTATGATTACTTTTCCCAGAGTTTCTTAGAACTTTGGGTTTTCTAGCATTATCAAAATGTTGTGCTTGTGTATGTGTGTAGTGATAAGAAAACGGAGATTTAGGTTTGTCATTAGTGGAAGATTTATCTTCACTAGGGTCATACCCAATTCCTCTTCTATTATTCTGACTAACTCCATAAATTATGGATACCATTCTGCTTCTCTCTATCCCATTCTTCAGAAACTTTTGAAAGATTTTTCATATTCATAAATTATTGTGTTCGAAGTTTGTGGGGCTTGAGATAACGCTTCTTCAAGTTTTAAACATTGTTTATTTGTGAAGTCTCTTTCTAACATCAAAGTTTGATTTTCATCTTTTAGATCTGAAACTGTTATCTCAAGTTTACCACATTCTTCGATGGTTTCTTCAAGAACCTCTTTAAAGGATTTAAATTTTTGTTTAAGTTTCTGGTATGAGTTTAGAGTTTCAGAAAGGCATGATTCGAGGTCAGAGCGAGAAAGATCAGAAAATACCTTTTCAGATTTAGATTCTCCATCTGATGTATTTCTGGAGGTGGTATCCATGAGTGCAACATTTGCCTGTTCATCAGAGTCTGATTCTGAGGAATCAGATCCATTGTCATTCCAGGTGGCCATCAGTCCCTTTTTGGTTCTGAAGGAGCTTTTCTTGAAACATTCGTTTCTGTAATGACCTGTTTCCTTACATTCATAGCATGTTATATCTTTGTTAGATTTACCTCTGGAAGTTGATTCTGATCGATCTCCCTTGGGTCTTGGTCACAGCTTTAAAGTTATCAAAAGATCTGAACAGTATCAGCCTTGAGGAACTCGTCAGTTCAATCAGAAGCCACGAGATAGAACTGGAGGAAGATGAACCTCAAAATAAGATCAAATCTGTAGCACTAAAGTCCAGATCTGAAAGACACAAATCAGATAGAAACAAAGCCTTCCAGGCTGAAGAAGAAGACATTAATGACTCTAAAAAGGAAGACTCTGACGACAAAGATGAATTATCCCTTTTAACCAGAAGAGTAAAACAACTCTGGAGAAAAAGGAATAATAACTTCAGAAGACCATAAGTCTCCATTTCTTTGGCAAGCTTCTAACAATCTTTTTGACATGATCCGCTGTTGTATATCCTTTATCTAGCACTTTGAGTCCTGCAATTAAAGTTTGAAATCTAGAAAACATTACCTCTACAGCTTCATCGTCCTCCATTTTGAAGGCTTCATATTTCTGGATTAGAGCTAGAGCCTTTGTTTCTTTGACTTGAGAATTTCCTTCGTGAGTCATCCTTAGGGAGTCAAGTATTTCTTTAGGTGTTCCCCCTGTTGGTGATCTTTTCATATTCATTATAGGAAATAGCATTGAGTAGTATCGTTCTGGCTTTGTGGTGGTTCTTGAATTCACGCTTCTGAGCATCTAACATTTTGCTTCTGGGAATAGCAACTCCAGCGTATGTCACAGGTGGTGTGTAGCCAATTGTGACAATATCCCAGAGATCAACGTCGTAGCCCAGAAAGAAACTTTCAATTTTGTCTTTCCAATAATCAAATTTTTCTCCATCAAAGATTGGAGGTTTAGCGTTGTAACTATCTCTTTCATTGGTGTTGGCCATAGTTTTTCTCACGCTGGATCTCTCTACATTGTTAAGTGTTTGATTAGAAAATCAATAACAGAGCCGAAGCTCTGATACCAACTGAAGGTTGAGAAAAATACATCACTTCATGCATTAATTTGAACTTCTGCGACGAAGAACTCCCTGAAGTGGGAAGAAACCATAACCTGGCTTTGCATATTTTAATGAACTGTAAGGAAGATGCTTTGTCAAATGTGTTAGTTGACACTGGTTCGTCACTCAATATGCTTCCGAAGTCAACATTGTTAAAGTTATCTTACCAAGGAGCTCCCATGATGTATAGTGGGGGTAATTGTCAAAGCATTCGATGGCTCGCGCAAAACAGTTATTGATGAAGTGGACCTTCCAGTTAAGATAGGTCCGAGTGAATTCCAGATTACTTTCCAAGTAATGGATATTCACCCAGCCTACAGTTTCTTATTGGGAAGGCCATGGATTCACGAGGCAGGGGCTGTTACCTCCACTCTGCACCAGAAGCTCAAATTTATCAAGAATGGCAAGCTAGTGATTGTGGGAGGAGAGAAGGCGTTGTTGGTTAGCCATCTGTCATCTTTCTCATATGTTGAAGCTGAGGATGAGGTTGGAACTCTATTCTAAGCCTTATCTATTGCTGCTAAGAAGAGAGTTGGGGCACCTATGTCCTCTCTGAAAGATACTCAGAAGATTGTAGAAGAGGTCATGTTGATCACTAGGGGCGCATGGTAGAGGTCTCCGACAACAAGGGCGGAACTGGTTTGGGGTTCCAGAGAGGCTCGTCAGCTGTTAGATCTGAAGATATGCAACTCAGCTTCCGTAGCGGAGGGTTCATTCATGGCAATGAACAACACTTAGTTGATGTGCTAGAGGATAATGAAGAGGAAGACTGCACCAACTTTGTAACGCATGGAAAGACATGCAACAATTGGACTATCGTTGATATTCCTGTTATTTTGCATCAATCTAAGTAATTGCTTTTATATTTTAAAATCCTTCTCCTATGCCTAAGGGAGAAGTGAACATTGTTTGGGCATTTTAAATTGATCATCAATAAAATTAATTTTATTGATCCACATCTTTGATGTTTATTGTAACTCTTTGCTTTATTCTGAAAATGGTAATCACCAAAAAACATAAATAAACAATATAATTGTCCATCTGCATAATATTTGGTCACAAATTCACTTCTCTAAAATCAAAATATCAAATCATTATGCAGGTTGGTTCCTAACCCCATTAAATACAATGATCCTTCTCCTTCTCCAAATTTTGAATTCCCTGTGTTTGAGGCCGAGGAGGAAAGTGATGTAGAAGTGAGTGATGAATTGTCTCGTCTTCTTGAGCAAGATGAAAAGATTATTCAGCCGTTTGAAGAGCAGATTAAGCTAGTCAACTTGGGTTCCGAAGATGATGTGAAGGAAGTCAAGATTGGGTCTCGACTATGTCCAGATGCTAAGAAGGGGTTGATTGATCTTCTTCGAGAATATTCAGATGTGTTTGCTTGGTCCTATCAAGACATGCCTGGGCTGGATTCTGAGATTGTGGAGCATAGATTTCCGTTGAAGCTAGAATGCTCGCCAGTCAAGCAGAAGTTGAGAAGAACGCATCTTAATATGGCTGTGAAGATCAAAGAGGAAGTTCGAAAGCAGATGGATGTCGGTTTCCTTGTAACTGCTGAGTATCCACAATGGGTGGCCAATATCGTGCTTGTGCCGAAGAAAGATGGAAAAGTCTGCATGTGTGTTGACTATAGAGATTTGAATAAAGCTAGTCCGAAAGATGATTTCCCTCTACCGCACATTGATATGTTGGTAGACAATACTGCTAAATTCAAAGTCTTTTCGTTTATGGATGGATTTTCCGGATATAATCAGATTAAGATGGCACCCAAAGATATGGAGAAGACCACATTCATTACACCTTGGGGAATATTCTGTTATAGAGTGATGCCTTTCGGTTTGAAGAATGCTGGTTCAACTTACCAGAGAGCAATGACTACTCTTTTTCATGATATGATGCATAATGAGATTGAAGTTTATGTGGATGACATGATTGCCAAATCAATTGATGAAGAGGAACATGTTGAGCATTTGTTGAAGTTATTCCAGCGTTTGAGGAAGTATAAACTCCGCTTGAATCCCAATAAGTGTACTTTTGGTGTTCGTTCCTGTAAGTTGTTGGGCTTTATTGTCAGCGAGAAGGGTATTGAGGTTGATCCTGCCAAGGTCAAAGCAATACAAGAGATGCTTGTGCCCAAAACTGAGAAGCAAGTCAAAGGTTTTCTTGAACGCTTGAATTATATTTCCATATTCATTTCCCACATGACCGCCACATGTGCGCCTATATTCAAGCTTCTTCGGAAAGATCAGTCTTGTGATTGGACCGAAGATTGCTAGAAAGCATTTGATAGTATCAAAGAATGTTTGCTTGAACCTCTGATTTTGTCTCCACCTGTCGAAGGTGTAAGAACAAAGTTGGTTCTACAATATATCTCTAAGATTTTGATGATAACAAAGGATGAAACCAAATATAGTACTCTAACGAAATTTTCTGTGTGCAGGACTCTGAACATTTACGCAGGATTCTGACCATACATCAGATACAAAATTTCATCATATATAAAGTATTAGATGATCAGATACCACTCAAAAAGGAATACGTCCAGAAGGTTCTGATTCTGATCAACGCAGATACTAGCGCAGTAGTAAGAAGTCAGAAGCTCCGACAAAAGACTATTGGATTCAGACTCTGATACTTAAGAAGTCTAGAGCACTGAGAAGCTTTGATAAAGTCAGACATAATCAGCCTCTGAAGACAAACTCTGGTATATCAAGACTCTGATGCAGACTCACCAGTCTAGAACGCGTAACCGAAAAGAATCTCATTATGGAAAGAAAGTATTTAAAGAAAAGAATAATGAGGCGGACAAAATGGTTTTAGAAAGAAACAATAGAATTAATGACATTAATTACTCTTCAATGACCAAGATTCTGTCATCACTCCAACGGTCCTTCACAATGATTATATAAAGGACAAACTACTTCTCTAGAGAGACACACCTGAGACATACAGAAATATCATTCATTCTCTCTTTTTCACGAGTTGCTGCTCTTACGTGAAAAGCTTTTGCTATCATATTTTATGTAATACTTGCTTGTTGGTAGAAGCAGTTTACATTACAATTTACTTTTGCTTAAACTATTTCCTCAAGTGACTCTACGCAGTCTGAATACTTGAGAGGGCTAAGGCTTTCAAGTTGTTGGACTCACCAGACTTATCTTTTGAACAACCAACTAGATCTACATTAGGTATCTCCACCTTCTTACCAACAACAGTTTCCTCCTTACTTTCTGGGACAACTGGCCCAAACACTCGACCACTGCGGGTCACCTTCGTTACATCAGCAATGCTCACCACTGAACTGGTCGTAGGCAACGGGACCTCTTGACCATTCTTCAACATTGTAGCATTATACTGGTACGGTATAACCTTATCAGATGCATACGGGACTGGGCCCGCTAACCGTATTACCAATGGTGATACTGATCTTTGACTGACATTCCTATTGTTGCTGCTATCAGACTGAATTACCAATCGCTCTTGCTGTTTGAAAACGGGCACTATGAAATTGACGTCGTCATCTACATGACAGGATTGAACAATATGGATCACGCCTTCATCCATCAAACACTGGATGTCCCTTTTCACCACATTACATCCTCTTGGGTTCACACTACACACAACACAACCATCATGGTCATCTTCACAGTCACTCACCAAACAAATATCTTTATGCATCTGCACCAAAGATCTTCTGATAAACCAGACATCAAAAACCTTGAATTCACCAGGACAACCGTCCACCATATTCACTGAAGAGTTCCCATGAGCGGGCAAAGGGTTAGCTTTCAAATTAGGCGCATGGTCCTCAAAGGACACCATACCACTCTTCATGAGCTTTTGCACCTCATATTTCAAATTAGGCGCATGGTTCTCGAAATTTTGTTGTTGATGATTATTTTTGGTATTGTTGTTGTTGTAGGTGTTCGTTCTTTGTTGCGGTTGTTGTTGTTGACGTTGATGTTGTGGTTGTTGTTGAATTAGTGTTGTTTGCTGATTAGAAAATACCGGAATTACTGATGACACTTGATGATGATGATGTTGACGGGATGGTGGATTTCTTCTTGCTTGAGGCCTCATATGCCTCCCACTGGAAATTGCATTCGTTTCACTGTCCTTCCTCTTGCTGAAACTACTGCCATACTTCTTACTCGTTGACGCCTCATCTCTTGACAAACGTCCTTCACGGACCCCTTCTTCAAGTCTCATCCCCATATTTACCATTTCGATAAAATCATTGGGGGCACTAGCGATCATGCGTTCATAATAAAATGAACTCAGGGTTTTTAGAAAGATCTTTGTCATCTCTTTCTCCTCCAAAGGAGGAGTGATATAGGCGACCAACTCCCTCCATCTTCGCGCGTACTCTTCGAATGTCTCCTTATATTTTTGAGACATAGACCTCAATTGGTCTCTATTCGGCGCCATGTCTATGTTGTACTTGTATTGCTTCATAAAAGCCTCACCTAGGTCATTGAAAGTGTGGATGCTTGCACTGTCCAACCCCATATACCAACGGAGTTTAGCACCTGTCAAGCTATCCTGGAAGTAGTGAATAAGCAATTGGTCATTATCTGTTTGAGTTGACATCTTGCGGGCATACATCATAAGATGACTGAGCGGACAAGAGTTCCCCTTATATTTTTCAAAGTCAGACACTTTGAATTTCACTAGGATCTTCACATTGGGTACTAAGCACAATTCAGCGGCACTCTTCCCAAATAGATCTTTACCTCTCAGTGTTTTCAATTCCTTGTTCAACTCAAGAAATTGATCCTTCATTTCATCCATCTTCTCATAAACATCCGGACCCTCAGACGGCTCGGAATGATAGATGATGTCCTCTACGCGAGGCAAAGTATGCACAATGGGAGGTGGCACGGACATGACCGGGCTAGATGTCGGCATGGAAGCAAAGGTAGGCACCTTCTGGCACAAAGTTGGGCGGCATTCCACATGGGAATCCGGCAGGCAGGTTTGGCGCGAAGTGGGTGGTGGCAGCAGGCATGGTAGAGGTAACCACTTTTGAAGTAACAATCCTCGCGGGAGGAGTTGCAAGCGTTAGAGAAGCTTGGCTTTGAGCAGCAAGAACTGACTCCATCATGGCAGCCAGCCGGGCAATCTCGTCCTTCAACTCTCTATTTTCTTTCTCTAAGTGCTCCATAATTTTCTGATGATTGGCCCTTTATTGTACCGGTGAGTCAACTTGACTAAAGCACAGAAGAAACACCAATCAGACACCTGGCAAAAACCTGCTTATGCAAATGATGCATGAAATGAAATGCTTGATTATTTTTATTTTCAAGGAAACTTACTATATCATTTGCAAAAATATATATTTAAATGGCAATTGCAACAATTTTGATATGACCAAAAATCTCTTTTTATTTATATAAATTGGAAGGATTACACTGAGTAAAATTTCAGAAACCAGAATAAAAGATACAAGAGAAAAGGAGACTAGTCATCCTAAGGATCCCTAACAACAATGTCAGAAGATCTAGCTGAAGGCGCGTACTTCCTTCGAATGCGACGGATCTCGGTCTCAAAAGAAGCCTTCATCTGAGTCTTCTCGAGGACAAACTGGTCAACAATCTTCTTCCAAGCAACGGAAGGCAGAGGCATGCTAGAAGATTAAACCTCTGGCTCTCTCTGTCTATTCGTCACTCGATCTTCAAGTAGCTCAATCAGTGCATCTTTGTCCTTAGACTCCAATTGCAACTCTTCATGCTTCTTGCTCAAAGCATGGAAACTCTCTTCCCACATATCCTTCTCTTGCTTCATCTTGATGAGCGCGTCTTCCAACTCCTCTACATCTTGGTTAGGAAGAGTTATTGGCTCAACCACAACCATAGACATAGGTATTTCACAAGGATAAGGAATCTTTAACTCCATAGCTCTCTTCTTCACCCAAAGA
Source organism: Lathyrus oleraceus (assembly GCF_024323335.1). NCBI lineage: Eukaryota > Viridiplantae > Streptophyta > Magnoliopsida > Fabales > Fabaceae > Lathyrus > Lathyrus oleraceus. The sequence goes on along the minus strand of NC_066584.1, from coordinate 318,749,529 downwards.
GTGTAAGCTTCCAAAGCTACACAATTGCGCGGACCAAGCTCGGATCTTCCTTTCCTATGCACATTATGCCAAGCATGCACAATATTCCGCTTCAAATGTTGGGGATCTTTCCCTCTTGATAAAAAAGACCTTCTAACAACATGTTATTAGGTTTGTCTCTCAAGGGGAACCCAAGTTGACAACGTGCCAAAGCAGGATTGTAGTTAATTCCTCCTTGTGTACCAATGAGAGGCACATTAGAGAATTCACCACAACTATCAATAATCTCCAAACTGCTTAAATAAGGATCATACCAAACTATATCATCATTAGTGAGAGACATAAGTCTCTGAGACCACCTTAGACATTGTTTGTTCTCCACAAAAGCAGGCGTCTGAGGCAAGTGCAACAAACGATAGTTCCACCACCCTTAGAATTCCTTAGATGCAAAGAGAAATACATATCACCCAATATAGTAGGCACATGATTCTCAATCAAGAAAAGTCTAATGGCGTTAACATCAACAATACCGTCAATGTTAGGGAACAAAGCTAACCCATAGATGAGCAACATAAAGATAGCTTCAAAAGCGTCCATACTACTAGCTTTGGCAAAAGTAGTAGCTTCCTTGATGAGGAAAACAGATGGCAACCCAAATTACCCTCCTTTCTTTACCCAATTAGCCTCTATCTCAGACTTCTTCAAGTGAAGAGCTTCAACAATAATACTAGATCGGGGAATCTCCTTCAATCCACTAAAAGGAACTCTACTAGAAATAGGTATCCCCAAAAGATGACAATACTCCTCCAAGTTAGGCACAAGCTGAAAATCTGGGAAAGTAAAATAATGGTAGAGAGGATCATAGAACTGCACCAATACACTCAAGATTCCTTCAACTACATCAGCAGACAAGATGGACAGAAGCTTCCCATGACGTTGTTTGAAGTCCAAGGGATCTAATACAAAAGATGCTAGCTTCTTTAACTCTTTCATGTCGGGACATCTGAAACTGTACTTCTTAGTGTTCCTTCGTCCATAATCCATGGCCTGAAAATATTTGCAAATGATACCTTAGTTCCTTGAAATTTTTGTGTGATGAATGTTATGATGCGCATGAGTGCATGAATGCAACAATCACAAATAAGGGATGAATCAAGTCATTGTCAAGATTAATCATCCATTTTGGTGGATTATGGCTTTCACCTTATCAACACCCAAGTTCCATTGATATTGACAAGACTTGATTGGATCAACCAAGAATCAAGGGTTTGTTGCAAGTCACGAGCATGGAGTCTGGGTAAGAACCATCCCAAGGGAGTGAACTAAGGATAAAAACCTGTAGATCATGTTCTAAAAAGTTCCCAGAGTCTTAATTGCATCTATCGGATATTACAGGTTAAGCTGATTGACTCATCAACCCATAATATTCTCAAGAGAAACTCGTTTGAGTGTAGTATCGCGTGACAACTGGTATCAAGTCTACATTTGAACAGTTCTCGTACTACGTTATAAATAGGCCAAGATGGGTTAAATGATCTAAGGTCCCCAGCTTCTTAGGCCCAATTAGAGATAGTAATGCCTAACCACAAATACTTGTGTGACATTTCCAAATCCAAAAGAGTCTCCACTGAGCGGATGGAACTCAAGCCAACTTGTTAAGGACTATTCCACACAAGTAGAACATGACTATACCATCCTCATATCTTAATTGCACTCAAGTTCGGGTTAGAACTTATCTCACCACTTAGAGATCACCAAGCACAACAAGCAGATTATATCACACATACATATATACAAACATCACATATATACAAACATATTCACACAAAAAGTAGGCTAAACCCACTGGAGACTACTACCCAGCAAAGTCGCCACTTAATTTTTGTAGCGGGAAATTCATGATCATCAAGCTATCGACAAGCTAGAGATCAATTAACAAGATTCGCCACCGTGCTTTTATTGTTTCCAAGGGAAAAGGAAAAAAGTACGAACAAAACCCAATAAGTAAGAAGTTTTCAAATAAAAACTAATAAAAGTCTGAGATCACAGGAAAGGGGGTTGGTTACACAGAGGGAAGGTGTTAGCACCCAAAGTGTCCTAGGTACTCCTAGGGATCCCTTTTTGTGTGAATATGTATTTTGTACAAAGTGATGTTTAGAAACAAATAGAATGGAGGATGAGAAAAGAATTCATTAATTATATTTTTGTGTTTGACAAGACCTTCATTCTTGTGCCTACGTACCGACATAAAAATGGGGGATTAAAACTGTTGGTGTAAGCCCTAGAGGCCAATACTTTTGGTACTTGTATCGAATTATTTATTAATAATAAAAGGCATTTTTCTTTATTATGTTTGTTTAATAAAGTCCCTGGAATAGATAGTCCATTTAATGTATCAAGTATGACTTAATGATGAGATCACATTAAACATAAGGACACTATTCTTAAAGTATCTGTAGTCAAGCTTTATTGTGAAGTGGGATAACATTAAAGCATGAAGACTATTATGTTTGTAGACTGATGATCACGTCTCATGGATCATGGATAAAGAGTTATCAAGTCTTAAACATAGGTATGAATATTAAGAGTAATATTCATACTGGATTGACCCGCTATGAGAATACTATATAGAATATTATGCAAAGTGTCATAAGTTATTCTCATGGTGATAATGGTGTATACCACTCTTCGACCTGAAACCACTATGGACCCTAGATGTAGAGTCGAGTGCTTTATTGTTGATCCAACATTGTCCGTAACTGGATAACCATAAAGATGGTTGATGGGTACTCCATGAAGCATGCTAAGGGACATGAGTAACCTAGATGGAATTTTCCCATCCTGCGTAACAGGATAAATGTCTATGGGCCCAATATTGAACTGGACAAGGATGACACAGTCTATGCCTTGTGTTCAATATAGACATAAGGGCAAAAGGGTAATTATACACATAATTATTATCACAGAAGGATTTGTCAGATCACATGACATTTTCGTGTCTTGGGTAGTAGTGATGTGTTGCTAGATACCGCTCACAGTTTATTATGTTAAATGCGTGATTTAATATAATTTCCAACGTCGCGAAAACCTACAGGGTCACACACAAAGGACGGATTGATGAGAAATAGAGTAACTAAGGAACACCGTAAGGTACGGTGCACTTAAGTGGAATACGAAATATGGTAAGGTACCACACGCTTAAGTGATTTTGGGCATATTATAAGATATGGGCCAAAATACACTTAAGTGGGCTTTTTAGCTTGAAGCCCACACAAGTGGTTCTATAAATAGAACCCTTGGGTAGAAGCATTGTCACTCTTGCATTCCGTTTCTCTCTCTCTCAATCAAAGCCTTCATTCGTAGCAGCTAGCACTGAGATTGAAGGAATCTGTTCGTGTGGACTGAGTAGAGACGTTGTCATCGTTCAACGTTCGTGATCGCCACAAGAGGTAACAATTCTATCACTGATCATGCCCATTCGTAAGGATCCCTAAATGGAGAAAATTTTAAATTCCGCTGCGCCTTGGATGGCAATTCTCCTTCAAAAACCTCGTAGTTCGTGCTACAAATTTCAAAATGGGTGCATTGAGTTTAACAAAAATTAAGTTTGAAAGGCACAAAGGCCTAAAATGATTTGAATGAGTTAGTTCTTTTTGGCTTTTTGAAAGTTTAAGTCAAATATAGTTAAGTTTATTCACAAGTTTGATTTAAGAAAATAAGTTTGAAAATGCAATGGCATAAGGCCAAAGTTTCTATCTCTTTTTGCAAAAGTGGTCAAGGTTCAGAACAAAAATAGTTCACACAAAGAAGATTTTGAAAAGGGAGGAGATATTTTTAAATTAAAGAAATGGGGAGAAGATGAAGAGACTACCTTATGCACAAAATTTAAAAGTTTAAAGTTGAAAAGATCTGACCAAATGGGTAGCAATCCAATAGACAAAAATGTCAATAGAAACCCAGAATTCCCTTGGACTTTTAGAATCAAGCAACACACAAATGCACAATTATATTATCTTGAAGAGAAAAGGCATCAAATAAAGATGGCCTCATCCAAGCTTATCCATTCCATGATCTTCTTCAGAAATAGCCCATGTAACAGATGAATTCCATAAGTCACAGGTTCAAAACAACAACTTCATAATAATCATGTTGCAGGTGAATCTTAGAGATATCTTCAAAGATGTATCAGATGAAATTCAAATTGCAAGCACTTGGTTCTCAACAAATTGGCATTGGCCAAGTCCTTTAGCTTAGGAAGGCTTCCTAGATTCTAAGTCCATTTGTCCAAGATCAAGCCAACAGTCCACTCAAAAGTTTTTTATGGTTTTTATGATTATTATGTACATTAATGGTCAAAGACCACACAAACAAACAAAGTAACACAAACAAAATATATCACACAATATGGTAATGGTCCAAATGGACAAAGTGAAAATTGCATTAACATAAACAATTAGGATGATATGTACAATGGCAAATGAAATAAAGTGCTAAAAGTAAATTGCATTAAGATAAAAGCTTGAAATTAAAAGTCAATAGTTAGTAGGTTAGAGGTTAGTTTTGTTTTGCTTTTGCTTTTGATTTTTTCAAGACATTCTTTGGAGAACACTAAACCCTTTATTCACAAGCATGGATCCTTGAACCAAAACATCTTCCAAAGGAAGGAAAGAAGGTCAAGTTTCCACACAATACCATGAAAGAGGGGAGACTTACAATCTCACTAACTAGAATGCTTATGTCTTTTGTCAAAAATTTAACGCTATGTTAAGCAATCGTAATTGGACTTATGTAGAAGTCACAACTATTTGAGGTCGGGCAATAGTATTTTGGTGTTAATGCATGTTAGAGACATAGTATAATGAACTATGCTCATGAAACATGCCACACACCAAAAATATGCAAAAGGGGTGGCCTAATCTCATCCATACTCATGTCAATTTTTCAATCAACTAGCATTATGACTTTGAGATATCATAGGCCAAATAGAAATGAATGGATGGAGAAGGGGAATTAGATGAAGAGGGAAGGGAATGAATGAGATCACAAATTGGTCAAAGGAGGACTTTTACCAAATTAATATCATTCATTCATTTTGGGAGATGGAATATACATTAACCAAGGCCCAACAACAAACAAGCAAACTCAATTAAGTCAATACAAATGGTCAACAAAATTAAATTGGCATTTATTCAATTAAAAATAATAAAATAGTGCATTTAATTCAAATATGTTTTGTCCAAATCCTAAAATCTCATCAAAACACCAAATAAATGGCCATGAGATTTATCATAGGTCAAACAAGGTCAAAGGACCTTGGAGAAAAAATTTCATAATTTTTGGATATTTAAAAATATTTTTAAGCAATTAAAAACAAATGCAAAATCAATTAATTCATGAAAAATATTAATAATGATCCAAAAAATAATTTTAATTTAGAATATGATAGAGAAAAATATTTTAAATTTTTTGGTGAAAGTCCCATATTTTTTGGATCAATATTGAATTTAATATGAATTATTGAAGAAAATGCAAATAAAACAAAAATTCAGAATTTCTAAATTACGTGGACCGTCAGATCTCCCTCATTAATTGAGGTGGCAGATCTGATGATCCAAAACACGTGCTCCACATGCACCTGAGTCAACTGCGTGGCAAAAGAGGTAATCCCAAGGGACGATCAAGATTAGAACATGAGACATGGATCCTATGGTTCAAAGGTTGGCCAAGTCATCGCCGGAGCCAGAGCTCCGGTCATCTTCTCCGGTGAACCTCACCGGACTCGTCAACATAAACCATCATAAAAGAAAAAGAAACAAGGACATGATCTTAAAGAGAAAATGGCACTGAGCTCGAATCTGACCTCCAATTACTCCAATTCCATATATATTAAGAGATATGTGGAATTGAAATTTGAGGTACATGAACTGAGTTGCTTTGATTTGGCCTCAAAGCAACTCAATTTTCTTGCCTACATTGGTAGGACTTCAAACAACCAAAGAATCAATGGAATTGAGCAAGAATTTGAGAGAATCGAAGAGTTTAAAATTTCTGCAAATCACCTTCAATGGAGGTCTGAACACGATGGATCTTGATCTAGCTTGTGCTTGGACTCACTTCAATTGCTTGCAGGAAGAGAATGGAAAGGTTTAAAAGCAATGAATTCCTAGAGAATTGAATTCCAAAATAGTGGAGATTCAAGCTCAAATTCAAATGAATTTATCAGGTTTATCCTATGAGAAATGAGGGTTTTCAATGGGGGATCAAAGTTGGCGCAATAGTGTTGTGAATTCTGAGCAATTGAAGCTCTATTTATAGATGAATCATGTGATATTTGCACACTCACTTTCACTTTCCAAAATTGGCAAATGATGATGCAATGGTGCATGGGCGCGCATAGGCCCATGAAATGATAGCTGAAGGTCCAAAGTTTCATATCAGATGGTTTGAAGTTAGCTTAGATTGCAAGGCACATGTACATTGATGCTTGAAGATTGATCCATGCCAAATGATATCAGTCTGTTTAAGCCATGTGCAGCCTATGCATTTCTCATCCAAAATGAATGAATTTGAGCTCTTTGGAAAGGTGAGATCAATAGGAACAACTTTTATATTCAACACTTTTTCATTCGGAGCTTGGAACTTGGATAAATTTGAGGTGGAAGTTTGGAAATTTTTAACATATCAAATTTTTTCTAAGTGTCAAGCCATATGTTTCAATATTCCACATTGCTTAACTTTTTATATGAGCTTCAAATGAGAAGAGTTTATTCATCAAAGTTGTATCTCTCTTAAATACCTTCAAAATGGTCACCAATTTCATGTCATTTGGATTTGAAATGATAGAGTTATGCATTTTTGAAATTTGGAAAAATCACTTGATCAATGGTATAGGTCAAAAGTGACCTATAATGTAACCTCATACCACATGGTCAAAAAAGTTAAATTAGATCCCAATACAAACATCAAAGTTGAAGTAGACACATTTAATTTGATTGTGCAACTTGGAAATCTTTCATCACATAAAAATTGAGCAAGTTATGGCCTTGGGAAGTTGACTTTCAAATTAGGGTTTAGACAAAATGACCTATAATGTTTCAACATAGAAAATGATTTTCCATGCAAAACTAGCTCTAGGTCTCAACATGAAAGTTATTTATAATGTCATTTAGAGTAATCTTTCTCTTGGAATCTGTTTCATATGGTGAAAATTGTAGGAGATAGGGTCTAGGGAGACCCAATTTTGATCAGATGAATTCATCTGGCCAACCACCATCAACCAACTTGCTAATTTCCAATTATCTTAACTTTCTTGGCTCATGGTAGATCATATATGCATAAGATGATGAAATTTGAAGTGTCCCTTTAGAGATTTGATCAATTGGTGAGATAGCTTGTTGGAGAAGTTACTCAAGATACCTAGTGAAACTAGGGTTTCCAAGGCAAATCACCCTCAAACTCTTGAAGAAAACTTGATCAATATAACATGTAGTAATCAATGGGACTCATATATGATACTCATAACCATTCTTGAATAAATTCTTGGTTGTGCTCTTTGTTCATGAGGGTCTCAAACCCTAGATGTGAACTTGATGAATCAATTAGATCATGCCCTTCCTACAAAGACATATTTTTGGTATTTTGGTTAGTAAAATGATAATATACAAGTATGATATAATCACAAAGTGCTTGGTGATCTCTCCTAAAATAAACCCAATGAAAGAGGGGTAAGGAGGATGCCAAGGTGTGATCCCAATGCTAGTGCTTATGATGAAATTACATGAGGGATCTTAGGGTCAAAATTGGGGTCTTACACAGTGGTGTCGAAAGACCTAAATATTACCTCGGTAGAATGTTAATAGATGTTGAAACTAGGTACAGTCTCATAGAGAAACTGTGCATGTGCTTGTACTTTACCTGTGTGAAATCAAAGCAATATATAAAACCAGTTGATGTTTATGTTTCGTCTCATTATGATATTATTAAACATTTGTTGTCTAAACCTATGTTGTATAACCGAATTGGAAAAAGGGCACTAGCTTTAACAAAGTTTTCTCTTACGTATAAGCCTTTAAAGGCCATGAAGGGACAAACTGTGGAGGATTTTATAGTAGATAATGCCATGATCTAACCTTCACTAAACATGGTTGACACAAAACCACGAAGGTTATATTTCGATGGGTCAAGCCACAAGGATGGAACGGGAGTCGGGGTGTTGATATTATCCCCGCAGGATGGTCCGACGAGACTTAAATGCAAGATCAACGAAAAATGTTCCAACAATGAGGCTGAGTATGAGGCCCTAATGATTGGTCTTCGACTCTTGAAGGAGTTAGGAACCATTAGGATTGAGTTAAGCGGAGATTCAGAGTTGGTAATTAAGCAGGTCACTCGCGAGTACAAATGCATAAAGGAAAATTTGGTGAAGTACTTTGTGACGGTAACACAGCTGTTGAAGTACTTTGAGATTGTCGACATAAAACATGTATCGAGGAATGAAAACCAAGAGGCCAATGATCTGGTCCATATTGCTTTTGGGTATACAATGTCTAAGTCAATGTTCCAAGATATGATTGAAGTTAGGGAAAAGATGGTGTCAAACGCACCGCCACTAAGGGAAGATATCTTCGACAGGAATGACAATTATGGTGAAGGATTCGACGAAGAACATCCTGAAGATTTTGGTTTCAAAAAGTCCTAGGGATATGGAGTTTTTACTGTCAATAGTTCATCACCTATGGACTGGAGAAAACCAATCTTGGAATATTTAGAGAATCCAGTCGGAAGTACTGATAGGAAGATCAAATACAGAGCTTTGAGCTATGTGTTACTGGGAAATGAATTGTTGAAGAAGACACCAGAAGAAGTATTACTTAAATGTATGGGAGATACGGAAGCATATTTGGCCATGTCTGAGGTACATAGTGGAGCCTGTGGCGCGCATCAGGCAGGTCACAAGATGAAGTGGTCCCTATTTCGACATGGCGCTTATTGGCCCACTGTGTTGAAGGATTGCACCGAGTTCACCAAGGGATTCCAGGAATGCCAGATGCATGCGGGTGTTCAACACATGCCAGCTGTAAGACCCCAATTTTGACCCTAAGATCCCTCATGATATCTCATCATATGCATTAGCATTAGGATCACACCTTGGTATCCTCCTTACCCTTCCCTCATTGGGTTTGCATTGGGAGAGATCACCAAGCACAATTTGATTGTATCATACTTTATTTATTCACTAACCAAAATACCAAAAATATGTCAATGTATAGTTTGTTGCTTTTGTAGGTAGTGTGTATGCTCACCTATGCTCCATCAAGCTCATATCTAGGGTTTAAGACCCTCAATGCAAGGAGTTCAATCAAGAATTGGTTCACATTGACTCTAGGCATCATATATGGATCCCTATGATCTTCACATGCTATTTTGATCAAGAAATCATCAAGAGTTTGGAGTTTGTTTGCCTTGGAAACCCTAATTCATCTTGGTATCTTGTGTGACTTCTTCAAAAAGTTTCTTCAACAATTAATCAAATATTTCAAGGGATACTTCACATTACATCATCTTATGCATATGTAAGACCCCAATTTTGTCCCTAAGATCCCTCATGGCATCATAACATTGCATTTGCATAGCCTCAAGGATCATTGGCATCTTGGTTCCCTTTGCCTTTGGATGGGATCTCTTGTGAGTGGTTTGAGGTCACCAAGCATGCTTGAATTGTATATCATTGCTTTTCTCATTTTGTTTACTAACCAAAAGCACAAAAATATGTCACTAACATCTTTTGTTTGTAGCTTGAGCAATCACAAGGTCCAAAGCTTCTAGGAGACCATTGGTACAAAGATATGGTCAAGAGGAGATGAAAGCAAGCATGGTAATGGTCCCCAAGACTCTCATCTGTCAAATATGCCTCCCTAATACCTCAATTCATCATTTTGATCAAAGTAAGTCAAAGGGTTTGAGGTTTTGTTCTTCAGAGAAACCCTAATTCATCTGTCCATCACAATGCCTTGCTCATGAAGCAACCTTAGCCCATGATCAAATGCAATCAAGGGAAGTTCTTTAATTCATCAATTCATGCATATTTGAACTTATTTGATTATCCTCAATCATCAATTCATCAAAATATGGGTTGTGGACTTGAGAAGTTGATCAATCAATTCATCTGACTATTTTGAAATACACTGACACTTAACGTTTTATGTGTTGGTCAAATGGAGATGGTTCCAAAAGCAAAAATGTTCTTGAGGACAATATGAACAACTTTCATCTTCATCAAAAATTGATTTGAAGCTTGGAAGACCATCTTCCATTCCAAAACATTATAGGTCATTTTGACTGAAACCCTAATTTTTGGTCAACTTCCCAAGGACATGACTCATTCATTTTTTATGCGTTTTAGGTGGGATCAAATGCATTGGAAAGCTTAAGATGTCTACTTCAAATGTTATGTTGAACAAAATTTCAAAATCCCAAAGGAAATACATGTGATAATGCAAGACATTATAGGTCCTTTTTGACCAAAGGCATTAAAAGTCAAACAAGTCCAACTTCAAGTACCCATAACTCTTTCATAAAAATTCCAAATGATTCAAAATTTGAGTCCATTTTGATTGTCTTGAAAATCTTTACAACTTTTATGTTGGAGGTCTTTCCATATAAGGCTTGCATCATCAAAACAGATGGGCTTGAAAGTTGGCCAATTTTAGAAACCTTGCCTTTAAACTCAAATTTCATAAACATCCACACTTCAAATGAGTTTTTGTCCAACATAACATTTGTTCCTCATACAAAGACCTTTCCAACCATTACCCATATACCCATGTTTGGATTTTCTAAATGGTACTTTCGAAGAGATGAATTTTTAGGAACAAAGAAGGAATTCACTTGAAATCTTGGTGCATAAGCAATTGCCTTGCAATTCACACGTCCAATTCCATATGGCTGGTGTTCAGAACTCATTTGGCATTGTTTTTGGGCCTTGTGCATGATCATGCAAGCCCATGCAATGAAGCTTCACATGCCATGCACACAGATCATTTCACACTCTCCTTGCCACTTCCTCTATAAATAGAGACTCCATTCCACTCATTTCAGACACCCAATTCAACCTAAAATGCTGCAGAATTCTCTCCCCAACCATCACTAAAGAAGCAATTGCATTTCTCTCAAAATTTTCAGATCTAGAATTCAGCTTCATCTGTTTGTATTCTTAGATCTAATGCTTCTAGACCTTCACCATACATCTCATTGAACTTCTGTTTTGGTAAAGCAAGCAAGGCATCAAGCTCAAGCTACCAGAATTCAAGCACACACTCCAACTGGTATTTTCTTTGACTCTCCTAATCCATGGACCTATTGGCTTAGATTTTGTGTTGGCTGAAGTCCTCTGATCGGTCACCATTTCCATTGAATTCCCACCGTTAATCCGACATATTTTCATCACTTTGGTAAGATCTGTGTTTGTTTCTAGTTGTTTTAGAGTCATTTATCATGTTTTATTAGTTTGGTATCGCCTTTCATTCTATTACATGTTTATGTCAAAAAGGTCTCTTTTACGCTTCGTTGTGGTAGTGTTATTGTTACAGGCCGTTGCACAGGGTTAAAAGCACTAATACTGGAGTTGGGGATACTCAGAAAGGCAAAAATATGAAAATACAGCAGTTCAACACGGGCACCCGTGTGCCACAACAGTTCAACACGGGCACCCGTGTGCCACAACACTGCCCGTGTTATTGGACAAGTAGAAAAACAGAGAGTTAACACGGGCACCCGTGTGTAGGAACACGGCTCGTGTTGATGCCCCTGTAACTTAATTTGAAAATAATCATTTTGGAGAGCACACACGGGCACCCGTGTGTACACACACGGCCCGTGTTGTTGCGCGCGGCTTGGAAACCTAAACTTTTGCGTTGTGAACCTATTCTGCTAATTAAGGGTAGTTTGGACCTTTTTCTTGTAGGAGATTCATCTGAAGCTATTAGAAGGCTTGGAAGGGAAAGGAGAAAGGACCTTTTTACAGACGAACGAAAGCATTGCATTGGAGAAGATAGCGAATACGGCGGATTTGAAGACGGCGAGATTCAAGGGTAGCAACCATTGAAGATCAAACTCTCCTAATTCTTTGTAATGTTTAATCTTTACTTTATGAGTTCTTTAAGTACTATGAGAGGCTAAACCCCCTGATGCTAGGGGGTGGTCCTGATGTTATCACATGTTATGAATTTGAACCTATGATTTCTTGATTACTATGTTACGTATTTCAATTCAATTGTGTGATGTTATTATGCTTTTGTATCGGACAAATACAAATTGATCTATGACTTCCAATAACAGGATTGTGATTGGTAGGGTTTTCACACAATTGGGTTTATGAATGCATCATCTAGGACTAGTAACTTTCGTAAATCACCATAAACCTTGATATTTTGTATGATTAAAACCAATGATTAATTGAATGGAAATTTGAGTGAGAAGTGGTAGTTTAATAGTTTCTTCCTTAAGGACTTAAGTCAGAACATACCAGAGGTTAGGTGATTGAATGTTTCATATGTATTAAAGAAATCGGGACGGAATTCATAACCGGTTAACTCAACCACTCACCCTATCATCTTTTATCTTAATCAATTATTTTTACTATTTCTGTGTTTACGATTATAAATTCTAAAACAACCAAACCATTATCTTTTTGTTCTGATAGAATCAAATTAAAATAAGTAATTCCTACGCAATCCTTGAGATCGATACTTGGAAATAAAACTCCTTATTACTACATCGGTAAAAATAGTACACTTGCTATTTTTCCGATCAAGTTTTTGGCGTCGTTGCCGGGGATTGCCAAAATACCTATTTTAATTTTTATTCTATTGAAATTTTGTTGCTCGTCAACCAAAAATTTATCTGTGACAATCTTGTTAGTCAATTCTAATATTTGTCTAACTTGTGTATGCGAGGTAAGGCCTCAGCAGATTTTTCTTTTGACGCAGATCCCGAAAGAACTCTTCGCGCTAGACTAAGACAAGCTAAGAGAAAGAAATTGGAATTAGCAGAAAAAGCGGAGGGAGAAGTTGTTTCAGTGTACTCAGAGAATTCCGATTCAGACGCGGAAATAGTTCCTGAAATCATGGCTGCTAATCCACCACCACCAGAGAGACTCCTCGGTGACTATGGTGGAACCAACACTGCGGGTGGTCGTATGACAATTGTCAACCAACCGGTTAATGTGGAACAATTTCAGCTGCATCCCAGCATAATTAATCAACTCGAAAGGCGGTCCTTCTCTGGAAGAGTGAATGAAGATGCCAACAAGCATCTGCAAAGATTTTTAACCATGAGCACAACACTGAAAATGCCTGGACATAGCGAAGAAGCAGTCCGACTTCGTATGTTCCCATTCACTTTAGCAGATGAGGCTGAAGAGTGGTTCTATTCCTTACCTGCTGGTAGTATCACTACATGGGAGCACATGGAAACAACATTCTTGCAGGAGTATTTTCCCGCATCTGTGTCATTGCGGAAAAGATATGAGATCCTAAACTTCAAACAGAAGGAGGGTGAGTCACTAGGAGATGCCTACAAACGATTCAAGAGAATCCTAGTGGCTTGTCCTACTCACAACATGGATGAAACTGAACAAATGCAAATGTTTGTCAATGGTCTTCGAATTCAAACAAGACAAATCCTTGATTCAGCAGCTGGTGGCTCAGCCAACTTTGCAACAGCCACCGGTATGAAGAAGATAATTGAAGCTATTGCCTCGAACGAGCATTTAGAGTTATATGACAGGGTATCAAGCAAATCTACGGTAATTGATTTGAAACTTGAAATAAACAAACAGGTAAAAATTGAAGAAGCAGTTGCTGCAGAGGTGGAGAAAATGTTGAAGGCACTAAACATAGGTGCTCAGAAAGTGGCTCAAGTACAACAGGCACCAAACAATGTATGTGGCATTTGTAATGGACCACACAATACTGTTCATTGCTTTGCAACACCATAGCAGATAGAAGATATCAAGTTTTTAAAGCAAAACAATCCCTACTCCAACACCTACAATCCGGGGTGGAAGAATCACCCCAACTTTGCTTGGAAAGATCAGAAGGGGAATGTGCAACAACAGGTACAAGGCCAATATCAAAACCAATATCTGCAACAGCAACAACAAGTCCCAAAGAAGGCAGATTGGGAGATTGCAATTGAAAAGATGGCAACTCAAAATATGAAATTTGAAGAAGAGACTAGAAACAATCATAAGAATACCACCGCCTCCCTAAGGAATCTCGAAGTTCAGTTGGGACAGATAGCACAACAACTGGCAAGTTCTCGAACACCAGGTTCCCTACCAAGTGAAACAATTCAAAATCTGAGAGGTCAGGAGAATGTTAATACTGTCACGACGACAGAGAAAAAGGTTGCTAAAAAGAAAAAAATGATATCACCGAGCGAGCCGACTAAAGAAGAAACTACAAAAGAAACTAAACCGGTGATTAAGTTGCCCTATCCTCAGAGAATGACAAAGAAGGAACCTAGTGAGTCAGACTTGGAGAAATTCATGACAATGTTTAAAAGGATTGAGGGTCATATGGCTTTGTTTGAAGCACTTGAAAGGATGCCCATGTACAAGAAATTCGTTGAAGAGGTAATGGCTGAAAAGAAACCAACCACTGAAGAACAGGTATCTGGTAAGGAACAATATAATGCAAACTCCCTGGAGCAGAACATTCCTAACAAACAGAAGGATCCAGGAACCGTCACAGTACCATGCACAATCAAAGAAAGAACCTTCAAAAAGGTACTAATAGATTCGGGAGCTAGTGTGAATCTGATGCCATTATCGGTCTATCACAGGCTGGGTATTAAAAACATCAGTGATATAAAGACCAATTTGAAGTTTGCGGATCACTCAAGAAAAGATGCATATGGTATAGCTGAAGATGTGCTGGTAACAATAGCGGACTTGACTTTTCCAGACGATTTTGTAATCCTAGACATACCTGAAGACAATGAGGCACCCATCATTCTGGGTCGACCTTTCATGAAGACGAGTCGATGCAAGCTCGACATGGATGAGTGCACGTTAACCTTGAAAGTTCACAACAAGAAAATAACATTGAATGCTATTGAAAACCAGGAGATGGAGGAAGATACAAAATCTCAGTATCAAGTAGGCTTAATCAGGACATTGAATACTATCAAAGGCTCACCACTGCCAGTAGCCCCCCGAAATGGAAAGATTCTGAACACTGAAAGGATAGTTAAAAAGGAATTGTGGCACAAAGGAGTCCACACTGATAAAAGAGTCAACGTCCGTGTTGTAGACAAGAGGTGCAACAAGGTTTTGAACCTGAAATACCCCCCATGATAAGGGAAATGAACCGTCGAGCCATGTGACGTTAAACGAAGCGCTTCGTGGGAGGCAACCCACGCGTTTGATTTCTAATTTATTGCATTTTTATTTTTCTTTGTGTGTGCTAAAATTTTGTGTAGGGGAGGAGGAGAATTAAAAGGGCAAAGTCACAAACACCTCCAAATGGAAGGAAACCACACAAGTGCAGTAAACCAATAGTAGTCGCTGTGAGTCCCCTTTGTATCTGGATTTAAACATTGAGGTCAATGTTTAGTTCAGGTGTGGGGGGTTTTTTTCCTTTCATGTTTTATTTCCATCGCTTTTGTTTTGTTGTTGTCGTATTGTTTTTGTTTGTTTTCGTTGTTTACTTGTGTGTACAGAATAATGAGAAATGGTTGGACGAATCCGGGATCAATGGTAGTGGATGAAAGACACCCCTCATACTTATTCTGATAAGGCACCCCGGAAGTTGATGCAACCATGAGAAAATAAGTCGGACACAATTTGGGGACACCGGACCAAGAGAGCGGTAGGGAAAAACCAAGTCAGAAAAGAACCACATAACATGAGGAGGCTTCAGAGCTTGCAAGCTAACCAACATGGTGAGATCACAAAAAGCAAAACACGAAATATCAACATGAGAGTTCAGCCAGGTATGACTTTATCACTCTGATTTTGCGTATGTCCTGTTGACACGTCACAGCATGACAACACACACTGAGGCAAGTTGTTTGTTCAGCCAGGGCCTTTCTAACCATCCCTATCTGTATGTTTCCCTTCATAAACCCCGTTGAGCCTTAGCCATTTTATTTCATCATAAACCCCCTGTTAACTTTTAAGCATTATTCATCATAAACCCCCTGTTAAGTTTTAATCATTCATTTTTTTTCCATAACTCGGTATGATTGTGTGAATTGCAAGATGTGCAATAAAACTAAGTTTGGGGTGGAAAGCTTGAAAGAGAAGGCAAGTGCATAATAAGAGATCATACAAAAAGAAAAATAGTATGTATTTTCTTTAAAAGAAAAAAAAAGAAGAGAAAAAAAAGAGAAAAGAAAAACAAAAGAGAAAAATGCACTTGCTGAGACTTAAGACTTTAACACATATAAAATGCTCGGAAAATTTGAGTAGAAAAAGAGTCAAAAGAGTGAAATTAACCCCCAGAGTATACGTGATGCACGAGAAAAAGAAAAAGAAAAATCACACAACATGAATACCGAGTTCAAAACCCTTTGTTATCCAATTTTTTGTTTATCCCACCGTACCCAAGCCCCGTTACAACCCAAAAAGATCTCGAAAAGTGTGTGGAATCTGATGTGGTAGTGACATTAGAATGTATTCAAAGTTAAGAGTTTGGTATTGCATACTGTGTTGTGAGTGTACACACCTAACCCTGAGAGATATTGTGAGTGTGTGAAAAGCTTGTAGGTGAAGAGGTTTCTGATGTGGAAATGTGGTAAACTGCCTGAATCGGAGAGACCTGAAACTCGATTGGAAAGGAAGAACACAAATGGTGAAAGACTAGGTTGCATTGTGGAAAATGAATTCGGGGGTTACCTTTGTTTGGACTCAATACATCACTTGAGGACAAGCAATGAGACAAGTTTGGGGTTGTGATCGGTCACCATTTCCATTGAATTCCCACCGCTAATCCGACATATTTTCATCACTTTGGAAGATCTGTGTTTGTTTCTAGTTGTTTTAGAGTCATTTATCATGTTTTATTAGTTTGGTATCACCTTTCATTCTATTGCATGTTTATGTCAAAAAGGTCTCTTTTACGCTTCGTTGTGGTAGTGTTATTGTTACAGGCCGTTGCACAGGGTTAAAAGCACTAATAGTGGAGTTGGGGATACTCAGAAAGGCAAAAATATGAAAATACAACAGTTCAACACGGGAACCCGTGTGCCACAACACGGCCGTGTTGTTGGACACAACAGTTCAACACGGGCACCCGTGTGCCACAACACTGCCCGTGTTGTTGGACAGGCAGAAAAACAGAGAGTTAACACGGGCACCCGTGTGTAGGAACACGGCCCGTGTTGATGCCCCTGTAACTTAATCTGAAAATAGTCATTTTGGAGAGCACACACGGGCACCCGTGTGTACACACACGGCCCGTGTTGTTGCGCGCGGCTTGGAAACCTAAACTTTTGCGTTGTGAACCTATTCTGCTCATTAAGGGTAGTTTGGACCTTTTTCTTGGAGGAGATTCATCTGAAGCTATTAGAAGGCTTGGAAGGGAAAGGAGAAAGGACCTTTTTACAGACGAACGAAAGCATTGCATTGGAGAAGATAGCGAATACGGCGGATTTGAAGACGGCGAGATTCAAGGGTAGCAACCATTGAAGATCAAACTCTCCTAATTCTTTGTAATGTTTAATCTTTACTTTATGAGTTCTTTAAGTACTATGAGAGGCTAAACCCCCTGATGCTAGGGGGTGGTCCTGATGTTATCACATGTTATGAATTTGAACCTATGATTTCTTGATTACTATGTTACGTATTTCAATTCAATTGTGTGATGTTATTATGCTTTTGTATCGGACAAATACAAATTGATCTATGACTTCCAATAACAGGATTGTGATTGGTAGGGTTTTCACACAATTGGGTTTATGAATGCATCATCTAGGACTAGTAACTTTCGTAAATCACCGTAAACCTTGATATTTTGTATGATTAAAACCAATAATTAATTGAATGGAAATTTGAGTGAGAAGTGGTAGTTTAATAGTTTCTTCCTTAAGGACTTAAGTCAGAACATACCAGAGGTTAGGTGATTGAATGTTTCATATGTATTAAAGAAATCGGGACGGAATTCATAACCGGTTAACTCAACCACTCACCCTAGCATCTTTTATCTTAATCAATTATTTTTACTATTTCTGTGTTTATGATTATAAATTCCAAAACAACCAAACCATTATCTTTTTGTTCTGATAGAATCAAATTAAAATAAGTAATTCCTACGCAATCCTTGAGATCGATACTTGGAAATAAAACTCCTTATTACTACATCGGTAAAAATAGTACACTTGCTATTTTTCCGATCATCCTCTCAATAGAGGCATCATGTTTATGCTTTTGATTTTTGAAATTCATTAAGTTCATGATGAACACCAGATTTTTCCATCTCTGATTTCTCACACTATGGAGATCTAGAGGGAAAATGGATGGTACAGGGATGATGTACATCATCCCAACTTTCTAATGATATTTAGATCGCACGATTTGGTTGCCTTTTGAATTTCTGCAATTTGGCCGGAATCTGCAAGCTCACCGGAGAAGACAGTGGCTCCGGTGGCTTCATCCTCTCCAGTTTGAATCCTGGCCGTGTGATTTGTTTTCCATATTCAATCAGGACCATTGCTTGTTATGACTTCTATTTCTTTTCCCTGTGTGTGCATTGACCGTGGATCACCATAGGCGTGCGCCTTAGAAGCGTGTGATCTGCCAGCTCAATTAATAAGCTCAGATCTAACGCTCCACGTTTTTTTGCATTTTTATTTTCTGGTTTTAATTTCTTTAATTCCAATTATTTTCAAAAATTAATATCTCTTTCATTTTTTATCCAAAAATTATGGGACCAATTGCATTATTTCTCAAATAAATTCTAGTTTCTATTTCTGATTCTTAATATTTTTTATTTTGTCATTTGATATTTTTTGTGAATTTTCTCTTTTCTGGTTATTTTTAATTCATTTTAAATAGTTTTTGATATTCAAAAAATACAAAAATATTTTCCTAACCTATTTGAATGATGATGGATCTATGAAAAATATTCTCATCAATTTTTGAATTGATTTGAGATTTATTTGAGATTTTAGTTCAATTAGGTTATTTTTATTCATTTTTAATTGATTAAAAATAGTTTCTGACTTTTAAAAATGCTGAATTTTTTTGTCAAACTTTGTTTGACCTTGTTAAACTTAGGATAAATTACTTGGACCTTTCAAGGTTGATTTGAAGTAATTTTTAAGTTTGACCTTTTCTTTTATTTTAATTCAAGTTTATTTTAAATATTAAAAAATGCCAAAAATAATTTATTCATTTCTTAACCTCCAATCTTCATCTCACTTCTGTTTTTGATTGTTTGACCTTGACTTTCAATGTTATTGGTCAACATATGAAGATTGGTACATTTTTTCATTTAATGCATTTTAATTTTACCTTTTTCCATTTCTTTTATCCATCTTCTCCTTCTTCTTCTTTTACTTCTTTTCTTTTTGATCAATGAGTTGAAGGTTGATAAGTTAGCATTGATTAGGAAGATTTAATCTTCCTTGATTCAAATATAATTCATCTTGATCAATTGATTAAGTGAATGGCTTTGCATTAAGGATAGGTTGTCTTCTAAATCATGCAAAAGGCTTAAACCAATACAAGATCAATTCTCTTCTTCTTTTTGGCATGGCAAGTTGTTGGGACTTGGTTCACTAATCAAGACTCCTAACTTGTGTTTGTTGCCTACATTATTATTGACTGGCCTCAAATAGTTGTGACTTCTACATAAGTCCAATTACGATTGCTTAACATAGCGCTAAATTTGCCTTATGGCACACTAACTATTAACCATTAACATTTACTTTATGCACTTTACTTTTATGCAATTTACTATTCTTGTACATATTATCCATTTGCTTTTCTCTTTGTTCACTTGAGCACATGTTTATGTTAATGCCATTTTCCGTTTGCTCACTTGAGCACATAATTGTGTATATATTATTATGCTTGTGTTTTGTTTTGATTGTTGTGAACCAAATGCAAAGAAATGGACTTAGTTTCTAGGACTTTCCCTATGCAAAGAAATGGAGAATTGGACTTAGATTCTAGGACATTCCTTATGCAAAAATTGGAGTAAAAGGATCTTAATGATGAAGATGGATTAGAAGGACCAAATCTCTAAACTCACTCTTGTCCATTCTTGTTTTACTTCATGGAACTTTTGATGTGTGTGCTTTTGTGCTAGGAATTTCCATTTGAGCTTAGTTGGAGGACCATTGCCATGTTCATCCAAGTGGAAGATACAAGATACATTGAGGATCTTTTAAGAGACTTGTTTGATTGCTTATGTTTTGTGGTTGCTTATTCCAAAGGATGGGAGCTACTTGGATCATCAATATGATCTCAAGAGAGGGACTCCATTGTGGTTTTGATTCTTCATCCCTTCTCTTTTTGTTTTACTTAGGATTTATCCCTTCTTCTTCTTCTCTCCACTCTAACCCAAGCCAAAACCTTTTGTGCAAACATTTAACTATTGTTTTCAAACATTAGAAACCTAAGCCTTATGCTTTTGATTTTCAAACTTTCTTTTCATAACACTTATTTTGAATTGAATCTTTAAGTCAACTTTGACCATTTTGTATATACTTGTAATTGGTAAATATAACCCATTCAAATTCCTTTTGTGGTTCCAATGACCACTTTCTTAATCAAAAATCTTTCATAACCTTTAGCTATTAGGTTTGAGGTATCCTTGTGGTAGATGTAATACTCACCTATATCCTTAGTGATGGATAATAAGTCTTCCATGCTTATTATAGGGTTAATCCCTCACTAGCATGTTGAATTTATCCTCACATGGTGGATTTGTGGTTTGGTTGAGTTTTCTCCCTTGGATAACAAAAGACCTTAAGGCTTTTGGATCCCTCAATTCACCAATTCATTTTGAAATTTTTACCCCGAACTACGAGGTTTTGATCCTAATCTTTTTTAAGATGGTACGTAGGCAATGGGTTTATCCATCCAAACACAAAATGTAAATAAACTTGTACATTCTTTTCTCATCTCTTCAATCATGTTTGCACAAACATAATTTTTCACAAAAACAAACAACCTTCACAACAAGTATGAAAAGGGCTCCCTAGGAGTACCTAGGATGTTTTGGGTGCCTAACACCTTCCCATTGCATAACCAACCCCCTTACCCAGATCTCTGTTTCTTTTACTAGTTTTTGTTAAAACTTTTAGGTTTTTGTTCGCTTTATAACCATTCCTTTGGATAAATAGAAGTGCGGTGGCGACTCGACTTGTATGATTTACCTTGGATTTAGTCAATATCTCTAATGGTAACGAATACCCCACTACAGCATATATGATCCTTCATGAGTCCCAAAATACCAAGAGAATGTCAAGCTAGCAAGATGGTTCATGATGGTTGACCAAAGAAAGTCAACTAGTCAAAATTGGGGTTCCCTAGACCTTATTTCCTACAATTTTTGTCATATGAAAATGATTCCAGGAGCAAAGTTACTCAAAATGACATTCCAAACAACGTTAATGTTTAAGTCTAGAGCTAGTTTTTCTTGGAAATTCATTGTTTATGGGGAAAGATTATAGGTCATTTTGTCTGAACCCTAGTTTGGAGGTCAACTTCCCAAGACCATAACTTTCTCAATGTTTATGATATGAAATCATTAAAATTGCATGATCAAATTTAAGATGTCTACTTAAACTTTGATGTTTGGAGGAAGTGCAAATTCAACTTGAAAATGCATGTTCCAAGAGGAAACATTATAGGTCACTTTGGACCAATACCATTGAACAAGTGATTTTCCTCAACTTCTAAAATACATAACTCCTTCATTCCAAATCCAAATGGGGTCCAATTGGTGACCAAATTTAAGAGGTTTGAAAGAGATACAACATTGATGAAGGAACCTTTCTCATTTGAAGTCCATAGAAAAAGTTATTCAAGGTGGAAGAAGTGAACATTTGACTTGGGACTTAGAAAAGTTTCAAATATGTTTGATTTCCAAAACTTCCACCTCAAAATTAATCATGATCCAAGCTTCAAATGAAAACGTATTCAACATGGAAGTTATTCCCCTTGATCTCACCTTTCCAAAAAGTCCAAGATCATCCGATTTGGATCAAAATTAAAGGACTTGTGCATGGGTGCAATGTGAGGTACCGTTCGGAAGATTGTCATGATCCAATTCAATTCAACAATGCATGGCTTAATGCAACACCTTCAGCATGACATATGCAGACTTCTGGACCTTTTCCAATCATTTTTTGGGCTTTGTACACGCCCATGCAAGCATGCACACTTGAATTTCTAGTTTTGGCATTTGAATGGAAATGTGTAGAAATCAATTGCATTTGCTATAAATAGAGAAGCAATGTGATCAGAATTGGAGGAACACCTTGCCCAAGCTTTGCCAGACTGATTCAAGCCATCACTGCCATAGAATTTCTGAAGATTTCTCTTGAAATCGAGCTTGAACTTCATCTTCTGTTTGGAATTTCAAACTCCAGAAATTCACTTCCTTTTTCATCTCAATTGGTTTCTGCAAGCAAGAGGAAGAGAAAGCAATCAAATTCAGATCAAGATCAAGTGGAATTGGATCAACTCGAAGGTGATTTTTCAGAAACTTCATCTCTTCAATTCTCTCTCAATTATCCACCATTCTTTATAATTTTTGGCTGTCGGAAGTCCTATCAATGTAGGCAAGAAGATTGAGTTTCTTTGAGATCAAATCGAAGCAACTCAGTTCATAATCCTCAAAATTCAAATCGTTGTATCTTTTTATATACTTGGAATTGGATAAAATTGAGGCCAGATTCGAGCTCCTGATCATTTTTTCTTTAAATCCATGTCCTTATTTTTCATTTTGGTGATGGTTGATGGTGGACTAGTCCGGTGAGGTCCACCGAAGAAGAAGACTTGAGCCCTAGCTCCGATGATGTGTTGTCATGCATCTCAGCCATAGGATCCAACTGAATTGTTTTAATCTTGTGCATTGCTTTTGATTACCACGTGTGTGGAACAGTTGACTGAAGCGCATGTGGAACGAGCATTTCCATCCATCTGATCTGCCACCTCAATTAATGAGGGAGATCAGATGGCTCTCCTTTTTTTGAATTTCTGAATATTTCATTTAATCCATTATTTTTAATTAATTCATATTAATTTCATTTTTAATCCAAAAAATATGGGACTTTCACCAAAAAAAAAGTTCCTCTTTTATTTTCTAAATTAAAATTATTTTTTGGATTAATTTTGATATTTTTCATGAATTAATTATTTTTGTGCATATTTTTAATTCTTTAAAAAGACTTCTGACTTTTCAAAAATTATGAAATTTTTTGTCCAAGATCCTTTGACCTTGTTTGACCTATGATAAATCTCTTGACCATTTATTTGGTGTTTTTAAGAGGTTTTAGGTTCTTGATCAAACATAATTTAATTTAAATGCATTTTAATTTGACTTTTAATTGATTAATTGTGTAGAAATTAGGTTGAGCCATTTTTATTGACTTCTGAAGTTTGATTATGTGTTTGGGCCTTGGTCAAGGTTGATTTGACTTTTGATGGATTAAAATCATTAGATTTAGGGGATTGATGAAATGTATATTTCATCTCCCAAAATGAATGAATGATTTTAATTTGATAAAATTCCTCCCATGACCAATTTGTGTTTGTATCATCTCCCCTCCCTCTTCATCTTCAATCCCATTTTATCCCATCCCTTCCATTGGCCAATGAAGTCTCAATATCCTAAGGCTAATTGGTTCATCAATAACTTCATGTTAGATGAACCAATACAAGTATGGATGAGATTAGGTCCATCCTTTGCTCATTTTCTTTTTGTGTGTGGTATGTTTTAGGAGTATGGTTCATTATACCATATCTCTAACATGCATTAACACAAAAATTTCTATTGCCCGACCTCAGATAGTTGTGACTTCTACATAAGTCCAATTACGATTGCTTAATATAGCGCTAAATTTTGACCTAAAGACATAGCATTCTAGTAAGTGAGATTGTAAGTCTCCCCCTTTTCATGGTATTGTGTGGAAACTTGGTCTTTTTTCCTTCCTTTGGAAGATGTCTTGGTTCAAGTATTCATGCTTGTGAATAGAGGGTTGAGTGTTCTCCAAAGAATGACTTAATCAATTGAAAAGCAAAAACTCCACTAACTTCTAATCAACTAACATTTGACTAACTTTTAATATAATTGCTTTTAATTTCAAGTCATTTACTTTATGCAATTTAAATTCAAGTCATTTACCATTCCATTTGCCATTTTACATATCATTTAACTTGTTTATGTTTATGCTATTTTCACTTTGCTCACTTGAGCCATATATTGTGATTGCATATATTTGCTTGTGTATCATATTTGTGTTTGTAGTCTTAGGACCTTAAAATACCTAATAAACAACAAAAACCCTAAAAAATATTTGTGTGGACTGTTGGATTTGATCTGAGCTTTGGACTTAGAATTAGGAAACATTCTCTATACAAAAGGACTTGGCCAATGCCAACATTTCTGAAACCAAGTTATTTTGATTTGAGCTTTCATCTGATACAAGTATTGGGATCCACTTGAGTTCATCTGCTACATGGTCTTGATGTAAATGTTACTTTGAACCTGTGTTTATTTCCTTATTCTGAGCCATTCAAGGAGTATGTCATCTGATACATGGGAAGATTAAGAAGAAGACTATGAAGTTGCTAGCTTGGATGTGGCTATCTTTATTTGATGCCTTGTTCTTCACTTTGCTACTTGCTCCTTGATATTGCATGATTTAAAGTCCAAAGAAAAAGTGGGCTTCTATATGACATTCTTGTCTATTGGATTGCATCCCATTGGTCAGATCTTTTCAACTCTTAACTTTTAACTTTTTGCTTAGGATTAGTCTCTTCATCTCCTCTCATTTCTTAAATTTAAAATCTCTCCCCCTTTCAAAACCTTCTTTGCTCGGGATTTCTAAACTTAGACTTTATTGCAAATTAGAAACCTTGACCTTATGCCATTGCATTTTTAAACCCCTTTCTTAAATCAAACTTGTAAATGAACTTAACAATATTGACATAAAATTTCAAAAGACAAAATGAGTTAAAACTCATCCAAAATCTTTTAGGCCCCTTTGTGCCTCTCTTAAATTTAAATTTTTGTTAAAAGCAACTCACTCACTTTGAAATTGATACCACGAACTACGAGGTTTTGATCCCTCATTTTTATGTTGGTACGTAGGCACAAGTCCGAAGGTCTTGTCAAACACAAAAATATAATTAATAAATTATTTTCTCATCCCCACATTCTATTTTCTCAAACATCTTTTATACCAAAAACACATACACACATAAAAAAGGGCTCCCTGGGAGTACCTAGGACACTTTGGGTGCTAACACCTTCCCTCTGTGTAACCAACCCCCTTACCTGTAATCTCTGGCATTTTATTAGTTTTGATTTGAAAACTTCGTATCTTTGGGTTTTGTTCGTACTTTTCCCTTTTCCTTTGGAAACAATAAAAGCGCGGTGGTGACTCTAGTTTTATTGATGTTAAGTTTATCCATAGCTTAATGGTCATGAATTTACCGCTACAGAAATTAAGTGGCGACTTTGCTGGGGAGTAATCCTCAGTGGGTTTATCCTACTTTTTTATGTGTATATAATTTTATATTTGATGTTTGTATATTTGTTTGTGTGATATAATCTGCTTGTTGTGATTGGCGATCTCTGAGTGGTGAGATAAGTTCTAACTCGAACTTGAGTGCAATTAAGATATGAAGATGGTATAGTCATGTTCGACTTGTGTGGAGTGGTCCTTAATAAGTTGGCTTGAGATCATCTACTCAGTGGAGACCCTTTTAGAGTTATTGATGTCACACAAGTTATTTGTGGTTAGGCATTATTTTCTCTGATTTTGGGTCCGAGAAGCTGAGGACCGTAGAACATTTAACCCAACTTGGCTTATTTAGGACGTAGTGTGGAGATTGTTCAGGTGTAGACTTGATAACAGTTGTTACGTGATACTACACTCAGACGAATTTCTCTTGAGAATATTATGGGTTGATGAGTCAGTCGTCCAAACCTATAATATCCGATAGATGGAATTAAGACTCTGGGAACTTTTTATAACATGATCTATAGGTTTTTATCCTTAGTACACTCCTTTGGGATGGTTCTTAAACTGACTTCATGCTCGTGACTCACAATAAACCCTTGATTCTTGGTTGATCCAATCAAGTCTTGTCAATATCAATGGAACTTGGGTGTTGATAAGGTGAAATTTGTAATCCACCAAAATGGATGATTGATCTTGACAATGGCTTGATTCATCCCTTGACCTTTGTTTGTTTGCCTTGTGTGTGATCCCTTATTTGTGATTGTTGCATTCATGCATTCATGCGCATCATAACATTCATCACACGAAAAATAACTTCAAGGAACTGAGGTTTTATTTGCAAAAATTTTCATACCACAGATTATGGACGAAGGAACACTAAGAAGTACAGTTTCAGATGTCCCGACTTGAAAGAGCTAAGGAAGCTGTCATCTTTTGTATTAGATCCCTTGGACTTCATGCAGTGTCATGGGAAGCTTCTATCTGTGTTATCTACTGATGTGGTTGAAGGTCTCTTGAGTGTGTTGGTTCAGTTCTATGACCCTCACTACCATTGCTTCACTTTTCCCGATTATCAGCTTATGCCTACGTTAGAGGAGTATGCCCACCTCTTGGGAATACCTATT
The DNA here is from genome assembly GCF_024323335.1 of Lathyrus oleraceus. Lineage (NCBI taxonomy): Eukaryota > Viridiplantae > Streptophyta > Magnoliopsida > Fabales > Fabaceae > Lathyrus > Lathyrus oleraceus. Next base: position 318,722,719 of record NC_066584.1, on the reverse strand, counting down.
TCTGACAAGGTGCCTTTTAGTGGATTGGAGGAGATTCCCAGATCCCATATTATAGTTGAAGCTCTTCATCTGAAGAAGTCTGAGATTGAAGCTCATTGGGTGAAGAAAGTAGGAATTTTTGGGTTGACTTCTGAGTTTCTCATTGGGAAAGTTACTGCCTTTGCTCAAGTCGGTAATGTTGATGCTTTTGAAGCCATCTTTGTGTTTCTCATCTATGGTTTGGCTTTGTTCCCTAAAATTGATGGTTTTGTTGATGTTAATGCCATTAGAATCTTCTTGATCGGGAATCTTGTACCTACTCTGTTGGGTGACATGTATTTCTCTTTGCATCTAAGGAATTCTAAAGGTGGTAGGACTATTGTGTGTTGTGTTCCTCTTCTATGCAAGTGATTTATTTCGCACTTGCCTCAGACGCCTGCTTTTATGGAGAACAAACAACGTCTATGGTGGTATCAAAGACTCATGTCTCTCACTAATAATGATATTGTTTGGTATGACTCTGCATTGGGTAGCTTGGATATTAACGATAGTTGTGGTGAATTCTCTAATGTGCCTCTCATTGGTACACAAGGAGGAATTAGCTACAACCCTGCTTTGGCTCTGTAGCGGGGTTTTCTTTACATTAAGGTTTGTTGACTAAACCAAAAGTAAACATACAATTCGAGTCGCCACCGCACTTTTATTTGTCCAAAGGAAAGGCTAAAAAGCGAACAAAAGCCAAGTAAGAAGTTTTTCAAATCAAAAACTAATAAAAATGTCAGAGATCTAGGTAAGGGGGTTGGTTATGAAATGGGAAGGTTTTACGCACCCAAAACATCCTTAGTAATCTAAGGGAACCCTTTTTGCAAATATGTGTTGTAGGTTGGTATTTGTGAAAAGATTTGTGCAAAAGATTGGGGGGATGAGAAGAGAATATATAATATTTACAAAATTTGTTGTTTGAATGGATGAACCCATTGCCTACGTACCATCACAAAGGAGGATCGAAACCTCGTAGTTCGGGGTAAAAATCTCAAAGATTGGTGAATTGATTTGACCAAAAGCCTTAAGGTATTTTGTTATCAAAGGGAGAAAACTCAACCTAAACCAACAATCCACCATGTGAGGAAGGCTTCAACATGCTAGTGAGCGGTTAACCCAATAGTAAACATGGAAGACTTATAATCCAATCACTAAGGATAAGGTGAGATTTACATCAACCACTATGATAACTCAAACCTATGACTAATGTTTTTGAAAAGTTTTAATAAGGTGGCCATTGGAACCACAAAAACAACTTGAAGTGAGTTATATTTACAAGTTAGATTTATTTACAAAATGAAGTCAAAGTTGGATTAAGATTTATTCACAATGAGTATTGATGAAAATGGTTTTGAAAAGTCAAAGGCTTAAGGCCTAGGTTTCTAATTTGAAACAAAGTCAAAGTTTAAAGAAAAAAAAGATCTTTGTTTGGTTAGAGTGGGGAGAAGAAGAGAAGGGCTAGTCCTAAAGCGTACAAAGATAAGAGGGGGAAGATAAACCCTTGGAGTTCCTTTTCTTGAAGTCATAGAGATGACTCAAGATGCTCCTTTCCTTTGGACTTAACACACAAACAAGCAATCAATAATTGAATTCAAGCTCCTAGGATCTCCATTTGACTTGTCTCTTAACTTGGCTACTCATGACAATGGTCCTCTTTTCACAATCTCAAAGTGGGATCCCTATCACACAAAAGCAAACATCAAAAAGTTCACAACACAATAAGGGGAATGGACAAAGAATACGTTTGATGGAGAAGTCCTTTGAAGTCAACTTTGAATTTTAGCATTCTAAAGGCATGAGGCCTAGTTGCTCCTCAACAAGTTTTGCATTCTAAAGGCATGAGGCCTAGTTGCTCTTGAACTCCTTTAAGCGTAGGTAAGTCCTAATTCTAAGTTCTTTCTCCTTTTGTATTTGGTCCACACAAAACAAACACAAAGCAAACACAAGATAACAATATATTTATATACAATAATGAGCTCAAATGAGCAAAAGAAAAATGACATAAACATAAAATATGTGCTCAAGTGAACAAAGGGAAAATCAATATGAATAATGAGCAAGAAATAAATGGCATTAAAAGTAAATGGCAAGAAATTAAATGCTCAAATTAAAGTTACTAATTAGTGAGGTTATGTTAGCTTGTCATAAGACAATGTAGCGCTATGTTAAGCAATCGTAAGTGGACTAATAAAGTAGTCACACCTATCTGAGGCCAGTCAATAAAAATATAGGCAAAGTACACAAGTTAGAGATCATGACTAGTAAGCCAAGCTCCATAAACTTGCCATGCCAAAACAAAAGGGGAAGGGCCTTGTATTGACTTTAGGTTTTTTGCTTGACCAAGAAGCAACCTATCTTGGACACAAAACAACTCACTTGATCATGGATCAAGTTGAGTTTGGTTTGGATCAAAGAAGGTTAAACTTCTCATTTGTCAAGACCAACCATAAGACTTTAACTCATTGGTCATTGATGGAAAGAAAGGGATGAAGATGAAAGGAAGGGAAAAAGAATACAACAATCAATTCCAATTGATCAAATGGTAATCAAATCAACATCAACCATCACCAAACAGAAAAGAGATGAAGATAACAAGTCAACAATAATTTTTTGGTATTTTTTTGAATTAAAATAAAATGCAAATAAAAAATAAACAAATAAGGTCAAACCTCAAATTCAATTCAAATCAACTTCAAAGAGTCCAATTGAATTCTCATAGGTTCAACATAGTTAAAAAAGCTTTGACTAATTTTCTCATCAATTTTTGAAATCAAAAAGAAATTAAAAACCATTAAAAACAACTAAAATAGCACAATATGAATTAAAATCTCAAATCAAATAAGAAATTGATGAGACTATTTTTCATTGACTTGTCATGATCCATAAATGCTATGAAAATATTTTTGGATTTTTCAAAAGTCAGAAAGTATTTTAAAATGAATTAAAACTATTAAAAATCAAATAATCCATAAAAAATATCAAATGAAGTCACAAAAATAATTAAAAATCAAAATATGAAACTAGATTTTTCAAGAAAATATTTGGAATTGGTCTCATATTTTTATGACTTCAAATGAATTTTTTATGAATTTTTGAAAATCAAATGAATTAACTGAAAATAAAAGAAAATAGAATAAATGGAAAAAACCATAGTCGCGCGATGGACTTCATTAATTGACGTGGCATCAATGACTAGTTTAGATCTGATGGCGTATGGTGTACACTAGTCAAGCGCGCCACAACACGAATTAAAATAAGTAATCACAATGGATGCACACGATTAGATCCTGAACACATGATCCAAAGGCCAAGAGTGACACACATGGTGATGGTGGTGGAAACCACCATCTTCTCCGATGAGACAACCACTTCCGGCCACCAGTTGCAGAGAAAAAAAGTTTAATAAAAATTAAAAACAAGGCCATGGAAATGAAGCTCGTGTGATGGAGATCAACAATATACCAATGGATCTTCCTCACTCTTCCTATATTGAGAGAAATGTGAAGTGGAATGAAATTCTGGTATCAGATATGAGATGTCGAAGGTAATGTTACGACACTAATATCTGAGTAACACAAACAGGATAAAGATAAAGATTGGTAATGCAAAAGACACAAGCAATTGTTAACCCAGTTCGGTGCAACTCACCTAGTCTGGGGGCTACCAAGCCAGGAAGGAAATCCACTAAATAGAATTAGTTCAAAGACTCTCCGTACACTTCAACAAGTTACAGTCTTTCTCACCTAATCTCTACCCGTGCAATTTCTACCTAAGCACTCTTAGATATGAGAACCCACTCACTTCCCTTCAATCACCCCTGTGATTTTGAACAACAATTCCTTGTGAAAAGAAAACACTTATCAATAACACACACTTGATTTTACTTCACAGTTTCAATCAAGTAGACACACACTTGATCTTGCTTAACAGCTTTGATCAAGTAGACACACACTTGATCTTGCTTAACAGCTTTGATCAAGTAGACACACACTCTTACTTACAAGCTTTGAGTGACAAATTACAACCATAAATCAGACCAATTCAATCATCTATAGATGGCTTGAATGGCTTACAAGTCTCACGACTAAACGAGATACAAACCCTTGCTCTCTCTCAGTATTTTGCTCAGTATTGGTTGTGTGTCAAATCAAGTTTTCCAAGTCCCCTTTTATAGAAGCATTCAGCTGGGCTTGGATATCTTGAAAACCCTAAAACTATTTTCCAATTAAATATTCTCATAACAACTGGTTAGATCTCCTTGGAAAATAAGTAAATCAAGTTGTAATCAATGATTGAATGCGCCTGCAAATCAGATCTTCAATCATACATAGATTTCCATTAAATGCACAATCACATAACACCAGACATTCACATTGAATGTTCTGTGTACAGGATGTCATGACATTGGGTCTGACATCCTGGAACAATCCTGCATAATTGCATAATTCCTTTTATAATTTCCAGCAGGTACACAATATCAGATGTCATGACATCGTGTATGACATCCTGAGACAATCCTGCATAATTATGTTTTCCATTTAAACTCCAGTAGGTACACATTATCAGATGCCATGACATTATGACATTCTGAAACAATCCTGCATAATTATGTTCTTGAACTCCAGCAGGTACATAGGATATCTTCTGTTAAGACATCACACACAACATCTTGTGAACACTCTTTGTTTTACCAAAATTGCTACTAACACTTAGAACCAACATGGAAGATCACGGTGTTCCAACTGTAAGTTCATGAAATGATGAATTGAAAGCACCAATGGCTTGCCTCAAGTGTGAGGACTTCAGAAAACCACACAAACACAAGAATGCTACATTGAATTGAAAGTTCTAGATCCAAAAAGTTTGAATGTATACCTCTGAATTGAAGCACTTCAGGCCACGGATCTTCCAAGTTTCTTGCTCCTCTTTGATCTATGGATGTAGGGGAAGTGAAAGGCTAAGGAATTAAGCTTTAAAGATCAGCTAATGATGCTGAATTTCAAGCTCGAAAGTGAGAAAAAATTTGAACAATTCCTTTATGTAGCGGGGTATTCGTTACCATTAGAGATATTGACTAAATCCAAGGTAAATCATACAAGTCGAGTCGCCATCGCACTTCTATTTATCCAAAGGAATGGTTAGAAAGCGAACAAAAACCTAAAAGTTTTAACAAAAACTAGTAAAAGAGAAACAGAGATCTGGGTAAGGGGGTTGGTTATGTAATGGGAAGGTGTTAGGCACCCAAAACATCCTAGGTACTCCTATGGAGCCCTTTTCACATTTGTTGTAAGGTTGTGGTTTTGTGAAAATTTGTTTGTGCAAACATGATTGAAGAGATGAGAAAAGAATATACAAGTTTATTTACATTTTGTTTTTGGATGGATAAACCCATTGCCTACGTACCATCTTAAAAAAGATTAGGATCAAAACCTCGTAGTTCGGGGTAAAAATCTCAAAATGAGTTGGTGAATTGATTGATCCAAAAGCCTTAAGGTCTTTTGTTATCAAAGGGGGAAAACTCGACCTAAAACCACAAATCCACCATGTGAGGATGACTTCAACATGCTAGTGAGGGGTTAACCCTATAATAAGCATGGAAGACTCATTGTCCATCACTAAGGATATAGGTGAGTATTACATCTACCACAAAGATAACTCAAACCTAATAGCTAAAGGTTATGAAAAAGTTTTGATTAGAAAGTGGCCATTGAAACCACAAAAAGACATTTGAATGGGTTATATTTACCAATTAGAAGTATATACAAAATGGTCAAAGTTGACTTAAAGATTCAAATCAAAATAAGTATTATGAAAAACAAGTTTGAAAATCAAAAGCATAAGGCTTAGGTTTCTAATGTTTGAAAACAAGTGTTAAGTGTTTGCACAAAAGTTTTGGCTTGGGTTAGAGTGGAAAGAAGAAGAAGAAGGGCTAAAGTCCTAAGCATGCAAGAGGTGAGGGATAAAGAAACAAAACCACAATGGAGTTCCTCTCTTGAGATCATATTGATGATCCAAGTAGCTCCCATCCTTTGTGTAGCACCTCAAATTTGCACCTCCCATTTGTATATACATTTCATTTTTAGGTCATTAATATTGCATTCACATTGCATAGTCCATTGCATGTCATCAGTCAAAACTGATAAGGAGAATCCACCTGTGCAAGAGAGCAAGGGTTTTTCCATGAGACAAAGGCCCTATGTTTGTTCTAGAGAGCTTACATTACCCAAGGATCATTTTGAAGCAACTTGACCAAAGGCTAGAGGCTCAGAAGTCCACAGTGCATGACCAAGTCATCTGGGGCCCATAAAAGTCAACTGCAAGTTAACTGTGGATTTGGAGGTGGGAAGTGATCAGAGATACTTCATTCATGTTCAAACAAGTCTCATTTGACATTTCAAACACTCACCTTGAAGATTTGAAGTCAAGTCAAATATTTCCCAAAATAGAAAGTGACCCATAATTTGAAATTTCCAAAAATGGAAAGGTTTTGGACCAACTTCAACTTAATTTTACATCATCAAAGAAGCTTCAAATGAAATTTTGTCCAACATGAAAGTTGAATATCTTTCTCTCCCATTTCCAAAAAGTCCAAGATCATGGAATTATGATGTGTGGTTGAGGAGATATGATCCAATCATGGCAAAGTGTGCTTAAAAATTCAAATGGCCATAACTTTTGAACCAAGGCTCCAAATTTGGTGGTTCTTTTTGCATTTTGTTCCTCATAACATGTAGTTTCCAAGACATCCATTACATGGCATAAATTTCACTTGCATGATCGTATGCTCATTCACGAAGTTTTTTGAAGGAAAATTTCTAAAATCAATTTGGTTGATCATATGCATGAAATACCAATTCCAAAGTGTGCATGGGCTATTTTTAAGTGGATTTGGGCCAACTTTGAGCACTGTTCACGCATGCATCTCATGCATGAGGTGAAAATCCAATTTTGTGCACACACCTTACAACTTGTTAATCTCAATTAGTTTGGACTTAAGCATGATTTCAGAATGATTAACAAGGGATATATAAGGATAATCACAACTGCATTTGCCATTAACAACATTTTTCAAATCTAGATTTTGAAAATTGATCAAAAATTTCATTCAACAAGAACTTTCAATTTTCTCACACCAAAGCCATTTCTCTTGCTGGAATCATGATCATGAAGTATTTCTGAGGAGATTTGAACGTGGATTTGGAGCAATTCGTGCCTTATTTGACCATACATGAAGCTTGAAGGTTCAATGGAGTTTGCAAGTTGAGCTAGATTCATGCGTGCTGGAGCATCCAATTCTTCATCAAACATCTTAACAAGCATTGTAGAAGGGTTTTGAACCATTATCAGCCTTGGATAATGCAGTTCAAAGGTTCTGTTCTTCAAAGAGGTCAGGTTTCGATCTCAATTATTCTTGAATTCATCATGATATTTGTGTAGATCTTTGCTTGGTGATGATTCTTGTATAAAAATTGAGCGAAATGGTGCATTATTCATGAAGATACATGTGCTTGAAGTTTTGATGTCATTTTTTATTTCCTTCGATCTGAGCGATGAATGATGATTTAGCGTGAATTGTGGTTTGATCTTGCATGTACATGAGACAAGGATTCGTTTGGTGTAATTGTTTTTGATTTCTGGAGTTTTTCCGGATTTTCTGGAATTTAGTATGAAGTTCATCTTCATCTTCATCTTCAACCTCATGAAGAAGATGAAGATCATGAGCGTTTCCAGATTTGCTACGAATTTGCTACAAATGTTCATCATTAGCTACGGTTTCTGGGATTAGCTACGAAATTATGGGCGCCTTAGGGTTTTAGGTTGAAACGACACCGTTTGGTGAGGCGCGCAAATTCAAACTTGGACTAGGTTCAATACTGGCCGAGCGTTGTTATTCAAATTGCCTTGCATTTTCACATGTTTCCCTCCTTATTCCATGCCTTGGTTCATTTTGATTTCAAAATTTTTCCCAAACTTCATAAAATCATAACAAATTGAAAATTGATCCAATTTCATCCCAATTGTTTGCAAAATGCTCCTTATTCTGTCTAGTTTTTTATGATCATAAATTGGAAAATTGTGCATGGCTGGATTTTATTTGGTGCTAGGTTATGTGATCATGTATCCATTTGTGACCTTGCCTTGCTTATCTTGTTGTGAAATGCTTGTTTTTAATCCAATGAACTTGAAATTTTGCATGCTGATTCTAGATACATTGATGGACATTTTGGTTTTGGTTTGACATTTTTCCCATGCTCCATTTCTGTTTTATGCTTGTGTTAACGTGGTGTGACAATTTGTGTCACATATTTGGTTGTCTAACTTGTACAATGTGATTTCCATGCCAAATGATCTCCAATGTTTCTGATTTTTTGTGTGATGGATGTTGTGGATGTCTTGATTGCTCATGAATGTTTCCAGAATTATTTGAATCATTTCTGTTTTGATTGAGAATTTTCATTCATGATGATCATTTGGATGCCTTGAATTGGTCTTTGACTTATCTTGCACATGAAATGGACTTGCTTATTGATTATGATTTGGTCCTTTTTAGGATTTGTTCTTGAGTGAATAAACATGCTTTCTGTTGAGTTTGAGGTTCTGTTTTGGATTTTTGATCCTCTTTTGACCCTAGGCTTTGACCTAGTGGTTTGGACTTACCATTTGGGTTGTGAATTTCAGGTTCAAGTCTACATTTCCATGATTGGAGTGGCTCATTCATTTAAGCTTGATCGATTGTTGTCATTTGCTAACATTTGCTTGTTTTGTAGGCTTTGAGGACAAGGCATTTGTGTTTATGGCTTGCTCATTGTTGTTTGATTGGTTTTTTCTGTCTGTCTGATATTGACTATTGACTGTTTGTCTGAGTGTACTGATTGGTTTAGCTGTTTCCACAGGTACCTAAGTTGCTTTAAGTTCATTTGAACTTGCTTGGAATTGCTTGTGGTTTGCATACCATTGAGGTATAATTCCTTGATCTTCATGTAGTCTGGAAGACCTACTGTTATTGGTAGGCACCTGTCTGAAGCCCTCCTTAAGAGGCAATGTTTGTGATTGTTTAATTTTGTGCCAAGCAGGTAAAGTCCTCTTAGGAGGCAATTGGCAGATAAAAGGGATGTGCAATCTATCCCCTGCAATTCAGTGTGTCATTCACTTTGCTCACACCATGTGTTGATGCATTGTGAATAAGAACCCAAGATCTTGTTGTGTCTGTCATCTGTGGAGAAGAGTTCCTTCATTCTGAACTCCCACACTTTCTGTTTTGAGACAAGCTCTCCCAGGCCACGGATAAGAGCTGTGAGGTCTTATCCTCACTTCCCATTTCATTTGCTTCACCCTAACTCTCAATGTTAGGGTTAAGAGCTAAAACACCCCATTCCAGTTGGCTTGTTTCTGCAGCCTAACATTGTATGAGCCCAATTGTTTGCATATAGTGCGTGTGCTTGCTTTATTGTGCTTGTTTGTTTGATTGTGCTGCTTAGGATAGCTTGCTTCCTGTGCAAGTTAGGATAGAAACCTCAACCTATGACCATTGTGGATTACATGATAACTATTAGGCTCGAGTCAGGCTCCCTTCTAGTTTGTCATTTCCCAGTCTCTGGTTAGGTTAGAAGTTCTTTCCCTGTGTAGGGGAACTACGTCGCCCTGATCCTCATACCAGATGAGGTACGTAGGCAGGAGATGAGCTAATCTCTCTGGGCGCCCTTTTTCTTTTTCAACCCTTTGTGTGTGTTGGAGTCTGACATAAGTCCAGCGATTGGCAGTTGGTTTCCAGTGTGTGTTTGTTGGTTCGGAGTCTGATGTAAGTCCAGTTATTGGCATTCGGTTTCCATGTTTGCCTGTTTATGTGGAGTCTGACGTAAGTCCAGCGATTGGCAGTCGGTTTCCTGTGTTGGTTTTGTTTGGCGTGCGTTAGCCGAGCTACGAGTGCTCTCATTCTTCTCCGGTCAGAGAAGATACGTATGCATAGGATGCGACATCCTAGCGAGCACGTTTCCCCTGTCCCGAACTACGTCGACTCTGATGTCTGTGCTTGACAGACTACGTAGGCCCAGGATGCGATATCCTGCCGAGTCCCATTTCTTCCGTCTTTCATCTATGTTTGTTTCCAGCGTGTGTGCAGTGTTTGAGCAGTCTTTAGCAACCTCTCTTCTATCCTTTCTGAGCGTGGATCCCGTCGAGTACGACGGATGCGTAGGGGTGCTAATACCTTCCCTTCGCATAACCGACTCCCGTACCCATCCATCTCTGGTCGCGAGACTATGTCTTTTCCAGGTTTACTTCGAGCATTTCCTTTCCCTCCTTTGGGATAAATAACGCACAGTGGCGGCTCTGTTGTTTCGTTTTCCCGCCGGTTTTTCGCGTAATGCGACACTTTGGAATAAGCAATCACACAAAGCATAAATTCAAGCAATCATCAATCAAAGTGGATTCTTGGAAAGACTCCTCAATGCATCTTGGATCTCTCTCTCTTAGAAGCTCATGGTAATGGTTCCCCAAATAAGTTCAAGTTAGAACTCCTAGCACAAGAAAACGCACATCAAAAGGTTCTATAATACAATCAAAGAATGGACAAGAGTGAGTTTAGAATATGGTCCTTTCAATGTTCATCTTCAAGCTTAAGCATTCTAAAGGCTCTATGCCTAGTTGCTCTTTGACTTTTTATAGCACTCTAAAGGCCTGATGCCTAGTTGCTCTTTGACTCCAAGTTTGCATAGGGAAAGTCTTAAAGTCTAAGTCCATTTTGTCCATTTTTGCATTTGGTCCATAACAATCAAAACAAAACACAAGCACAATAGTATATACACAATTATGTGCTCAAGTGAGCAAAAGGCAAATGGCATTAACATAAACATGTGCTCAAGTGAGCAAAGGGAAAAAGCAAATGGATAATATGTGCAAGAATAGTAAATTGCATAAAAGTAAAGAGCAAAAAGTAAATGTTAATGGTTAATGATTAGTGTTAGTAGTTAGTGTGCCATAAGGCAAATTTAGCGCTCTGTTAAGCAATCGTAATTGGACTTATGTAGAAGTCACAACTATCTGAGGCCGGTCAATAATAATGTAGGCAACAACACAAGTTAGAAGTCTTGATTAGTGAACCAAGTTCCAACAACTTGCCATGCCAAAAAGAAGAAGAGAATTGATCTTGTATTGGTTTAAGCCTTTTGCATGATTTAGAAAACAACCTATCATTAATGCAAAGCCATTCACTTGATCAATTGATCAAGATGAATTAGATTTGAATCAAGGAAGATTAAGTCTCCCTAATCAATGCTAACTTATCAACCTTCAACTCATTGATCAAAGAGAAAGAAGAAGAAGAAGAAGAAGAAGAAGGAGATGAAGAATGGATAAGGAAAATGGAAAGATCAAAAATGCATAAGATGAAATAAGATGTACCAATCCATATGTATTGACCAAATGACATTGAAAGTCAAAGTCAAACAAATAAGAAATCAGAAATGGGATGAAGATTGGAGATCAAACAACAAGCAAAATATTTTGGGCATTTTTTAATATTAAAATAAACTTGAATTAAAAATAAAAGAAAGGTCAAACTTCAAAATCACTTCAAATCAACCTTGAGAGGTCCAAGTGATTTATCCCAAGTTCAACAACTTCAAACTAAGTTTGACAAAAAAATTCAGCATTTTTAAAAGTCAGAAACTATTTTTATCAATTAAAAATGAATAAAAATAACCTAATTGAACTAAAATCTTAAATCAATTAAAAAATTGATGAGAATATTTTTCATAGATCCATCATCATTCAAATAGGTTAGGAAAATATTTTTGTATTTTTTGAATATCAAAAACTATTTAAAATGAATTAAAAATAACCAGAAAAGAGAAAATTCACAAAAAATATCAAATGATAAAATAAAAAATATTAAAAATCAGAATTAGAAACTAGAAATTATTTGGAGAAGAATGCAATTGGTCCCATATTTTTTGGATTTAAAATGAAGAAGATATGGATTTTTGAAAATAATGGAAATAAAAGAAATAAAAATCAGAAAATAGAAAATAAGAAAAAACAAGGAGCGTTGGATTGGATCTCATTAATTGACGTGGCCAATCCTGAGGTTCAGAAGCGCGCGCTCATGGTAAGTCCAAGTCAATGAGAAACATCCAACATTAAAATAAGTCATAACAATGGAAGGCCACCGGAGCCACCTTCTTCTCCGGTGAGCTTGTGTTTTCAGGCCAAAATTGCAGGCAACCAAAACTTAACCAAAATACACGATCTATACACCGTTGGAAAGCTGGGATGATGTACATCATCCTTGTATCACTCAATTCCACTCTAGATCTCTATATTGAGAGAAATCAGAGATGGAAATTCTGTGATGTTCATGAGAACTTGATGGATTTCAAAAATTAAATGCACAGTAATGATGCCTCCATTGAGAGGACTTCAGCCAACACAAAATCCAAGCAAATAGGTCAATAGATGATGAGTTTCGAAGAAAAAACCAGTTGAAGAACAACCTTGGATTTTGGAGATTTGAGCTTGATTCCTTGCTTCCTTTATCAAAACAGAAGATCAATGAACTGAAGGATGAAGGTTTAGAAGCTTTAGATCCAAAGATTCAACCAAATGTAGTTGAATTTTAGATCTGAAAAAATTGAAGAAAAGTGAAATAGCTTCTTTGGTGAGAGGTTGGGTTTTGATTTCTGCAGCAATTCAGGTTGATTCCAGGATGAATTTTGAATGGAATAGAGCTTCTATTTATAAAGGAAATGGCAAGGAGGGGGTGATTCAATCCGTGTGCATGAATTTGGACATTCATTGCATGGGCTTGCATGATCATGCAAAAGGCCTAAAACCAAAGCCAAATGCAATCTGAAATCATACCAAAGTGAAATGGACGTGTAATCTGAATGGTAATTGCTTGTGCATGGAATTTTGAGGTGTTATGCATAATTGAACCAAAAGCTTCTCCTCTTCGAAAATACCATTTGCCAAATCCAAACATGATCATGTGAGTAATGGTTGGAAAGGTTTTGATGTAAGGAACAATTGTTATGTTGGGCAAAAAGCCATTTGAAGTGTGGAAATTGGTGAAATTTGAGTTTAAAGTGTAAGGTGCAAAACATGTAAAGGCAAAGTTTCTAAATTTGGCCAATGTTCAAGCCCTTCTGTTTTGATGATGCAAGCCTCAAATGAAAAAACCTCCAACATTAAAGTTGTATATATTTTCAATATAATCAAAATGGACTTAAATTTTGCATCATTTGGATTTTTGGTGAAAGAGTTATGGGCACTTGAAGTTGGACTTTTTTGCCTTTTAATGCATTTGGCCCAAAAGGACCTATAATGTCTTGCATTATCACATGTGTTTCATTTGAGATTTTGAAATTTTGTCCAACATAACGATTTAAGTAGACATATTAAGATTTCCAATGCATTTGATCCCATCTCAAAATCATAAAAAATGAATGAGTTATGTCCTTGGTAAGTTGACCCAAAATTAGGATTTCAGTCAAAATGACCTATAATGTATTGGAATGGGAGATGACCTTCCAAGCTTCAAATCAATTTTTGATGAACATAAAAGTTGTTCATATTGTCCTTAAGAACATTTTGGATTTTGGAATCATCTCCATTTGACCAACACATAAAAAGGTAGGTCCCAGTGCATTTCAAAATAGTCAGATGAATTGACTGATCAACTTCTCAAATCCACAACTCATATCTTGATGAATTGATTATTGAGGACACTCAAATAAGTTCAAATATGCATGAAATGATGAATTAAATAACTTCCCTTGATTTTATTTGACCATGGGCTGAGGTTGCTTCATGAGCAAGGCATTGTGGTGCACAGATGAATTAGGGTTCCTTTGGGGGACAAACCTCAAACCCTTTGACTTGCTTTGATCAAAATGATGAATTGAGATACTAGAGAGGCATATTTGATGGAGGAGATATTTGGGAACCATTACCATGCTTGCTTTCATCTCCTCTTGACCTTGTCATTGCACAAAAGATCTCCTAGATGTTTTGGACCTTGTGATTGCTAAAGCTACAAACAAAAGATGTTAGTGACATATTTTTGTGCTTTTGGTTAATAAACAAAATTAGAAAAGCAATAATATATAATTCAAGCATGCTTAGTGATCTCAAACCACTCACAAGAGGTCTCACCCAAAGGCAAAGGGAACTCAGATGCTAATGATCCTTGAGGCAATGCAAATGCAATGTTATGATGCCATGAGGGATCTTAGGGACAAAATTGGGGTCTTACAGATGCCCCTATTTAAGGTCATTCTAGCCGGAGAAGTGAAGGTTAAAATCTTCGTTTCGACGAGGTGGAATGGGCTTAAATAATAACAAAGAGACGAATTTTGGTCCCTAAGAGACCTCATGATGCAGATGTATGCATGCAAATGGTAAAACTTTGTGGGGATATGTGTCCACAAAGGTAATGATCAGGAGGAAACTGACAATCCCTATGAATAAATCATTCTATGGGACAGAGACTCTATCGGGGAGTAAAAGGATGAAAACGCGTGAGCAGGTCACGCCTTGAAACTTGCTAGGAGACACGGAGAGAATCCATGAAATAAATCAATGGAAGGACTCGAGCTGGCTCGAAGATGCATGTATTGGGGAATATGCTAATACAGCCAAAATTATCCGCGACGGATACTTCGGATAAAGATCCGGACTCAGGTGGAGGTGTCCACTAAGGACCCAGCTGAGGAAAACACATGAGGTATTACCTGTTACTGGGTAATAAGCTCAACAAAAGATCATGTGATCCCATCGGCATAAGGGTGAGGGGAAACATGCTCCGGGAGAATGAATATCTAAGACCAGTATAAGGGTGAGAGATATCAATCAACCAAATCATCTGAGGAAGACCTAAAAGGTATATTTCAACTCAGGGAAATCTAACTCCACAGGGGACAAAATTCATAATAGGGAGCAGAAAGAGGGAACACCAGGGATGCCGGTTACTGGGCATATAATAGGTGACCAACCAAAACGTGAATTGGGGAATATTCCCAAAACACTCATCATCCAAAAGAGGGCAAAAGACAAACTCGACTATGGGATGGACATTCGATTCCAAAACAGGGATACGAATCTTACTTGACTAGGGAAGAACAAAAGGCTTCGACCAAAGAGTGAATGAGATATATCATCTATTACCGTCAGAACGTAGATAATATGCTCGCATGGAAGATTATCCACAACCGGTTACTGGGTTAATAAAGGATAAATCGACCGGCAAAGAAAGGCATCGGGATACCGAAACTAGGTATATAATGATGACCATTCAAGGGGAGCAACAAACATTACCGGCAATCAGTATGTGAAAGATGATTTGCTGGGGATAAACTGCCTAATCAGAGCAATTATCCAAGAGAATGAGGGAATATCAACATCGAATATTGGATAATGATAACCGTCAAGGAGGGGATTACATCTACCGGATATTGGGTAGAAAACCACGGAAGAGTAACCGTCATCAATTAGGATGAACAAAAGGTTAACTCTACAAAGGGGAGAAAATAGGGTTTACAACTACCGGTATAAGGGTAGAAAACCACAGACTCCGCCGAGGATAAAGTGAATGATTACTAATTACTGAGCAATTATTCATTTATACCACGGGGAAGCATAGGAAACAGATCACAAGAAGCCAATTTAGGATCAAACTAAAGAGTCCAACTGAATCAAGACTCGTCCTAGTGAGGATATAACTCAATAGGGAATCCTATCCCAGAATATGTGTTGGGAGGAAGCAAAAACAACCGTCGTCCACGAGGATATAACTCGGTGGGGAATATGGAAAGAAAGATAAACACTTTCTGCTTAAGGGGCTGACTCTACATGGGGAGATCAGATGCTGACATCTGCTTGGGAAATGTATTACCAACTAGCAGGGGATAACAAACAAAGATATATGGCAAAGAATGTAATCATGAATATCTGAATGTTTGAAAATTCTATGCACACATGCGTGGTTTATGTATGATGAATGCTGACAAACAGACATTTCTAACACAAACAGCTCCATAGAAAAAGTACACGAACATCCGGTACTACATCTCAAGAGAGAAAGCCAGGTTCACCGAAGAGTATCCAATATGATGAGGGCAAGAGAAACCAGGAAGCAAAAGATTCCTGCGGGGGATGAACATCAGTCATTCCAGCTGGGGACAGGAGTTATTGCACAGATAAAAATCTGCCGCATAAGCAACTCTACTGGGGAATCTATCCAAGGGATAAAGGGATTCTGGGGATCAAACACTAAGTACCGTACTCATCAAGGAGATCACATCTGCTGAGGAGGAAAGGTCGCTACTCTGCTGAAGGGAAGAGTGGTGGATATCTCACCAAGCACTCCACCCAGTAGGAAAACTACAAAAGGCTCCGGAGGAAGAAGATACAACAAGCCAGGAATATGAACAAATGTCTTACCCTGTTAGGGATCATACCATCCTTGGGAGAGCACTGAGGATCTCCTAAGTATCCTTTCGTCATTGTGACTGTTCACTTTGTTTAAAAACAAGTTATGAAAAATTTGATTATTCAAAACAATGATATTTTCTCAATTAAAGCATGCAAAACGTTTGTTGAATAGAAACAAATAAGAGTGCAAATAATTGGATAAAAGGCTCAAATTTATTTGATGGAATGGTAGTCTGCAAATGGCAAGACTCCATAGATCTTTACAAGTTTGAAATTGGTGATATATATTGGAAAAGGACTACATTGAACATAATGACCATTTCTCCACCAATTCTGAATCCGATGTATTTCAAGCTTCGGTTGATGACGAATGATCAGGAGTCTCTGATAGATGACAGTTGTAGAACAAAGACTTGTCAAGATGCAGTTACTTGCCAAATCCCTAATTTTTGCCTAGATTGCCCCAGGATGAGGTACTCAATCTAGCGGGATACATATATTCATTTTTCATGTCTCTAACTTTTGCCTGGACTGCCCTTTCGGGTTTTCAATCCATCGAGACGCTCATTTTTGCCTAAGCCTCCCTTTCGGGTTTTCAACTTAGCGAGCTATTTTGTTTTTATTTTTAGGCGAAGTATTTCTTGACTGCATCTGAATTCACAGGACGAGTGAAATCCTCCCCATCCATAGTTGTCAATATCAAAGCACCGCCTGAAAAGGCTCTCTTAACAACATATGGGCCTTCATAGTTTGGAGTCCACTTGCCCCTGGAATCGGGCGCGAAAGACAAGACTTTCTTGAGCACGAGGTCACCTTCTCGGAACACACGAGGCTTGACCTTTTTATCAAAAGCTTTCTTCATTCTTTGCTGATACAATTGACCATGGCACATGGCAGTCAATCTTTTCTCTTCTATCAAGTTCAATTGGCCATAACGACTCTGAACCCATTCAGCGTCAGTCAACTTGTCTTCCATCAAGACTCTCATTGATGGGATCTCCACCTCTACTGGGAGTACAGCCTCCATGCCATAAACAAGAGAGAAAGGGGTTGCCCCTGTTGAAGTGCGGACAGATGTACGATATCCGTGTAAGGCAAATGGCAGCATCTCATGCCAATCTTTGTACGTGACAACCATCTTTTGGATAATCTTCTTGATATTCTTATTAGCAGCTTCAATAGCTACATTCATCTTAGGTCTGTAAGGAGAAGAATTATGGTGTGCAATCTTGAACTCACTACACAATTCTTTCATCATTTTGTTGTTCAAGTTAGATCCATTATCAGTAATGATCTTGTCTGGCACACCATAACGGCATATGAGTTGATTCTTGATAAACTTCACGACCACCTGCCTGGTCACATTTGCATACGATGCCGCTTCAACCCACTTGGTGAAGTAATCAATTGCTACGAGAATAAATCTATGACCGTTGGACGCTTTCGGCTCTATCATGCTAATCATGTCAATTCCCCACATGGAGAAAGGCCATGGTGATGAAATCACATTCAGAAGTGTTGGGGGAATATGAATCTTATCTGCATAAATCTGACACTTATGGCATTTCTTCACATATTTGCAGCAGTCGGACTCCATTGTCAGCCAATAGTAGCCTGCTCTCAACATCTTTCTAGCCATGGCATGTCCATTGGAATGAGTACCAAATGAACCCTCGTGGACCTCAGTCATCAACAGGTCTACTTCGTGTCTATCCACGCATCTGAGCAGCACCATGTCAAAATTTCTCTCGTAAAGCACATCACCATTGAGGTAGAAACTGCCTGATAATCTCCTCAGAGTCTTCCTGTCTTTCACAGATTCCCCAGGCGGGTAAACCTGGTTCTGAAGGAAACACTTGATGTCATAATACCATGGTTTATCATCTTTCGTTTCTTCTACTGCAAATATATGAGTTGTTCTGTCCAAGCGCATCACAGTGATATTGGGGACTTCATTCCAAATTTTAACCACAATCATCGAAGCAAGTGTAGCAAGAGCGTCTGTCATCTGATTCTCATCTCGAGGAATATGATGGAAGTCAACCTCAGTAAAGAACGTCGAAATCCTCCTCGCATAATCCCTATATGGAATGAGACCAGGCTGATTCGTTTCCCATTCACCCTTAATCTAATTAACAACGAGGGCCGAATCACCATATACATCAAGATGCTTGATCCTTAGATCAATACATTCCTCCAATCCCATAATACAGGCCTCATACTCAGCCATATTATTCGTGCATTTGAAAGTTAGCCTTGCTATAAAAGGAAAATGTATGCCCTGAGGAGTAATAATCACTGCCCCAATACCATTTCCATATTGATTCACAGCACCATCAAACTCCATCTGGAACCAGGCTCTGGCCCTTCATCGAGTGTAGGCTCATCACAATCTTTCATTTTCAAATACAAAATCTCCTCATCTGGGAAGTCATACTGAACTGACTGATAATCTATAATCGGTTGATGTGCCAAGTGGTCAGCCAAGATACTACCTTTAATAGCCTTCTGAGCTCGATACTCAATATCATACTCAGATAACAACATTTGCCAACGGGAAATTCTCCCTGTTAAAGCATGCTTCTCAAAGATATACTTGATTGGATCCATTCTGGATATCAACCAAGTCGTATGATTTAACATGTACTGGCGTAAGCGCTTAGCAGCCCAAGCCAAAGCACAACAGGTCTTCTCAAGCATTGAATATCGAGACTCACAATCAGTGAACTTCTTACTCAGGTAGTAGATAGCAAATTATTTATTTCCCGATTCGTCTTGCTGACCAAGGACACAACCCATTGAGCCTTCAAGAACAATCAGATACATAATCAAAGGTCTTCCTTCCACGGGCGGAGACAGGATCGGAGGCTCAGACAGATACTCTTTAATACTGTCGAAAGCTTTCTGGCAATCATCGGTCCAATCATGGGACTGATCTTTCTGGAGGAGCTTAAATATTGGCGCACATGTGGCAGTCATGTGGGATATGAATCTAGAAATATAATTCAAGCGGCCAAGAAAACCTCTGACTTGCTTCTCAGTTTTGGGCGCAGGCATTTCTTGTATTGCTTTGACCTTTGCAGGATCAACCTCAATACCTTTCTCGCTAATAATAAAGCCCAATAATTTGCCGGAACGGACTCCAAATGTACACTTGTTGGGATTCAGACGGAGCTTATACTTCCTCAACCGCTGAAAAAGCTTTAACAAGTGCTCTACATGTTCAACTTCCGTTCTTGACTTAACAATCATATCATCAACATATACCTCGATTTCCTTGTGCAACATATCATGAAACAAGGTGGTCATAACTCGTTGATACATGGCTCCGGCGTTCTTCAAACCGAAGGGCATAACTCGATAACAGAATGTTCCCCAAGGTGTGATGAATGTTGTCTTCTCCATATCCTCGGGTGCCATCTTAATCTGATTATATCTGGAAAATCCGTCCATAAATGAAAAGATATTGAATTTAGCTGTATTGTCTACCAACATATCAATATGTGGTAGAGGAAAATCATCTTTTGGACTAGCTTTATTCAAGTCTCTATAGTCCACACACATCCGGACTTTTCCATCTTTCTTAGGCACGGGCACAATACTGGCCACCCATTGAGGATATGTAGAAGTCACCAGAAACCCTGCATCAATTTGCTTCTGAACTTCCTCTTTGATCTTCACTGCCATATCAGGATGAGTTCTTCTGAGCTTCTGCTTCACAGGCACGCACTCAGGTTTCAAAGGTAAGAAATGTTGCACAATATTTGTATCTAGACCGGGCATGTCTTCATATGACCAGGCAAAGACATCAACATATTCTCGTAGCAATTCAATCAACCCCTTCTTAACAGATTCTTCCAGGAGTGCCCCAATCTTCACTTCTCGCATACAATCTTCAGACCCCAAATTGATTATTTCCAGGTTCTCAAGATGCGGCTGAATGATCTTCTCTTCATGCTCAAGTAGACGGGTAATCTCGTCAGGAATCTCTTCAACATCATCTTCTTCCGCCTCAAATATAGGGAATTCAAAGTTGGGAGATGGTGTTGGGTCATTATGTTCAATGGGTTTGATCAACCTGCATAATGATTTTGGATATATAAAGCTTTAGAATTCAAACAAGGCAAACCATTATGCAGATGAAAAGATTGATTTTATTCTATTTTTTAGGTTTTATGTGATCACCGATTTCATGCAAAAAGCGAAAAGGGAAAATAATTGGAAAACAAACATTTAACATGAATCTATTACATGAAAATATCATTGTATTTATGCACCGACAATGTCATCACTCCTCCTTTTGGCATGGGAGGAAGGTTTTTAAACACAATGAACATTACTTTGACTTATGGATAATTGTTGGAATATCCACAACGACCCAATTATTGCAGATTCCCCCAGGGATGACGAAGTTGCCAGAATCCTCTTCGTCCTCTTCCAATATGGCAGCAGCCTCCTCGCCTTGACTGGTGTGGATGAACCCTCCACTCTTGAACAGCCCTCGCGTATTAGAAACCCCAAAAGAATAACCTATGCCAGCCCGAGACTTGTTGTCTTCTAGCTCAATCATCTTCCCTAAACCAGCGGTTGCACCACGCTCAATGGCCAACTTTGCATCTTTGTAGGAAGCAAATGAAGGAGTTCTCTTCTCAATAGGTTCAACAATAGACAAAGCTTGGAAAGGAGTTCCAACTTCATCCTCAGCATCTATATATGAGAAAGAAGACAAATGGCTAACCAGGAGAGCCTTTTCTCCCCCTACCACCATCAGCTTCTTATTCTTCACAAATTCCAGTTTCTGGTGTAGGGTGGATGTCACGGCGCCTGCCTTGTGAATCCATGGTCTGCCTAAGAGACAGTTATACGATGGGTGAATGTCCATAAGCTGAAAGGTAATCTGGAAATCACTTGGTCCGATTTTGATTGGGAGATCAACTTCCCCAATCACAGTTTTGCGAGACCCATCGAAAGCCTTCACAACTACTCCACTCTGCCTCATGGGAGGCCCTTGATATGATAGTTTTGAGAGAGTGGATTTTGGTAATACGTTTAATGATGACCCAGTGTCCACCAACACATTGGACATGGTATCGTCTTTGCAACCCATAGATATATGTAATGCCAAGTTGTGGTCTCTTCCCTCTTCAGGGAGATCAGAGTCACAAAAACTCAAGTTGTTACAAGCAGTAATGTTTGCAACAATGTTATCGAATTGTTCTATCGTGACATCGTGATCCACATATGCCACATCCAAAACCTTCTGCAGAGCCTCTCGGTGTGGTTCTGAATTCAAAAGTAATGATAACACCGATATTTTGGATGGCGTTTGTAGAAGCTGGTCTACAACATTGTACTCGCTCCTTTTGATGAGCCTCAGCATCTCATCGCAGTCTTCTTTCATATTGCTGCTTGGGCCAACAGAAGCGGGAGTTATCAATGTAGAGGAGGGCTTAACAACAAGTGTCGGGTTCGGAGTGCTCATAGCATTCCCAATCGGGCGTTCAACAGAATCAGCATTAGTTTGAGACTTTGAGGGTGCTGAAAATACACGACCGCTACGTGTCAGACCGCTAACATCAGCAATGTTAACAATAGATTAAGATGGCAACGTCACCTCTTTCCCATTTTCTACTGCGACAGCATTGTAGCGATAAGGGACCGCTTTTTCGGAAGAGTATGGTATTGGTCCGGCCGGCTTGATGGTTAATGCGGGAGAAACCTTTTGCTTGCTACCATCATACTTGATGATAACAGGCTCGGGGATCCGGAATACTGGAGAAATTATGTTGACCTCATCAGCATCTTCGTCAACATTTCTATTTTGAAGGATCTCAATAACTCCTTCATCCAGCATTTCTTGAACATCTTTGCGCACCTGGCGACAACCTCTTTGATTGACAGAACAGACTCGGCATCTATCGTGGTCATGCTCATAATGACTATACTCACATAGCAAACGATGCATCTCGACCAGAGATTGTTGAATATGGCTGACATATTTGACTTTGTACTTTCCAGGGCAGCCCTGGACCATGTTGACAGACTTCCCATGCTCGGGCAACAGGTTCTTCTTCACGTTAGGGCCTACGTCCTCGAAACACAGAATGTCACACCTTACAAGGTCTTGAACCTTGGTCTTCAAAGGGTAACAATTCTCCACGTCGTGGCCGGGAGCACCTGAATGGTAAACACAGTGTAATTCGGGCTTATACCACCATTGGGGGTTAGCAGGTATAGCCAGTGGGTCTCGCGGAGTAATCAACTTTCTCTCTATCAAAGAGGGATATAACTCTACACACGTCATCGGAATAGGATCGAAGGTGATCCTTTTCCTCTCGTAACTCGTGCTAGTTTGATTACTGTTTCGAGGCTAGTAGGCCTGCTGTTGCGGACTGTGCTGTTGATGTTGATATTGCGGATGTGGTTGCTGATTGTTGTTATCTTGCTGGTACTGCTGATTATCTCTGAAGACAGATGCTATATGAGCCACCTGGTGCTGGTTACCGGCGGGACGCACGGTCTTTCTCCTCACAAAGGGTCTTCTTGGTTTCACATGGGAGGTCACATCATGTGCCTCTCCATCTTTTTTCTTCACAAACGCCCCATAACGTTTGGCAGAAGAGCCTTCTTCTCTGGTCAGGCGTCCTTCTCTAACCCCTTCTTCTAGACGCATCCCCATATTCACCATCTCAGTGAAGTCAGAAGGAGCGCTAGCGATCATCCACTCATAATAAAAAGAACTTAAGGTCTTCAAAAAGATCTTAGTCATCTCTTTCTCTTCTAGCGGAGGCACGATCTTGGCTGCTAACTCTCGCCACCTTTGGGCGTACTCTTTGAATGTTTCCTTGTCCTTTTGGGACATGGCCCTCAATTGATCCTTATCGGGAGCCATATCCACATTGTACTTGTACTGCTTGACGAGGGCCTCGCCAAGATCGTTGAAGGATCGGATGTTTGCACTGTCTAAACCCATGTACCAACGCAGAGCAGCACCGGACAGACTGTCCTGAAAGTAGTGGATGAGCAATTGGTCATTGTCGGTCTGAGTTGACATTTTCCTGACATACATGACCAGGTGTCTGAGAGGGCAAGTATTCCCCTTGTATCTTTCAAAGTCAGGGACCTTGAATTTCACGGGGATCTTCACATTAGGAACCAAGCAGAGTTCGGCAGCAGACTTGCCGAAAAGATCCTTTCCTCTGAGAGTTTTCAATTCCTTGCGAAGCTCAAGAAATTGATCGTTCATAGCATCCATCTTCTCATAGACATTTGGGCCGTCATACGGCTCAGAATGATATATGGTGTCGTCTACTCTAGTCATAGTATGCACGACAGGAGGAGGAACAGCAAGGACCGGGCTAGATGCCGGTATAGAAGCAAAGGTGGGAGCAGGACCCTCGGGCATGAAATTGGGAGGCATCCCCCACGGGAATCCGGTTGGCATGGTCGTTGGAGTAAAGTGTGCACTAGCTGTAGGCACAGTCGAGGAGACAATCTCAGAGATGACTGTCCTCTAGGGAGGAGTTGAAGGTGTTGGAGAAGACTGGCTCTGGGCAGCCATGAATGACTCCATCAAGGCACTTAATCTGGCCACTTCCTCTTTCAGCTCGCGGTTCTCTTGTTCCAGATGATCCATCAGTCTTGAAATGTTGGCTCTGGTATAGTACCGGTGAGTCAGTTTGTCTTCAAAATAAATGAAGAACACAGAGTTAGACCACAAGACAAGAAGCCGGGAACAAAACCTGCTTATGCACATGATGCATGCAATGTTTGTGCACATGTTTTGTTTTTTATTTCAAAGGAACTTTAGGGTTCTATTTGCAAATTTTGGAAATATTGAACACTTTTATATGGAAACATAATATCTGGGAAATATTTTTTTTTACCAAAGAAGTACAGCTTTGGTAACCATATACAAGAGAAAAGGAAAATAATCATCCTATGGATCCCTAGAAACAATCATCTAAAGCTCGGGATACAGGAAGATAGGATGCACGAAGTCTCTTCACCTCCCTCTCGTAGGCTGCTTCCATATCTGCCTTCTCCTTGATGAGTCGGTCGTACTTCCTCTTCCAAAACCTGGAAGACTGAGGAAGTAGAGAAGTCCATGCATCATCAGGGTCATCAATAACCTGATGTTCGAGGAACTCTATCAAAGCATCCTTCTCCTTGATCTGCTGAAGCAACTCCTCTCTTTCACGGACCCAAGCACGTGATTGGTCTTCGTCTCTCGACTCCTCTACTCCTTGGTCAGCGAGGGTTGAAGGCCCAGCCATAACCAAAGGTGTAGGTCTTGGATACTCGTAAGGCATGAGATAATCAGATGCTCTCTTCCTAACCCAAGCAGTGTAAGGCTCCATAACAACACAATTCTTTGGACCCAACTCTTTCCTTCCATTCCTATGGATTTTGTGACAGGCGCGTACCATTCTGCCCTTCAAGTTTTGGGGATATTTACCCTCCTGAAAGAACACTCCCTCTAACAGAATGTTATTAGGTTTATCCTTTAGGGGGAACCCAAGCTGACGACGTGCCAAAACAGGGTTGTAGTTAATTCCACCACATGTACCAAGAAGAGGTACATTGGAGAATTCACCACAAGAGTCGATAATCTGCACACCATCATACACGCGGTTGTACCAAGAGATATCATCATTAGTGAGAGACATGAGTCTCGTGGACCACCGTAGACATCCCTTGTTCTCCTTGAAGGCGACCATCTGCGGTAAGTGAGAAATAAACCACTTATATAACAGAGGCAAACAGCACACAATGGCACCACCACCCTTTGCATTCCTCATATGCAAAGAGAAATAGGTATCACCCAACAGAGTCGGAACGGGATTAAGAGTAGAGAAAATCCTAATAGCGTTCACATCCACAAACTTGTCGATGTTGGGGAACAACACTAACCCATAAATGAGAAGTACAAATATGGCTTCAAAGGCATCCTCACTCATGGCCTTCCCATATACAATAGCTTGAGTAATGAGGAACTCAGAAGGGAAACCTTGAATTCCACCTTTGGTAGTCATATGAGCACCAACCAGAGATTCGTCTATGTGTAACATGTCAGCTATCTCTTGAGAAGTAGGAATACTCTCCAAGCCAATGAACGGCTACTGGTCTAGAATAGGTATACCCACAAGGTAGGCATACTCCTCAAGTGTGGGCAAAAGCTGGAAATCCGGAAATGTGAAGCAACGGTACAAGGGATCATAAAACTGCACCAATACACTCATCAATCCTTCATCCACCTGAGTAGTTAGAAGAGGAAGAAGCTTCCCAAAACGAGTCTTGAAATTCATGGGATCTAGTACATAGGATGTCAAATAAGCCCCTTATTATTGATGATATGGATGCAAATTGGGGCATGAATGGGATCTGTACTTCTTTGTATTCCTTCTTTGTATTCCTTCTTTGTCTTTCCATGTCTGAAAATTTTGCAAATAAGCCCCTTAAGTTTCTTGAAATTTTTCTTTATTATTGATGATATGGATGCAAATTGGGGCATGAATGAAACAATCACACTCAAGGATCAAGCAAAGCACACCAAACAAAGGTCATGGGATGGATCGTATCATCCTTAATATCAATCATCCATTTTGGTGGATTATGGTTTACACCTTATCAACACCCAAGTTCCATTGATATTAAGGATACATGAACGGATCAACCATGAATCAAGGGTTTGTTGCAAGTCACGAGCATGGAGTCGTGGTTAAGAACCACCCAAAGGGAGTGTACTAGGGTTTAAACCTGCCAAACATGTTCTACAAGAGGTTCCCATAGTCATCATCCCATCTTTCGGATATTATCGGATAAACGACTACTCGTATTCCAAAAATATTCTTAAGAGAGACTCTTATGAGTGTAGTATCGCGTAACAATCATATCAAATCTTACATCTGAACGACTTTCGCACTACATCCTAAGAATAGGCCAAGATGAGCATGGTAAACTAAGGTCCTTGGCTTCTAAGGTCTATATTGGAAAGAGTAATGTCTAACCACAACTTACTTGTGTGACATTATTGATCCCAACATGACCTCCACCAAGTGAATGGACTTGCAAGTCAACTTGCTAAGGAATAACTCCACACAAGTCAACAAGACTAAGCCATTCTCCTATCCTAAGTGCACTCGAGTCCGGGTATAGAACTCATCTCACAAAGATCACCAAGCACACAAGGAATTAATATCAAGCAATTCAATCATTACATACAATACAATAATCCCAAATTGCACAAAAATATGTCACAAAACAATACAATACAATACAACAAGTATGAAAAGTAGGCAAAACCCACTAGGCAAATGTCCCCAGCAGAGTCTCCACTTTTCTGTAGCGGGGTATTCGTTACCATTAGAGATATTGACTAAATCCAAGGTAAATCATACAAGTCGAGTCGCCACCGCTTTTCTATTTATCCAAAGGAATGGTTAGAAAGCGAACAAAAACCTAAAAGTTTTAACAAAAACTAGTAAAAGAGAAACAGGGATCTGGGTAAGGGGGTTGGTTATGTAATGGGAAGGTGTTAGGCACCCAAAACATCCTAGGTACTCCTAGGGAGCCCTTTTCACATTTGTTGTAAGATTGTGGTTTTGTGAAAATTTGTTTGTGCAAACATGATTGAAGAGATGAGAAAAGAATATACAAGTTTATTTACATTTTGTGTTTGGATGGATAAACCCATTGCCTACGTACCATTTAAAAAAAGATTAGGATCAAAACCTCATAGTTCGGGGTAAAAATCTCAAAATGAGTTGGTGAATTGATTGATCCAAAAGCCTTAAGGTCTTTTGTTATCAAAGGGGGAAAACTCAACCTAAAACCACAAATCCACCATGTGAGGATGGCTTCAACATGCTAGTGAGGGGTTAACCCTATAATAAGCATGGAAGACTCATTGTCCATCACTAAGGATATAGGTGAGTATTACATCTACCACAAAGATAACTCAAACCTAATAGCTAAAGGTTATGAAAAAGTTTTGATTAGAAAGTGGCCATTGAAACCACAAACAGACATTTGAATGGGTTATATTTACCAATTAGAAGTATATACAAAATGGTCAAAGTTGACTTAAAGATTCAATTCAAAATAAGTATTATGAAAAACAAGTTTGAAAATCAAAAGCATAAGGCTTAGGTTTCTAATGTTTGAAAACAAGTGTTAAGTGTTTGCACAAAAGTTTTGGCTTAGGTTAGAGTGGAGAGAAGAAGAAAAAGGGCTAAAGTCCTAAGCATGCAAGAGGTGAGGGATAAAGAAACAAAACCACAATGGAGTTCCTCTCTTGGGATCATATTGATGATCCAAGTAGCTTCCATCCTTTGGAATAAGCAATCACACAAAGCATAAATTCAAGCAATCATCAATCAAAGTGGATTCTTGGAAAGACTCCTCAATGCATCTTGGATCTCTCTCTCTTAGAAGCTCATGGTAATGGTTCCCCAAATAAGTTCAAGTTAGAACTCCTAGCACAAGAAAACACACATCAAAAGGTTCTATAATACAATCAAAGAATGGACAAGAGTGAGTTTAGAATATGGTCCTTTCAATGTTCATCTTCAAGCTTAAGAATTCTAAAGGATCTATGCCTAGTTGCTCTTTGAATTTTTATAGCACTCTAAAGGCCCAATGCCTAGTTTCTCTTTGACTCCAAGTTTGCATAGGGAAAGTCTTAAAGTCTAAGTCCATTTTGTCCATTTTTGCATTTGGTCCATAACAATCAAAACAAAACACAAGCACAATAGTATATACACAATTATGTGCTCAAGTGAGCAAAAGGCAAATGGCATTAACATAAACATGTGCTCAAGTGAGCAAAGGGAAAAAGCAAATGGATAATATGTGCAAGAATAGTAAATTGCATAAAAGTAAAGAGCAAAGAGTAAATGTTAATGGTTAATGATTAGTGTTAGTAGTTAGTGTGCCATAAGGCAAATTTAACGCTATGTTAAGCAATCGTAATTGGACTTATGTAGAAGTCACAACTATCTGAGGTCGGTCAATAATAATGTAGGCAACAACACAAGTTAAAAGTCTTGATTAGTGAACCAAGTTCCAACAACACAACTATCCTTAATGCAAAGCCATTCACTTGATCAATTGATCAAGATGAATTAGATTTGAATCAAGGAAGATTAAGTCTCCCTAATCAATGCTAACTTATCAACCTTCAACTCATTGATCAAAGAGAAAGAAGAAGAAGAAGAAGGAGATGAAGAATGGATAAGGAAAATGGAAAGATCAAAAATGCATAAGATGAAATAAGATGTACCAATCCATATGTATTAACCAAATGACATTGAAAGTCAAAGTCAAACAAATAAGAAATCAGAAATGGGATGAAGATTGGAGATCAAACAACAAGCAAAATATTTTTGACATTTTTTAATATTAAAATAAACTTGAATTAAAAATAAAAGAAAGGTCAAACTTCAAAATCACTTCAAATCAACCTTGAGAGGTCCAAGTGATTTATCCCAAGTTCAACAAGGTCAAACTAAGTTTGACAAAAAATTTCAGCATTTTTAAAAGTTAGAAACTATTTTTAATCAATTAAAAATGAATAAAAATAACCTAATTGAACTAAAATCTCAAATCAATTAAAAAATTGATGAGAATATTTTTCATAGATCCATCATCATTCAAATAGGTTAGGAAAATATTTTTGTATTTTTTGAATATCAAAAACTATTTAAAATGAATTAAAAATAACCAGAAAAGAGAAAATTCACAAAAAATATCAAATGATAAAATAAAAAATATTAAAAATCAAAATTAAAAACTAGAAATTATTTGGAGAAGAATGCAATTGGTCCCATATTTTTTGGATCTAAAATGAAGAAGATATGAATTTTTGAAAATAATGGAAATAAAAGAAATAAAAATCAGAAAATAGAAAATAAGAAAAAACAAGGAGCGTTGGATTGGATCTCATTAATTAACATGGCCAATCCTGAGGTTCAGAAGTGCGCGCTCATGGTAAGTCCAAGTCAATGAGAAACATCTGACATTAAAATAAGTCATAACAATGGAACGCCACGATTAGATCTGGAAAATGAATCCAACGATCCAGATTCAAACTGGCAATGGGACGGCCACCGGAGCCACCTTCTTCTCCGGTGAGCTTGTGTTTTCCGGCCAAAATTGCAGGCAACCAAAACTTAACCAAAATACACGATTTATACACCGTTGGAAAGCTGGGATGATGTACATCATCCCTGTATCACTCAATTCCACTCTAGATCTCTATATTGAGAGAAATCAGAGATGGAAATTTTGTGATGTTCATAAGAACTTGATGGATTTCAAAAATTAAATGCACAGTAATGATGCCTCCATTGAGAGGCCTTCAGCCAACATAAAATCCAAGCAAATAGGTCAATAGATGATGAGTTTCGAAGAAAAAACCAGTTGAAGAACAACCTTGGATTCTGGAGATTTGAGCTTGATTCCTTGCTTCCTTTATCAAAACAGAAGATCAATGAACTGAAGGATGAAGATTTAGAAGCTTTAGATCCAAAGATTCAACTAGATGTAGTTGAATTTTAGATCTGAAAAAATTGAAGAAAAGTGAAATAGCTTCTTTGGTGAGAGGTTGGGTTTTGATTTCTGCAGCAATTCAGGTTGATTCCAGGATGAATTTGGAATGGAATAGAGCTTCTATTTATAGAGGAAATGGCAAGGAGAGGGTGATTTAATCCGTGTGCATGAATTTGGACATTCAGTGCATGGGCTTGCATGATCATGCACAAGGCCCAAAACCAAAGCCAAATGCAATCTGAAATCATACCAAAGTGAAATGGATGTGTAATCTGAATGGTAATTGCTTGTGCATGGAATTTTGAGGTGTTATGCATAATTGAACCAAAAGCTTCTCCTCTTCGAAAATACCATTTGCCAAATCCAAACATGATCATGTGAGTAATGGATGGAAAGGTTTTGATGTAAGGAACAATTGTTATGTTGGGCAAAAATCCATTTGAAGTGTGGAAATTGGTGAAATTTGAGTTTAAAGTGTAAGGTGCAAAACATGTAAAGGCAAAGTTTCTAAATTTGGCCAATGTTCAAGCCCTTCTGTTTTGATGATTCAAGCCTCAAATGAAAAAGCCTCCAACATCAAAGTTGTATATCTTTTCAAGACAATTAAAATAGACTTAAATTTTGAATTATTTGGATTTTTGGTGAAAGAGTTATGGGCACTTGAAGTTGGACTTTTTTGCCTTTTAATACATTTGGCCCAAATGGACCTATAATGTCTTGCATTTTCACATGTATTTACTTTGAGATTTTGAAATTTTGTCCAACATAACATTTGAATTAGACATCTTAAGCTTTCCAATTCATTTGACCCCATCTCAAAATCATAAAAAATGAATGAGTTATGTCCTTGGGAAGTTGACCCAAAATTAGGGTTTCAGTCAAAATAACCTATAATGTATTGGAATGGGAGATGACCTTCCAAGCTTCAAATAAATTTTTTATGAACATGAAATTTGTTCATATTGTCCTTAAGAACATTTTTTCTTTTGGAATCATCTCCATTTGACCAACACATAAAACGTTAGGTCCCAGTTCATTTCAAAATAGTCAGATGAATTGACTGATCAACTTCTCAAATCCACAACTCATATCTTGATGAATTGATGATTTAGGACACTCAAATAAGTTCAAATATGCATGAAATGATGAATTAAAGAACTTCCCTTGATTGTATTTGACCATGGGCTGAGGTTGCTTCATGAGCAAGGCATTGTGGTGCATAGATGAATTAGGGTTCCTTTGGGGGACAAACCTCAAACCCTTTGACTTGCTTTGATCAAAATGATGAATTGAGATAACAGAGAGGCATATTTGATGGAGGAGAGCTTTGGGAACCATTACCATGCTTGCTTTCATCTCCTCTTGACCTTATCATTGCACAAAAGATCTCCTAGATGCTTTGGACCTTATGATTGCTAAAGCTACAAACAAAAGATGTTAGTGACATATTTTTGTGCTTTTGGTTAATAAAAAAATGAGAAAAGCAATAATATATAATTCAAGCATGCTTGGTGATCTCAAACCACTCACAAGAGGTCCCACCGAAAGGCAAGGGGAACTCAGATGCTAATGATCCTTGAGGCAATGCAAATGCAATGTTATGATGCCATGAGGGATCTTAGGGACAAAATTGGGGTCTTACACTTTGGTATGGCTATGGTTTTAATGCTACAGCAATTCAGATCTCCAAAAGGTTGATGAATGAATGAGAGGGAGTGGTTGTTTATAGCTGAAGGTGGCTGAATCCCACGCTTTGTTCATGTGCATGGTCATTTGAAATTTGCTTGCATGGGCCTGTGCAAGCGTGTGGAAGGCCCAACGATGGCTGGAAAAACATGTTGAGTTCACATGGAAAGGATTTGGACGTGTAAATGAAATGGAATCAATTTGCATACCAAGTTATAACATGAAATAACCAAAGTGTACCTAAATGAAGATAATTTCGAAACTCACAAATGGTAGATCCAAATGAGTAATGTGAGTAATGGTTGGAAAGCCCTTGGAATAAGGAACAAAAGTCATTTTGGGAAAAAATTCATTTGGCATGTGAAAATTAATGAAAAATGGCCTGGAAGATCCAAGTACAAAACATGTTTAAGTCACCTTTGAAAATGTTTACCAAAAGCAAGCATCTTCTAGCCCTTCTGTTTCAATGTTGCAAGCCTCAAATGGAAACACCTCCAACATCAAAGTTGTATATATTTTTAAGGTGATAAATTTAGACTCAAATTTTGCATCATTTGGAATTTTCATGAGAAAGTTATGGGCACTTGAAGTTGGGCATTTTTCAAATTCAATGACTTAAGTCCAAAGTGACCTATAATGTTTTGTATTATCACATGTATTTATTTTAGTATTATGAAATTTTGTCCAACATAAAATTTGAATAAGACATCTTAATATTTCCAATTAATTTTGTATCACCTCAAAATCATAAAAATTAAGGAAGTTAGGTTCTTGGGAAGTTGACCCAAAATTAGGGTTTCAGTCAAAATGACCTATAATGTTTTGAAATGAATGATGACCTTCCATGTTTCAAATGGATTTTTGATGAACATGAAAGTTGTTAAGATGGTTCTTAAGAACATTCTTTCTCTTGGGGTCATATTCATTTGGAAAACACATCACAAGTTGTGTCCCAGTGATCTTCAGTTTAGTCAGATGACTTGACTGGTCAACTTTTCAAGGCCAAACTTCCAATCTTGATGAATAAATGATTAAGGATTCTAAAATAGGATGACATATGCATAAAATTAGGAATGAAAGAACTTCCCTTGACTAAATTTGATCATAGGTTGAGGTTGCTTCATGGGCAAGGCACAGCCAAAGCACAATGAAATTAGGGTTTCCTTGGGAAACAATCCTCAAGCCCTTTGGGTTATCTTGATCAAATTGGCAAATTGAGATACTTGGGAGACATATATGATGATTAGGAGCTTTATGGACCATTTTCATGCTTTTTCTCATCTTCCTCTAGCCATTTCATTGGGCTTAGGAGCCTCCTAGGAGCATTGGGGCACATGATCACTTAAGCTTCATAACAAAAAGAGTTAGTGACATATTTTTGTGCTTTTGGTTAGTAATAAAATAAGAAAAGCAATAATATACAATACAAGCATTCTTGGTGGTCTTAAAACACTCACACAAGTCCCAACCCTAGGGTTAAGGAGCCAAACATGCTATGATCCTTGAGGCAATGCACTTGTGTAATAACATGATGCCATGAGGGATCTTAGGGTCAAAATTAGGGTCTTACAGATGCCCCTATTTAAGGTCGTTCTAGCCATAGATATGAAGGTTAAAATCTTTGTCTCGACGAGATAAAATGAGCTTAAATAATAATAAAGAGACGAATTTTGGTCCCTAAGAGACCTCATGATGCAAATGTATGCATGCAAAATAAAAATCTTCATGGCGAATAATTGCCGCAAAGGAAAAGAAATCGGGAGAAACTGGAGATTCGTAGGAGTAACACACTCACTAGGGAGACCGAGACTCTGGGGGAAATAAAGTAAAAATGCGTGAGCAGGTCACGACTTAAAAACTTGCTGGGAGACACGAAGGGGTTCCACGAAAATAAATCGATGGAAAAACTTGGGCTGACGCAAAGACGCATGTATTGGGGAATATGCCAATACAGCAAAACTATCCATAAAGGATACATCGGATAACAAAATCCGAACTCAGACGGGATGTCCACAAAGGACTCAGCTGAGGAAGAAACAACGAGATATTACCGGCTACTGGGTAATAAACTCAAAAAGAGACATGTCATCAAAACACCGGTTACTGGGTGAGAAAACAACACGCTCAAGGAGAAAGAATATCTAAGACCGGTATAAGGGTGAGAGATATCAATCATCCGAAACATCTGAGGAGGACCCAAAAGGCACATCTCAACTCAGGAAAATCTGACTCCACTGGGGACAAAAAGTCATAATAGGGAGCAGAAGGAAGGAACACCAGGGATACCGGTTACTAGGCATATAATAGGTGACCTACCAGGCGTGAATTGGGGAACATATCCAAGACACTCATCATTCGAAAGGAGGGCTGAAAAAGCAAACTCGACTTACAGGATGGACATTCGATTCCATAAGGAAATACGAATCTTAATCGATTGAGGAATAAAAAAGACTTCAACTGAAGAGCGCATAAGATATATTATTTATTACCGTCATAACGTAGATAACATACTCGCATGGAAGATTATCCGCAATCGGTTACTGGGTTAATAAAGGATAAATCGACCGCAAAGAAAGGACATCGGGATACCGGTTATTGGGTATAAAGTGATGGCCAATCAGGATAGAGAAACAATCATTACCGAACAAGGGTAAATGAAAGGTAACTCTCCAGGGATAAATTGCTTGACAAAAGCAATTATCCAGAAGATATATCACCGGTTACTGGGTGATATACTCAAAAAACGAAGGAATATCAATACCGGTTACTGAGTAAAGGTAACCAACAAAGAGGGAATTACATCTACCGTTTAGTGGGTAGAAGGCCACATGATTCACTGGGGAAGAGATGAACAACTAATGGTTACTGAGCAATTGAACAACTAAACCACAGGGAACTGCAAGGGAATAACAAGAAAGGGAGTCAGTCTAGGAATAAACTTAGAAAGACACAATTAAACAAGACTCAACCCGATGAGGATATAACTCAGGGGAGTAATTCCATCCCAATACACATTAGGGGAGGAAACTGAAACAACAATCATCCACGAGGACATAACTCAGTGGGGAAGAAAGAAGAAACGATAGACACTTTCTGCCAATGGGGCTGACTTTATATGGAGAGATCAGACACAAACATCTGCTTGGGGAAGAACATTTCACCAATAGCAACGGATAACAAGCAAACATATAAGGCAAAAAATGCAACCATGAATATCTTAATGCTATGATTATGCATGTATATGCATGATTTGTATATGATTAATGCTGACAAACAAACATATCTAACACAAACATGTCCAATAATCACGAACGGACACTCGGCAAACATCTCAACAAGAAAAGTGAAGCCTTCTGGAGAACTCAGTTTGGGAGCAACCCGAGCAGGATGAAAATAGATCATCAGGGATATCAAACCCTATCCCAAAGCTACACTCGCTGAGGATACAAAGAAGATGTATTCAGAAGTAGCGAAAGAAGATAACCACACAGAGAACTCAACTCTGGTGGGGATTATCTCTAGAAGAAGAAAAAAAACGGGAAGACGTCGACCACAGTTGGGGATAGGGAGAGTCAAAGCTTCCAACTGCAGGAGATAACACTCTGCACAGGAGAAATCTTCCTGGAGCAAACAATCCTGATATAAGAAAGATGCAGAAGATTTGTCGGGGATTTTCCATCAACTCTCTTGAGGACAGGTGGTTAATAACAATAAGATCCGTCGGAGAAGAAACTCTATTGGGGAAGCTTAATCAAGGAAAGATGTGGATCCCTGTGGGGAACAACCACCAACCAGATGTACATCCACCAAAACACTCCCTTCTATCTGCTGGAGAGGAAACTCTGCTAAGGGGAGAAATAGCATTTTTCTCCACTGGGGAAGGAAATAAACATCTTCAACACCAGCTCTTAATGCTAGAAGAAATCTTCAGACCCGGAGAAGATACCATCATCAAACTCGAATCAGGCAACCCTACTGGGGACAGGCTGCAAAGGTTCTCAGAGGAACTACCCTGGCTGAGGAAATTGGAAATGAATCCTTCGTCAACAAACGACATGTTAGGGATGAAAAGGGAGACAAGCCCTTCATCCATTGCTCTAGGAAACTTCCTGCTGAGGAGACAATTATCTGGAAAGATAGCTCTGCAGGGAACATATGCTTACTCCGCTGGGAACTTCTACTCATGCTGGGGAAAGACAAAATCCTCGTGAGTAGATAGCATATCAACTTTTATCAATCTATAAGGGATTTTAGGTCAGCATAAGGGATGACAACCATATAATTGATAAAACACAAATGCTAGTGCCTGATATAGAGGGATACACGTCTCTAAAAGATCAAGGCAAGAACTGGAACAGAAGGGATCATCCACGGATCAACCATACAACCAATCATAGATTGCTAAGACTCCGCGGGGGAAAACAAGCATGTATGCACAAACAAACTATTTGGGAGTGTGTTGGATGAACATCCACAAACTCTGCTAGGAGAAAGCAATCCAATAAGATAGATCAATATACTACCATCAAAGAGAACTTCTCATACCAGACCCCCTGGGAAGCTGAAGACGTATCATTCTTTCTACGCTCACTGGGGAGATAACTGAAAGCTGATGAAGAGGAAATAAACATGCCATAATATGAACAAATGCCTTACCCTTTGGTGATCATACTATCCTTGGGAAAGCACTGAGGACATCCCACTTATCCTTTCAGTCATTGTGAATGTTCATTTTGTTTAAAACAGTTTATTTATGAAAACTTTATTTGTTTAAAACAATGATATTCATTAGTTAAAAACATGCAAACATTTGTTAAACAGAAACAAATAAGAGTGCAAAGAATTGGATAAAGGCTCAAATTTATTTAATAGAATGGTAGTCCGCAAATGGCGAGACTCCATGGATCTTTACAAATTTGAAATTGGTGATATACATGGAAAAAGGGCTACATTGAACATAATGACCGTTTCTCCACCAACTCTGAATCCACTATATTCGAAACTTCAGTTGATGATGACTGAGCGAGAATCTTCGACAGACAAACGGTTGTCGAACAAAGTCTTGTCTAGATGCAGTTACTTGCCAAATTCCTAATTTTTGCCTAGATTTCCCCAGGGTGAGGTACTCAATCTAGCGGGATATATTTATTTTTTTCTTATGTCTCTAACTTTTGCCTGGACCGCCCTTTCAGGTTTTCAATCCACCGAGACGCTCATTTTTTCCTAAGCCGCCTTTTCGGGTTTTCAAATTAGCGAGCTATTTTGTTTTTATTTTTAGGCGAAGTATTTCTTGACTGCATCTGAATTAACATGACGAGTGAAGTCCTCCCCATCCATAGTTGTAAGCAACAAAGCACCGCCTGAAAAGGCTCTCTTAACAATGTATGGACCTTCATAGTTTGGAGTCCACTTGCCCCTGGAATCGGGAACGAAAGACAAGACTTTCTTGAGCACGAGGTCACCTTCTCAGAACACACGAGGCTTGACCTTCTTATCAAAAGCTTTCTTCATCCTTTGCTGATATAACTGACCATGGCACAAGGCAGTTAATCTTTTTTCTTCAATCAAATTCAGCTGGTCATAACGACTCTGAACCCATTCAGCCTCAGTCAACTTGGCTTCCATCAAGACTCTCATTGATGGGATCTCAACCTCCACGGGGAGCACAGCCTCCATGCCATACACAAGAGAGAAAGGGGTTGCCCTGTTGAAGTGCAGATAGATGTATGATAGCCATGCAAAGCAAATGGCAGCATCTCATGCCAATCTTTGTACGTAACAACCATTATCAGTAATGATCTTGTCTGGCACACCATATCGGCATATGAGTTGATTCTTGATAAACTTCACAACCACTTTCCTGGTCACACTTGCATACGATGCTGCTTCAACCCACTTAATGAAGTAATCAATGGCTATGAGAATAAAACGGTGACCGTTCGACGCCTTAGGTTCAATCATGCCAATCATGTCAATTCCCCACATGGAAAAACGCCATGGTGAGGAAATAACATTCAGTAGTGTCGGGGAAACATGAATCTTATCCGCATAAATCTGGCACTTGTGGCATCTTTTCATATACTTGCAGCAGTCAGACTCCATTGTCAGCCAATAGTAGCCTGCTCTCAACATCTTCTTAGCCATAGCATGTCCATTGGAATGAGTACCAAATGAACCCTCATGGACTTCAGTCATCAACAAGTCTGCTTCGTGTCTATCCACGCATCTGTGCAGAACCATGTCAAAATTCCTCTTGTAAAGCACATCACCATTAAGGTAGAAACTGCCAGATAATCTCCTCAAAGTCTTCTTATCTTTAACAAATGCCCCAGGCGGGTATGTCTGATTTGGAGAAAATATTTGATATCATAATACCACGGTTTATCATCTTTCACCTCCTCAACGGCAAACATATAGGCTGGTCTATCCAAGCACATCCCAGTAATATTTGGAACTTCATTCCAATAATTGACAGCAATCATTGAAGCAAGTGTAGCGAGAGCATCCGCCATCCGATTCTCGTCTCGAGGAATATGATGAAAGTCAACTTTAGTAAAGAAAGTTGAAATCCTCCTCGCATAATATCTATATGGGATGAGGCTAGGCTGATTCGTCTTCCATTCACCCTTAATCTGATTGACAACAAGGGCAGAATCACCATAAACATCAAGATGTTCGATCCTAAGATCAATACATTCTTCCAAACCCATAATACAAGCCTCATACTCCGCCATGTTATTCGTGCATTTGAAAGTTAGCCTTGCTGTAAAAGGAAAATGTGTGCCTTGAGGAGTAATAATCACCGCCCCAATACCATTTCCATATTGATTGACAGCACCATCGAACACCATACCCCATCGGAAACCAGACTCTGGCCCTTCATCGAGTGTAGGCTCATCACAATCTTTCATATTCAAACACAAAATCTCCTCATCAGGGAAGTCGTATTGCACAGACTAATAATCTTCAATTGGTTGATGAGCCAAATGGTCAGCCAAGATACTACCTTTAATAGCCTTTTGAGCTCGATACTCAATATCATACTCAGATAACAACATCTGCCAACGAGCAATCCTCCCAGTTAAAGTAGGCTTCTCAAAGATATACTTGATCGGATCCATTTTGGATATCAACCAAGTTGTATGATTCAACATATACTGGTGTAAGCGCTTAGCAGCCCAAGCCAAAGCACAACATGTCTTCTCAAGCATTGAGTACCGAGACTCACAATCAGTGAACTTCTTACTCAAGTAGTAAGTTGCATATTCTTTCTTTCCTGATTCATCTTGTTGACCAAGGACACAACCCAGGGAATCATCAAGCACAGTCAAGTACATAATCAACGGTATCCCTTCAACAGGAGGAGACAGAATCGGAGGCTCAAACAGATACTCTTTGATACTGTCAAAGGCCTTTTGGCAATCCTCGGTTCAATCATGACGCTGATCTTTCCGGAGGAGCTTTAATATAGGTGTACACGTGGCAGTCATGTGGGATATAAATCTCGAAATGTAATTCAAGCGGCCAAGAAAACCTCGGACTTGCTTCTCAGTTTTGGGCGCAGGCATCTCTTGTATTGCTTTGACCTTGGCAGGATCAACTTCAATACCTCTCTCGCTGACGATAAAGCCCAATAACTTGTCGGAACGGACTCCAAATGTACACTTGTTCGGATTCAGGCGGAGTTTGTACTTCCTCAGACGCTGGAAAAGCTTCAACAAGTGCTCTACATGTTCAAA
Organism: Lathyrus oleraceus; assembly: GCF_024323335.1. Classification (NCBI taxonomy): domain Eukaryota; kingdom Viridiplantae; phylum Streptophyta; class Magnoliopsida; order Fabales; family Fabaceae; genus Lathyrus; species Lathyrus oleraceus. The sequence continues at coordinate 318,683,294 of NC_066584.1, read as the reverse complement.
TTCCATTTTCGACTTCGCAATCATATCATCAACATACACCTCGATCTCCTTGTGCATCATATCATGAAACAAGGTAGTCATAACACGTTGATACATGGCTCCGGCGTTCTTCAAACCAAAGGGCATCATTCGATAACAGAATGTTCCCCAAGGTGTGATGAATGTTGTCTTCTCCATATCCTCGGGTGCCATTTTAATCTGACTATAACCGGAAAATCCGCCCATAAACGAAAAGACATTGAATTTAGCTGTATTGTCTACCAACATATCAATGTGTGGTAGAGGGAAATCATCTTTTGGACTAGCTTTATTCAAGTCACGGTAATCCACACACATTCAGACTTTTCCATCTTTCTTAGGCACAGGCACAATATTGGCCACCCATTGAGGATATGTAGAAGTCACCAGAAACCCCATATCAATTTGCTTCTGAACTTCTTATTTAATCTTTACTGCCATATCAGGATGAGTTCTTCTGAGCTTTTGCTTCACAGGCACACACTCAGGCTTCAACGGCAAGAAATGTTGCACGATATCATTATCTAGACCAGACATGTCTTCATACGACCAGGCAAAGACGTCGACATATTCTCGTAGCAACTCAATCAACCTCTTCTTAACAGACTCTTCAAGGAGTTCCATAATCTTCACTTCACGAATGCAATCTTCAGATCCCAAGTTGATTGTTTCCAGATTCTCAGGATGTGGCTGAATGATCTTCTCCTCGTGCTCAAGCAGACGGGTAATCTCATCAGGAATCTCTTCAACATCCTCTTCTTCTGCCTCAAATACATGGAACTCAAAGTTAGGAGACGGTGTTGGATCATTATGTTCAATGGGTTTGATTAACCTGCATAATTGACCGGGAAAATAGCAAGTGTACTATTTTGCCTTTTATAGTAATAATGGGGAAATTCCTTGAATGTCGATCTCAAGGACTGTAAGTTAATATTGAATTTAAATTATCATTCAATTAAACAAAAAGTATTAATTTGGTTTTTAAGTGTAAAAATATAATAATAAAAGTAAAGGTAAAGAAGGATGAAAATAAGGGTTTATAGAGAAAAAAGAACAATGACAGGGAAGGTGTATGATTTATCTCTGTAACAACTCTGAGTCACTATTGCATCAACAAATATCAATTACTACCAGTTCTCAAGGGTATTTTCTCCCAAGTCCTTGGTGAGAAAACCTTTAATCAATTTACCCTAACTCCTATGTCCATAGCCAATTAGGGTGAAGTTAAGCTATATAATATCAAGAATACTCTGGTTCATACAGGGTATCCCTAGTCCTAGGTGATATCTACTGTAGAGTAACCTTATGAAAACCTTATCAATGGCGGTCCAGCCTAATTGATAACCACAAATCAATCTCAATTGGTCCGAAAGAGAAAGCAATAAACACATCAAAAGGCTACCATAAAAACAATATTATAAATGCAAATGTAAACTCAAATTCGTTACAATTCTAAATCAGGGACATCCCCTAGCATTGGGGGATTTAGCTACTCATATTGTTTAAAACAAATTCAAGATAAAAATTACACATTACAAGTAATCAGGTGACTTTGATCTTCAATCGCTCCCGCTCATGAACACCTTCAGCTCTCCGAATGCCTTGATCTCTGTAATCCTTGACTGCTTCACAATATTGTGTTTTGCCGTATTCTAAGATGATTTTTCCTTTGGCAGAAGATCTTCTTTTATAGTGAAAATTCCCAGCAGCAGTTGGACAGGTCCAAAGATATCTCTAAAAAGCCCGACGAACACAAAAACCCGAGAAAAACTGGACTTTTGGGCTTGGGCTGACACGGCCCGTGTCAGCTAACACGGGTGGCCGTGTCAGCCTACTGTTTTAGTTGACACGTCCCTGGCAGGGGGTGACACGGTTGAGGATGCTTCCTGACACGGGTGGCCGTGTCAGACTATTGTTTTTCTTCACATGTCTTCCCTTGCCTGACACGGCTCGTGTCAGGTGATACGGGTGGCCGTGTCAGGCCTCCTGTACCGGGGTTTTCTGCTCCTTTGCTTGCTGGAATATCGCACTGTCTCGTTCTGAGTTCTCTGGTTCTTCTACCTGGACCTCTTGGACAAAAACACAACTATCCCACGCATAAAATCACGAAAATAAAAAGTAAAACATAACAATGATTAAAAATGCTTAAATAAAATGATGGAAGTAAAACTAACTCGAAATGTACCATAAATGCTTCCAAAGTGTGTCAAATTCCTATGTTTCGAGTCAGATCAGTAATGAAAACTTAATGTAAATGGTGACTGATCACAACCCCAAACTTAACTCATTGCTTGTCCCAAGTAATGTTTCAGATACATTGTCACTCCTCAGAATTCTTCATGTTTTCCACCACTGCTGAGATCATTCGCTAACGTCTTCCCTTTTCCTTTCACAAGTCCTGCCTTTCTTTGTAAGTCTTTATTCACACTTCCACTTCAAAGCACCATTTCACTTGTCATCTTATATCACATTCTCACCAATTATCTCGGGGTAAGCTATTTACACTCATAATTCAAAGTATGTAATATCACTCACAAGTTTGAATAGTCTCTCTTTTCCCATCACCTACACACAACACACACACTTTTGAGGTCTTTCGGGTTGTAGCTTCGCATGGGTTAGGGTATGGATTATTAAAAAGGAAAACAATTGGCTTTTGGTTCAGAGTCGATGTTACATCCTGTGCTTGTTTCTTTTATTTCCTCGGTTTTCTTTTCTTATTTCTTCTTCACCGAATGCACTTTTCCGTGCTTCTTTCTTTTCAATCTTTGAGTTATCATTTTTCTCTTTTTATTTTTATTTATTTCTCTCGATTCATCGATTTTTTTCTTTTTCTTTTATTCTTGCACTTTCTTGGGCTTTTGGGAGCTTTTGGGGTTTTTACCCCAAACATAGCTTTTCAACACAGTTTTTAATGTATTATCATGACTCTGAATAGGGTGAGGAAATATTTTGGCTAACGGTTACATTTATGGTGTTTAAACAAAAAAATAGATATAGGCTTAAATGGGGTTAACGAGGGATATAATTATTCGGGATGGCTAGAAAGGCTCGGGGTTAATTTCAAACAATGTGCCTTAGTGTGTGTATCATGCAGTGACAGTCCCAAAGAGTCTATGTAAATTTAAAGTGATAAAGACAAACCTGAATGGCGCTCATGATGATCAATGTGTTTGACTTTTTATGACTCACTTTGTTTGGTTCAGTTTTGACAGGATCCACAGTACTCATTAATTTGGTGCGATTTCTTCCTTACTTTGGAATCTACAGGATACTCGTGTTGGTTAAGCTGTATATGTTGCGTCCAATCTTTACTTTCAGCAGTGTTACTTCCTGGGGAGATCCTTCACAATAAGCCATGGTGAGTGGCGTGATCCTTTCATCCACTCTCAATCGTGATCATTACTATTTCCGACCTGTCAACATAGACTTGACACACTCGCAGCATAATGTACCTTCAACAGACAAATCAAAACTAGAATACAAAAGTAAAGTAACACAATAACCCAATACTAAGAATAAAATACTAATAAAAGACATAAAATCTCCCCCACACTTGAACTCAACATTGTCCACAATATTTTTTTGAACAAGAGCGGAGGAGGGCACTCATAGGGTCCTATTGAGGAGGTGGTTGTGGGAAATGCAACATCAATTGTCGCATCATGCTGCTCATCTCATCCAATATCGCTCCCTGGTGGGCTTGCTCAATGCCTTACCGTTGTTGTTCCATTCTCAAGTCACCTATCTCGGTTTGTACCCAGTTCCATTGGTTAGTTGACCAAGATGATGAACCCGTCGCCTGTTGGGTGGGTTCCTGATGCGGTGGGACAAACTGCTCAGGAGGTGCTTGAGGATTTTCTTCTTCTATTTCCGTTCCTTCCACCCGGTCATCTATAAATTGCTCACCTGTAGTAAAATGGTCAGTTTCGTGGCCTTCATCCACATCGGGGTCGGCGCTCACATACAACCAATTAACACAGTCAGTAATAATAACTTTATCCGGATCCGGCAGAGCGATGATAAACCTCTTATGGATAAGTACGGAATAGTAAGTAGGGGAAACAACAATCATACCTTGTGAAATTAGCGTGTCTTCGAGTAAAACAGCGTGATACCCGAAATGCTCAGTGATTTGGGTGATCATTCCCCCTACGGATATGCCTCCGGAGTTTGCTCGGACGATTCTGCCCAGATAGTCTACTGCAAAGGCAGCTACGTTGATGGCTTTGTTTTGAGCCATCGAGTATATAAATAATAGCTCTCTCTAAGTAGCTACCCTTGTGCTATCGCCTCTTCCAAACAGGGTATAGGCAACACCCTTCTGAGCGTACCTGAAACATGGATTCTAGATGCCCGAGGCTTTCGCACCTTTGGAGGAGTAATCCATCCTCCCGGTGATGGCAATCCAGAAATCCTTAGGTGAGAACCCGTCTGGGATCGCTCCTGGTCCGTTCAGAGGGAGTCGGAGTATTGCAGCTAACTCCTCAACAGACAGCTCATGATAATTATTAAATAACCAGAAACGTAAGGTGCCAAAATAATACTTGGTCGTGTCAATCCACCGTTTTTCCAGCTGGAATTCCAACGTGCTGAGGAATTCGAGGGTAATGCGCTCGTATGTTGGCGCTTCCAAACTCATGAACTCGAGCATTCCCAAAACATGGAACATCCGGTATACCTCCATATTCAGCCCTAGAGTGTTCAGCGTATGCTCACACATATACCTTGTCGGCGTGAGTTTGCGCTTCCGGTGAATTTGGTATCTCCGTTCTTGTTCCGGATTTTCAAACACGATGTTGTGCGGATTTGGATTCCGACTCGGGCGCTTCCGTGACTTTTCCATTTCCGCGAGTTGTTGCTTTCCGGTGAGGATTCTCCGTGGGGGCATTTTGGACCTGTAAAAAATAGAAATAATTTGAACTTTCGAGTTAGGAAATTCCAAAACCGTGGTTAAGACCAGGACGGCGGGTGGAGTAATATTCGTGAAGGGTGTTTTGGCGATAGGTGAGTGGAAATGGGGGTTATGGAAGGTTTTGTGTGGTGAGGTTTATGAGTTTTAATGGAATTTGAAAGAGTGTGAGAGAAAGAGATGAAGAATGATGAGAGAGAATAATAAGGTGTAGGAGGAAAATCTGATAATGATAAGGTTAATGGGGAAAGGTATGGTTAATGGTGGATTAAATGGGTGGGTCCCACGAAATTTCAAAAATTTCAAAAAAAATTCAAAAAATCCGCCTGCCTGACACGGTCGTGTCAGCTGACACGGGTGGCCGTGTCAGGCTACTGGATTCCCAAAGTTTGGCATTTTCCTTCAGTGCTCCTAACACGGTCGCTCGTGTCAGGCTATTGTTCATAAATCAAAAACTTATGTTCCTTTGAGTGCTCCTGATACGGCCCGTGTTAGCTGACACGGGTGGCCGTGTCAGGCTGTCCTTTTGGCCATTTTTTGGTTTTCTCTCCGGTTCAACTGATGGTTCCTCTTGCCATGTTGATCGTTCTTTTTCATGACTTAAACATTTGTTGATGTGATGTTCCCTCCTTTTAGAGCTCCTGTATAAACCTACAAACGCACAAAATTGATTAGATATAAAAAGCGTGGGTTGCCTCCCACGAAGCGCTTCGTTTAACGTCGCATGGCTCGACGGTTCATTCCTCTTGTTATGGGGGGTATTTCAGGTTCCAAACCTTGTTGCACCTCTTGTCCAAAACTAGGACGTTGTCTCTTTTCTCCGTCTGGATTCCTATGTGCCACGATTCCTTTTCAACCTTCCTCTTCTTACCTTGTCGAGACTGCATCGACTTGTCTGCATGAAAGGTTGACCCAGAATGATGGGTGCCTCATCATCTTCAGGTATGTCTAGGATTACAAAATCAACTGGAAAAATCAAGTCCTCTATTATTACCAGCACGTCTTCAGCTATACCATATGCATCTTTTCTTGAGTGATCCGTAAACTTCAGAATGGTCTTTATATCACTGATATTTTTAATACCTAGCCTGTGATAGATTGATAATGGCATCAGATTCACACTAGCTCCAGAATCTATTAGTACCTTTTTGAAGTTTCTTTCTTTAATTGTGCATGGCACTATTACCGTTCCCGGATCCTTTTGTTTGTTAGGAATTTTCTACCCCAATGAGTTTGCACTATATTGTTCCTTCCAGGCTACCTGTTCTTCGGTGGTTGGTTTCTTTTCGGCTAGTACCTCTTCCATGAATTTATTGTACATGGGCATTCTTTCGAGTGCTTCGAACAAAGACATAAGACCCTCAACCCTTTTGAACATTGTCATGAATTTCTCCAAGTCTGACTCGCTAGGTTCCTTCTTTGTCACTCTAAGAGGGTAGGGTAACTTAATCACCAGTCTAGTCTCTTTTGTAATTTCCTCATCAATCGGCTCGCTCAGTGATATAATTTTTTTTCTTTTTAGCAGCCTTCGTCGTGACAGTATTCACATTCTCTTGACCTCTCGGGTTTTGAACTGTTTCACTTGGTAAGGAACCTGGTGTTCGAGAACTTGCTAGTTGTTGTGCTATCTGCCCCAGCTGAACTTCCAGATTCTTTAGGGAGGCGGTGGTGTTTTTCTGATTGTTTCTAGTCTCTTCTTCAAATTGCTTATTTTGAGCTGCCATGTTTTCAATGGCAATCTCCCAGTCTGCTTTTCTTGGAGCTTGTTGTTGTTGATATTGAGTATGATATTGAACTTGACCCTGTTGTGGAACATTCCCTTTTTGATCTTTCCAGGAGAAGTTTGGATGATTCTTCCAATATGGATTGTAAGTGTTAGAGTAGGGATTATTTTGCTTCAAGAATTTGATCTCTTCAATTTGTTGGGGAGTCGCAAAGCAATAGACCGTGTGATGAGGTCCATTACAAATTTCACAAGTGCTCGCCTGAACTGGCTGAACCTGCGATATCTACTGAGTACCTATATTCATAGCTTTCAGCTTTTTGTCTACTTCGGCAGCAACTGTGTCTTCCAGACGGATTTTATTTGTCTCTAATTTTAGATTAATCACCCCATCTGGCTGACTGGTACACCTGTCGTATAACTCTAGATGCTCATTGGCAGTTATTACTTCAATAATCCTCTTGATACCAGTGGCTGTTGAGAAATCTGTTGAGCCACCGGCTGCTGTATCAATCAACTGTTTTGTTTTTATTTTCATCCCATTAACAAACATCTGCATTTGTTCGGTCTGATCCATATTATGAGTTGGACACGTTACTAAGATCCTTTTGAATCTTTTGTAAGTGTCTCCCAATGATTCACCATCCTTCTGTTTGAAATTTAGAATTTCATACCTTTTTCTCAGGAATACTGATGCTGGAAAGTACTCATTTAAGAATGCAGCTTCCATCTCCTCCCAGGATGTGATACTGCGGCGGGAAGAGAATAGAACCATTCTTTCGCGTCTTCAGCTAAAGTGAATGGGAACATTCTTAATTTTTTTGCTTCATCAGTATGACCATCAATTTTCAGGGTGGTGCTCATGGTCAGAAATCTTTACAGGTGTTTGTTGGCATCTTCATTAACCTTTCCGGTGAAAGGTTTTCTTTCTAATTGATTGATCATGCTAGGATATAGTTGAAAATTTGTCACATTCACCGGTTGGTTGATAATGGTCAGTCGACCACCCGGTGCATTTGCACTTCCATAGTCACCCAGGAGCCTTCCGGAGGTGGAGGAGGTGGAATTAGGTGAACTTCAGCCATTGGTTCCTTGACTTCTGAGTGATCAGAGGTACTTTCTCCTGTAGAATCCACTCTTTGTTCTCTGCATCTTCGATGAAGGGTTCTCTCGATCTCTGCGTCAAAAGTAAATTCAACTGAGGGTTCTCCTCGCATACGCAAATTAATAACTTATAAATGACAGAAAAATAATTTTATTGCGAAGCAACAAAATTTTAATTGAAATTAAAATTAAACTCTATATTTTGGCAGTCCCCGGCAACGGCGCCAAAAACTTGATCGGGAAAATAGCAAGTGTACTATTTTGCCTTTTATAGTAATAATGGGGAAATTCCCCGAATGTCGATCTCAAGGACTGCAAGTTAATATTGAGTTTAAATTATCATTCAATTAAACAAAAAGTATTAATTTGGTTTCTATATGAAATTCTTGTCTATTGGATTGCAGCCCATTGGTCAGATTTTTCAACTCTCAACTTTTATATTTTTTTGCTTAGGATTAGTCTCTTCATCTTCTCCCCATTTCTTTAATTTTAAAATCTCTCCCCCTTTTTAAAAATCTTCTTTGCTTGTGTCTGTTTTCCAAACATTAGACCATATTGTAAACTAGAAACTTTGGCCATATGCCATTGCATTTTCAAACTCATTTTCTTAAACAAATTTGTAAATAAATTTAACTATACTTGACTTAAAATTTTCAAAAGACAAAAAGAACTAACACTCATTCAAAACATTTTAGGCCTTTTGTGCCTTTGTTAAACTTAAATTTTTATTAAAAGCAATGCACTCACTTTGAAATTGATACCACAAACTACGAGGTTTTTATCCCTCATTTTTTATGTTGGTACGTAGGCACAAGTCCGAAGGTCTTGTCAAACACAAAAATATAATTAATGAATTCTTTTCTCATCCCTCCACTCTATTTATTGCAAACATCATTTTGTACGAAAACACATATGCACACAAGAAAGGGCTCCCTAGGAGTACCTAGGATACTTTGGATGCTAACATCTTTCCTCTGTGTAACCAACCCCCTTACCTGTAATCTATGGCACTTTATTAGTTTTGATTTGAAAACTTCTTATTTTTAGGTTTTGTTCGTACTTTTCCCTTTTCTCTTGGAAACAATAAAAGCGCGGTGGCGACTCTGGTTTAATTGACGTCTAGCTTATCCATAGCTTGATGGTCATGAATTTACCGCTACAGAAATTAAGTGGCGACTCTGCTGGGGAGTAGTCTCTAGTGGGTTTAGCCTACTTTTTTGTGTGTATATAATTGTATATTTGATGTTTGTATATTTGTTTGTATGATATAATATGCTTGTTGTGCTTGGTGATCTCTGAGTGGTGAGATAAGTTCTAACCCGAACTTGAGTGCAATTAAGATAGGAGGATGGTATAGTCATGTTCGACTTGTGTGGAGTAGTCCTAAACAAGTTGGCTTGAGACGCATCTACTCAGTGGAGACCCTTTTGGAGTTATAAATGTCACACAAGTTATTTGTGGTTAGGCATTACTATCTCTGATTTGGGGTCCGAGAAGCTAAAGACCGTAGAACATTTAACCCCTCTTGGCATATTTAGGATGTAGTGTGGAGATTGTTCAAGTGTAGACTTGATAACATTAGTTACGCGATACTACACTCAGATGAGTTTCTCTTGAGAATATTATGGGTTGACTAGTTAGTCAATCTAACCTGTAATATCCGATAGATGGCATTAAGACTCTAGGGACTTTTTAGAACATGATCTACAGGTTTTTTATCCTTAGTGCACTCCTTTGGGATGGTTCTTACCCAGACTCCATGCTCGTGACTCACCACAAACCCTTGATTCTTGGTTGATTTAATCAAGTCTGGTCAATATCAATGGAACTTGGGTGTTGATAAGGTGAAAACCATAATCCACCGAAATGGATGATTGATCTTGATAATGACTTGATTCATCCCTTGACCTTTGTTTGCCTTGTGTGCGATCCCGTATTTGTGATTGTTACATTCATGCATTCATGTGCATCATAACATTCATCACACGAAAATTTTAAGGAATTGAGGTTTTATTTGCAAATATTTTCAGACCATGGATTATGGACGAAGGAACACTAAGAAGTACATTTTCAGATGTCCCGATTTGAAAGAGCTAAGGAAGCTAACATCTTTTGTATTATATCCTTTGGACTTCAAGCAACATCATGGGAAGCTTCTGTCTATCTTATCTGCTAATATGGTTGAAGGACTTCTGAGTGTATTGGTTAAGTTCTATGACCCTCTCTACCGCTGCCTCACTTTCCCTGATTATCAGTGTGTGCCTACGTTGGAGGAGTATGCCCATCTCTTGGGAGTACCTGTTTCTAGCAAAGTGCCCTTTAGTGGATTGGAAGAGATTCCCAGATCTCATCTTATTGTTGAGGCCCTTCACTTGAAGAAGTATGAGATAGAGGCTCATTGGATGAATAAAGGAGGGTTGTTTAGATTGACTTCTAAGTTCCTCATCAAGGAAGCTACTGCCTTTGCTCAGGCCGGTAGTGTGGATGTTTTTGAAGCTATCTTTATGTTGCTCATCTATGGATTAGCTTTGTTCCCTAACATTGAAAGTTTTGTTGATGTTAACACCATTAGAATTTTCTTGATTGGGAATCTTGTGCCTACTCTGTTAGGAGATATGTACTTCTCTTTGCATCTAAGGAATTCTAAAGGCGGTAGAACTATTGTATGTTGTGTTCCTCTTCTGTACAAGTGGTTTATTTCGCACTTGCCTCATACGCCTACTTTTGTGGAGAACAAACAATGTCTAAGGTGGTCTCAGAGACTTATGTCTCTCACTAATGATGATATAGTTTGGTATGATTCTTCATTAAGAAGTTTGGATATTATTGATTGTTGTAGTGAATTCTCTAATGTGCCTCTCATTGGTACACAAGGAGGAATTAATTACAACCCTTCTCTGGATCGTCGATAACTTGGGTTCCCCTTGAGAGACAAACCTAATAACACTTTGTTAGAAGGTATTTTCCATCAAGAGGGTAAAGATCCCTAATATTTGAAGCAGAATATTGTGCATGCTTGGCATAATGTGCATAGGAAAGGAAGATCCAAGCTTGGTCCGTGCAACTGTGTAGCTTTGGAGGCTTACACTACTTGGGTGAAGAAGAGAGCTTTGGAGTTAAAGATGCCTTATGAATGTGAGAGATCTATGTCTATGGTTGTGGCTAAGCCATTAACTCTCCCTAACCAAGATGTATAGGAGTTGGAAGACGCACTCGCCAAGATGAAGCAAGAGAAGGATATGTGGGAAGAGCGATTTCATTCTTTGAGACAAAAGCATGAGGAGTTGTAGCTTGAGTCTAAGGACAAAGATGCACTTATTGAGCTTCTTGAAGACCGAGTAATGAAGAGACAGAGAGAACCAAAGGTTTCATCTTCCTCTAGTATGCCTCAGCCTTCCGTTGCTTGGAAGAAAATTGTTGATCAGCTTGTCCTCGAGAAGACTCAGATGAAGGCTTCTTTTGAGACTGAGATCCGATGCATTCGAAGGAAGTACGCGCCTGTGGCCAGATCTTCTGATGTTGTTATTAGGGATCCTTAGGATGACTAGTCTCCTTTTCTCTTGTATTATCATTTGGTTTCTGAAATTATACTCAGTGTAATCCTTCCAATTATATAAATAAAAGATATTTTTTTATGGTCAATCAAATTGTTACAATTGTTATTATATATATTTTGCAAATAATATAGTAAGTTCCTTGAAAATAAAAACAATGAAGCATTGCATTTCATGCATTATTTGCATAGCAGGTTTCTCTTTCGCCAGATGTCTTATTGGTATTTCTTTTGTGCTTCTGCCAAGCTAACTCATCGATAGAATACCCACGTCAATCACTCAAAGATTATGGAGCATTTAGAGCAAGAGAACAGAGATTTGAAGGACGAGATCGCCCGTCTAACTACTATGATGGAGTCAGTGTTAGCTACTCAGAGCGAGTCTTCTCCAACTCCTGCAACTCCTCCTCCTCAGAGAATTGTCATTTCCGAGGTTGCTACCTCTACCATTCCTACAACTGCTACTTACTTTGCGCCTAACATGCCTGCCAGATTCCCGTGGGGAATGCCGCCCAACTTTATGCCTGAAGGTTTTGCACCTACTTTTGCTTTCATGTCGGCATCTAGCCCGGTCATGTATGTGCCATCACCTATTGTGCATACTCTACCCCGTGTGGAAGACACCATCTATCATTCTGAGCCGTCTGAGAGCCCTGATGTGTATGAGAAGATGGATGAGATGAAAGATCAATTCCTTGAGTTGTGTAAGGAGTTGAAGACTTTGAGGGGTAAATATATGTTTGGTAAGAGTGATGTCGAACTTTGTTTGGTTCCAAATGTTAAAATCCCGGTGAAGTTCAAAGTGCCTGACTTTGAAAAGTACAAAGGGAATACCTGTCCACTCAGTCATCTTGTGATGTATGCCAGAAAAATGTCTACGCAAACTAATACTGATCAGTTGTTGATCCATTATTTTCAAGACAGTTTGATCGGTGCTGCTTTGAGATGGTACATGGGCTTGGATAGTGCGAGCATCTGCACATTCAATGATTTGGGTGAAGCATTTATGAAACAGTACAGATATAATGTGGACATGGAGCCAGATAGAGATCAGTTAAGGTCGTTGTCTCAGAAAGACAAAGAGACGTTTAAGGAGTATGTTCAGAGATGGAGAGAGCTTGCCGCTCAGATTACCCCTCCTTTGGAATAAAAGGAGATGACTAAGATTTTTCTCAAGACCTTGAACTCATTTTACTATGAGCGGATGATTTTTAGTGCCCACAGTGATTTTACCGAGATGGTAAACATGGGGATAAGGCTAGAAGAAGGTGTCCGAGAAGGACGGTTATCTAAGGAGGAAGCGTTATCCAGTAAGAGGTATGGTAATAGGTTTGGTAAGAAGAGGGAAGCAGAGACTAATGCAGTGTCTATTGGGAGGAAAAGGAGGCCTCATGTAAGAAGAAATCAACCACCTTGTCAACACCATCATCAAGTATCATTTGTGATCCCAGTATTTTCTAACAATCAGTCAACACCAATTCAACAACAACAACATCAACAACAACAGCCATAACAATAAATAAACACCTACAACAACAACAATACCAACAATCATCTTCAACAACAACAAAACTTTGAGAGGAAGAAGGTATCTTTTGACCCTATTCCTATGACATACGCAGAATTGTATCCATAGTTGGTTCTCAAGAACCTGTTGCAACCAAGAAACCCACCTCAAATCCCTAAACCATTTTCATGGTGGTATAAATCGGAACTTCATTGTGCTTTTCACCAAGGAGCTCCCAGTCATGATATTGAGAACTGCTACCCTCTGAAGTATGAAGTCCAGAAGCTGGTTAAAAGTGGAATGGTGTCCTTTGAGGACCGTGCGCCGAATGTCAAAGCTAATCCATTACTTGCCCATGGGAATTCATCTGTTAATATGGTGGACGGTTGTCCTAGAGAGTTCAAGGTATTTGATGTCCGCTTTATTAGAAGGTCCTTGGTGACGATGCACAAGGATATTTGTTTGGTAAGCGATTGCGAACATGACCATGATGGTTGTGCAATTTGTAGTGTCAACCCCAGAGGTTGTATGGTTATGAAGAGAGACACCCAGAGGTTGATGGGTGAAGGTTTGATTCAGATTGTCCAGTCCCATCATATAGATGACGATGTGAATGTTATTGTCCCAGTATTCAAGACTCCTGAGAGAGTAGTAATCAAGTAGGACAACAGCAACAATAACAGCGTCAACAACAAATCGGTATCATCGTTGGTTATACGGTTAGCGGGCCCCATACCATATGCATCCGATAAGTTTGTCCCATATCAGTACAATGCTACCATGCTAGAGAATGGCCAAGAGGTTTCTTTGCCTACGACTAGTTCTGTTGTGAGTATAGTTGGTGTTACTAAGGTGACCCGCAGTGGTCGAGTTTTTGGGTCGATGTTCCCAAAGAATATGGAAGATATATCTGTTAGCAAGAAGGTTGATGCGCTTGTGGTAGATTCTGCTAGTGTTCCGAAGTTTCAGTCTGGTGAATCCAGCGGTTTGAAGCCTAGCGATGATAATGAGGTGATTCGTTTGATCAAAAAGAGCGAGTTCAATGTGGTGGAGCAGCTACTCCAAACTCCTTCCAAGATTTCAGTGTTGTCTCCACTTATGAATTTTGAGGCGCACAGAGAAGCACTACAAAAAGTTCTAGAGCAAGCTTATGTGGAACATGATGTTACGGTGGATCAGTTTAATCATATTGTAGCTAACATCACTTCCTGCAACAATCTCAGTTTCTGTGATGAAGAACTCCCCGAGGAGGGTAGAAATCATAACTTGGCTCTGCATATTTTAATAAACTGCAAAGATGATGCTCTGTCGAATGTGCTGGTAGACACCGGCTCTACATTGAATGTGCTTCCAAAGTCAACCTTGTCAAATTTATCATACCAAGGAGCTCCGATGAGATATAATGGTGTAATCGTCAAAGCATTTGACGGTTCTCGCAAGACTGTGATCGGCGAAGTGGACCTTCTAGTGAAGATAGGTTCGAGTGACTTCCAAATTACTTTTTAAGTAATGGATATCCACCCGGTCTATAGTTGTTTATTGGAAAGGCTATGGAATCATGAGACAGGAGCCGTTACTTCAATGTTGCATCAGAAATTGAAGTTTGTCAAGAATGGTAAAGTTGTTACTATTGGTGGGGAGAAGACTTTGTTGGTAAGCCACTTGTCATCTTTCTCTTATGTAGAAGCTGAGGATGAGGTTAGAACTGTGTTCCAAGCTTTGTCTATTGCTGAGGAAAAGAGAGTTGAGGCACCTATGTCCTCATTTAAAGATGCACAAAGAACTGTTGAGGATGGTCAGTCTGATCAGTGGGGACAGATGGTAGAGGTCTCTGATAACAAGAGCAGAGTCGGTTTGGGTTTTCAACAAGGCTCATCAGTGGTTAGAGCTGAAGATGCGCGACCTAGTTTCCATAGCGGAGGATTCATTCATGGTAATGAACAACACTTAGCTGCTGTGATCGAGGGTGATGAAGACGAAGACTGCACTAATTTTGTGACGCATGGAAAAGCTTGCAACAATTGGACTATTGTTGATATTCCTGTTATTGTGCATCGATCTAAGTAATTTCTTTTATTTGTTTTTGAAAATCCTTCTCCTATGCCTAAGGGAGAAGTGAACATTGTTTAGGCATTTTCAAATTTGATCATCAATAAAATATAATTCTATTCATCCACGTCTATGATGTTTTATTTTTACTTTTTGCTTTATTCTAAAAATGGTAATCACAAAAAACATAAATAAATAAATAATTGTCCATCTGCATAATATTTAGTCACAATTCAATTCTCTAAAATCAAAATATCAAATCATTATGCAGGTTGGTTCCTAACCCCATTGAATACAATGATCCTTCTCCTTCTCCAAATTTTGAATTCCCTGTGTTTGAGGCTGAGGAGGAAAGTAATGAAGAAGTAAGTGATGAATTGTCTCGTCTTCTTAAGCATAAAGGAAAATCGATGCAGCCATTCGAAGAGCAGATTGAGTTAGTCAACTTGGGTTCTGAGGATGATGTGAAGGAAGTCAAGATTGGGTCTCGACTGTGTCCTGATGTTAAGAAGGGGTTGGTTGATCTTCTCCGAGAGTATTCAGATGTGTTTGCTTGGTCTTATCAAGACATGCCTGGGTTAGATTCTGAGATTGTGGAGCATAGATTGTCGTTGAAGCCAGAATGCCCGCTAGTCAAGCAGAAGTTGAGGAGGACTCATCCTGATATCGCAATGAAGATCAAAGAAGAAGTGCAAAAACAAATTGATGTTGGTTTACTTGTTACTACCGAGTATCCGCAATGGGTGGCCAATATTGTGCATGTTCCGAAGAAGGATGGAAAAGTCCGTATGTGTGTTGATTATAGAGATTTGAATAAAGTCAGTCCGAAAGATGATTTCCCTCTACCACACATTGATATGTTGGTAGACAATACAACTAAGTTCAAAGTCTTTTCATTTATGGAAGGATTTTTCAGATATAATTAGATCAAGATTGCACCCGAAGATATGGAGAAGACCACATTCATTACACCTTGGGGAACATTCTGTTATAGAGTGATGCCTTTCGGTTTAAAGAATGCTGGTGCAACTTACCAAAGAGCGATGACTACTCTTTTCATGATATGATGCACAAGGAGATCGAAGTCTATGTTGATGATATGATTGCTAAATCTATCAATGAAGAGGGACATGTTGAGCATTTATTGAAGCTATTCCAACATTTGAAGAAGTATAAACCCCGCTTGAATCCCAATAAGTGTACATTTGGTGTTTGTTCTGGTAAGTTATTGGCCTTTATTGTCAGCGAGAAAGGTATTGAAGTTAATCTGCCAAGGTCAAAGCAATACAAGAGATGCCTGCGCCCAAAACTGAGAAGCAAGTCAGAGGTTTTCTCGGCCGCTTGAATTATATCTCAAGATTCATTTCACACATGACTGCCACGTGTGCGCCTATATTCAAGCTTCTTTGGAAATATCAATATTGTAATTGGACCGAAGATTTCCAGAAAGCTTTTGATAGTATCAAGGAATATCTGCTTGAGCCGAACGTCAAAGCTAATCCATTACTTGCCCATGGGAATTCATCTGTTAATATGGTGGATGGTTGTCCTAGAGATTTCAAGGTATTTGATGTCCGCTTTATTGGAAGGTCCTTGGTGACGATGCACAAGGATATTTGTTTGGTAAGCGATTGCGCACATGACCATGATGGTTGTGCAATTTGTAGTGTCAATCCCAGAGGTTGTATGGTTGTGAAGAGAGACATCCAGAGGTTGATGGATGAAGGTTTGATTCAGATTGTCCAGTCCCATCATATAGATGACGAGGTGAATGTTATTGTCACAGTATTCAAGACTCCTGAGAGAGTAGTAATCAAGTACGACAGCAGCAATAGTAACAGCGTCAGCAACAGATCGATATCGTTGTTGGTTATACGGTTAGCGGGCCCCATACCATATGCATCTGATAAGGTTGTCCCATATCAGTACAATGCTACCATGCTAGAGAATGGCCAAGAGGTTCCTTTGCCTACGACTAGTTCTATTGTGAGTATAGTTGGTGTTACTAAGGTGACCCGCAGTGGTCGAGTTTTTGGGTCGGTGTTCCCAAAGAATGTGGAAGATATATCTGTTAGCAAGAAGGTTGATGCGCCTGTGGTAGATTCTGCTAGTGTTCCGAAGTGTCAGTCTGGTGAATCCAGCGGTTTGAAGCCTAACAATGATAATGAGGTGCTTCGTTTGATCAAAAAGAGCGAGTTCAATATGGTGGAGCAGCTGCTCTAAACTCCCTCCAAGATTTCAGTGTTGTTTCCGCTTATGAATTCTGAGGCACACAGAGAAACACTACAGAAAGTTCTAGAGCAAGCTTATGTGGAACATGATGTTACGGTGGATCAGTTTGATCATATTGTAGCTAACATCACTTCCTGCAACAATCTTAGTTTTTGTGATGAAGAACTCCCCGAGGAGGGTAGAAATCATAACTTGGCTCTGCATATTTCGATAAACTGCAAAGATGATGCTCTTTCGAATGTGCTGGTAGACACCGGCTCTACATTGAATGTGCTTCCGAAGTCAACCTTGTCAAAGTTATCATACCAAGGAGCTTCGATGAGATATAGTGGTGCAATCATCAAAGCATTTGACGGTTCTCGCAAGACTGTGATCGGCGAAGTGGACCTTCTAGTGAAGATAGGTCCGAGTGACTTCCAAATTACTTTTTAAGTAATGGATATCCACCCGGTCTATAGCTGTTTATTGGGAAGGCCATGGATTCATGAGATAGGAGTCGTTACTTCAATGTTGCTTTAACTTGGAGGATTTCCCGTTGGCAGATGTTGTTATCAAAGTATGATATTGAATACCGATCTCAGAAAGCGATCAAGGGTAGTGTCTTGGCTGACCATTTGGCTCACCAACCGATAGAAGATTACCAGTCAATACAATATGATTTTCTTGATGAAGAGATCTTGTACCTAAAAATGAAAGATTATGATGAACCATTGCTTGAGGAAGGGCCAGAACCTGGTTCCCGTTGGGGCATGGTATTTGATGGAGCTGTTAATCAGTATGGTAATGGCATTGGGGCAGTAATCATTACTCCTCAAGGAACTCATTTTCCATTTACAGCTAGATTTACTTTCAAGTGTACAAATAATATGGCAGAATATGAAGCTTGCATTATGGGGATAGAAGAGGCCATTGATCTCAGAATCAAGTATTTGGACGTCTATGGAGATTCAGCTTTGGTTGTGAATCAGATCAAAGGTGAATGGGAGACGAATCAGCCCAGTTTGATACCATACAGAGACTATGCGAGGAGGATTTCAACTTTCCTTACAAAGGTTGATTTTCATCATATCCCTCGAGATGAAAACCGGATGGCAGATGCTCTGGCAACGTTGGCTTCAATGATTGTAGTAAAGTTTTGGAATAAGGTTCCCAATTTGACTGTGACGCATCTTGATAGGCCAGCTCATGCATTTGTTGTGGAAGAGTTCAAAGATGAGAAGCCGTGGTATTTTGATATCAAGTGTTTCCTCCAAAGTCAGATTTACCCATCTGGGGCATCTTTGAAAGATAAGAAGACTTTAAGAAGATTAGCCGGAAATTTTTACCTGAATGGTGATGTTTTGTACAAGAGAAACTTCGATATGTTTCTGCTCAGATGCGTGGATAGACACGAAGCAGACTTATTGATGACTGAAGTCCATGAAGGTTCCTTTGGTACTCATTCCAATGGACATGAAATGGTGAAGAAGATGTTGCGAGCAGGTTACTATTGGCTGACAATGGAATCTGACTGTTGCAAGTTTGTGAAGAAATGCCACAAGTGTCAAATTTATGCAGATAAGATTCATGTTCCTCCGACACTGTTGAATGTCATTTCCTCCCTATGGCCCTTCTCCATGTGAGGAATCGATATGATTGGCATGATTGAGCCCAAAGTTTCAAACGAACATCGTTTCATTTTGGTGGCTATTGACTACTTCACAAAGTGGGTTGAAGCGGCATCGTATGCGAATGTAACCAAGCAAGTTGTTGTGAGGTTTATCAAGAATCAAATTATATGCCGTTATGGTGTGCCAAGAAAGATCATTACTGATAATGGATCGAACTTGAATAACAATATGGTGGAAGCTCTGTGCAAAGACTTCAAGATTGCACACCATAATTCTTCTCCCTATAGACCTAAGATGAATGGGGATGTTGAAGCTGCAAATAAGAACATCAAGAAGATTATTCAAAAGATGGTTGTAACGTATAAGGATTGACATTAGATTCTCCCATTTGCTTTGCACAGGTATCGTACATCCATCTGCACTTCAACAGGGGAAACCCCTTTCTCTCTTGTATATGGTATGGAAGTTGTGCTCCCCGTAGAGGTTGAGATCCCATCATTGCGTGTTTTGATGGAAGCCAAGTTGATTGAGGCTGAATGGTGTCAGACCAGGTATGATCAGCTAAATTTGATTGAAGAGAAGAGGTTGACTGCCATGTGTCATGGTCAGTTATACCAGTAGAGAATGAAGAAAGCTTTTGATAAGAAGGTCAGACCTCGCGTGTTTAGAGAAGGTGACCTTGTGCTCAAGAAGATCCTATCTTTCAACCCAGATTCTAGGGGAAAATGGACTCCTAATTATGAAGGCACGTATGTTGTTAAGAGAGCTTTGTCAGGCGGTGCTTTGATTCTTGCAACTATAAATGGTGAAGAGTTCACGCGTCCTCTGAACGCAGATGCAGTCAAGAAATACTTTGCCTAAAAATAAAAAGAACAGCTCGCTAAGTTGAAAACCCGAAAGGGTAACTTAGGCAAAATTGAGTGTCTCGGTGGATTGAAAAGCCGAAAGAGAGATCCAGGCAAAAATTAGAGACATAAAACAGAAAAACAAATTATCCCGATAGATTGAGTACCTCATCTTGGGGAAATTTATGCAAAAATTAGAGATTATGGCAAGTAACTGCATCTTGTTGATCTTCATCCTTAAGGACTTTCTTGAGCACATTATCAGATTCTGATCCCCGGTAGCGGTCAAGAGCACAGTGGATATCAAGAGTTGGTAGAAGGATTAGTGATCATTGTATTCAATGTAGCCCTTTTCCATGTAAATTACCATTTTCAACTTTTGTAAAAGATCTATGAAGTCTTGTCATTTACAGACTACCATTCTATTAAATAAAGTTGAGCTTTTATCCAATTGTTTCTACTCTTATTTAATTCAGCCAAATAGTTTTAAATTTTATTATGATCATTTTTTTAAATTAAAACTTTAATTAAAAGAATATTTTCTTAAACATATAAAAGCATTAATTTTAAGCAATCGATTTCATCAAAAGGAATATCAACAGTGGTTCGAAAGTAAGAAGCCCAAAATGTGGAGCATTATTGGTTCTCCCCGAGCAGTGGGTGTGATTCCTCTTTCATCCCCGACATCACGATTAGCACCCGATGTTTGTTGATTTCCCTAGTTGTTAATTCGTTGTTGTCCCCAGCTAATTTATGGTTGTTCCCTAGCTGAGTGAGGGCATTTCGTTGTAGCAGTTTGCATCAGTTCCGGCAGAACTTTGGTTTCCCTGCAAGTCACCATCGAATTCGCTCCCAACCATAGTTTCCTTCGAGTTTCCGAGCGGCTATTTGTGTTCGTTTCCTTGTAGGGTTGTCTCCAATTTGATATGGTGTTGACCTAAAATTCCCCAGAGGATTGGTAGCAGTTTCTTCGGCAAACCTCCTCTCTTCTTCCCTAGCTAGGGTTGAGCCTTTAAGATGTTGATCTTTTCTCCAGCAGTTGTTTCCCTCTTTTGTGGATTGGCTAGGATTTGTATCGATGATTCAGATCAAAGACATTTTGTATCCTTTGTGATCGTTTTGTCAGCATAATCATCATATATATATATATATATAATATATATATATATATATATATATATATATATATATATACACACACACACACACACACACATATACACTCATGTGACTTCATTATTGCATCATTACACCTAGTGATTCATTCTTGTGATTTGATCCTCTGTCATGATGGTACTTTATCCTCATACAAATTAGGTGTGTCTGTCCTCCTTCAATTGTAGAGTGTCAGCCCCTTAAGTAGAAAGACTTTAACCTTTCTCCTTTCCTCACTGAGTTATTTTCTCGTGGATGACTATTATTTCAGTTTCCTCCCCGGTTGTTTATCTGGATGGAACCACTCCCCTTGAGTTATATCCTCATCGGGTTGAGTCTTGATTGACCGTTTCTTTCTAGATCTTACCTAGATAGATATTTTTGGTCCCCTAAGAGTCTATTACCCAGTAAATGGTAATAATCTTCTTAGTTTGCAGTTTGTTACTTCTCGCCCAATGCCCAGCAAAAGTAACCTCCTTTTTCCCCCAGTGGATTCATTTCCACGTCTCCCTAAGAAGTATATCCTTGATATGTTCATCCTAACCGATGACGGATATTTTCTTCCCCTGCTTTGAGTTTATCCTCGATATGTTCATCTTAACTGGTGACAAATATTCTCTTTGAATGTATTCTACCCAGTAAAAAGGTAGTTGTAATCCATATTTGTTTCCCAGAGAGTTAATACTTGATATGTTCATCCTAGCCGATGACGGGTTTCCTTCTCTTTGTGGTCTTCTGCCCAGTAACCGGTAGTTATAAATCCTGCTTTTTATCCCCTTGCAGAGTCTATCCTTGATATGTTCACTTTAACCAGTGACGAATATTCTCTCTCTTCGGTCTTCAATCCAGTAACTGATAGATGTAATCCTTGATATGAGGATACATTATAGGTCATTGTGGACCAAGGCCATTGAACAAGTGATTTTCCCTAACTTCAAAAATGCATAACTCATTCATCTCAAATCCAAATGAGGTCAAATTGGTAACCATTTTGAAGAATTTTGAAATAGATACAACTTTGATGAAGACACTTTTCTCATTTGAAGCTCACATAAAAAGTTAGCCAAGGTGGAATAAGTGAACATATTGCTTGACACTTAGAAAAATTCTTGATATGTTAAAATTTCCAAACTTCCACTTCAAAATTCATCATGATACAAGATTCAAATGGAAAAGTGTTCAACATAAGAGTTGCTCCTCTTGATCTAACCTTTCAAAAGAGTCTAATTTCATCCATTTTGGACAAGGTTTGAGGGGTCTGCGCATGGCTTGAACAGGGCATCATCATTTGGCAAATATCAAACTTCAAACAACTGTACACATTTGCCTTGCATTCCAATTAACATTCAGACTCATTTGCACTTGGTTATAGACCTAATTGAGTGACTTCATGGGCCTGTACACGCCAATGCAAGTATGCATCATCCATTGCCAAATTTGGAAATTGAATTTGAAGGTGCAAATATCACAAGTTGCAGCTATAAATAGAGGCCTCTAGCATCAGAATTAAGGACCCTTGCGCGCCAGCTTTGCTCCAATACCTCAAACCCTCACATTTGAAAGGAGAAACCTGAGAATTTTCTTTAAAAATTGAGTTTGAATCTCACTGTTTGGAAATTCAAAACTCCAGGGATCCAAAGCTTTTGTTTAATTCTAAACCACTTCTGCAAGCTTCCTGAGTGAGATCAAGCAAGAATCAAAGGAAAAGCAATCGAGTTCTGCACAACATTGAAGGTATTTTCCAGATTTTTTCTTCTCTTCGATTCTCTCTTAATTCTCATCAATTCTCTTGGATTCTTGGTTGTCTGAAGTCCTACCAATGTAGGCAAGAAGATTGAGTTGCTTTGAGGTCAAATCGAAGCAACTCAGTTCATGTACCTCAAATTTCAACTCCATATATCTCTCAATATACTTGGAGTTAGAATGAATAGAGGTCAGATTCGTGATTAGTGTCATTTTTACTTTAAAATCATGTCCTTCTTTTTCATTTTTGTGATGGTGATGAGTGGACCAGTCCGGCCAAGGTCGCCTAAGAAGATGACTGATGTTTTGCGCCGGTGATGAGTTGGATTGTCCAGTGCCACATGATCATTAATTATGTTTTAATCACGAGCGTTAGTTTTAAATACCATTTGTGTGGCACGCTGACTCGTGAACATGGTGGAATGCGCGTTTGGATCCACTTGATCTGCCACCTCAATTAATGAGGGAGATCAAGTGGTCCACGTTTTTTCTGAATATTTGAATTTCATTTTATTTCCTTTATTTTCATTAATTCATATTAATTTTAATATTGATCCAAAAAATATGAGAGTTTCACCAAAAAAAATTAAACAAAATCCTCTTTCATTTTCTGAATTAAAATTATTTATTTGATCATTATTAATATTTTTCATGATTTAATTGATTTTGTGAATATTTTTAATTGTTTAAAAATACTTTTAAGTTTCCAAAGATTATGAAATTTTTTCTCCAAGGTCCTTTGACCTTGTTTGACCTATGATAAATCTCATGGCCATTTCTTTGGTGTTTTGATGAATTTTTAGGAAATTGATCAACCATAATTTAATTAGTGCATATTTTTATTATTTTTAATTGTTTAAATGCCAAATTAATCGTGTAGAGCCATTTTAATTGACTTGGTGAGTTTGAATTGTGTTGTTGGGCCTTGATCAAGGTTGATTTGACTTTGTTAGGTTAAGATCATTAGATTTAGGGGATTGATGGAATGTATATTCCATCTCCCAAAATGAATGAATGATCTTAATTTGGTAAAAGTCTTCCTTTGACCAATTTGTGTTGCATCCATTCCCTCCCCCTCCCCCCCCCCCCCCTCCCTCTTCACCTCATTCCCCTTCTTTATTCATCCATGTCATGGGCCTATGATATTTCTATATCCTAAGACTAGTTTATTGCAAAATCAACATGAGTATGGATGAGATTAGATCCACCTCTTTGCATATTCTTTTTGTGTGTGGTATGTTTCATGAGCATAGTCCATTATATTATGTCTCTAACATGCATCAAATACTTGTGACTTCTACATAAGTCCAATTACGATTGCTTAATATAGCGCTAAATTTGTAACACAAAAAGGCATAGCATTCTAGTTAGTGAGATCGTAAGTCTCCCCTCTTTCATGGTATTGTGTGGAAACTTGGCCTTTTTTCCTTCCTTTGGAAGATGTCTTGGTTCAAGGATCCATGCTTGTGATAAGTGGGCTGAGTGTTCTCCAAATAATGAATTAAACAAAACAAAGCAAAAGCAATACTAACTTCTAATCAACTAATAACTAACATTTAATTTCAAGTTATTTACTTTTATGCACATTAATTTTTAAGCTTTTAATTCATTTGCCATTATTCATACCATTCAATTTGTTTACTTTAATGTTATTTTACCTATGCCCATTTGGGTCATATTTTGTGATATATTATGTTTGTGTATACTTGTTTGTTTGTTTGGTCTTTTGACCTTAATATACATAATAAGAACAAAAACTCTAAAAAAACATCTTGTGTGGACTGTTGGTTTGATTTAAGACTATTGGACTTAGAATTTAGGCAACACTCTGTATGCAAAGGACTTGGCCAATGCCAACTTTCATGAAACCAAGTGCTTATGAAGTGAACGTTCATCTGATATAATATTGAAGATCCATTTGAGTTCATCTGCAACATGATCATTATGAAGTTGTTGTTATGAACCTGTGTCTTATGTCATCTTTGAAATCATCTGATACATGGGAAATTTTGAAGAAGATCATGGAGTTGCTAAGCTTGGATGTGGCTATCTTTATTTGATGCCTTGTTCTTCATCTTCCTACTTGTGTAATGATATTGCTTGATTCTAAAGTCCAAGGGAAATTTGGGTTTCTATATGACATTCTTGTCTATTGGATTGCAACCCATTGGTTAGATCTTTTCAACTTTCAACTTTTAAATTTTATGCTTAGGATTAGTCTCTTCATCTTCTCCCTATTTCTTTAATATCAAAATCTCTCCCCCTTTTTAAAAATCTTCTTTGTTTGTGTCTGTTTTCCAAACATTAGACCATATTGCAAACTAGAAACTTTGGCCTTATGCCATTGCATTTTCAAACTCGTTTTCTTAAACAAATTTGTAACTAAATTTAACTATACTTGAATTAAAATTTTCAAAAGACAAAAAGAACTAACACTCATTCAAACCATTTTAGGCCTTTTATGCCTTTGTTAAACTTAATTTTTTATTAAAATCAATGCACTCACTTTGAAATTGATACCACGAACTACGAGGTTTTGATCCCTCATTTTTTATGTTGGTACGTAGGCGCAAGTCCGAAGGTCTTGTCTGTAAGACCCCAATTTTGACCCTAAGATCCTGTAGCGGTGTATTCGTCACTTTATGATTTATTGACTAAATCAAAAGCAAAGTATACAAAGAATCGAGTCTCCACCGCACTTTTATTTATCCAAAGGAATGGCTAAAAAGCGAGCAAAAGCCTAAGAAGTTTTACACATAGAAAACTAATGAAAAGATAAGAGATCGGGGTAAGGGGTAAATTACGCAATGAGAAGGTGTTAGGCACCCAAAACGTCCTAGGTACTCCTAGGGAGCCCTTTTCACACTTGTTGTACGAAATTTTCATTTGTTTATGAAATATTTATTGTGCAAACATTGATGGAAGGGATGGGAAAAGAATGTACAAGTTATTATTTTTGTGTTTGGATGGATAACCATTGCCTACGTACCTTTACAGGATCAAAACCTCGTAGTTCGGCTAAAAGATTTCCAAAATATGAGTGAATTCATTTTAAAACAAAAGCCCTAAGGTCTTTCATTATCCACGGGAGAAAACTCAACCTTATACAAACAACAAGTCCACCATGTGAGAAAAGCTTCAACTTGCCAGTGAGGGGTTAACCCTATAATAAGCAAGGAAGTCTTACAATTCAATCACTAAGGACAAAAGGTGAGATTAACATCAACCACTAAGATAATTGAGATCTATGGCTAATGTATGAAAACTTATCAAGAATGGACAAAGCCACAAAACAATTGAGCGGGTGGAATTAACCAATTAGGATTTATTCATAAAAGATGGTCAAAGTATGATTAGAATTCAATTCAAGAAGGAGTATTATGAAAATGAAGTTTGAAAACTCAAAGGCTTAAGGCCTAGGTTTCTAATTTGAAAAGAGATGAAAATGTTTGCACAATAGTTCAAGTTTGAGTTAACATGCAAAAGGAGGTTGAAAGAAACAAAAGGTGGAAGGGTGAGGGAGTGTAAAACTTCTTAGATGTTCACCTCTTGAGATCATATGTAGATGATCCAAGTGATTCCTTTGGAAAAGGCAACAAGCAATAACAGATAAACAACAAAGCAAATGGATACCAGATGCCAATCAATGGACTTACACCAATCTCCTAAAACAAACATGGATATCAGATGCCAATCAATGGACTTACACCAATCTCACAAAACAAAGGTGGATACCGGATACCAATCAATGGATTTACACCAATCTCCTAAGGCAAAATGAAACAATGATACCAGATGCCAATCAATGGACTTATACTAGTCTCACAAGAATGATCATAGGAAACAACTGCCAATAAATGGGCTTACAATTGACTCCTCACATACAACAAACAAAACAAATGCAATAAGCAAGAGGAAACAAGTTGCCAATAAATGGTCTTATCCTCGACTCCAAGGAAATAGGATGCCAATAAATGGTCTTAGTCCCAACTCCTTCCAGATCATAGGAAACAATGGCCAATAAATGGACTTACAATTGATTCCTCAATGGACAAACAAAGATGTCACAAAGGTATGAACAATGATCGTGCAATTATGTACAATTAATGATGATAAATGCACAAAGGCACACATAAGCAGATATGCACAGATGAATCAGGTAAACAAACAAACAAGTCAATTAGCACACACTATACACAAGCAATTAGGCTCAAGCAAGGTTAGACTTTAAAGTCAACTGGAATGGGGTAATTTGAGCTCTTAACCCTAACATTGAGAGTTAGGGTGAAGCAGATGAAATGGAGATGAGGGGTGTGCCTCATAGCTCTTATCCCTGGTCAGTGAGAGCTTTAAACAATAGAAAGTGTGGGAGTTCAGAAAGTAGGAACTCTTCTCCACAAGTGAGTGACTCTATAAGATCTTGGGGTAGTATTCACAATGCATCAACACATTATGTGAGCAAAGTGAATGACACACTGAATAGCAGGAGATGGATTGCACATCTCTTTTATCTGCCAATTACCTCATAAGAGGACTTTTCCTGCTTGGCACAAAGAGTAAACAATCACAAGCATTGCCTCTTAAGGAGGACTTCAGACAGGTGCCTACCAATGACAGTAGGTCTTCCAGACTACATGAAGATTACAGGTTATACCTAAGTGGTTAAGCAACCAAGCAAAGCAAAGTTCAAAATGAACTTAAAGCAACTTATGTACCTGTGGAAACATCAAACAAATCAGTACAAAGTTCAGACAATCAAACAACAGTCAATAAGCAACCAACAATCCCAATGTACAAAATGTGTAAGTCAAAAGTCAAACTCAAATAAGTTGACATCAACCTACAAAACACACAAAGATTAGTAATCAAAAGCAAACATCAATGCTCAAGTGATGGAGCATCAATAACCAAGTGACTTAGATGTTCAACCTGAAATCAAAGCTCAAATGTGAGAGGCAAACCACTAGGTCAAAGCCTAGGGTCAAAGATGGAGCAAAAATTCAAAACAGAAGCTGAAATTTAACATGAATCAACTTCAAACACATCTTGAAACAATCCAAAAGGTCTCACATCAATATCATATACCAAAAGCTTATCATGATCAATTGAAGTTCAAGGCAATTTTAAAGCTCAAATGTGACCAACCAGAATGAAAAATCTCAATTAAATCAGAAATGATTCAAATAATTCCAACAAAATTCATGCTCATTCACAACATCCATAATATGCATCATACAAACAATCAGGACAATTGGAGATCATTTGGCATGGCAAACACATCACATAATTTGAACAAGCAAAGGTGTGACACAAATTGTCACACCAACTTAACATGATCATAAAACAGAAATGACAAATTGAAAAAATACCAAATCAACACCAAAATGTCAAGCAATGAGTCTAGTTTCATCATGCAAATTTTCAGATTCATTGGATCAAAGACCAGCATTTCACAAATGATATAGCAAGGCAAGGTACAAAATAGATACATGTTCAAATACCCTAGCACAAAATGAAATCCAGCCAAGCATAATTTTTGGAAAAATGATCAAAAAATAATAGACAAAGTAAGGAATGCAATGCAAAAAACCTCATAATTTTTGGATGATTTTTCAATTATATATGAATTTTTAAAGATGATGAAAAAATAAAAAAAAACATGTGAAGCATGGATATGAAATAGGAGGGAAATGAGAAAACACAAGGCAATTTGAAATAATACATCTGCCAAGAATCGAACCACAGCCAAATTTGAAAATGCGTGCTAGCTTAAAACGACAGCGTATTGTCATCAAACCCTAAAACACGTGCATGCATGGCAATTGGAATCCGCGGGTAAACATGATGAACTCGCAACAAAATCCGCAACAAAGCCTATGCGTTTCACAACAAAATTCGCAGGTAATCTGGAAAATGGATGAACACGATGAAGATCATGAAGATCATGAAGATCTTCATCTGGAAATTTCCAGAAAATCTCAAAGTGTCCAGAAATTAAAAATGAGCATGGCATCGTGTAGATCTTTCATCATACATCAATAATCAACAAACATTTCATCAAGAAACCATCACACATGCATGAATCGAAGAGAAGAAGATTCAACATCAAAACTTTAAACAAGCAGATCTCACTCAAAACAGCATGGATTTTCATGATTCGAAGCTCAAATTACTCAGCATCAAGAGATCTATAACAACATCACAACAATTTTAAGAATTAAGGAGGTTGATTCATAACCTCTTGAAGAGCAGATCTGGAATCCTCGAGCTATAGGCCTTGGCAATGCTTCAATACTCCTCCAGGATGCTTGTACAAGTGATTGGAAGAGAAAAGAGAGCTCAATTGTGCACGATCTCACCAAATTTTGGATTCACCATTGATGCTTCCATCTTCAATAATGCTTCAATGCAACTCCGTTTCCACTGGTTCCACGTGCAAATCTTCTCATGAACTCTTCAGGAACAAGAATCAAGCAATGGCAATGGCTTGAATATGAAGAAATTGCAAGAAAATTTGAGAGAAAAATTTTGGAGTTTGAGATCTAGATCTGAAATTTCTGTTGTTGTTATGAAAAACAGTTAGGGTTTTGGTATATATATATGTCATGTTAATCACCCTCTAATCATGCTTTGGCCAATGGTAATTGTGATTAGAAAAATAAGGTGCAAGTGCAAATTTGTGATTTTCACCCTATGCATGAAATGCATGGTGAACAGTGCACGAAATTGCCTTCAAATTCACTTAAAATTCTATTTTTGAGCTAAAGGCAATGGTGAAATGCTTAAACAATGCACCAAATTTAAACTTCATAATTTCCCTCCAAAAATCAAATGAAATGGAAAATGTTCATGTGATGATAATTGGTGTAATGCAATGCATGATTTGGAAACTATAGGTCAAAATAAGAACAATGCAAAAAGAGCCATCCAATTTGGAGTTTTGGTTGAGAAGTTATGCCCATTTGAATCTTCATACACACTTTGCCATGTTTTGACCATATCTCCTTAACCACACATGAGAAATTGATGATCTTGGACTTTTTGGAAATGGGAGAGAAAGATCTACAACTTTCATGTTCAACAAAATTTCATTTGAAGCAGATCTTTATATACCAAAACTAGGTATATAAAGATGACCGATCAAAGGGAGCAACAATCATTACCAAGCAAAAGAGGTAAATGAAGGAAGACTCGCTGGGGATGAATTGCAAAAAACAGCAATTATCCACAAGGACTTGCTGGGGATACAATTGCTAGCAAACGGCAAATACCCAGAAGCAAGGGGGGAATATCAACATCGAATATTGAATGAAGATAACCACAAAGAGTAACCATCATCGGTTAGGATGAACAACAAGGTTAACTCTGCAAAGGGGAGAAATTAGGGTTTACAACTACCGAATACGGGGTAGAAAACCAAAACGCTGGCTAAGGATAAAATTGCTAGCATCCGACAATTATCCACAAGAAAGCACAGACTCCGTTGAGGATAAAAACCACAACAACATAGGATTTACAACTACCGAATATGGGGTAGAAGACCACAAAATCCACCATCAACCAGCATGAACCACAAAGGTTACCTCTGTTAGGGGAAAAGAGATAGGACTTACAACTACCGAATACGGGGTAGTAGCCAACAACTCTGATGAGGATAAAAAGATAGGGTTTACATCTACCAAATACGGGGTAGAAGACCAACAACGTCCGCGTGGGGAATGAAAGAATCACAATTCCGCACGGGAAACAAAAATAGGGTTTATAACAAACCACCAACTGCTGAGGAGCAAGCAAAAACTAGGATTTACGACTACCGAATACTGAGTAGAAAACCAATCGACTCTTGCTGAGGAACAACAGGTATATAACCACAAATTCCGCCAAGAGGAAAAGGAACATAGGCCTTACAACTACCGGTATAAGGGTAGAGGCCCAAAAGATTCCGCTGGGGATAAAAGAATTATTGCCGGTTACTGGGCAATTCATTCATTTATTCCACAGGGAAGCACAAGAAACGGTTGACAAATGCCAATTCGGGATCAAACCGAAAAGACAGACTGAATCAAGACTCGTCCTTTGAGGATATAACTCAATAGGAAGATCCATCCCAATATATGTGTTGGGAGGAAACGGAAGAAACCGTCATCCACGAGGATATATCTCAGTGGGGAACTGCAGAAGGAAAGACAGACACTTTCTGCTTATGGGGCTGACTCTAAATCGAGAGATTTAAACACCCGACATCTGCTTGGGGAGATCTATAAAGAGATCTATATTACCATTAGCAGGGAACAACAAGCAATAGATATATGGAAAAAATGCAACATGAATATCTGAATGTTTATGATTATGCATGAATATGCATAATTTATGTTTGATGAATGCTGACAAAACAGACATATCTAACCCAAACAGGCCCAGGAATCAAACGCCTGGTACTACACTTCCAGAGGAAAAATCCCAGAACCAACTGGAAAGCCAATCTGCTGGAGATCTTCAAGCTAAAAAGCAAAGATCTGCGGGGAGGAAAAAGAGGCCAGAGATATCAAAGAAATCACAAAATCTCTGAGTGATGGATCGACAATCAACCCAACTGGGGAACAGAAGTTCGCAACAGGCAGAAACTGCCACGAAGACCAATCTGTTGGGGAAACTAGAGAAATCCCAAGATATCTGCAGGGGGATTCTCAGTATCAACTGGGAAATAAGAGTTCACTGCACAGGCGAGAACTGCCACGAAAGCAACTCCAAATATCTCCGCTGGGGAACAACCCACAAAGGGAGAACAGATCATCCATGTAGAATCTAACTGCACAAGCAACTCTACTGGGAATATTGTCAGCCACTCTATTGGGGATAAACCCACTAAGGGAAAAATAGATCACAAAAGTAGATTCTGCAACAAACCACTCTACTAGGGATCAAAAGCAATCAGGGAATCAACCCAATCTCTGGATGATAGATCACCAACCGACCCCACTGGGGAAAACAGAGATTTCAACAGGCAGAAACTGCCACAAAAACAACTCTGTTGAGAATACCAACTCTTGGCGGGGATCCTGACTCTGTTGGGGATGTCAACTCCATTGAGGAATCACATAGATACAATCCACCATACCACAAATCTACTGGTGGCTCCACTGGGGATGAGGAGGAGAGCTGGGGATCAACCACCAAATGTTGAACCTTCCAAAAGGAAACCAACAACCGCTGAGGAGGAACATAAACACTGCTCTGCTGAAAGGATAAGAGGTGAAAACCTCAACAAGTGCTCTGATGGGGAGGAATATAGCATATCATATCAACAAACCCTGCTACCGACTGTGCTAAGGAAAGTGGTAAAGTACCGGGACGTCAACCCACCAACCACTGAATCTTCCAAAAGAAAGCACCCATGCTGGGGAGAGAATATTGTTGGAGAGGACTGTGAAGTCTCAACAAACACTCTGCTTAGGGAACAACCCTAACAAAAGCTCTGCTTGGGGAACAACCCCACCAAAAGCTCAGGATAAAGAGGATACAACCATGCCAGGAATATGAACAAATGTCTTACCTGTTGGAAATCATGCCACCCTTGGGAGAGCACTGAGAAATTCTTTAGTATCCTTTCATCATTGCGAATGTTCACTTTGTTTAAAACAACAAATTTTGAAAAATTTATTTGTTTAAAACAATGACATTTTATCAATTAAAACATGCAAAACATTTGTTGAATTGAAACAAATAAGAGTGCAAATATTTGGATAAAAGCTCAAATTGATTTGATGGAATGGTAGTCTGCAAATGGCAAGACTCCATAGATCTGTACAAATTTGAAATCAGTGATATATATTGGAAGAGGGCTACATTGAGCATAATGATCCTTTCTCTACCAATTTGAATCTCGATGTATTCGAAGCTTCAGTCGACGACGAATCGAGAATCTTTGACGAAAAGACAGTTGCGGAACAGAAAGTCTTATCAGGATGCAGTTACCTGCCAAATCCCTAAATTTTGCCTAGATTGCCCCAGGGTGAGGTACTCAATCTAGCGGGATGCAAAATTCATTTTTTTTTATGTCTCTAACTTTTTCCTGGATGGCCCTTGCGGGTTTTCCACCGAGACGCTCATTTTTGCCTAAGCTGCCCTTTCGGGTTTTCAACTTAGCGAGCTATTCTGTTTTTCTTTTGCATACTTTTTTTTAGGCAAAGTATCTCTTGACTGCATCTGAATTCACAGGACGAGTGAAATCCTCCCCATCCATTTTTGTAAGCATCAAAGCTCCGCCTGAAAAGGCTCTCTTAACAACATATGGACCTTCGTAGTTTGGAGTCCACTTGCCCCTGGAATCGAGCGCGAAAGATAAGACTTTCTTGAGCATGAGGTCACCTTCTCGGAACACACGAGGCTTGACCTTCTTATCGAATGCTTTCTTCATTCTCTGCTGATATAACTGACCATGGCACATGGCTGTCAATCTCTTCTCTTCAATCAAATTCAATTGGTCATAACGACTCTGAATCCATTCAGCATCAGTCAACTTGGCTTCCATCAAGACTCTCATTGATGGGATCTCCACCTCTACTGGGAGAACAGCCTCCATGCCATAAACAAGAGAGAAAGGGGTTGCCCCTGTTGAAGTGCGGACAGATGTACGATAACCATGCAAAGCAAATGGCAGCATCTCATGCCAATCTTTGTACGTAACTGTCATCTTCTGGATAATCTTCTTGATATTCTTATTAGCAGCTTCAACAACCCCATTCATCTTCGGTCTGTAGGGAGAAGAATTATGGTGTGCAATCTTGAACTCAGCGCATAACTCTTCCATCATTTTATTATTCAGATTGGTCCATTATCAGTAATGATCTTATCTGGCACACCATAACGGCAAATCAGCTGATTCTTGATAAACTTCACAACCACCTGCCTGGTCACATTCGCATACGAAGCGGCTTCAACCCATTTGGTGAAGTAGTCAATTGCTACGAGATTAAACCTGTGTCCGTTGGACGCTTTCGGTTCAATCATGTCGATCATGTCGATTCCCCACATAGAGAAAGGCCATGGTGATGAAATCACATTCAGAAGTGTCGGAGGAATATGAATCTTATCCGCATAAATCTGACACTTGTGGCATTTCTTCACATATTTGCAACAGTCAGACTCCATTGTCAGCCAATAGTAGCCTGCTCTCAGCATCTTTCTAGCCATGGCATGTCCATTGGAATGAGTACCAAATGAACCCTCATGGACCTCAGTCATCAACAGGTTTGCTTCGTGTCTATCCACGCATCTGAGCAAAACCATGTCAAAATTTCTTTTATACAGCACTTCACCATTGAGGTAGAAACTGCCTGACAACCTTCTCAAAGTTTTCCTATCTTTCACAGATGCCCCAGGCGGGTAGACCTGGTTCTGAAGGACATTCTTGATATCAAAATACCAAGGCTTGTCATCATTCACTTCTTCCACTGCAAACACGTGAGCTGGTCTATCCAAGCGCATCACAGCAATGTTGGGAACTTCATTCCAATACTTGACCACAATCATGGAAGCAAGCGTAGCAAGCGCATCTGCCATCCGATTATCCTCTCGAGGAATATGATGAAAGTCAACTTCTATAAAGAACGTTGAAATCCTCCTCGCATAATCTCTATATGGAATGAGACCTGGCTGATTCGTCTCCCATTCACCCTTGATCTGATTGACAACCAGGGCCGAATCACCATACACATCAAGATGTTTAATCCTCAAATCAATACATTCTTCCAATCCCATAATACAGGCTTCGTACTCAGCCATATTATTCATGCATTTGAAAGTTAGCCTTGCTGTAAACGGAATATGCGTGCCATGAGGAGTAATGATTACTGCCCCAATTCCATTTCCATACTGATTTACAGCGCCATCAAACACCATCGTCCATCTGGAACCAGGTTCCGGACCTTCATCAAGTGTAGGCTCATCACAATCTTTCATTTTCAAATACAGAATCTCCTCATCTGGGAATTCGTACTGAACAGACTGATGATCTTCAATCGGTTGGTGTGCTAAATGGTCAGCCAAGATACTACCTTTGATAGCTTTTTGAGCTCGATACTCGATATCATACTCAGACAACAACATCTGCCAACGGGCAATCCTCCCGGTTAAAGCAGGCTTCTCAAAAATATACTTGATCAGATCCATTCTGGATATCAACCAAGTTGTATGATTTATCATGTACTGGCGAAAACGCTTAGCAGCCCAAGCCAGAGCACATCACGTCTTCTCAAGCATAGAGTATCGAGACTCACAATCAGTAAACTTCTTACTGAGGTAATAGATAGCAGATTCTTTCTTCCCTGATTCATCTTGCTGACCGAGTACACAACCCATCGAGTCTTCAAGAACGGTCAAATACATGATCAGAGGTCTTCCTTCTACAGGCGGAGACAAAATCGGAGGTTCAGACAGATATTCCTTAATACTGTCGAAAGCTTTCTGGCAATCCTCGGTCCAATCATGAAATTGATCTTTCCAGAGGAGCTTGAATATCGGCGCACATGTGGCAGTCATGTGGGATATAAATCTAGAAATATAGTTCAAGCGGCCAAGAAAACCTCGGACTTGCTTCTCAGTTTTGGGTGCAGGCATCTCTTGTATTGCTTTGACCTTTGCAGGATCAACTTCAATACCTCTCTCGCTGACAACAAAACCCAACAACTTGCCAGAACGGACTCCAAATGTACATTTGTTAGGATTCAAACGAAGTCTGAACTTCCTCAGACGCTGAAAAAGCTTCAACAAATGCTCAATATGTTCAACTTCCGTTCGGGACTTAGCAATCATATCATCAACATAGACCTCTATCTCCTTGTGCATCATATCATGAAACAAGGTAGTCATAGCACGTTGATATGTGGCTCCGGCGTTCTTCAAACCGAAGGGCATCACTCGATAACAGAATGTTCCCTAAGGTGTGATGAATGTTGTCTTCTCCATATCTTCGGGTGCCATCTTGATTTGATTATATCCGGAAAATCCATCCATAAACGAAAAGACTTTGAATTTAGTTGTATTGTCTACCAACATGTCAATGTGTGGTAGAGGGAAATCATCTTTAGGATTAGCTTTATTCAAATCTCTGTAATCAACACACATACGGACTTTTCCGTCCTTCTTAGGCACAAGCACAATATTGGCCACCCATTGAGGATATGTAGAAGTCACCAGAAACCCCACATCAATTTTCTTTTGAACTTCCTCTTTGATCTTCACTGCCATACCTGGATGAGTTCTTTTGAGCTTTTGCTTCACAGGCACGCACTCAGGCTTCAAAGGCAGGAAATGTTGCACAATATCTGTATCTAAACCCGGCATGTCTTCATATGACCAAGCAAAGATATCGGAATATTCTCGTAGCAAACTGATCAACCCCTTCTTGACAGACTCTTCAAGAAGTGCCCCAATTTTCACCATACGAACACAATCTTCAGACCCCAAGTTGACTGTTTCCAGATCTTCGAGATGCAGCTGAATGATCTTCTTCTCGTGCTCAAGGAGACGGGTAATCTCATCAGGAATCCCTTCAACATCATCTTCCTCTGCCTCGAATACAGGGAATTCAAAATTGGGAGATGGCGTTGGATCATTATGTTCAATAGGTTTTAGAATCAACCTGCATAATGATTTTGGATAATAAAACTTTAGAATTTAAACAAGCAAACCATTATGCAGATGAAAAAGTTGTTTTTATTCTTGTTTTTATGGTTTTTTGTGATCACTGATTTCATGCAAAAGCAAAAAGTGAAAACAAATGGAAAAACAAATGTTTAACAATGCATTAATTGAATGAAATATCATTGTATATATGCTTTGCCAACAATGTCATCACTTCTCCTTTTGGCATGGGAGAAGGGTTTTGAACAAAGTGAACCATTACTCTGATCTATGAATGACTGTAGGAACCTCTACAGCGACCCAATTATGGCAGACACCACCAGGTATGATGAAGTTGCTCAAGTCCTCGGCATCCTCTTCCAAAATAGCAGCAGCTTCCTCAGCCTGATCAGCATGGATGAAACCTCCACTCCTGAACAGCCCTTGCTTGTTGAATGCCCCAGAAGAATAGCCAATGCCAGCCCGGGATTTGTTGTCTTCAAGCTCAATCATCTTCCCTAAACCAGCGACTGCACCACATTCAATGGCCAATTTCGCATCACGGTAGGAAGCAAATGAAGGAGACTTCTTCTCAATCGGCTCAGCAATAGATAAAGCTTGGAAAGGAGTTCCAACTTCATCCTCAGCATCAATATATGAGAAAGAAGACAAGTGGCTAACCAGGAGAGCCTTTTCTCCCCCTACCACAACCAGTTTCTTATTCCTGACGAATTTCAGCTTCTGGTGTAGGGTGGATGTCACGGTGCCAGTCTCGTGAATCCATGGTCTACCAAGGAGACAGCTATAAGATGGGTGGATATCCATGACCTGGAAGGTAACTTGGAAATCACTTGGTCCAATTTTGATTGGGAGATCAACTTCCCCAATCACGGTCTTACGCGACCCATCAAAAGCCTTCACAACAACACCACTCTGCCTCATGGGAGGCCCCTGATATGACAATCTCGAAAGAGTGGTCTTTTGCAATACATTCAGAGATGACCCAGT
The DNA here is from genome assembly GCF_024323335.1 of Lathyrus oleraceus. Classification (NCBI taxonomy): domain Eukaryota; kingdom Viridiplantae; phylum Streptophyta; class Magnoliopsida; order Fabales; family Fabaceae; genus Lathyrus; species Lathyrus oleraceus. The sequence continues at coordinate 318,646,212 of NC_066584.1, read as the reverse complement.
GTCCACCAGCACGTTGGACATGGCGTCGGTCTTGCAGTTCATATAAATATTTAAAGCCATGTTGTGGTCTCTTCCCTCCTCAGGGAGATCAGCGTCACAGAAACTCAAAGTGTTGCAAGCAGTAATGTTTGCAACTATACTATCAAACTGTTCGATCGTGACATCATGATCAATATAGGCCAGGTCCAAAACTTTCTGTAGAGCCTCCCTATGGGGTTCTGAATTCAGAAGCAAAGATAACACGGAGATCTTGGACGGCGTTTGTAGAAGCTGGTCTACAACGTTGTACTCACTCTTCTTGATGAGCTTCAGCATCTCATCACATTCTTCATTCACAATGCCACTCGGGCCAATAGAAGAAGTAGGAGTCTTTTGTGCAGAGGAGGGTTTGGCAACAGGTGCCGGGATTGGAACATTCACTGCAGTTCCAAACGGACGCTCAGCGGAATAAGAAACAGCAGCTCTAGCCTGAGGCTTAGGTGCTGAAAACACGCGACCACTCCGGGTCAACCCGCTCACATCAGCAATATTAACAACAGAGGTTGAAGGCAACGACACTTCTTTCCCATCTTCCATAGCAACGGGGTTATATCTGAAAGGAATTGCTTTATCCGAAGAATAAGGCACAGGGCCTGCAGGCTTGATGACCAAAGAAGGAGAAACCTTCGGCTTGCTACCATCATAACGGATGACAACAGGCTCGGGCAATTTGAACACAGGAGAAATCACGTTTACTTCTGGTTCATCTTCATCAACATTTCTGTTCTGAAGAATCTCTATGGTCCCCTCATCCAACAGCTCTTGGAGCTCTCTTCGCACTTGGCGACAACCCAATCTATTAAAAGAGCAGATACGGCATCTGTCATGGTCGTGCTCCATATGACTGTACTGACACAGCAGACGATGCAACTCGACCAATAACTGTCGAATATGGCTCACATATTTGACTTTATATTTTCCAGGGCAACCCTGGACCATGTTAACCGATTTCCCATGCTCGGGCAATGGGTTCTTCGTAACATTGGGGCCTGAGTCCTCAAAGCTTAGAATGTCGCATCTCATAAGGTCTTGAACCTTAGTTTTCAATGGATAGCAGTTCTCAATATTGTGTCCCGGAGCACCGGAATGATAAACACAATGTTGATCAGGCTTGTACCACCACTGCGGGTTAGCAGGCACAGTCGGAGGCTCTCTTGGAGTAACCAGTTTCCTCTCCAATAAGGAAGGATACAACTCAGCATATGACATAGGAATGGGATCGAAACTGATCTTCTTCCTATCATAATTCAGATTGGCCTAATTACTGGTACTACCACGAGGCTGGTAAGCCTGTTGCTGTGGACGATGTTGCTGTTGATACTGAGGTTGTTGCTGATGCTGATGATTGGACTGCTGATACTGCTGAGAATTATCTCTGAAAACAGGTGCTATATCAGCCACCTGGTGCTGATGACGCATTGGCTTCCTCTTAACAGAGGGTCTTCTTGGTTTAGCATGGGACTGCATAGCATGTGCCTCCCCATCTTTCTTCTTAAACGCCCCATATCGTTTAGAAGAGCTCTCATCTTTAGACAACCGTCCTTCACGGACACCTTCCTCCAAACGCATCCCGATGTTCACCATCTCGGTGAAATCAGAGGGAGCACTCGCGACCATCCGCTCATAATAAAATGAACTAAGAGTCTTCAGAAAGATCTTAGTCATCTCCTTCTCTTCCAGCGGAGGAGTGATCTGAGCTGCCAACTCTCGCCACCTCTGGGCGTACTCCTTAAATGTCTCTTTATCCTTCTGAGACATGGCCCTGAGTTGATCACGGTCAGGAGCCATATCAACATTATACTTGTATTGCTTGACGAAGGCTTCGCCAAGATCGTTGAAGGATCGGATGTTTGCGCTATCAAGGCTCATATACCAACGAAGAGCCGCACCGGACAAACTATCCTGGAAATAATGAATCAGTAGTTGATCATTATCAGTCTGAGTAGACATTTTCCTGGCATACATAACCAGGTGAGCGAGAGGGCAAGTGTTCCCCTTATATTTCTCAAAGTCAGGGACTTTGAACTTGACCGGAATCTTCACACCGGGAACCAGGCATAACTCGGCAGCAGACTTGCTGAACAGATCTTTCCCTCGGAGGGTCTTCAATTCCTTACGGAGCTCGAGGAATTGGTCATTCATAGCTTCCATCTTCTCATTAACATCTGGGCCCTCAGACGGCTCAGAATGATAGATGGTGTCGTCTACCCTGGGAATGGTATGCACGACAGGAGGAGGAGCAGCAAGGACCGGGCTAGATGCCGGCATAGAAGCAAAGGTAGGAGCTGGAATATCTGGCATGAAACCAGGAGGCATACCCCACGGAAACCCGACTGGCATGGTATTCGGCATGAAGTGGGCACTGACAGCTGGCACAGTCGGAGCAACCACTTCTGATATAACGGTCCTCTGGGGAGGAGTTGCAGGAGGTGGAGAAGGTTGATTCTGAGCAGCCAAAAATTGCTCCATCAGAGCGCTCAGTCTAGCGACCTCTTCCTTCAGCTCACGGTTCTCTTGTTCCAACTGATCCATCACTCTTGCAGAATTGGCTTTGGTATAGTACCGGTGAGTCAGCTTGTCTTCAAAATAAATGAAGAGCACAGAGTTAGGCCACAGACAAGAAGACCAGAACAACCTGCTTATGCAAAATGATGCATGGAATGCTTGTGTATATGCTTTGTTTTTATTTCAAGGAACTTTTAGGGTTCTATTCGCAAAAAAAAATTTGAAATATTAAACATTTAATAGCATATGGAAAATATCTCATCGAATATATTCGAGACAAAGAAGTACAGCATTTTTTATTATTACAAAGGATAAGGAAAATAAACATCCTATGGGTCCCTAGAAGCTCAAGATGCTGGAAGACGAGATGCACAAAGCTTTTTGATCTCTCTCTCATATGCTGCCTCCATATCCGCTTTCTCCTTAGCAAGTCGATCATACTTCCTCTTCCAGAACTTGGAAGACTGAGGAAGCAGAGAAGTCCAAGTATCATTCGGATCATCTATCACCTGATGCTCGAGAAGTTCGATCAGAGCGTCCTTCTCCTTGATTTGTTGAAGCAATTCTTCTCTTTCACGGATCCAAGCACGTGAAAGGTCTTCTTCTCTCAACTCCTCTACATCTTGGTTGGGGAGGGTTGAAGGCCCAGCCACATCCAACGGTGTAGGTCTCAGATAATCATATGGCATAAGATACTCAGATGCTCTCTGTCTGACCCAAGAAGTATATGGCTCCAAAGCAATGCAGTTCTTCGGACCCAACTCGTTTCTACCCTTCTTATGAATCTTGCGCCAAGCGCGGACCATCCTGGCTTTCAGACCTTGGGGATCTTTACCCTCCTGAAAGAACACACCTTCTAACAGAATGTTATGAGGTTTATCCTTTAGGGGGAACCCAAGCTGACGACGTGCTAAAATAGGATTGTAGCTGATCCCACCACATGTACCAAGAAGAGGCACATTAGGGAATTCACCGCAATAATCAATGATCTGAACAGTAACATACACGCGATCATACCAAGAGATATCGTCATTGGTGAGAGACATAAGTCTCGTAGACCACCGTAGACATCCCTTGTTCTCCTTAAAAGCAACCGTCTACGGTAAGTGAGAAATAAACCACTTATACAACAAAGGCAAACAGCACACAATAACTCCTCCACCCTTTGCATTCCTCAGATGCAAAGAGACATAGGCATCACCCAACAGAGTCGGAACGAGATTAAGAACTGAGAAGATCCTAATGGCGTTCACATCCACAAATTTGTCGATGTTGGGGAACAATACCAATCCATAGATGAGCAGCACGAATATGGCCTCAAAGGCATCCTCACTCATGGCCTTCCCATAAACGGTAGCTTGAGCAATGAGGAAATCAGAAGGAAGGCCCTGAATTCCACCTTTGGTGGTCATATGCGCCTCAATAAGGGATTCATCTATGTGCAACAAGTCTGCGATCTCTCGAGAAGTTGGAATACCCTCCAAGCCACTAAACGACACCTGATCCAGAATAGGAATACCCACAAGATGAGCATACTCCTCGAGCGTAGGCAACAGCTGGAAGTCCGGAAAAGAGAAGCAATGATACAGAGGATCATATAACTGCGTCGAGGTACTCATCAACCCTTCGTCAACCTGAGTAGTCAACAGAGGCAGAAGCTTCCCATAACGAGCTTTGAAACCCAAGGGATCTAATACATAAGATGTCAGATTCCTTAACTCTTTCACATCGGGCTGTCTAAAGTTGTACTTCTTTGTATGCCTTTTTGGTCTTTCCATGTCTGAAAATTTTGCAAATAAACCCTTTAAGTTCCTTGAAGATTTTCTCATTTTTCTGATGACATGAATGCAGATGAATGCATGAATGCGTGAATGCAACAATCACACTCAAGTATCAAGCAAGACACACCAGACAAAGGTCATGGGAAAGCTCATAGTATCCTTAATATCAATCATCCGTTTTGGTGGATTATGGTTTTCACCTTATCAACACCCAAGTTCCATTGATATTAACGGTACATGAACCGGCTCAATCATCCTTAATATCAATCATCCGTTTTGGTGGATTATGGTTTACACCTTATCAACACCCAGGTTCCATTGATATTAAGGTTGTCTGAACGACTCAACCATGAATCACGGGTTTGTTGAGAGTCACGAGCATGGAGTCTCGGTTAAGAACCACCCAAAGGGAGTGTACTAGGGTTTAAACCTGCCGAACATGTTCTATCAGAGGTTCCCATAGTCATCATCCCATCTTTCGAATATTATCGGAGGAACGAATACTCGTATTCCAAAAATATTCTCAAGAGAGACTCTTATGAGTGTAGTATCGCGTAACAATCGCATCAGATCTTACATCTGAACGACCTTCGCACTACGTCCTAAAAATAGGCCAAGATGGGCTTGGTAAACTAAGGTCCTTGGCTTCTAAGGCACATGATTGAAAGAATAATGCCTAACCACAAATAACTTATGTGACATTATTAATCCAACATGACCTCCACCAAGTGAATGGACTCGCAAGTCAACTTGTTAAGGAATACTCCACACAAGTCGACAAGACTATGCCATTCTCCTATCCTAAGGTGCACTCGAGTTTGGGTATAGAACTCATCTCACAGAGATCACCAAGCAAACAACAATTGTATATCAAGCAATTCAAACATTACAATCAATACAGTTATCCCAAATTGTACAAAAATATGCCATATAACAAATAAACAATATCATACAACAAGGGTGAAAAGTAGGCAAAACCACCACGGAGTTAGTTCCCCAGCAGAGTCGCCACTTTTCTGTAGCGGTGTATTCGTCACTTTATGATTTATTGACTAAATCAAAAGCAAAGTATACAAAGAATCGAGTCGCCACCGCACTTTTATTTATCCAAAGGAATGGCTAAAAAGCGAACAAAAGCCTAAGAAGTTTTACACATAGAAAACTAATGAAAAGATAAGAGATTGGGGTAAGGGGTAAATTACGCAATGGGAAGGTGTTAGGCACCCAAGACGTCCTAGGTACTCCTAGGGAGCCCTTTTCACACTTGTTGTACGAAATGTCATTTGTTTATGAAATATTTATTGTGCAAACATTGATGGAAGGGATGGGAAAAGAATGTACAAGTTATTATTTTTGTGTTTGGATGGATAACCATTGCCTACTTACCTTTACAGGATCCAAACCTCGTAGTTCGGCTAAAAGATTTCCAAAATATGAGTGAATTCATTTTAAAACAAAAGCCCTAAGGTCTTTCATTATCCACGGGAGAAAACTCAACCTTATACAAACAACAAGTCCACCATGTGAGAAAAGCTTCAACTTGCCAGTGAGGGGTTAACCCTATAATAAGCAAGGAAGTCTTACAATTCAATCACTAAGGACAAAAGGTGAGATTAACATCAACCACTAAGATAATTGAGATCTATGGCTAATGTATGAAAACTTATCAAGAATGGACAAAGCCACAAAACAATTGATAGGGTGGAATTAACCAATTAGGATTTATTCATAAAAGATGGTCAAAGTATGATTAGAATTCAATTCAAGAAGGAGTATTATGAAAATGAAGTTTGAAAACTCAAAGGCTTAAGGCCTAGGTTTCTAATTTGAAAAGAGATGAAAATGTTTGCACAATAGTTCAAGTTTGAGTTAACATGCAAATGGTGGTTTAAAGAAACAAAAGGTGGAAGGGTGAGGGAGTGTAAAACTTCTTAGATGTTCACCTCTTGAGATCATATGTAGATGATCCAAGTGATTCCTTTGGAAAAGGCAACAAGCAATAACAGATAAACAACAAAGCAAATGGATACCGGATGCCAATCAATGGACTTACACCAATCTCCTAAAACAAACATGGATATCAGATGTCAATCAATGGACTTACACCAATCTCACAAAACAAAGGTGGATACCGGATACCAATCAATGGATTTACACCAATCTCCTAAGGCAAAATGAAACAATGATACCAGATGCCAATCAATGGACTTATACTAGTTTTACAAGAATGATCATAGGAAACAACTGCCAATAAATGGGCTTACAATTGACTCCTCACATACAACAAATAAAACAAATGCAATAAGCAAGAGGAAACAAGTTGCCAATAAATGGTCTTACACTCGACTCCAAGGAAATAGGATGCCAATAAATGGTCTTAGTCCCAACTCCTTCCAGTTCATAGGAAACAATGGCCAATAAATGGACTTACAATTGATTCCTCAATGGACAAACAAAGATGTCACAAAGGTATGAACAATGATCATGCAATTATGTACAATTAATGATGATAAATGCACAAAGGCACACATAAGTAGATATGCACAGATGAATCAGGTAAACAAAGAAACAAGTCAATTAGCACACACTATACACAAGCAATTAGGCTCAAGCAAGGTTAGACTTTAAAGTCAACTGGAATGGGGTAATTTGAGCTCTTAACCCTAACATTGAGAGTTAGGGTGAAGCAGATGAAATGGAGATGAGGGGTGTGCCTCATAGCTCTTATCCCTGGTCAAGGAGAGCTTTAAACAACAGAAAGTATGGGAGTTCAGAAAGTAGGAACTCTTCTCCACAAGTGAGTGACTCTATAAGATCTTGGGGTAGTATTCACAATGCATCAACATATTGTGTGAGAAAAGTGAATGACACACTGAATAGCAGGAGATGGATTACACATCTCTTTTATCTGCCAATTGCCTCATAAGAGGACTTTTCCTGCTTGGCACAAAGAGTAAACAATCACAAGCATTGCCTCTTAAGGAGGACTTCAGACAGGTGCCTACCAATGACAGTAGGTCTTCCAGACTACATGAATATTAGAGGTTATACCTAAGTGGTTAAGCAACCAAGCAAAGCAAAGTTCAAAATGAACTTAAAGCAACTTATGTACCTGTGGAAACATCAAACAAATCAGTACAAAGTTCAGACAATCAAACAACAGTCAATAAGCAACCAACAATCCCAATGTACAAAATGTGTAAGTCAAAAGTCAAACTCAAATGAGTTGACATCAACCTACAAAACACACAAATATTAGTAATCAAAAGCAAACATCAATGCTCAAGTGATGGAGCATCAATAACCAAGTGACTTAGATGTTCAACCTGAAATCAAAGCTCAAATGTGAGAGGCAAACCACTAGGTCAAAGCCTAGGGTCAAAGATGGAGCAAAAATTCAAAACATAAACTGAAATTTAACATGAATCAACTTCAAACACATCTTGAAACAATCCAAAAGGTCTCACATCAATATCATATACCAAAAGCTTATCATGATCAATTGAAGTTCAAGGCAATTTTAAAGCTCAAATGTGACCAACCAGAATGAAAAATCTCAATTAAATCAGAAATGATTCAAATAATTCCAACAAAATTCATGCTCATTCACAACATCCATAATATGCATCATACAAACAATCAGGACAATTGGAGATCATTTGGCATGGCAAACACATCACATAATTTGAACAAGCAAAGGTATGACACAAATTGTCACACCAACTTAACATGATCATAAAACAGAAATGACAAATGGAAAAAATACCCAATCAACATCAAAATGTCAAGCGATGAGTCTAGTTTCATCATGCAAATTTTCAGATTCATTGGATCAAAGACCAGTATTTCACAAATGATATAGCAAGGCAAGGTACAAAATAGATACATGTTCAAATACCCTAGCACAAAATGAAATCCAGCCAAGCACAATTTTTGTAAAAATGATCAAAAAATAATAGACAAAATAAGGAATGCAATGCAAAAAACCTCATAATTTTTGGATGATTTTTCAATTATATATGAATTTTTAAAGATGATGAAAAAATAAAAAAACAACATGTGAAGCATGGATATGAAATAGGAGGGAAATGAGAAAACACAAGGCAATTTGAAATAATACATCTGCCAGGAATCGAACCACAGCCAAATTTGAAAATGCGCGCTAGCTTAAAACGACAGTGTATTGTCATCAAACCCTAAAACACGTGCATGCATGGCAATTGGAATCCGCAGGTAAACATGATGAACTCGCAACAAAATCTGCAACAAAGCCTATGCGTTTCACAACAAAATTCGCAGGTAATCTGGAAAATGGATGAACACGATGAAGATCATGAAGATCATGAAGATCTTCATCTGGAAATTTCCAGAAAATCTCAAAGTGTCCAGAAATTAAAAATGAGCATGGCATCGTGTAGATCTTTCATCATACATCAATAATCAACAAACATTTCATCAAGAAACCATCACACATGCATGAATCGAAGAGAAGAAGATTCAACATCAAAACTTTAAACAAGCAGATCTCACTCAAAACAGCATGGATTTTCATGATTCGAAGCTCAAATTACTCAGCATCAAGAGATCTATAACAACATCACAACAATTTTAAGAATTAAGGAGGTTGATTCATAACCTCTTGAAGAGCAGATCTGGAATCCTCGAGCTATAGGCCTTGGCAATGCTTCAATACTCCTCCAGGATGCTTGTACAAGTGATTGGAAGAGAAAAGAGAGCTCAATTGTGCACGATCTCACCAAATTTTGGATTCACCATTGATGCTTCCATCTTCAATAATGCTTCAATGCAGCTCTGTTTCCACTGGTTCCACGTGCAAATCTTCTCATGAACTCTTCAGGAACAAGAATCAAGCAATGGCAATGGCTTGAATGTGAAGAAATTGCAAGAAAATTTGAGAGAAAAATTTTGGAGTTTGAGATCTAGATCTGAAATTTCTGTTGTTGTTATGAAAAATAGTTAGGGTTTTGGTATATATACGTCATGTTAATCACCCTCTAATCATGCTTTGGCCAATGGTAATTGTGATTAGAAAAATGAGGTGCAAGTGAAAATTTGTGATTTTCACCCTATGCATGAAATGCATGGTGAACAGTGCACGAAATTGCCTTCAAATTCACTTAAAATTCTGTTTTTGAGCTAAAGGCAATGGTGAAATGCTTAAACAATGCACCAAATTTAAACTTCATAATTTCCCTCCAAAAATCAAATGAAATGGCAAATGTTCATGTGATGATAATTGGTGTAATGCAATGCATGATTTGGAAACTATAGGTCAAAATAAGAACAATGCAAAAAGAGCCATCCAATTTGGAGTTTTGGTTGAGAAGTTATGCCCATTTGAATCTTCATACACACTTTGCCATGTTTTGATCACATCTCCTTAACCACACATGAGAAATTGATGATCTTGGACTTTTTGGAAATGGGAGAGAAAGATCTACAACTTTCATGTTCAACAAAATTTCATTTGTATCTTTTTTGATGATGTAATTTGAAGTTGAAGTTAGGCTAAAACCTTTCCATTTTTGGCAAGTTTGAATTATAGGTCACTTTCTATTTTTGGAAAGTTTGGACCTGACTTTAAATTCTTCAATGTTGATGTTTGAAATGTCAAATAAGACTTGTTTGAACATGAATGAAGTATTTCTAATCACTTCCCACCTCTAAATCCACAGTTGACTTGGCAGTTGACTTTCTAGGCCTTCAGATGACTTGGCCATGTTCTGATGAAATTCAAGCCTCTACCACTTGGGATTTTGCTTCAAAATGACATCATAGCTCACATGAACTCTTGTTAATGATTATGGGGTCCAAATTCTCAAGAATGGTCACCATCTATTGCTCAATGACTGCCTTTGACTGCTTTGACCTGTGATTGTTTCATCTGCAAGACAAAGGTTAGATGACATATTTGTGTACTTTTGGTTAGTGGTAAAAGGAAAAGCAATGATATACAAAATGCAAAACATGCATGGTGATCAAGAATCACTCAAAAAAGATGACCCACCCACAGGGAAGGAAGCAAGGTGTCCAATGATCCCTGAGGCAATGAAATGATATGATATGATGCCATGAGGGATCTTAGGGACAAAATTGGGGTCTTACAGATCCCCCATGCAATTCCATCATAAGCATTATCATTGGGATCATACCTTGGCATCCTCCTTACCCCTCTTTCATTGGGTTTGTTTTGGGAGAGATCACCAAGCATTTTGTAATTTTATCATACTTGTATTTTATCATTTCACTAACCAAAATACCAAAAATATGTCTTTGCATTTACCTAACTCTTTTGTAGGTAAGGCATGATCTTCATTGATTCATCAAGTTCACATTTAGGGTTTGAGACCCTCATGAACAAAGAGCACAACCAAGAATTCATTCAAGATTGGTTATGAACATCATATATGAGTCCCAATGTTCTCTACATGTTATATTGATCAAGTTTTCTTCAAGAGTTTGAGGGTGATTTGCCTTGGAAACCCTAGTTTGACTAGGTATCTTAAGTAACTTCTCCAACAAGCTATCTCACCAATTGATCAAATTCCTCAAGGGACACTTCAAATTTCATAATCATATGCATATATGATCTAACATGAGCCAAGAAAGTCAAGAGAATTGGAAATTAGCAAGTTGGTTGATGGTGGTTGGCCAAATGAATTCATCTGATCAAAACTGGGTCTCCCTAGACCCTATCTAATACAATTTTCACCATATGAAAATTATTCCAAGAGAAAACCTACTCTACATGACATTATAAACAACTTTTATGTTGATACCTAGAGCTAGTTTTGCTTGGGAAATCATTTTCTATGTTGAAACATTATAGGTCATTTTGTCTAAACCCTAATTTGAAAGTCAACTTCCCAAGGCCATAACTTGCTAAATTTTTATGAGATGAAAGATTTCCAAGTTGCACAATCAAATTCAGTGTTCCTACTTCAACTTTGATGTTTGGAGTGGGAGCTAATTCAACTTTTTTGAGCATGTGATATGAGGCTACATTATAGGTCACTTTTGACATATACCATTGATCAAGTGATTTTTCCTAACTTCAAAAATGCATAACTCTATCATTTCAAATCCAAATGACATGAAATTGGTGGCCATTTTGAAGGTATTTTAGATAGATACAACTTTTATGAAGACACTTTTCTCATTTGAAGCCCATATATAAAGTTAATCAAGGTGGAATATTGAGACATATGGCTTGACACTTAGAAAAAATTTGATATGTCAAATATTTCCAAACTTCCACCTCAAATTTCTCCAAGTTCCAATCTCCAAATAAAAAAGTGTTGAACATCAAAGTTGTTCCTCTTGATCTCACCTTTCCAAAGAGCTCAAATTCATTCATTTTAGATGTGAAATGTATAGGTTGCGCATGGCTTAAACAAGCTGATATCATTTGGCAGGGATCAATCTTCAAGCATCAATGTACATGTGCCTTGCAATCTAAGCCTACTTCAACACATCTGATATTCAATTATGGACTTCAAGCCATCATTTCATGGGCCTATGCGCGCCCATGTAACATTATATCACATTTGCCAAATTTGGAAAGTGAAAGTGAGTGTGCAAATATCACATGATTCAGCTATAAAGAGAGCTTCAATTGCTCATAAATTCACACACCATTACGCCAGCTTTGATCCCCCATGACAAACCCTCAATTATCAAAGGATAAGCCTGATAAATTCTTTTGAATTTGAGCTTGAATCTCGACTGTTTTGGAATTCAATTCTCCAGGAATCCATTGCTTCTAAACCACTCAATCCTTCTCCTGCAAGCAATTAGAGTGAGTCCAAGCACAAGCAAGATCAAGATCCATCGAGTTCAGACCTCCATTGAAGGTAATTTTAAGAAATTTTAAACTCTTCGGTTCTCTCAAATTCTTGCTCAATTCTATTGATTCTTTGGTTGTCTGAAGTCCTACCAATGTAGGCAAGAAGATTGAGTTGCTATGAGGTCAAATCGAAGCAACTCAGTTCATGTACCTCAAATTTCAATTCCACGTATCTCTCAATATATTTGGAATTAGATTGAATGGAGGTCAGATTCGAGCTCAGTGCCATTTTTTCTTTAAGATCATGTCCTTATCTTTCTTTTTGGTGATGGTTCATGTTGACCAGTCCGGTGAGGCCCAACGGAGAAGATGACCGAAGCTCTGGCTCCGGCGATGACTTGGCAAGGCTGAGAACCACAGGATTCATATGTTACGTTTTAATCTTGATCATTACTTTTAAATACCAATTGTGCAGCGCAGTTGACTAAGGCACATGTGGAACGTGCGCTTTGGATCATCAGATTTGCCACCTCAATTAATGAGGGAGATATGATGGTCTACGTATTTTTGATTTTCTGAATTTTTGTTTTATTTACATTTTCTTCAATAATTCATATTAAATTCAATATTGATCCAAAAAATATGAGACTTTCACCAAAAAAATTCAAATTTTTTTCTCTTTCATATTATGAATTAAAATTATTTTTTGGATCATTATTAATATTTTTCATGAATTAATTGATTTTGCATTTGTTTTTAATTGCTTAAAAATACTTTTAAATGTCCAAAAATTATGAAATTTTTTCTCCAAGGTCCTTTGACCTTGTTTGACCTATGATAAATCTCATGGTCATTCCTTTGGTGTTTTGATGAGATTTTAGGAATTGGACAAAACATATTTGAATTAAATGCATTATTTTATTATTTTTAATTGAATAAATGCCAATTAAATTTTGTTGACCATTTGTATTGACTTAGTTGAGTTTTCTTGTTTGTTGTTGGGCCTTGGTCAAGGTTGATTTGACTTTGTCAAGTTGATATCATTGGATTTAGGGGATTGATGGAATGTACTTTCCATCTCCCAAAATGAATGAATGATATTAATTTAATAAAAGTCCTCCTTTGACCAATTTGTGATCTCATTCATCCCCTTCCCACTTCATCTCATTCCTCTTCTTAATTCATTCATTTCATTTGGCCTATGACATCTCAAAGTCCTAATGCTAGTTGATTGAAAAATTGACATGAGTATGGATGAGATTAGGCTACACCTTTTGCATATTCTTTTTTGTGTGTGGTATGTTTCGTGAGCATAGTCCATTATACCATGTCTCTAACATGCATTAACACCAAAATTCTATTGCCCAACCTCAAATAGTTGTGACTTCTACATAAGTCCAATTACGATTGCTTAGCATAGAGCTAAACTTGTGACATAAAAGGCAAAAGCATTCTAGTTAGTGAGATTGTAAGTCTCCCCTCTTTCATGGTATTTTGTGGAAACTTGACCTTCTTTCCTTTCTTTGGAAGATGTTTTGGTTCAAGGATCTATGCTTGTGATAAGTGGGTTGAGTGTTCTCCAAAGAATGTCTTGAAAAGCAAAAGCAAAAGAAAAATAAAACTAACCTCTAACCTACTAACTATTGACTTTTAATTTCAAGCTTTTACTTTAATGCAATTTGCTTTTAGCACTCTATTTCATTTGCCATTATACATATCATTCTAATTGTTTATGTTAATGTAATTTTCACTTTGTCCGTTTGGACCATATTGTGTGACATATTTTGTTGGTGTTATTTTGTTTGCTTGTGTGGTCTTTGACCATTAATGTACATAATAAAAACAAAAACCTTAAAAAAAACTTTTGAGTGGACTGTTGGTTTGATCTTGAGCAAATGGACTTAGAATCTAGGTAACTCCCCTAAGCTAAAGGACTTGGCCAATGCCAATTTGTGAAGAACCAAGTGCTTGCAATTTGAACTTCATCTGATACATCTTTGAAGACCTCTCTAGGATTCATCTGCAACATGATCATTGTGGAGCTGTTATTTTGAACCTGTGACTTGTGGAATTCATCTATTACATGGGTTATTTCTGAAGAAGATCATGGAATGGATAAGCTTGGATGAGGCCATCTTTATTTGATGCCTTTGCTCTTCAAGACAATATAATTGTGCATTTGTGTGTTGCTTGATTCTAAAAGTCCAAGAGGATTCTGGGTTTCTATTGACATTTTTATCTATTGGATTGCTACCCATTTTGTCAGATCTTTTCAACTACAAACTTTTAAATTTTGTGCATAGGGTAGTCTCTTCATCTTCTCCCCATTTCTTTAATTTCAAAATCTCTCCCTCCATTTTCAAAATCTTCTTTGTGTGAACTATTTTTATTCTAAACTTTGACCACTTTTACAACAAAAAAAAAAAGAAACTTTGGCCTTATGCCATTGCATTTCCAAACTTACTTTCTTAAATCAAATATGTGAATAAACTTAACTATACTTGACTTAAACTTTCAAAAAGCCAAAAAGAAATAACTCATTCAAACCACTTTATGCCTTTGTGCCTTTCAAACTTAATTTTTGTTAAAATCAATGCATACACTTGGAAATTTGTAGCACGAACTACGAGGTTTTGATCCCTTATTTTTATGTTGGTACGTAGGCACAAGTCCGAAGGTCTTGTCAAACACAAAAATATAATTAATGAATTTTTTTATCATCCCCCCATTCTATTTGTTTGTAAACATCACTTTGTACAAAATACATATGCACACAAAAAGGGCTCCCTAGGAGTACCTAGGATACTTTGGGTGCTAACACCTTCCCTCTGTGTAACCAACCCCCTTACCTATGATCTCTGATTTTTATTAGTTTTTATTTGAAAACTTCTTACTATTTGGGTTTTGTTCGTACTTTTTCCTTTTCCCTTGGAAATAATAAAAGTGCGCTGGCAACTCTTGTTAATTGATCTCTAGCTTATTAATAGCTTAATGATCATGAATTTCCCGCTACAGAAATTAAGTGGCGAATCTGCTGGGGAGTAGTCTCTAGTGGGTTTAGCCTACTTTTTGTGTGAATATATTTGTATATGTGTGATGTTTGTATATATATG
This sequence comes from Lathyrus oleraceus, assembly GCF_024323335.1. Lineage (NCBI taxonomy): Eukaryota > Viridiplantae > Streptophyta > Magnoliopsida > Fabales > Fabaceae > Lathyrus > Lathyrus oleraceus. The sequence goes on along the minus strand of NC_066584.1, from coordinate 318,630,967 downwards.
TGTGATATAATCTGCTTGTTGTGCTTGGTGATCTCTGAGTGGTGAGATAAGTTCTAACCCGAACTTGAGTGCAATTAAGATAGGAGGATGGTATAGTCATGTTCGACTTGTGTGGAGTAGTCCTTAACAAGTTGGCTTGAGATCCATCTGGTCAGTGGAGACTCCTTTGGATTTGGAAATGTCATACAAGTATTTGTGGTTAGGCATTACTATTTCGAATTGGGTCTGAGAAGTTGGGAACCTTAGAACATTTAACCCATCTTTGCCTATTTAGGACGTAGTGCAGAAACTATTCAAGTGTAGACTTGATAACAGTTGTTACGCGATACTACACTCAGACGAGTTTCTCTTTAGAATATTATGGGTCGATGAGTCAGTCATCTTAACCTGTAATATCCGATAGATGGAATTAAGACTCTGGGAACTTTTTAGAAAATGATCTACAAGTTTTTATCCTTAGTTCACTCCTTTGGGATGGTTTTTACCCAGACTTCATGCTCGTGATTTGCAACAAACCCTTGATTCTTGGTTGATCCAATCAAGTCTTGTCAATATTAATGGAACTTGGGTGTTGATAAGGTGTAAACCATAATCCACCAAAATGGATGATTGATCTTGACAATGACTTGATTCATCCCTTGACCTTTGTTTGCCTTGTGTGTGATCCCTTATTTGTGATTGTTGCATTCATGCATTCATGCGCATCATAACATTCATCACACGAAAATTTCAAGGAACTAAGGTATCATTTGCAAATATTTTCAGACCATGGATTGTGGACGAAGGAACACTAAGAAGTACAGTTTTAGATGTCTCGACTTGAAATAGTTAAGGAAGCTAGCATCTTTTATATTAGATCCCTTGGACTTCAAACAACGCCATGGGAAGCTTTTGTCCATCTTGTCTGTTGATGTGGTTGAAGGACTTTTGAGTGTATTGGTGCAGTTCTATGATCCTCTCTACCATTATTTCACTTTCCCAAATTTTCAGCTTGTGCCTACCTTGGAGGAGTATTCTCATCTTTTAGGGATACCTGTTTCTAGTATAGTGCCTTTTAGTGGATTGGAGGAGATTCCCCAGTCTAATATTATTGTTGAAGCTTTTCTCTTAAAGAAGTATGAGATAAAGGCTCATTGGGTGAAGAAAGGAGGATTATTTGGGTTGCCATCTGTTTTCCTCATCAAGGAAGCTACTACTTTTGCTCAAGCTGGTAGTGTGGACACTTTTGAAGCTATCTTTGTGTTGCTTATCTATGGATTAGCTTTGTTCCCTAACATTGATGGTTTTGTTGATGTTAACGCAATTAGACTTTTCTTGATTGGGAATCATGTGCCTACTTTATTGGGTGATATGTATTTCTATTTGCATCTAAGGAATTCTAAAGGTGGTGGAACGATTGTCTATTGTGTTCCTCTTCTATACAAGTGGTTTATTTCGCCCTTGCCTCAGACGCCTGCTTTTGTGGAGAACAAACAATGTCTAAGATGGTCTCAGAGACTTATGTCTCTCACTAATGATGATATAGTTTGGTATGATCCTTCTTTAAGAAGTTTGGAGATTATTGATAGTTGTGGTGAATTCTCTAATGTGCCTCTCATTGGTACACAAAGAGGAAATAATTACAACCCTACTTTGGCTCGTCGTCAACTTGGGTTCCCCTTGAGATACAAACCTAATAACATGTTGTTAGAAGGTCTTTTCTATCAAGAGGGTAAAGATCCCCAACATTTGAAGCAGAAGATTGTGCATGCTTGGCATAATGTGCATAGGAAAGGAAGATCCGAGCTTGGTCTGTGTAATTGTGTAGCTTTGGAAGCTTACACTCTTTGGGTAAAGAAGAAAGCTTTGGAGTTGAAGATGCCTTATCATTGTGAAAGACCTATGTCTATGGTTGTGGTTGAGCCATTAACTCTCCCTAACCAAGATGTAGAGGAGTTGGAAGACACGCTCGTCAAGATGAAGCAAGAGAAGTATATGTGGGAAGAGCGAGTTGGAGTCCAAGGACAAAGATGCACTGATTGAGCTACTTGAAGACCGAGTGACGAAGAGACAGAGAGAGCCATAAGTTTCATCTTCTAGCATGCCTTAGCCTTCCGTTGCTTGGAAGAAGATTATTGACCAGTTTGTCCTCGAGAAGACTGAGATGAAGGCTTCTTTTGAGATCGAGATTCATCGCATTCGAAGGAAGTACGTGCCTTCAGCCAGATCTTCTGACATTGTTGTTATCGATCCTTAGGATGACTAGTCTCCTTTTCTCTTGTATCTTTTTATTTTGGTTTCTGAAATTGTACTCAGTGTAATCCTTCCAACTTATATAAATAAAAAGAGATTTTGGTCATATCAAATTATTGCAATTGTCATTTAAATATATATATTTACAAATGATATAGTAAGTTCCTTGAAAATAAAAATAATCAAGCATTGTATTTCATGCATCATTTGCATACGCAGGTTTTTTGCCAAGTGTCTGATTGGTGTTTCTTTTGTGCTTTAGCCAAGCTGACTCGCCGGTACAATACCAGGGACAATCATCAGAAAATTATGGAGCATTTAGAGCAATATGTAAGACCCTAATTTTGTCCCTAAGATCCCTCATGGCATCATAGTATTGCATTGCATAGCCTCAAGGATCATTGAGCATCTTGGCTCCCTTTCCCTTTGGGTAGGGATCTCTTGTGAGTGGTTTGAGATCACCAAGCATGCTTGAATTGTATATCATTGCTTTTCTTGTTTTATTCACTAACCAAAAGCACAAAAATATGTCATTTAACATTTTTGTTTGTAGCTCAAGCAAGCACCAGGTCAAGAGCTTCAAGAAGATCCTTTGTGCAAGAGATGAGGTATTTTCTTGAGATGAGGACCACATGATCATTACAAGGAGCTTACATGAGCTAGGGTTTCATTTTGGAGCAATTTCATCAAGTGGTAAAGGCTCAAGCTAATCAAAGCATCTCAAGGTCATCTGAGGACTAAAAAGTCAACTGTGCAGTCAACTGAGGGCTATGAGGTGGGGGAAATGATTTGAAATACCTCAATCATGTTCAAATGAGGCTTATTCATCATTCTAAACATCCATCTTGAAGATTCAAAGGTCATGGCAAAAGTTACTAAAAATGGAAAATGACCTGTAATTCAAAGTTTCCAAATTTGGCAAGTTTTTGGTTCACATTCAACTTGACTTGTCAATGTCAAATAAGTTTCAAATGGATTTTTGGTGAACATGAAAGTTGTAGATATTTGTCTCCCCTTTCCAAAAAGTCCTAATTCATGTCCATATAATGATTGGTTGAGAAGTTATGGTCATTTGATTACAAGGTGTGCATGGAAATTCAAAATGGCCTAACTTTTGATACAATGCTCCAATTTGGTCCATTCTTTTTGCAAAATGTTTCTCTTGTTCAAGACATCTCAAAATAGCCTTTGCCATGCATGGGAAAAGTGTGTATGCTCATCATTTCTCATGTGATCATTTTGGAGGGAATTTCCACAATTCAAATTTGGCTTATGATACAAGCAAGACAACAATTCCATGATGATCCTTGGTTGATTTTAAGTGGATTCAGGCCCTTGCATGAGGAAGAGCACGTGGAATATGGCTACATGAGCTTCATTTTCATTTTTGCATATTGCCTTATAACTCCTTAATCTTGATTAACAAATGGAAAGTGTGATTAGTATGGTCATTAACAAGGAGTATATAAGCCAAACCCTAACCATAATCACGAGAAGAGAAGCATTCAGATCTGAATTTGAAAACTCCCTCCATTTTTCTCTCTCTTCGAATCTTGAATTTCTCCACACAAACACCAAATATTTTTGTAGATTCTTGATCCTCATGCAATTCTGAGCAAGAATCAACCATTGATTAGAGCAATTGAGCCAGATTTCAAGCTGTTCATGTGTAATCTCATGGCGATGGAATCTGAAAATTGAAGTGGATCTAGGTGATTTCAACTGTTGATCATTGCTTAAAGCTTCATAGGAGGTGCAATGGAAGAGATCTGGAGCTTCTGAGAGCTTGAGGACACAATTTCAGCAACCTCCAATTTCAGGTGATCCAAATTCGATCCTCTCATTTTGCTGTTTTATGTACATAGATGTATAGGTCTTGCTTCGTGGAGTATGTGCATATGTTTAGATTTTGAAATGGTTGAGAATTGAGCATGTTTGGTTGACTGGAAGTTTTGATCTCAATAATGTTTTGCTTCGATCTGGAAAATATAGGATTAATTAGGTTAAATTGATTGCATATTTGAAACCTATGTGGAAGGACGGTTCGAATGGTACCGGTTTTATTCATTTCTGGAAAATTTGTGGTTGAACTCGCCAGAACTTGGCCGGAGAAGACGACCGGAGACTGTAGCTCCGGCGTCTGGTTATTCCTAGGGTTTTGCTTATGTGGCTTCCACGTTTGCCTTGCGTGTCTGTATGATTGGCTGTGAAACGTTTGACCTAGCCACGCGTTATGTTGACTGCTGATGTGCACGCTGACTGTTTAAATGAAGCGCTGCGTTTTGATATTCAAAAGTGAGCCGTTTGATTGCTTTTGCGCGCCTCATCATGTGGTTGTGATTAATTCTGAGTGTATTCAAATAATGCTTTTCCCTTCATTTTTTTGTGCTTATTCCATTTATTTTGTTCATCTTATAAAATTCATAAAAAATAGAAAATTGATCCAAATGAACTCCAATTTTTTTTCCTGGTTTTTTTTTATGTCTAGTTTTTTATGGTAGTAATTTCATGAATTGTTGATGTCTGGTTTTTGATTTGTGAATTTTTTGAATCCATGTTGTGCTAAATTGATATGTTGTGTTCAATGCTTTGTGAAATTCTCCATGTTGAGCTTCTTGATCCAATTTTTTGCATGCTTAATATTCATACATGATGTGAATTTTTGATAACTGGTTTGGAATTTTTCTCATATGCTATCATTGTTTTTGACACATGAAGATATAATGTGACAATTTGTGTCACATTTTTGGCATTAGATTGGTGCATTTTTGTTCATATATCATTTGAACCTTTCTGGATTTGATCTTTCGCATATTGTTTGTTCATGACATGAGAAGCTTGCATAACAAATCTCAAAGCCATTGCATGCATTTCTGATTTGATGTGGATTTTCTAATTTGGAAGTTCACTTTGTGCATATTTTGTGATCATTGCATTACATGAGCCATTTGAGACACTTGCTTTTTGAATTGATGTTGGTCCTTTTGAGGACATTTTGTGACATGGTTGAATGTGCATTATGTAAAAGATTGAGTTATGTTTTGATCATTTGGTTTGGTTTTGAACTTAGTCTTTGTACTAGTGTTTTGTGCATAAACTAATTGTGCTTTTTGTTTCAGGTTTGGACATTTAGCATTGATGGTTGATTTGTTCTCACTTTGTGAGATGCAAATGATTTGAGTTCTAACTTTTGTTTGTTTTGTAGGATTTTAAGTGATGTGCTTGAGCTCATGAGTTCATTTGAATGCTTGGGCATTGTTCATTGGATTGTGTAATTGTGAATGGTTTCACTATTTGTCTGTTGGTTTTCTGACTGAGATATTAACTGTGTAGTCTTTGTACAGGTACCTTAGTTGCTTGCTTGCTTTTGATTTTGCTTGAGCTTTGGATTATGGTTGATACACCACTTAGGTAGTTATCTTCTTACTTCATGTAGTCTGGAAGTCCTGTCACCTTTTTAGCAGGCATTTTGCTGGCAAGTCCTCCTTCAGAGGCTCTGTTTGTGTTTGTTTACAATTGTGCCAAAGACCTCCAAGATGAGGCATGTGCTACTTGATAAGACCTCCAAGAGTTGAGGCAATTGATGGATAAAAGGTATTAGTAGCCAATCCCTCGTTATTCAGTGAGTCGTTCTTTATGCTCGCACTACGTGCTGATGCTTCTGAACATGTACCCAAGATCTTTGTCCAGTGTCTGTCAAGTGGAATAGGATCCCACTTTCTGGACCCCCACGCTTTCTTTGTCATGAGCTCACCCAGGCCAGGGTTAAGAGCATGAGGTCTCATCCTCATTTATACTTTGATCAGCTTCACCCTAACTCTCAATGTTAGTGGTTAAGAGCTACAGATTACCCTTGTACAGTTTGGCTTGTTTGTCGAGGTTGACATGACCCCTCTTGACTAAAGCCCATCCATTTGTTTGAGCCTCTTGTATGTATATAGATTGTGATGTTTGCTTTTGATGTGTTTGCTTTTGATGTTTGTTTGTTATGGTTGGGAGTCGGATATAAGCCCATGTATTGGCATTCTGTTTCCTTTTTATGGTTGGGAGTCGGATATAAGTCCATGTATTGGCATTCTGTTTCTGTTTTGTTGTTAGGAGTCGGGTGTAAGTCCATGTATTGGCATTCTGTTTCCTTTTATTGAGGATCTCTTATGAGACTTGTGTGATTGCTTATGCTTTGTGCTTGCTTATTCCAAAGGATGGGAACCACTTGGATCATCTATATGATCTCAAGAGAGGAACTCCTAGTGTGGTTTTCATTTCATAACCCTCACCTTTTTGTTTCCTTCATTTCGCCACCCTAACCCAATCCAAAACCTTTTGTGCAAACATTTGACTTTTGTTTTCAACATTAGAAACCTAAGCCTTATGCTTTTGATTTTCAAACTTTCCTTTCATAACACTCATTTTGAATTGAATCTGTAAGTCAACTTTGACCATTTTTGTATATACTTCTAATTGGTAAATATAACCCATTCAAATTTCTTTTGTGGTTCCAATGTCCACTTCTTAATCAAATTTTTCCATAACCTTTAGCTATTAGGTTTGAGTTATCTTTGTGGTAGATGTAATACTCACCTATGTCCTTAGTGATGGACAATAAGTCTTCCATGCTTATTATAGGGTTAACCCCTCACTAGCATGTTGAAGCTATCCTCACATGGTGGACTTGTGGTTTTTCAGGTTGAGTTTTCTCCCTTTGATAACAAAAGACCTTAAGGCTTTTGGACCAATCAATCCACTCATTTGCTTTTGAAATTTTTTACCCGAACTACGAGGTTTTGATCCTAATCTTTTTATAAGAGGGTACGTAGGCAATGGGTTCATCCATCCAAACACAAAATGTAAATAAACTTGTATATTCTTTTCTCATCTCTTCAATCATGTTTGCACAAATAAATTTCACAAAAACGATAACCTTTGCAACAATTGTGAAAAGGGCTCCCTAGGAGTACCTAGGATGTTTTGGGTGCCTAACACCTTCCCATTGCATAACCAACCCCCTTACCCAGATCTCTGTTTCTTTTACTAGTTTTGTTTGTAAAACTTTTAGGTTTTTGTTCGCTTTCTAACCATTCCTTTGGATAAATAGAAGTGCGGTGGCGACTCGACTTTGTATGATTTACCTTGGATTTAGTTAATATCTTCAATGGTAACGAATACACCGCTACAGAAAAGTGGTGACTCTGCTGGGGATAAAATCTCCCTAGTGGGTTTTGCCTACTTTTCACCTTTGTTGTATTATATTGTTTGTGACATATTTTTGTGCAATTTGGGATTACTGTATTGTATGTAATGCTTGATTTGCTTGATATATCAATTGCTTGTGTGCTTGGTGATCTTTGTGAGATGAGTTCTATACCCGGACTCGAGTGCACCTAGGATAGGAGAATGGTGTAGTCTTGTCGACTTGTGTGGAGTTATTCCTTAGCAAGTTGACTTGCGAGTTCATTCACTTGGTGGAGGTCATGTTGGGATCAATAATGTCACACAAGTAAGTTGTGGTTAGACATTACTCTTTCCAATATAGACCTTAGAAGCCAAGGACCTTAGTTTACCAAACCCATCTTGGCCTATTTTTAGGATGTAGTGCGGAAGTCGTTGAAATGTAAGATTTGATACGATTGTTACGCGATACTACACTCATAAGAGTCTCTCTTGAGAATATTTTTGGAATACGAGTAGTCGTTTCTCCGATAATATTCGAAAGATGGGACGATGACTATAGGAACCTCTTGTAGAACATGTTTGGCAGGTTTAAACCCTAGTACACTCCCTTTGGGTGGTTCTTAACCGAGACTCCATGCTCGTGACTTGCAACAAACCCTTGATTCATGGTTGATCCGTTCATGTATCCTTAATATCAATGGAACTTGGGTGTTGATAAGGTGTAAACCATAATCCACCAAAATGGATGATTGATATTAAGGATAATATGATCCATCCCATGACCTTTGTTTGGTGTGCTTTGCGTGATCCTTGAGTGTGATTGTTGCATTCATGCATTCATGCATCCATTTGCATCCATATCATCAGTAATAAGGAAATTTTCACGGAACTTAAGGGGTTTATTTGCAAAATTTTCAGACATGGAAAGACAAAGAAGGAATACAAAGAAGTATAGCTTCAGACAACCTGATTTGAAAGAGCTAAGGAATCTGACATCCTATGTATTAGATCCCTTGGGTTTCAAGGCTCGTTTTGGGAAGCTTCTTCCTCTTCTGACTACTCAGGTGGATGAAGGTTTGATGAGCGTGTTGGTGCAGTTTTACGATCCTCTGTACCGGTGCTTCACGTTTCCGGACTTCCAGCTTTTGCCTACCCTTGAGGAGTATGCTTATCTCGTGGGTATACCTATTCTGGATCAGTTGCCGTTCAGTGGCTTAGAGAGTATTCCTACTTCTCGAGAGATAGCAGACATGTTGCACATAGACGAATCTCTGGTTGGTGCTCATATGACTACCAAAGGTGGAATTCAAGGTCTCCCTTCTGAGTTCCTCATTGCTCAAGCTACTGTTTATGGGAAGGCCATGAGTGAGGATGCCTTTGAAGCCATATTTGTACTTCTCATCTATGGGTTGGTATTGTTCCCCAACATCGACAAGTTTGTGGATGTGAATGCTATTAGGATCTTCTCTGCTCTTAATCCTGTTCCGACTCTGTTGGGTGATACCTATTTCTCTTTGCATATGAGGAATGCAAAGGGTGGTGGTGCCATTGTGTGCTGTTTGCCTCTGTTGTATAAGTGGTTTATTTCTCACTTACCTCAGACGGTCGCCTTCAAGGAAAACAAAGGATGTCTACGGTGGTCCACGAGACTTATGTCTCTCACTAATGATGATATCTCTTGGTATAACCGTGTATATGATGGTGTGCAGATTATTGACTTTTGTGGTGAATTCTCCAATGTGCCTCTTCTTGGTACATGTGGTGGGATTAACTATAACCCTGTTTTAGCACGTCGTCAGATTGGGTTCCCCCTAAAGGATAAACCTAATAACATTCTGTTAGAAGGTGTGTTCTTTCAGGAGGGTAAAGATCCCCAAGGCTTGAAAGGCAGAATGGTTCGCGCTTGGCGCAAGGTCCATAAGAAAGGAAGGAATGAGTTGGGTCCTAAGAATTGTGTTGCTTTTGGAGCCTTACACTGCTTGGGTAAGGAAGAGAGCATCTGAGTATCTCATACATTACGAATATCCGAGACCTACACCTTTGGTTGTGGTTGGGCCTTCAACCCTCCCTAATCAAGGAGTAGAGGAGTTGAGAGACGAAGACCTATCACGTGCCTGGATCCGTGAAAGGGAAGTGTTGCTTCAGCAGATTAAGGAGAAAGATGCTATGATTGAGTTCCTCGAGCATCAGGTCATTGATGATCCTGATGATGCATGGACTTCTCTACTTCCTCAGTCTTCCAAGTTTTGGAAAAGGAGGTATGACCGACTCGCCAAAGAAAAGGCAGATATGGAGGCAGCTTACGAGAGAGAGGTGAAGAGGCTTCGCGCAACTTATCTTCCTGTGTCCTGAGCTTCAGATGTTGTTTCTAGGGATCCATAGGATGATTATTTTCCTTTTCTCTTGTATATGATTGACAATGTTGTACTTCTTTTCCCTGATGTTATTTGATGAGATATTTCCATATGCGATAAAATGCTTAATATTTCCAAAATTTGCAAAGAAAACCCTAAAGTTCCTTTGAAATAAAAACAAATCATATGCACAAGCATTGCATACATCATATGCATAAGCAGGTTTTATTCCTGGCTTCTGGTCCTGTGGTCTAACTCTGTGCTCTTCATTTATTTTGAAGACAAGCTGACTCACCGGTACTACACTAGAGCCAACTCTTCCAGATTGATGGATCATCTAGAGCAAGAGAACCGTGAACTCAAAGAAGAAGTCGCCAGACTAAGTGCTTTGATGGAATCGTTCCTGACTGCCCATAGCCAGTCTTCTCCAACACCTTCAACTCCTCCCCAGAGGACAGTCATCTCTGAGATTGTTTCCTCAACTGTGCCTGCAGCCAATGCACACTTTATGCCGACAGCTATGCCAACCGGGTTTCCGTGGGGGATGCCTCCCAATTTTATGCCTGAGGGTCCTGCTCCGACTTTTGCTTCTATGCCAGTATCTAGCCCGGTCCTTGTTGTCCCTCCTCCTGTCGTGCAAACCGTGCCTAGGGTAGACGACACCATCTATCATTATGAGCCGTCTGAGGGCCCAGATGTTCATGAGAAGATGGACGCTATGAACGATCAATTTCTTGAGCTTCGCAAGGAATTGAAGACTCTTAGAGGAAAGGATCTCTTCGGCAAGTCTGCTGCCGAACTGTGTTTGGTTCCCAATGTGAAGATTCCGGTGAAATTCAAGGTCCCTGAATTTGAAAAATACAAAGGGAATACTTGCCCTCTCAGCCACCTGGTCATGTATGCCAGGAAGATGTCGACTCAGACCGACAATGACCAGTTGCTCATCCATTACTTTTAGGACAGTCTGTCCGGTGCAGCTCTGCGTTGGTACATGGGGCTTGACAGTGCGAACATTCGTTCCTTCAATGATCTTGGCGAGGCCTTCGTCAAGCAGTACAAGTACAATGTGGACATGGCTCCCGATAGAGATCAGCTAAGGGCCATGTCCCAGAAGGACAAGGAAACATTCAAAGAGTACGCCCAGAGGTGGCGAGAGTTGGCAGCACAGATCGTGCCTCCGCTAGAAGAGAAAGAAATGACCAAGATCTTTTTGAAGACCTTGAGTTCATTCTATTATGAGCGGATGATTGCTAGTGCTCCTTCTGACTTCACCGAGATGGTGAATATGGGGATGCGTCTAGAAGAAGGGGTTAAAGAAGGACGGCTAACCAAAGAAGAAGACTCTTCTGCCAAACGTTATGGGGCGTTTGCAAAGAAGAAAGATGGAGAGGCACATGTTGTAACCTTCCATGTGAAATCCAGAAGACCCTCTGTGAGGAGGAAGATTGTGTGTCTTGCTGGTAACCAGCACCAGGTGGCTCATATAGCACCTGTTTTCAGAGACAATCAACAATATCAGCAGCATAATAACAATCAACAACCACCTCAGCAGTATCAGCAACAGCAGCACCGTCCTCAACAGCAGGCCTACCAGCCTCGCAACAGTAATCAAACCAGCACGAGTTATGAGAGGAAGAAGATCACTTTTGATCCGATTCCGATGACATATGCAGAATTATATCCCTCTTTGATAGAGAGGAGGTTGATTACTCCGAGAGACCCGCCAGTTATACCTGCTAACCCTCAGTGTTGGTATAAGCCTGAATTGCATTGTGTATATCACTCTTGTGCTCCCGGCCACGACGTGGAGAATTGCTTTCCGTTGAAGACCAAGGTTCAAGACCTTGTGAGGTGTGGTATTTTGTGCTTTGAGGACGTAGGTCCTAATGTGAAGAAGAACTCATTGCCCGAGCATGGGAAATCTATTAACATGGTCCAGGACTGCCCTGGCATTGGCTTTTCTTCTGGGGTTTTCAACGAGAAAGGATTGTTCAAGAGTGGAGGTTTTATCCACACCGGTCAGGAGGAGGAAGTTGATGCTGTCTTGGAAGAGGATGCAGAGGACTCTGGCAATTTTGTCATCCCTAGAGGGATCTGCAACAATTGGGTCGCTGTGGATATTCCTACAGTTGTCCACAAGTCAACGTAATGATCACTTTGTTTAAAAACCCTTCTCCCATGCCAAAAGGAGAAGTGATGACATTGTTGGCAACATAAATACAATGATATTTTCATTCAATAAATTCATGTTAAATGTTTGTTTTTCCAATTATTTTCCATTTTCGCTTTTTTGTATGAAATTGGTGATCACATGAAACCCAAAATAAAAAAGAATAAAATCAATCTTTTCATCTGCATAATGATTTGCCTTGTTTGATTTCTAAAAGCTTTTCATATCCAAAATCATTATGCAGGTTGATTTCTAAACCCATTGAACATAATAATCCGACACCATCTCCCAATTTTGAGTTCCCTGTATTTGAGGCAGAAGAAGATGATGTTGAAGAGATTCCTGATGAGATTACCCGTCTACTTGAGCATGAAAATAAGATCATTCATCCGCATCTTGAGAATCTGGAAACAGTCAACTTGGGGTCTGAGGATTGTGTGCGAGAAGTGAAGATTGGAGCACTCCTGGAAGAATCTGTTAAGAAGGGGTTGATCAAATTGCTACGAGAATATGTTGATATCTTTGCTTGGTCGTATGAAGACATGTCAGGTCTAGATACAAATATTGTGCAACATTTCCTACCCTTGAAGCCTGAGTGCGTGCCTGTGAAGCAGAAGCTCAGAAGAACTCATCCTGATATGGCAATGAAGATTAAAGAGGAAGTTCATAAGCAAATTGATGCGGGCTTTCTGGTGACTTCTACATATCCTCAATGGGTGGCCAATATTGTGCCCGTGCCTAAGAAAGACGGAAAAGTCCGGATGTGTGTGGATTATAGAGATTTGAATAAAGCTAGTCCGAAAGATGATTTTCCTCTACCACATATTGATATGTTGGTAGACAATACAGCTAAATTCAATGTCTTCTCATTTATGGTCGGATTTTCCGGATATAACCAGATTAAGATGGCACCCGAGGATATGGAGAAGACAACATTCATCACACCTTGGGGAACATTCTGTTATCGAGTGATGCCCTTCGGTTTGAAGAACGTCGGAGCCACGTATCAACGAGCTATGACCACCTTGTTTCATGATATGATGCACAAGGAGATTGAGGTCTATGTTGATGATATGATTGCTAAGTCGAGAACGGAAGTTGAACATGTAGAGCACCTGTTGAAGCTTTTTCAGCGTTTGAGGAAGTACAAGCTTCGTCTGAATCCTAACAAGTGTACATTTGGAGTCCGTTCTGGCAAGTTATTGGGCTTTATTGGCAGTGAAAGAGGTATTGAGGTTGATCCCGCAAAGGTCAAAGCAATACAAGAGATGCTTGCGCCCAAAACTGAGAAGCAAGTCCGAGGTTTTCTTGGCCGCTTGAACTATATTTCCAGATTCATATCCCACATGACTGCCACATGTGCGCCGATATTCAAGCTCCTCCGGAAAGATCAGTCTCATGATTGGACCGAGGATTGCCAGAAAGCTTTCGATAGTATCAAAGAGTATCTGTCTGAACCTCCGATCTTGTCTCCGCCTGTAGAAGGAAGACCCTTGATCAAGTATCTGACAATTCTTGAAGACTCGATGGGTTGTGTCCTTGGTCAGGAAGACGAATCAGGGAAGAAAGAATATGATATCTACTACCTGAGTAAGAAGTTCACTGATTGTGAGTCTCGATACTCAATGCTTGAAAAGACATGTTGTGCTTTGGCTTGGGCTGCTAAGCGTTTACGTTAGTATATGTTGAATCATACAACTTAGTTGATATCCAGAATGGATCCAATCGAGTACATATTTGAGAAGCCTGCTTTAACTGGGAGGATTTCCCGTTGGCAGATGTTGTTATCTGAGTATGATATTGAGTATCGAGCTCAGAAGGCTATTAAAGGTAGTATCTTGGCTGACCACTTGGCACATCAGCCGATCGAGGATTATCAGTCAGTTCAGTATGATTTCCCAGATGAGGAGATTCTGTATTTGAAGATGAAAGATTGTGATGAGCCTACACTCGATGAAGGGCCAGAGCCTGGTTCCAGATGGAGTATGGTATTTGATGGCGCTGTAAATCAGTATGGAAATGGTATTGGGGCAGTAATTATTACTCCTCAGGGCACACATATTCCTTTTACAGCAAGGCTAACTTTCAAATGCACGAATAATATGGCTGAGTATGAGGCCTGTATTATGGGATTGGAAGAATGCATCGATCTAAGGATCAAGCATCTTGATGTTTATGGTGATTCGGCCCTCGTTGTTAATCAGATTAAGGGTGAATGGGAAACGAATCAGCCTGGTCTTATTCCATACAGAGATTATGCGAGGAGGATTTCAACGTTCTTTACTAAAGTTGACTTTCATCATATTCCTCGAGATGATAATCGGATGGCAGATGCTCTCGCTACGCTTGCTTCGATGATTGTGGTTAACTATTGGAATGAAGTTCCCAATATCATCGTGATGCGCTTGGATAGACCAGCTCATGTGTTTGCAGTTGAAGAAGCGAAAGATGATAAGCCATGGTATTATGACATTAAGTGTTTCCTCCAGAACCAGGTTTACCCGCCTGGGGCATCTCTGAAAGATAGGAAGACTTTGAGGAGATTGTCAGGTAGTTTCTACCTCAATGGCGAAGTGCTTTATAAGAGAAATTTTGACATGGTTCTGCTCAGATGCGTGGATAGACACGAAGCAGACCTGTTGATGACTGAGGTCCATGAGGGTTCATTTGGTACTCATTCCAATGGACATGCCATGGCTAGAAAGATGTTGAGAGCAGGCTACTATTGGCTGACAATGGAGTCTGACTGCTGCAAGTATGTGAAGAGATGCCATAAGTGTCAAATCTACGCGGATAAGATTCATATTCCTCCGACACTTCTGAATGTGATTTCATCACCATGGCCTTTCTCCATGTGGGGAATTGACATGATTGGCATGATTGAGCCGAAAGCGTCCAATGGACACAGGTTTATTCTCGTAGCAATTGATTACTTCACTAAGTGGGTTGAAGCGGCATCATACACAAATGTGACCAGGCAGGTGGTCGTGAAGTTTATCAAGAATCAACTCATATGTCGTTATGGTGTGCCAGATAATATCATTATTGATAATGGATCTAACTTGAATAACAAGATGATGAAGGAACTGTGTAGTGAATTCAAGATTGCACACCATAATTCTTCTCCTTACAGACCCAAGATGAATGGGGCTGTTGAAGTTGCTAATAAGAATATCAAGAGGATTATCCAGAAGATGGTTGTTACGTACAAAGATTGGTATGAGATGCTGCCATTTGCTTTGCATGGATATCGTACATCTGTCCGCACTTCAACAGGGGCAACCCTTTTCTCTCTTGTTTATGGCATGGAGGTCGTACTCCCAGTAGAGGTGGAGGTCCCATCAATGAGAGTCTTGATGGAGGCCAAGTTGACTGATGCTGAATGGATTCAGAGTCGTTATGACCAGCTGAATTTGATTGAAGAGAAGAGATTGACTCCATGTGTCATGGTCAGTTGTATCAGCAGAAAATGAAGAAAGCTTTTGATAAGAAGGTCAAGCCTCGTGTGTTCCGAGAAGGTGACCTTATGCTCAAGAAAGTCTTGCCTTTCGCGCCCGATTCCAGGGGCAAGTGGACTGCCATGTGTCATCCCCTTAAGCAGAAAGACTTTAACCTTCCTTTGCTTCCCCACTAAGTTTGTTTCCTCGTGGATGGTTGTTATTTCAGTTTCCTCTCTAGTGAATTTTCTGGGTGGAATTACTCCCCTTGAGTTATGTCCTCATTGGGTTGAGTCTTGATTGACCGTTTTCTTTCTAGCTCCTACCTAGATAGATGTTTTGGTCCCCTAAGAGTCTATTACCCAGTAACTAGTAATATTCTTCTTAGTTTGCAGTTTGTTACTTCTTGCCCAATACCCGGCAAAAGTACCATTTTCCCCCTCAGTGGAGTCCCCTGGAAGTATATCCTTGATATGTTCATCCTAACCGGTGACGGATATCTTTCTTATCCCCCGCAGGAGTCTATCCTTGATATGTTCACCCTAACCAATGACGGATATTCTCTTCTTTGGTATTCTAGCCAGTAAAAGGGTAGCTGTAATACCTATTTTGTTCCTTAGAGAGTTAATCCTTGATATGTTCATCTTAGCCAATGACGGATTTTCTTCTCCTTGTGGTCTTCTACCCAGTAACCGGTAGTTGTAAATCCTACTTTTTCCCTGTGCAGAGTCAATCGTTGATATGTTCACTTTAATCAATGACGAATTTTCTCTTCTTTGGTATTCTATCCAGTAACTGATAGATGTAATCCCTGTTTTTTTGTCCCCTTTTCAGATATATCCTTGATATGTTCATCCTAACCGGTGACAAATTTTCTCTTTGATTGGTCTTCTACCCAGTAACCGGTAGTTATAAATCCTGATTTGTCCCCTCGCATAGTCTATCCTTGATATGTTCATCCTAACTGGTGACAGATTTTCTCTCCGACGGTTTTCTATCCAGCTTTCGATAGATGTAATTCCTACCCTCTTTGTTCAGTTGGTATATCCTTGATATGTTCATCTTAATCGATGACGGTATCCTCCTTGGCATTTCTCCGGCAAGTCTATCCTTAATATGTTCATCCTAACTGATGATGGATTCTTTTCCCTGTCGAGTTTATCCTTGATATGTTCATCCTAACCGATGACGGATACTCTCACCCTTGGTCTTCTGCCCAGTAACTGATAGTTGTAAATCCTATTTTCCACAGTTTTCCCCAGCAAGGTTATTCTTACCTAGTAACCGGTAATGAATTTCCTCTCCTTGAATCCTCAGTGAGTCATCCTTGATATGTTCATCCTAACCGATGACGGATGTTCTCTCTGTCAGATCTTTATTATCTCCTTACCCAGTGACAGGTAATAGATAATAGATTTCTGCCCCTCCTGTGTTGAAGTTTCTATCTTCCCCAGTTGAGTTGAGTGCGCATTTCCTTAGTGAAATCGTTTTTTCCCCTGCGTGAGTCGAGTACTTCAGTTTTATCCTGACTTACTCGTATCCCCTGCAGATGTTGTTGTTTCCCCGGCTGAGTCTTTCCATTTTGTATGGAATCCCTCGAGTCCCCCCAGTAGTTTTGAGTCGTAGCCTGGCCTACGCATAACTCTTTTTTATCCCCCAGAGTCTCTGTCTCCCCAGTGAGTTTTCCTTACGAAATGCATTGTACTCCTGCGGATTTTCGGTCTCTCTGATTTCTTTTTCCTTTGTGGCCATATTTCCCCATAGAGCATTAACTTTTGCATTCATATCATATGCATCTTGAGGTCTCTTAGGGACCAAAATTTGTTTCTCTATTGTTATTTAAGCCCATTCTACTGAGTCGAACCGAAGATTTTAACCTTCACCTCCTCAGTTAGAATGTCCTTAAATAAGGGGCAGTTGTAAGACCCCAATTTTGACCCTAAGATCCCTCATGCAATTCCATCATAAGCATTAACATTGGGATCATACCTTGGCATCCTCCTTACCCCTCTTTCATTGGGTTTGTTTTGGGAGAGATCACCAAGCATTTTGTAATTGTATCATACTTGTATTTTATCATTTCATTAACCAAAATACCAAAAATATGTCTTTGCATTTACCTAACTCTTTTGTAGGTATGGCATGATCTTCATTGATTCATCAAGTTCACATTTAGGGTTTGAGACCCTCATGAACAAAGAGCACAACCAAGAATTGATTCAATATTGGTTATGAACATCATATATGAGTCCCAATGTTCTCTACATGTTATATTGATCACGTTTTCTTCAAGAGTTTGAGGGTGATTTGCCTTGGAAACCCTAGTTTGACTGAGTATCTTGAGTAACTTCTCCTACAAGCTATCTCACCAATTGATCAAATTCCTCAAGGGACACTTCAAATTTCATCATCTTATGCATATATGATCTACCATGAGCCAAGAAAGTCAAGAGAATTGGAAATTAGCAAGTTGGTTGATGGTGGTTGGCCAGATGAATTCATCTGATCAAAACTGGGTCTCCCTAGACCCTATCTCCTACAATTTTCACCATATGAAAATTATTCCAAGAGAAAACTTACTCTAAATAACATTATAAACAACTTTCATGTTGAGACCTAGAGCTATTTTTTTTTGGAAAATCATTTTCTATGTTGAAACATTATAGGTCATTTTGTCTAAACCCTAATTTGAAAGTCAACTTCCCAAGGCCATAACTCGCTCAATTTTTATGAGATGAAATATTTCCAAGTTGCACAATCAAATTCCGTGTGTCTACTTAAACTTTGATGTTTGGAGTGGAAGCTAATTCAACTTTTTTGATCATGTGATATGAGGCTACATTATAGGTCACTTTTGACCTATACCATTGATCAAGTGATTTTTCCAAACTTCTAAAATACATAAATCTATCATTTCAAATCCAAATGACATGAAATTGGTGACCATTTTGAAGGTCTTTGAGAGAGATACAACTTTGTTGAAGACACTTTTCTTATTTGAAGCTCATATAAAAAGTTAAGCAAGGTGGAATATTGAGACATATGGCTTGACACTTAGAAATTTTTTGTTATGTCAAATATATCCAAACTTCCACCTCAAATTTCTCCAAGTTCCAAGCTCCAAATAAAAAAGTGTTGAACATCAAATTTGTTCCTCTTGATCTCACATTTCCAAAGAGCTCAAATTCATTCATTTTGGATGAGAAATGCATAGGCTGCGCATGGCTTAAACAGGCTGATATCATTTGGCATGGATCAATCTTCAAGCATCAATGTACATGTGCCTTGCAATCCAAGCCTACTTCAATACATTTGATCTTCAATTATGGACTTCAAGCCATCATTTCATGGGCCTATGCGCGCCCATGCAACATTACATCAGATTTGCCAAATTTGGAAAGTGAAAGTGAGTGTGCAAATATCACATGATTCAGTAATAAATAGAGATTCAATTCCTCAGAAGTTAACACACCATTATGCCAGCTTTGATCCCCCATTACAAACCCTCAATTATCAAAGGATAAGCCTGGTAAGTTCTTTTGAATTTGAGCTTGAATCTCCACTATTTTGGAATTCAATTCTCCAGGAATCAATTGCTTCTAAACCAATCAATCCTTCTCCTACAAGCAAGTAGAGTGAGTCCAAGCACAAGTAAGATCAAGATCCATCGAGTTCAGACCTCCATTGAAGGTAATTTTAAGAAATTTTAAACTCTTTGATTCTCTCAAATTCTTGCTCAATTCTATTGATTCTTTGGTTGTCTGAAGTCCTACCAATGTAGGCAAGAAGATTAAGTTACTTTGAGGTCAAATCAAAGTAACTCAGTTCATGTACCTCAAATTTCAATTCCACATATCTCTCAATATATTTGGAATTGGAGTGAATGGAGGTCAGATTCGAGCTCAATGCCATTTTTTCTTTAAGATCATGTCCTTATTTTTCTTTTTGGTGATGGTTCATGTTGACCAGTCCGGTGAGGTCCACCGGAGAAGATGATCGGACCTCTGGCTCCGGCGATGACTTGGCAAGGCTGATAACCACAAGATCCATATGTTACGTTTTAATCTTGATCATTGCTTTTAAATACCAATTGTGTAGCGCAGTTGACTAAGGCACATGTGGAACGCGCGCTTTGGATCATCAGATTTGCCACCTCAATTAATGAGGGAGATCTGATGGTCCACGTATTTTTGATTTTCTGAATTTTTGTTTTATTTGCATTTTCTTCAATAATTCATATTAAATTCAATATTGATCCAAAAAATATGAGAGTTTCACAAAAAAAATTCAAATATTTTTCTCCTTCATATTATGAATTAAAATTATTTTTTGGATCATTATTAATATTTTTCATGAATTAATTGATTTTGCATTTGTTTTTAATTCTTTAAAAATAATTTTAAATGTCCAAAAATTATGAAATTTTTTCTCCAAGGTCCTTTGACCTTGTTTGACCTATGAAAAATCGCATGGCCATTTCTTTGGTGTTTTAATGAGATTTTAGGAATTCGACAAAACATATTTGAATTAAATGCATTATTTTATTATTTTTAATTGAATAAATGCCAATTAAATTTTGTTGACCATTTGTATTGACTTAATTGAGTTTGCTTGTTTGTTGTTGGGCCTTGGTCAAGGTTGATTTGACTTTGTCAAGTTGATATCATTGGATTTAGGGGATTGATGGAATGTACATTCCATCTCCCAAAATGAATGAATGATATTAATTTAATAAAAGTCCTCCTTTGACCAATTTGTGATCTCATTCATCCCCTTCCCACTTCATCTCATTCCTCTTCTTAATTCATTCATTTCATTTGGCCTATGACATCTCAAAGTCCTAATGCTAGTTGATTGAAAAATTGACATGAGTATGGATGAGATTAGGCTACACCTTTTGCATATTCTTTTTTGTGTGTGGTATGTTTCGTGAGCATAGTCCATTATACCATGTCTCTAACATGCATTAACACCAAAATTCTATTGCCCGACCTCAAATAGTTGTGACTTCTACATAAGTCAAATTACGATTGCTTAGCATAGAGCTAAATTTGTGACATAAAAGGCATAAGCATTCTAGTTAGTGAGATTGTAAGTCTCCCATCTTTCATGGTATTTTGTGGAAACTTGACCTTCTTTCCTTCCTTTGGAAGATGTTTTGGTTCAAGGATCTATGCTTGTGATAAGTGGGTTGAGTGTTCTCCAAAGAATGTCTTGAAAAGCAAAAGCAAAAGAAAAACAAAACTAACCTCTAACCTACTAACTATTGACTTTTAATTTCAAGCTTTTACTTTAATGCAATTTGCTTTTAGCACTCTATTTCATTTACCATTATACATATCATTCTAATTGTTTATGTTAATGTAATTTTTACTTTGTCCGTTTGGACCATATTGTGTGACATGTTTTGTTGGTGTTATTTTGTTTGCTTGTGTGGTCTTTGACCATTAATGTACATAATAAAAACAAAAACCCTAAAAAACTTTTGAGTGGACTGTTGGTTTGATCTTGAGCAAATGGACTTAGAATCTAGGCAGTTCCCCTAAGCTAAAGCACTTGGCCAATGCCAATTTGTGAAGAACCAGGTGCTTGCAATTTAAACTTCATCTAATACATCTTTGAAGACCTCTCTAGGATTCATCTACAACATGATCATTGTGGAGCTATTATTTTGAACTTGTGACTTGTGGAATTCATCTGTTACATGGGTTATTTTTGAAGAAGTTCATGGAATGGATAAGCTTGGATGAGGCCATCTTTATTTGATGCCTTTGCTCTTCAAGACAATATAATTGTGCATTTGTGTGTTGCTTGATTCTAAAAGTCCAAGGGAATTTTGGGTTTCTATTGACATTTTTGTCTATTGGATTGCTACCCATTTGGTCAGATCTTTTCAACTCTAAACTTTTAAATTTTATGCATAGGGTAGTCTATTCATCTTCTCCCCATTTATTTAATTTCAAAAGCTCTCCCTCCATTTTCAAAATCTTCTTTGTGTGAACTATTTTTGTTCTAAACTTTGACCACTTTTGCAAAAAAAATAAATAGAAATTTTGGCCTTATGCCATTGCATTTCCAAACTTATTTTCTTAAATCAAACTTGTGAATAAACTTAACTATACTTGACTTAAACTTTCAAAAAGCCAAAAAGAACTAACTCATTCAAACCACTTTAGGCCTTTGTGCCTTTCAAACTTAATTTTTGTTAAAATCAATGCATCCACTTTGAAATTTGTAGCACGAACTACGAGGTTTTGATCCCTCATTTTTATGTTGGTACGTAGGCACAAGTACGAAGGTCTTTTCAAACACAAAAATATAATTAATGAATTATTTTCTCATCCCTCAATTCTATTTGTTTGTAAACATCACTTTGTACAAAATACATATGCACACAAAAAGGGCTCCCTAGGAGTACCTAGGACACTTTGGGAGCTAACACCTTCTCTATGTGTAACCAACCCCCTTACATGTGATCTCTGATTTTTATTAGTTTTTATTTGAAAACTTCTTACTATTTGGGTTTTGTTCGTACTTTTTCCTTTTCCCTTGGAAACAATAAAAGCGTGGTGGCGACTCTTGTTAATTGATCTCTAGCTTATCAATAACTTAATGATCATGAATTTCCCGCTACATTGTGAAACACAAAAATATAATTAATAAATTCTTTTCTCATCCCTCCACTCTATTTATTGCAAACATCATTTTGTAAGAAAACACATATGCACACAAGAAAGGGCTCTTTGGGAGTACCTATGACACTTTGGGTGCTAACACCTTCCCTCTGTGTAACCAACCCTCTTACCTGTAATCTCTGGCATTTTATTAGTTTTGATTTGAAAACTTCTTAATTTTGGGTTTTGTTCGTACTTTTCCCTTTTCCCTTGGAAACAATAAAAGCGCGGTGGCGACTCTGGTTTAATTGACGTCTAGCTTATCCATAGCTTGATGATCATGAATTTACCGCTACAACTTGTATTTCCTTGAAGAAGAAGAAGTTCTAGCCTTTCTTATAAGAGTTACATGGACAAGAATTATTGAGAGGGGAACTGCATTAGTAATGACATCAGAGAGATCTATCTCATCACCAATATTTTTAGGGTTTGATTGCTTTTTGGAGTGCTTACTCGGAGTGGAGACAGAAGGTTGAGACATTTTGGAGGTTTTTAGTATGGACTGTAGAGAGAAGATGGAAAGATGAGAGTGTCGGAGAGCAAGGTTGGGAGAGAGGATGCAGAAAGTTGCGTGAGAATGGTTATGGTGCAGCGTTGGAAAAATAAGAAAAAGTTATAATGAGAGTCCTTGAGTTTTATGCACAATTAAGTGGAGGGAAGAGAAAATTTGATTTCCATATCTCCAATTCAGTAATTGCTATAATTCTTCAAGCATGCAAATGCCCAATTCGCCCCTTAATTTTTCAAACTGATTTGCATCTAAAGCTTTAGTAAAAATATTTGTCTGTTGCTTTTTAGTGGTTACATGCTCAAGAGTAACAATTTTATCTTCCACCAGATCCCTAATGAAGTGATATATCAATATGCTTAGTTCTGCTGTGATGAATAGGGTTCTTGGAAATGTTAATAGCATTTAAGTTGTAAGAGTATAATGTCATGACATTTTGTTGAACATTGTATTCTTCTAATATTTGTTTCATCCAAATTAATTGAGAGCAACTACTTCATGTTGCAATATATTCAGCCTCAGTCATAGATAAGGACACACTATTTTACTTCTTATTGAACCAAGATATAAGATTATTACCCAAGAATAAACATCCTCCGGAAATGCTCTTTCTATCATCAGCAATGTCTGCCCAACATGCATCACAATATCTTATAAGCCAGGAGTTTTCATTATGAGAATACAACATTCCATAGTCACTAGTTCCATTGATGTACTTCAGAATCCTTTTCACTAGAGTAATATGACTCATTTTGGGTTCAGACTGATATCTAGCACAAACTCCTACAGAATATGTAATGTCAGGTCTGCTAGCTATAAGATACAACAGACTACCAATCATACTCCTGTATAGACTTTGATACATATTTATACCTTTTTCATCTTTAGTCAATTTCAAGTGATTTGGTGCATGTATCCTTTTATGACTAGCATTTTACATGCCAAACTTCTTCAATATACTCTTGGAATACTTGCTTTGAGAGGTGAAGATAGTGTTATCCATTTGTTTGACTTAGAGCCCAAGAAAGCATGTCAGTTCTCCAACAAGACTCATTTCAAATTCAGATTGCATCTGCCTGACAAAATATTATACCATCTGGTTCAACATCCCTCCAAACACAACTTCATCAACATATATTTGAGTTATCATGAGTTTACCATGTTCTTCTTTAACAAATAATGTCTTGTCTGTTCCTCCTTTCCTGTATCCATTGTTAACAATGTACTCAGTGAGCCTTTTATACCAGGCCATAGGTGCTTGCTTCAGTCCATAAAGAGCTTTCCTTAGTTTGTAAACATGATCTTGAAAGTTAGGATCTATGAACCCCTTGGGTTGTTCAACAAGACTTCTTCATTCAAGTACCCATTTAAGAAGGAACTTTTTACATCCATTTGAAATAGCCTGAACTTAAGTAAACAAGTCACTCCTAACAGTAGTCTTATTGACTCAAGGAGGGCAACAGGGGCAAAGGTCTCATCAAAATCAACCCTTTCAATTTGAGTGTATCCTTGAGCAACAAGTCTGACATTGTTTCTGGTTACACTCCCTTTTTCATCAAATTTGTTCTTGTAGATTCATTTTGTACCAATAACATTCATTCCTTTATCAATATCCAAGTCACATTGGTTTTTTTCATCTTCAGTGTTTGATACAAATGCTATTCTCTTAGTTTTCTTTTCAGATCTGTCACTAATATGCAATTCAAATATTTGGAGGGACCCAATAAGTTCGTCAACTCTCATGATGTTGGTGTATTGAGATTCTTCAATGGCTATGACCTTCATATCAAATTTCTTAGATAGAGACCTAGCAATTTTTCTCACAAGTTTTTCTTCTCACATCTTTTCTCCCAAGGCACCAGATGAATTAGCTATTTCAATAATAATCATGTGAAAATCATGAATATTCTCATCATCTTTCATCTTTAGATTCTCAAATCTAGTAGTGAGAAGCTGAAGTCTAGATATCTTTACTTTGGATATGCCTTCATGAGTAGTTCTGAGGATCTTCCAAGCTTCTTTAGCTACAATACAGGTATTTATCTACCTGGATATATTTTTGTCAACCTCATTGAATAGGTAATTCAAAGATTTGGAGTTTCCAAGAGCTAGTTTATCTTCTTCCTTAGAACAGTCCTCTTCAAGCTTCAGATCAGTAGTAGCCTTCCCATCTTTGTCATTCACTACAGAATGTTCCCATCCCTTGATGACAGCTTTCCATGTTTTGTTATCCATGGATTTTAAGAATGGCATCATCCTTGTCTTCTAATAGTCATAGTTGGATCCATCTAAGATGGGAGGTATGTTGATAAATTCTCCTTCCTTGTCCATGGGACCAGAAAGTATCTTCCCCGAATCTCACCCAAAAATAGAGCAGGATGCCTGCTCTGATACCAATTAAAATTCTGGTAAGCAAATCCCGAATGTCGTACACGATGTCACGACACTAGGGTCAGCATATTATCACACCACAAATAATAATAGGATTTAAATAATAATATGATAGGAAATAACACAATCAGTTGTTAACCCAGTTCAGTGCAACGTCACCTACATCTGGGGGCGACCAAGCCAAGAAGAAAATCCACTATCACATAATTAGTTTGAAGTCCTGAATAACCTCAGGTTTTACAGACTTCTCATCTAATCTCTATCAGTGGATGTTTCTATCTAAGACACTCCTAGATATGAGACCACTCTTACTTTCCTTCAACCTTACAAAAACTTACAACTAAGAAACACAATCCACTCTTTCTTAAAAGCTCCTGAGGGATTGTTAGTTACAACTCAATACACCAGGTCCAATTCAAGTATCGAAGAGATACTCGAATGGCTCACACAAAGCACAAACACGAAACCCTAACTTGGACAATATTTTGCACTACTTCATTGCCTTCTTAGGTTTAGAACCTCTCCATAAATAGCAGTGGAAAGACATGGGCTTCGGGCTTGATTTGCAGCAGATCCAAGATCTCTGCATAATCTTCTGCAGATTTGATCTCAATCGAATAAGATGTTTCCTAAAATATCTTGACATCGTTACTTCGTAAATAAGTCAAGACACAATAGACTTTTGCTTTTTAGAAAATACTCAACATAATACGTGAACTAAATCTTCAAATAAAACATTGAAGAAACCAAATCTCACAAGATACTTAAGCTAGGTCACACTGCAATGTTGAAATAACATGTTAGGACATCTTGTTCAACATCTATCAATAATACTTGTTTTTCCAAAATGTATCTAATCATAACATATCAGACCTAACAAATAGCAGTAGAGGTAAATATACATTATGCTTTTTTCTATCACATTTTATTTAACTGGTTGAAGCGTTGGTGTAGGCAGTTTTATCTTCACTTGCTCCATGGAATGACAATACACTTCGAATGCCTTTAGGCCTTGGTAACCGATGGGCACCACACGATGGTTGGCATTGTTAAAGACGTAGCTTGACGACGATTGCTGAGACACTAAGGCCCAAGAATTGTCTTTTCGAGCATTCTGGCACAATATCCTCTAACGGACAAGATGGAGATACCCTATTTTCTTCATTTAATACTCTCCTTGTGGACCAAGGAGGCCAAATATAAAATTAAATATAAACACCAACCAAAGGTATCTTCATTGGAACTTCGACTCCCCTCTAACGGGGTCTCTGGTGTTGATTCCTTGCATGCATGCAGTGAATTTACATCATCTTGTAGGCTCAACTATAAAGATCCATTAGTTTGGCCACGTCATACCATACATTGATGTTCGAAGAACGCGCCTGACATCTTTGCTCAACGTTCAAATTCTTTGACTACTATATTTGCACTTAAACATCTTTATTCTTGGATGCAATGCTCAATGACCATATGGATAAGAACTCTTACCAGGAGATCGCCTCTGAAAGAAATTATGTTCTAGAGATGAATTCTAAGGAGAAGAGGCAGTAGAGTCGGAACATCCAACACTTCGCGTCATGGTGGCGTATAACATTATCCAAGACGATTACAACTTCAACCAGAAATAATTTTGCATTGGATGTTTGTTTCACCTTGTTGCAACTAAATAGCTTTAGTCGCAATAAGAGCTTCATCACGATTTACTAGATTTGGCCTGAGGTAGCCTTTGTTCGCCATTAGGAGGTCCTTTGTCACTTGAAGAAGGCGTTATGTTAAAGGATATTCACAAGCGGAAGCCATGAACTCACCATATCTTCGAAGTCATAACAGTGAGTATCGCACCAACAGAGGATAATTGAGGTAATGCGAGATCATAATATTGATAAAGCATATTTGGTACAACCTTGAAGGCCATTTCCTCCACTTTTTGGTAGTTCTAGCATATATCTTAATTTAGATCTAGGATCATTTGTTCTTTTACTTCATGGAGTTCTCACGGGAATCAAAGATATGGATATTCGATGGATCGTAGTCGTCACTGTAATTGATTAGATCGAAAATGGAGGATTTTTGCCTTTGATTCTGAGTGTTCTTGACTTGGTGATCCTCAAAAGTTACACATATGAGAATTTAAAGGTGAACACAAAATCGTGGAAAATGCGCGAATCAGAAGTCGATTTCCCACATATGGCGCCATTGTTCAGTTTTGGAACCCGAATCAAATGCAGTTGATGAAATGATGACTTTGAACACGTGGTACCGATCTTCGACACTATGACGTAACATGGACCTGCAAGGTTAGTACTCCAGTGCCCAAGTCAATTCAAGATTCAAGACAGGTATAATGAAAAGTGTAGATTAGAGAATGTACCTTGCTTTCAATATGAATTGACTTTTATACCTTGGGTTAAGTGGATTGGTTTTGAGATGACAAATGGCCAACCCAAAACAATAACCTCATATTACCGCTAACAAATGTATTATATTACAAACAACATGTAAATAAGAAGAAGGTTTTAAATAACAACTTTGTGACCTTCTAGGTGCTGAGAGGAAGGTAACCTTGTACCACAAAAGCATTCATTTGTTAGTAGCAACCTCCCAGGTGCTCTAAGAGGAAGGTAACCCTATACCTCTGCTAACAAATGTTTTCTAGCACATAAAACTATACTAATTTTCAAGATTATTCTTGCCATAAGGCGAACGATCATTACAACCTCATAGTCCTACTAATATGTTAAACAAATCATCATAGTGTCTCATTTCCCTCTAGATAAATTCACCAAATTTTATAGACGATAAAAATAATTTAATGCAAATATAACTATATAATATTTATCAGAGGTTTTTTACAAGAGCAATCATAAAAAATTACATAGAATCACATGTTCAGAGTTGAATCTTATATATGGACCGTAATATAAAGTGACTAACCACTCATCCCTAAAGGACTCATGTGTTTTACAATTGGAAAGCAAAAAGTAAGACTTACAATGATGAAGAACTAACTCCTCTTGATGGCATTCATTTTCACCTTCCTCTAAATAAGAAAATACCTTTAGACAATATAAAATCAGTCTCTTATTCCAAAACATGTTTCTCTATTTATAATTAAAATTAAAAACCTGTAAAATCATGTCATGGTGTGCCCTAGTTTTGTTTCACTTTAAAACTTAAAATGCATTCTTGTCTTGGCAGAAAATTGAGATCGCTTCGATGTGCCTTTTTGACGCGACTTTTCCTTTTGGATGTTGAATCGTGTCGCTATCCGCTAAAGGTTGTAACACCCCAAAATTTCCCTCCTCATTCCTGCATTCATTTTTTAGTCATTTTAGCATTTCATATTGCATTTCATCATGTCAATCAGGATCAGATCCAAGAAGCTTGAACATCATCCAAGACGCTTTGTGGGTTCTATCCAGATAATCAGTCAACACAAGGGAAAGACTTGAGTTATTGCCAACAGGTTCAAATAGAAGTTATTCATAATTCCAAACACTATTTTTGAAGGAGCAAAAATCTGTTGCTGAGCTGTCATGCTCGCTAGGCGAGCAACATGGTTCGCTAGGCGAACTGACCTGTCATGCTCGCTAGGCGAGCAGATCCTTCGCTAGGCGAAGAGCACGTGTTTCAGAAAATAACAGAAAAGTTTTGGGCTTGAGTTGCCCTCATTTGAGCCTACCCGGTCATGAAATCAGCTTATAAATACTAGAGCTTCAGTGAAACAAAGTGGGGGGAAAAATAGTGAGAGGAGAAACATAAGGAAAAGAGGCAGCGACAGAAACCTACGAACCAATCTGCAACAACCTCCATGCAGCTCTGAAAGGTTCATTCGGACTCACACACTTTTTCACCTCCATCTCACGCAAACCCTAACATTGCTCTGCAAATCCAGCCGTGCCATTCGATTGCAATCGATCTCTCCAATCAGGTTTGCCTTTATTCCCATTACCTTATTTTGAATACTCTGAATGTATGAGGTATTATCGTGAGGTTTTGCCCACGGTTAGATGTATATGAATATGTAAATCAATGCCTTGAGTGCTTAATCGTTTAATTTCTGAGATGTGTACCATAGGGTTTGGGATTTCCGAGATTGGACTGTTATCAATGAAGAATCCAAAATCCGCAGGCGTTCGCTAGCACCTTCGCTAGGCGAGCCTGCAGCTAAGCTTTCGCTAGGCGATGCAGCAGCGATCGCGACAGTAGTTATTCTTGTTCGAATCTGTTTTGTCATAACATTGTTTTCTATTGCATCCATGCGTTGTTTCCTAACCTGTTTGTTGAGTTTTGTGAGGGCTCACATGACCTTAAAAGAGATGGCTTGCGTGGTATTCCACTTTATTTGTGGGATACTCCCTGGAGGTTTATTCCGATTACCTGTACTGACTCGCCTTCTTTGATGGTATCAGCTCGAGATTCCTGGGTTTCTTGTCCCCTTAGTTGTTGTTACTTCGGATCTTTATCCGTGTGGTACTATTACCTCTTTCCCGTATTTTACCGCTTTCTTAGCTGGAAGACCTCGATAGGAGGCAATGTTTGAGCCCCTTGGTGGCATTTTACTTTATGATACATGTTTTGTGTGGTGTGGTCATCTCCCCCATAGGATTGCTAGGCTTCGTATAGTCTCTCGTTTGCATGTCCATTAAGGTAGCACTGTTCCTTCGTCTAGGACTTCCTTTTTGCATGAGCATCCCTAAAATACAAACAAACTCATTGATTTTTCTTCTCCTAAGAACATGTTAACTCCTTCTACTACAGGCGAGTAAGTCTCCAAAGGTCGAGCATCCGGTAGATTGCGTAGTAACATCGTTCACCCAAAACCCTTAACCCGTAGTTAGCCGAACTATGTTTTGCTCTGATTCTCAATCCAGATGAGATACGTAGGTATAAGACGTGATGTCTTAGCGAGTACACTCCTCCCCAGCCCATAGGTAGCCGAGCTACGAAGACTCTGATTCTCATATTCAGATGAGATACGTATGCAGTGGATGCGACATCCGTGCGAGTCATTTCCTTTTGACCTTTTTTTTAGTAAATAGTACATTAGATAAACCCACACCCTTTAGACAAGAACTACAAGAGTGGATCCCGTAGAGTACTACGGATGCGTAGGGGGGTTAATACCTTCCCTTCGCATAATCGACTCCCGAACCCAAGATTTGGTTGCGAGAGACCTTGTCTTTTCCTTTCGTTTTCTAGGTTTACTTCGAGCATTTCCTTTCCCTCCTTTGGGATAAATAACGCACGGTGGCGACTCTTCTGTCATTCTTTTTCGTCGGTTGTTTTTTTCGCTTTCTGATTTTTCAGGTTGCGACAGCTGGCGA
Source organism: Lathyrus oleraceus (assembly GCF_024323335.1). NCBI lineage: Eukaryota > Viridiplantae > Streptophyta > Magnoliopsida > Fabales > Fabaceae > Lathyrus > Lathyrus oleraceus. The sequence continues at coordinate 318,600,702 of NC_066584.1, read as the reverse complement.
CTCTGCTGGGGACCCAGTTTCCCTAAGCGAGTCCCTCTTAGCTGTTGTAGGTTGTTTGTTTATTGGGTGTTCATGCTTTTGTACAATTATTTATTTTTCAGCATTTACTTGCTTTATTGCATTGTGTACATGTGATTGTCGTATCTGTTGTTTCTGTTTGTTGGGATGGGATGTTCCACAAGAGGTAAAAGGCCCAATACACAGGCTATGAGTGAACTTTAGGACACCTAGGAATAGAGTGATTCATGGGAAGCGGGTGGTATGGCGCCACTTAGCGGAACATGGTATCACGAGCAGTTCAGATTCTGATAGGGTATTATCGTTGCATACACCTGGTGTGCATATGATGATATTCTTGAAAGGATTGTTTATCCTACGTTTCTCTTGACCTTACCCTGGCCTAGACTACACCCGTGAGTGGGGCGGGAATAAATCATTTACAGGTACTGATGGTGACTTGTTCTGTTGGTGACTATTGTTCGGTTCTTGTTGGTGACTGTTGGTTCTGAAGTATGGGTTCTGAGTTGATGATTGTGTTCTATGGTTCCCGGTTCTGAATTCATGCTGAAGGGCTGATCCTGTATTATATTACTCAGTGGGTTTCTCTTCAGACAGTGCAACCCGACAGATGTTCAAGCAGATATAGCAACCCTGATTCCCATGTCACATCATTGCATCACATCATTTTGCATCATAGCATGTTTATTTTCAAAAAAAATATAGTGCATATAAAAAAAGGTTAACCTGCATATGCATATCTGAGAAAACAATAGCATACGCATCATAAACATATCATTCATGCATCATTACAGGTGTTCTTGAAGAGGGTGTCCAAAATCAGAAAGGGTCGTGTACTTTCACTAGTGTTGGATTGATGAATCACGGGGATGTCTTCGCAACAGACAATGAAGATGGTGACAGTGATTGTGATATAGATAGTTGGGTGCGCCCGTGTGCTCCAGGGGAGAAGATCAACAACTGGACTGCTGAAGAAATAGTCCAAGTTACTCTTCAGACAAAGTAATTTTCTTTTGTCTTGCATTTTGCATGAAAGCCCTACGCTCTGCCCAGGGCGTAGTGGTTCATTGTAGGGCCACATCATGTTTTGAATTTTCAATGATTCTCATCAATAAAGGACGTTTTGCAATCAAATTTGTGCTCACTGCCTTTCTGTTTTTTTTTTTACTTTCGTTTTCAAAACAATAAAAATGGCAATGTTTTTTGTTTTTGTGACTTTCTTGAACTCTTTTCTAAAATAAAGCATGAAACATCGTTCGTGCAGAATTGATCTTGCGGATTCCATTAAAAACAGTTCTGTTACGGCTCAATATGACTTTGATAATCCCATTTACCAAGCTGAAGAGGAGAGTGAAGAAGATTGTGAACTCCCCAAAGAATTGGCCAGACTATTGAAACAGGAGGAAAGGGTCATTCAACCTCATCAGGAAGAGTTGGAAGTCATTAACCTTGGTACTGGGGACGTAAAGAAAGAGATCAAGATAGGGGTTGCTTTAAAGGAAAAGGTCAAGAGAGGGTTGATTGAAATGCTGCAAGAATATGTGGATGTATTCGCATGGTCGTATCAAGATATGCCTGGTTTGGATACAGATATTGTGGTGCACAGTCTACCTCTCAAAGAAGACTGTCCTCCGGTAAAATAGAAGCTTCGCAGAACTAGTCCTGATATGGCTGTCAAGATCAAAGAGGAGGTTCAGAAACAGTTGGATGCAGGTTTTCTAGCAGTTACCAATTATCCCCCTTGGGTGGCCAACATCGTACCCGTGCCGAAGAAGGATGGTAAAGTCAGGATGTGTGTCAATTACCGAGATTTAAACAGAGCCAGTCCGAAAGATGACTTCCCATTACCTCACATTGATGTATTGGTCGACAACGCTGCTCAGTCCTCGGTTTTCTCTTTCATGGATGGATTTTCTGGCTATAATCAGATCAAGATGGCGCCAGAAGACATGGAGAAGACAACATTCATTACACCTTGGGGCACATTCTGTTATAAGGTAATGCCATTTGGGTTGAAGAACGCCGGTGCTACCTACCAAAGAGCTATGACGACTCTCTTTCATGACATGATGCACAAAGAAATTGAAGTGTACGTGGATGATATGATTGCGAAGTCTCAGACAGAAGAGGAGCACTTGGTAAACTTGCAAAAGTTGTTTGAAAGATTGAGAAAGTTCAAACTGAGGTTGAATCCAAATAAGTGTACATTTGGAGTGAGATCTGGAAAGCTGTTAGGTTTCATTGTCAGTGAGAAAGGGATTGAGGTTGATCCAGCGAAAGTAAAAGCTATTCAAGAAATGCCTGAACCAAGAACGGAAAAGCAGGTTCGTGGGTTTTTAGGGAGGCTGAACTACATTGCACGGTTCATATCTCACCTAACAGCTACGTGCGAGCCGATATTTAAGTTGCTAAGAAAAGATCAAGCAATTAGGTGGAACGATGATTGTCAAAGAGCTTTTGATAAGATAAAAGAATATTTGCAGAAACCTCCAATTCTTATACCTCTAGTCCCTGGGAGGCCTCTGATAATGTACCTTTCAGTAACAGAGAAGTCGATGGGGTGTGTATTGGGACATCATGACGAGTCTGGTCGAAAAGAGCATGCAATATACTACCTTAGTAAAAAGTTTACCGACTGTGAAACAAGATATTCGCTGCTCGAGAAAACTTGCTGCGCTTTGGCATGGGGTGCTCGCCGACTAAGACAGTATATGTTGAACCATACTACCTTGTTGATTTCTAAGATGGACCCAGTAAAGTATATCTTTGAAAAGCCGGCTCTTATCGGACGAGTGGCCCGTTGGCAGATGATTTTAATAGAGTATGATATCCAGTATACGTCGCAAAAGGCCATCAAGGGTAGTATTCTGTCTGATTACCTTGCCGAGCAACCAATTGATGACTATCAGCCGATGATGTTTGAATTCCCCGATGAAGATATCATGTACTTAAAGATGAAAGATTGTGAAGAGCCTCTTGTCGAGGAAGGACCGGATCCCGATGACAAGTGGACACTGATGTTTGATGGGGCGGTAAATGTGAATGGAAATGGTGTTGGGGCAGTACTCATTAATCCTAAAGGTGCACACATACCTTTTTCTGCCAGATTGACTTTTGAAGTAACCAACAATGAAGCTGAGTACGAGGCCTGTATCATGGGGATTGATGAAGCCATCGACCTAAGGATCAAAACTATGGACATTTATGGAGATTCTACTCTAGTGATTAACTAGGTCAATGGAGACTGGAATACTCATCAGCCGCATTTGATTCCTTATAGAGATTACACTAGAAGGATCCTGACTTTCTTCGAGACAGTAAAGTTGTATCATGTACCCCGAGATGAAAATCAAATGGCTGATGCTTTAGCCACACTGTCCTTCATGATTAAAGTTCATTGGCAGAATCATGTGCCACACGTTGCTGTGAATCGACTCGAGAGGCCTGCGTATGTGTTTGCAGCCGAGTCTGTTATTGATGAGAAGCCGTGGTTTTATGATATTAAGAATTTCCTCCAAAGCCAAGGGTATCCTGAAGGAGCGTCAAAGAATGACAAGAAGACACTGAGAAGGCTAGCTGGAAGCTTTTACTTGAACAAAGACGATGTGCTGTACAGGAGGAACTTCGACATGGTTTTGCTCAGATGCGTGGATAGACACGAAGCAGACATGTTAATGTAGGAAGTACACGAGGGATCCATCGGTACCCATGCTGGTGGTCATGCAATGGCCAAGAAGTTGTTAAGAGCCGGTTATTACTGGATAACCATGGAATCTGATTGTTTCAAATACGCTCGGAAGTGCCACAAATGTCAGATCTATGCAGATAAAGTGCATGTACCACCAAACCCTCTGAATATTATGAATTCCCCTTGGCCATTCGCAATGTGGGGCATCGATATGATTGGAAAGATTTAACCTACTACTTCTAATGGACACCGCTTCATCCTAGTCGCGATTGATTACTTTACCAAGTGGGTGGAAGCAGCTTCCTATGCCAATGTTACCAGACAAGTGGTTGCTCGATTCATTAAGAAAGAAATTATTTGTCGTTATGGGGTCCCTGAGAGAATCATCATTGATAATGGTTCGAATCTCAATAACAAGATGATGAAAGAGCTTTGCAAAGACTTTAAGATCGAACACTACAATTCTTCTCCTTACAGACCAAAGATGAATAGTGTTGTAGAGGCGGCAAACAAGAACATTAAGAAGATTGTGCAAAAGATGGTTGTGACGTACAAGGATTGGCATGAGATGTTGCCTTTCGCTTTGCATGGGTATCGTACCTCAGTGCGTACGTCAACTGCGACAACTCCGTTTTCACTTGTATATGGCATGGAGGCAGTCTTGCCAGTAGAAGTTGAAATCCCTTATTTGAGGGTGATGATGGATGTAAAACTTGACGAGGCTGAGTGGGTTCAAGCCAGGTTTGATGAGTTAAATTTGATTGAGGAAAAGCGATTAGCAGCTGTGTGCCATGGACAACTATATCAGAGAAGGATGAAGAAGGCCTTTGATCAGAAAGTGCGTCCTCGAAGCTATCAGATAGGTGACTTAGTTTTGAAGAGGATCCTTCCTCCCGGTACAGATAACAGGGGCAAGTGGACTCCGAATTATGAAGGTCCATATGTTGTTAAAAAAGTCTTTTCTGGTGGAGCCTTGATGCTTACAACTATGGATGGTGAAGATTTTCCGTCTCCTGTGAATTCAGATGTAGTCAAAAAATACTTCGCATAAACTGACCCGCTAGCAAAAAAAAAGAAAGTCCAGGCAAAAAAGGGCATCTCGGCGAACCAAGAGAAAAAGAAAAGAAAAAGGTTCGGGCAAAAGTTAGGGATAAAGAATAAAAAAAAACATGTACACCCGGTAAGTCGAAAACCTGCAAAGGCGACTTAGGCAAAAATGGGTATCCCGGTGGATTGAAAACCTGAAAAGGCAGTCCAGGCAAAAGAGGGATTAAAGCGAAGACTACGGTCTGAGTTATCTGTACTTCATCGCGTTTCAGTGTCTACCATCTTGAAGGATATGATCGGTCCAATCATTCTTCTCAGAAAGCAAAGAATTTGGGGGAAATTGAAGATCTATGAGTCCTAACAGAATTGGAAAATAGTGGAATGCCGTGTTCACATTGCCAATAGGATAGTTTATTTTTCTCTTTTGGCGCAATTACCTCTTCCTAGGAATTGCTTCCTGATGTATTTGCCTTTATAGGCCACTTTCAATCAATAAAAATCGTCATTCAGTCAAATTGCTCTCTTGTTTTTTATTTTTACTATTTTGTTTGCAAAAAACGTCCGAATTTTTGATAAACATTGCATCTAAAAACATGAAGGCTAGACAATGACGTGCGGAAAGATAAAACATCTGAAAATCATTTTGAATGTTGAGTACACTTGAGTATATCTTGTCCATACGATCCCCAGGGGCATGTATGTCTTGCCATTTTGCAGGTTACTTTGATTGATGGCTAAAGTAGATGAGCCCAAGTTTGTTCGAAGGAAGACCCTGTTTGTTTCAACACTGTCCAGTCGTGTAAGAAGTTGGGTCGTCTAAATCGAGTTCAGAATTTGTTTCCCCAGCATGGTCGAGAGGTTGGTGTTTTCCCAACAAGTGACTCCCCAGTTGAGTTGGTTTCTCTACCGTTCAGAGAATGTCAGATCAGTAAGTATCCTCAGCAGAATTGTTATATATCCCCAGCGGAGTTGACAGAGCCAGACTATATCTTCCCAGCAGAAGCGGCTGCTCCTCAGAGTGTGACGCCAGATCCATGGTCTCTTTCCTTGAAGCAGAATCTTGGTACCGTATCGGTGTTTGCTTCCCCTGCTGAGTCGTCTCTCTCGCAGATTGTGGTTGCCAGAACCACTGGCGCTTTTCTCAACAACAAGCTTCCAGTGCCATTCTCTCCCTAGTCAGAGTCCCGGTATCGTGTTACTGCCTGAACACCGCATGGCCGGTCATTTCCCCACAGAGTTCATTGTGCTGTGTATCTCCAATGACATTGTCTGGGTCAAGAAGAGTGTGATCATTCCCCCAGCAGAAGTTCTTGCCTCAACTTGGCAATCTCCCCAGCAGAGTTCCTTGCCTCGGCTTGACGTTATTTCTAACCTAGCATTTTGCATCCCTGCATGTAGAATCATATTGCATTGCATCCTCTCAGTATGGAGCAGTACGCCATAGAAAACTCAAACATATGCACACATGCATTAAAACCAGATTGGATCTTATCCCCAGCAGAGACGGATCATTTTCCAACATCAGTATAGCACATTTGCAGCAGTTAATCTTGGCAACATTCAGAATCGATAATCCCAGTGAGATTTATTTTCTCACCAGCCCAGGAAAGGAAAGCTTGATTCCCTTTCGATTTAGTCCCGACAAGTGTCTGCCCTATTTTGACATATGCAGATGTCATCTTTGCGATACCGGTAAGTGTCGTGTTGACCCAGTAAAATGTCTTTGCTCTTCTTTGATGTCGGTAAACATCATCTTTCGATGTCGGTAAACGTCGAATTCCAACCGTTGGCCATCAGTAAATGGCATGTCTCTCCTGGTGTCTACAAAAAAATCATTCTGTCAACACCCGTGTGTGTCCCTTCCTTTGTTTGGTGTCGGTAAACATCATTGATTCGATGTCGGTAAACATCAACTGCTTGTTAACCATCGGTAAATGGTTTTGTCGTCTAAGATTCGCCAGCATCTTTGATATCTGTAAGTATCGAGTATTTCGCCATCGATAAACGGTTGTCGTTTCATAAATGTATTCTTTCCTTGGTGTCGGTAAACACCTTTGTTCGATGTCGGTAAACATCGAGTTCCTTCCCAGTCATCGGTAAATGTCTGGTCTTGTCGGTAAACATCGAGTTCCTTCCCAGTCATCGGTAAATGTCTGGTCTTGGTTCACTTATAAACATCTTTGTTCGATGTCGGTAAACATCGAGTTCCTCCCAGTCATCGGTAAATGTCTGGTCTTGTCAGTAAACATCGAGTTCCTCCCAGTCATCGGTAAATGTCTGGTCTCGTTTCACTTATAAATATCTTTGTTCGATGTCGGTAAACATCGAGTTCCTTCCCAGTCATCGGTAAATGTCTGGTCTTGTCGGTAAACATCGAGTTCCTTCCCAGTCATCGGTAAATGTCTGGTCTTGTTTCACTTACAAACATCATTTTCCTCCCCAGTGAAGCCGCCATCGGTAAATGGCCCCGCTTTCTTTGATATCGGTAAATATCATATTTGTTTTGAAGCCGCCATCGGTAAGGGCCCCGCTTTCTTTGATATCGGTAAATATCAGATTTGTTTTGAAGCCACCATCGGTAAATGGCCTTGCTTTCTTTGCCATCGGTAAATGGCCCCGCTTTCTTTGATATCGGTAAATATCAAATCTGTTTTCAAGCCGCCATCGGTAAATGGCCTCGCTTTCCTTGATTCGTCACCTACAGAGTGCAAATTCTCCGGTTCTTTTGGTATTCAATCCCTGTTTACCTTGAAAGTATGATAGCCGTCGCTTTCATCCGTTCAGGTTCATAGTTGATTGAATAGGGGCAACTGTAACACCCCAAAATTTACCCTCCTCATTCCTGCATTCATTTTTTAGTCATTTTAGCATTTCATATTGCATTTCATCATGTCAATCAGGATCAGATCCAAGAAGCTTGAACATCATCCAAGACGCTTTGTGGGTTCTATCTGGATAATCAGCCAACACAAGGGAAAGACTTGAGTTACTGCCAACATGTTCAAATAGAAGCTATTCATCATTCCACACACTATTTTTGAAGGAGCAAAAATCTGCTGCTAAGTTGTCATGCTCGCTAGGCGAGCAGCATGGTTCGCTAGGCGAACTGACCTGTCATGCTCGCTAGGCGAGCAGATCCTTCGCTAGGCGAAGAGCACGTGTTTCAGAAAATAACAGAAAAGTTTTGGGCTTGAGTTGCCCTCATTTGAGCCCACCCGGTCATGAAATCAACTTATAAATACTAGAGCTTCAATGAAACAAAGTGGGGGGAAAATAGTGAGAGGAGAAACATAAGGAAAAGAGGCAGCGACAAAAACCTACGAACTAATCTGCAGCAACCTCCATGCAGCTCTGAAAGGTTCATTCGGACTCACACACTTTTTCACCTCCATCTCACGCAAACCCTAACATTGCTCTGCAAATCCAGCCGTGCCATTCGATTGCAATCGATCTCTCCAATCAGGTTTACCCTTATTCCCATTACCTTATTTTGAATACTCTGAATGTATGAGGTATTATCGTGAGGTTTTTCCCACGGTTAGATGTATATGAATATGTAAATCAATGCCTTGAGTGCTTAATCGTTTAATTTCTGAGATGTGTACCATAGGGTTTGGGATTTCCGAGATCAGACTGTTATCAATGAAGAACCCAAAACCCGCAGGCGTTCGCTAGCACCTTCGCTAGGCGAGCCTGCAGCGAAGCTTCGCTAAGCTTTCGCTAGGCGATGCAACAGCGATCACGACAGTAGTTGTTCTTGTTCGAATCTGTTTTGTCATAACATTGTTTTCTATTGCATCCATGCGTTGTTTCCTAACCTGTTTGTTGAGTTTTGTGAGGGCTCACATGACCTTAAAAGAGATGGCTTGCATGGTATTCCACTTTATTTGTGGGATACCCCCTGGAGGTTTATTCTGATTACCTGTACTGACTCGCCTTCTTTGATGGTATCAGCTCGAGATTCCTGGGTTTCTTGTCCCCTTAGTTGCTGTTACTTCGGATCTTTATCCGTGTGGTACTATTATCTCTTTCCCGTATTTTACCGCTTTCTTAGCTGGAAGACCTCGATAGGAGGCAATGTTTGAGCCCCTTGGTGGCATTTTACTTTATGATACATGTTTTGTGTGGTGTGGTCGTCTCCCCCATAGGATTGCTAGGCTTCGTATAGTCTCTCGTTTGCATGTCCATTAAGGTAGCATTGTTCCTTCGTCTAGGACTTCCTTTTTGCATGAGCATCCCTAAAACACAAACAAACTCATTGATTTTTCTTCTCCTAAGAACACGTTAACTCCTTCTACTACAGGCGAGTAAGTCTCCAAAGGTCGAGCATCCGGTAGATTGCGTAGTAACGTCGTTCACCCAAAACCCTTAACCCGTAGTTAGCCGAACTACGTTTTGCTCTGATTCTCAATCCAGATGAGATACGTAGGTATAAGACGCGATGTCTTAGCGAGCACACTCCTCCCCAGCCCATAGGTAGCCGAGCTACGAAGACTCTGCTTCTCATATTCAGATGAGATACGTATGCAGTGGATGCGACATCCGTGCGATTCATTTCCTTTTGACCTTTTTTTTAGTAAATAGTACATTAGATAAACCCACACCCTTTAGACAAGAACTACAAGAGTGGATCCCTTAGAGTACTACGGATGCGTAGGGGTGCTAATACCTTCCCTTCGCATAATCGACTCCCGAACCCAAGATTTGGTTGCGAGACCTTGTCTTTTCCTTTCGTTTTCCAGGTTTACTTCGAGCGTTTCCTTTCCCTCCTTTGGGATAAATAACGCACGGTGGCGACTCTTCTGTCATTCTTTTTCGCCGGTTGTTTTTTTCGCTTTCTGATTTTTCAGGTTGCGACAAAGGTGTGTCGTGATTTTCCTAATTTTTATGGTCTTATATGATTTTCCTCTATTTTTCGTGTTCCATTCCTCTCTTTGATTCTTCATTATAATTTTCAAAATAAAACACTATGAAATTTTTCTGATTAGGACGGTTTTCACATAAATTGATCTTTTCCACAATTCTTTGAATTCTTTATTAAAACCTACAAAATAAAAACACACTAATAGTAAAATAACTTAAAAGTAACAACTTAAAGAATTAAAAACATAATATGATAAACTATCATCACATGACACCATCACATTAGAGTGATTTATGTTTTTTTATAATGTCCAAGTCATCAATTTGATAGTATAATAGTCTAGTTATATAGAGTCACTTATGTATAATGTGACAAACAATTGAATAAAGTTATTTTCATATGTTTATTATAGAATATTTTTATACTTGTGAGTGTCTAATTTTGCAACAAATTTACCATGATTTTACATAAAATTATGTTTTACAACATTTCCAAGGTAAATGGTGTCTCATTTAGTGGTATCAAGCCCTAGTTGTCGGTGGATTTCATAGACTCCTCGGTGTCTTCTATTGTGTATAATGTATGATATGAATTATGTAAAATATTTTATTATATGTAGTTAGTTTCCACTCCATTTAAAAGGACAAAACTCTATAAGCTAATAAAGTTTTCTAGATAAAGTTCTCATGTTCGAGAAGGAGAAAGATATTGTGGTTCTATGTGAACAACATTTGATTTTGATGATGATAAGGAAATTAAGGCAAGGTCATAAACATCATGAAATAAAACTTAAGTGTGAATCAAACAAAAAAACAAGAGGTTTCTAGTGATATGTGCAAAATAATCAAAAGCGAATGAGCTTTATCAAGAAATAAAGACAAATGTGAAAAGCTTGCATTTGCACCTTGCTCTATTTGTTTATTTATTTTCTTGTAAGATCAAATATAAAATTAAATGTATGCTCTCAAAGTACAAAAAGTAGCATCACACACACACATACACACACACAAGCACATGTTGGATCATCATGAGGAGCATCTATATTAGGTCAAGAGCAACACACAAGTCAGAGAGACATCACATATTCACCCAAAATCTTAAGGTGATAGGTATGGGTCCTTTAACTTATAAAGTGCTCAAAATCCACTTTTCTAAGAAATGTGGGACTTCCAACTCACACTTGTACACAAAAATCTCCCCCTCAAGTATGAGTTCATCCATTATGCTCCTTCTTAAGCGGAATCTCTTTCAACCACATACACTTGTACCATTGTTGTGGACACTACAATAGAACATACCGCCTAGCCACCATGTTGTCAGGAAGACTTTTGATACAAGGAACTAATCCCTTAATTAAATCGCCGACTCTGATACCACTGTTCGGTCATCATGAGGAGCATCCACGTTTGGTCAAGAGCAACACACAAGTGAGAGAGACGCCACATATTCATCCCAAAGCTTAAGGTGATAGGTGTATGAGTCATTTCACTTAAAAAGTGTTCAACCTCCACTTTTCTAAGCAATGTGGGACTTCTAACTCACACTTGTACACAACAACATGCACGCGCACGCATGCACGCGTGGTCACGCACGCACCTACCCATCCACCCCCCACAGACTCTCTCTCTCTCTCTCACACACACACATACACACACACACATATACACACACACATACTCTCTCTCTCTCTCTCTCACACACACACACACACACACTCTCTCTCTCTCTCCCCCCCACACACACACCTAACATTTATTTTTAAAACTTCATATTTTATAAACATCTTCTAAAACTTATTGGTTTGGGAAAAACATTTTAAAATTAAAGTCTAATCAATTGCAAAGCTTAGGTAATCGATTATGCAACGAAAACTCACACTTTAAATAATTATGACATCTGTCAAATCAATTATGAGGCAAACTTGTTCAATAAATGATTAAGGAAACTTTCTAATATGTTATGGTTCAGTTCCAATAAAATATTTTCTATTTTTCTAGGTCATAATTGATTATGGCTGTAACTAATCTATTATGATGCATATCCAACCCAATTTCCCCTCTCTTTTTTGGCCAATTTTTTCACTATATAAAGAGGACCTGTGTTCATTTGAAAACACACAAGAAACCTAAAAGTAACCTCTATTTTACTCATCTTCTCACTCTTCTAAATTTTGTAAGATCATAGTGCACCTAAGAGGAGAGGAAAAGGTTAATTAATTAGGTGTTTAGAAACTTTAGAGAAAAGTAACAAACTTTTTGCCTTGAAATTTTATTGGTTTATGATAATAGAGTGATGACTTATTTTTCTGGTGAAGAGATAAAAATGATATGCAGAAAAATAAACGCAGAAAAGTCAATTGGACAATGATATATCCTGGTTCCTATTTCTAAACAAGAGTACTCTAGTTCCCTCAAAATTCTAACACAAGTAAGAAAATACCCCACTTTATATACTTTTACAGTCAAAGAGAAAGAATCTTACGTCCTCTTTTACACACTTATTATCACAATTTGATAAACAAGTTTACAACAGACAAATTCAAATGAAATATATTTTGTATACAAATGATTGCTTAAATTTTTTTCAAACACTTCTAAAAATGTTCTTCCTTTTCTTGGAACAATATGATCAAATGATATTTATACTTAAGTGGTCAAAGAAGAGGATGAAACTTTTTATCTGATTTGAAAATTATGCAGTAGAAAAAATTTATGTGAAATATTTTGAACACTATAAAAATATGCCAGGGAAAAGGTTAGTTTGAATTTAAATATTTCCTCTATTTATAATAATCTATGCACCTCTTGAATTTTCACTAACATCTTTTGGAAAACGTTTATGATTAAATGCAATGTTTATGAGAAGGTTTCATGATGATTAGAGATGAAAAAACAATGCAATGATTCAGTAATTTTCCAATTTGAAACAGGGTTAATCGATTAACAAAGGTGAGTTAATCGACTACCCTCCTTTTAAAGTGCCAAATATATGAAGAAAATGGAGTGGTTAATTGATTAGCTTAGGGGGTAATCGATTATCCTTGTTGAAAATTCAATTTTCGCTTTAGGTAGAGGAATGATTAATCGACTGACAAGGCTAGGTTAATCAATTAACCTATTGAATACTTAGAAAAATTTCTAAGTTAAAAATGTCACTTTTTGCCATTTTGAAATTAATGCATAAAATGAGTTTGAAATTTTTCCTTTGAGCATCTAAGGTCTATATCATAAAAATATATTGTACCTTAGCTTAACTTGATTAAAATCCAAATGTTATAGCTTGATCAATTTAATTCTTTAAAATATATCTTTGCATCATCTTTGCTAAGAGACTTTGAACTTGCCTTGAAACACTTATTCCATTATTGCATCTTTTCCTTCTTATATAAATTTGTCTTGATCAAAACATCTTCGTAAGAGACTTGTCTTTACAATCTTCCCCTTTTTGATGATGATAAATATTTGATGATTATTGATTTTTGAAAAAGCTCCCCCTTAGTTCAGGAGTCTAAGAACTCATTTGGATTGATCATCTTTTATACCTAGATTTGGTAGAGACAAGGAAATAACAAGCATATACATCCTTCTCCCAGTTTTACCTTATCAATAAAAAGTGAAAGATAAGTGAAATATGAAAGTATAAACCCATACAAAATTCAATCATGCATAAAGATATCAAATATAAAAATTTAAAGCAGAGCACTCAAAGAAATTACGACATAAAAGTCTGAATAATACAAAGCCATAAAGATAAAGTACTTGAAAGATAAAAAACATAAAGAAAATAAATAAAGCAAATGAAAACGAAGTAAATAAAAAACAAAGTAAAATCCTAATCTTAGTTCATGTAACTTTGTCCCCCTCCTCGATGAAAAGCTTCATATTGATCCATCTTTGCAAAACCTGCATCCATTCTTGCAAATCCTAGATCCATTCTTGTAAATCCTTCATCCATTCTTATAAAACCTTGACTCATAAAATCAATAACTTCTTGGTTTGAAGAACAACCAGCTTCAGGTTGTTAAGGAGGATGAGCTGACAGTTGACCACTTGTATTTGATGTTGGGGTATTCTTAACAATATAGAAAATTATATTTATAAACTTATCAAAGATTACTCCCATTTTGCCGTTGATAGTATCATAATTAATTTCACAATCATTAACAGACATTTCCAAAAACATTTCATTTGTTGGTTGTTTAACCTTGCATTTTTTGGGATTTTTTTTGTCAGGATTGTAGCATACAGAAGATTTGCATAATCTTCACCATGTGATGCCATGTGATGGATTATCACATAAGCCCAGTTTACCCGCATCTCATTTGTGTCAAAAATTTGGGAATAGTTTTCGCTTTTAGGTATCTAGACTTACGCTAAAAAGTAATGCATCATCCTTTAATCAATGGATAAATTATCAACAACCCAATAATGCTTCTTTACATGAGATTTTTTAGAAGATTTTGCTCTCTCTTCACTAAAATCCTCTTAAAATACCCTTGACAAATCATAATAAAAATTTCTTTTGCCATAACTAGTTAATTGGGCATTATGAAAAACCTTTATCTCAACACACTCAAAAGAAACTTTCAAACATTATCTTAGTTGTTGTATTGTTAAAGTAATGATTTAAAAACTTATACTATAATCGTTGAATCAGACATACTTTAAGAAACCCAAAAACACACTACAAAATCAGAGAATCCAAAAAGCACCATTTTCTCACTATACTGAAACTAACAATAATCAAAGTTACAAAGAAATAAAAAAAGAAAGTAAACTCACTTGGCTTGCAAAACTAAGGTTTGGAAGATGAAGATTGTTGAGAAATTTAAAAAAAAGATGGAGAGATGAAGTAGGTAGATAAGGTTTAGAAAGTTAGTTTGAAGTAGGTTGAGAAGATAAGAAGATGAAGGTGACAAGAGAGGGAGTTTTCCAATAAAATTGGATTTGAAGAGAGAAGGAGATGCAAGTGATGGAATGACCATTATGCAGAGTCAAAAAATAGGATGGTTAAAAGAAAATTGAGATGAAAAAATATAATATTGATTTGATATATATTTTGTTAGATTATAGTACATTCAAATGGAACATTTGATTGAAGAAAACAAAAATTAGACAAAAAAAAAACCCTAAATTAGACAAATGACAAGAGTAGAATCACATGTAAGTTGTTCTTTTCCAAAACATTCACAATATTAACACAAGTTTTAAAAAGTGTTCACATAATAAACAAATCTTAATTAATTAATTTATCATGAAACAATGCTCCACACAGTCCTTCCATAATTAATGTTTTTGATTCATTTAATTTTTCACTAGAATTAATATTTATGATAATTGTGATTACACCTTCACACCAGTATTGTGATATTTTAGTTGATAGTAATACCATTCTATTAAAAATACCATTTTCTTTTATTTAAGTTTTTGAATTAATAATATAAAAAATCATTGTAACTAGTCTATTGTAACTATTGATAGGTAATGAAATGAATAATGTTTCCTCTGTAGTGAGTCAGAAGAAGAGTAGAGCAGTCTGAGACAAGTAGATAACCCACCTTTCCCGTCTTTTGCTTTCTCGTTTCCTGATTCTTTTTCACAAAACAGGAAACAAAAGCGTCCCACTCTCATTTTATCAACCGAGTAATAAATCTTCCACTCTCCTTTTATTTAATTCAACCTCCCATCTCTCTCATCGTGCTAAAGTAAAAAACTCCCATTCACGAGACAGTTGTTTTAGCCTCTCACACCATTTACACTTCCACTTGTGCTTTCAATAAATAAAAATCATTATTATCCCAAATATCCCAAATATAAATAAATGTAATCTCTCTGATTTTGTCCTCTTCTTTCTCCCAACGAGAATGGCGAAAGAGCTTCTTCTACAACTTCGTCTTCTTCTTCTCCTTCCCGAACAACGGTGTCGTTTTGCACCTTCCTCACCATTCCTCAACTTCGCTTTCTCCGCTTTATAACTCCTCTCTTTCATCTATCTACATTCCGATCCATTCATCTTCTTCTCCTTTCTCGCATCCACCGACTCGCACAACACAGGTACATTTCCTCTCTTCCTTCTTTCTCTCTCACTGATTCATCTCATTTCATCGCTTCCTTTCTATTTATGTTCGCAAATTCTTTATTCTCGTCGGTGCTACTTTTTACCTTCTTAAATTCTTCCGCATTTGACTTTTTTTGTTCTGATTTGTGAACTGAATCGCTTTTTCTGCTATTAATTTTCATTATTGCTTAATTTATTGCAGTTTCGTTTAGTGTGTTTCCTTGAAATGTAGGTGAGAAAGCAACATATAGTTAGTGAATCTCAGTACTGCTTCTAGTAGCATATTCTCTAAAGTTTCTTATTCATTAGGTTAATTTCTATATACGGTACTACTTGCATATATGAATAATTTTTATGCTTGAATCAACTTCAATTCAAATTTATTGCATAACTTAATGCGATCTGTAGTTACTTAACCTTTTCCGTGTGATTATACTATATGCTTTATGTTTTGCTGTAATTAGAAGTGCTAAACTAAATTTTTATACTGCACTGTTTTACTTAATTTTTTTTTGTTCAATTTATGTAACTGATTACTGTATTTGGTTTATTTTTAGGGTTGAACTGGATTGTGTAATTTGTGTTGTGCTTTTCTTATTCTACCTTAAGTATATGTAAGTCTTGACTAACACAATTGTCTTGGTTTGTACTCAAGAGAGGGGATTTTCTTTTGCTAAATTGATGACATGGAGCAGTATGAAGTACTTGAGCAAATTGGAAAAGGTGCTTTTGGTTCGGCGCTTCTTGTGAGGCATAAACATGAGAAGAAAAAGTAAGAATGGAGCCTACCTTACATTTCTTTTTTGATTCCTTGAACTAGGATGTGCTAGATCCTATGTATCATTATTAGCAACGGTTTTATTAATTTATGTCTTTTGATTATGTAGATATGTGTTGAAGAAGATTAGACTTGCCCGGCAAACGGAGCGCTCTCGCAGATCCGCGCACCAGGAGGTTGGTGTTTCGGATAGTTATTCAACTACTGGACTGATTTATTTTCTTGTGTTGTTTTTATGTGTTGTAAAATGTTTTCCTCTGCGTGCTGCATGTTTCGTGGTTCTTTTGTGTTGTTGTTCTTGAGGAATTTCATTTGCGAAGTGTTAAAGGGTCTAAAGATTGGTTTCGTAACTCAATTTTTAAATTAAGCAATAAACTTAATGTCAACTTACATTGACCCCATTGCTTGATGTGAAATTGTCTGTGAATATGATTCAGGATAAATCTAATGCGTTTCTTATGGCCCATGTAGATGGAACTTATCTCTAAATTGCGAAACCCATTTATTGTGGAGTATAAAGATTCATGGGTAGAAAAGGTATTTTGATTCTTATTTTTTACATCTCTTCCATCTCGTTGGTTAATTATAAGAATGGCTTCATCTATAAACTTGCTGAAACAAGCTTCAATTGTAAGATTGGATGGAACATTTTGTATTTTTATTATAAAAACTCTGGAGGTACTTCTAATATTGATCTATTTTGGCTTCTTCTTTTTCAGGGTTGCTATGTCTGCATTATTATAGGTTACTGTGAGGGCGGAGATATGTAAGTCTTTATTCTCTGATGTCTCTTGGTGTTATAGTTCTATTGTCTTTCAGCTTTTGTGGATTAAAGCATGAAAATATTTGAAATATATTATTATGTAACCCAGGGCGGAAACTATAAAGAAGACTAATGGCGTTCTGTTTCCTGAGGAGGTTATTCTTGTTTCTTTTTCTCCTTGCTGATATTTTAATTCTGACAAGACTAGGGATACATTTGAAATATTGCATCAAAATTCTAAAAAGGATAATTTTTTCCAGAAACTTTGCAAATGGCTTGTTCAACTTCTTATGGCACTTGACTACCTGCACATGAATCACATTCTTCATCGTGATGTCAAGGTTTGTAACAGATTTCTCTTTGTATATGAAAGGGGTGTTTCTATTCCCATCTAAATCTTATTAAGCCGCATACTAATGAGAAAATCACATGATTCCATCAGTGTTCAAATATCTTCTTGACGAAAGATCGTGACATACGTCTCGGTAAGTTTCTCTATGGCTTTTAATGTACGGTATATATCATTGAAGTTTTGCTTACAAGTGATCAATGATGAAGCAGGTGATTTTGGACTTGCCAAAATGTTGACTTCTGATGATCTCGCTTCCTCGGTAAGAAATGTGTAATGCTTGAATGAATCTTCCTTCATGACATTGATTACATTTAACCATCAATTAATCATTATCTTGTATCGTAGGTTGTGGGAACTCCTAGCTATATGTGCCCTGAGCTCCTTGCTGATATACCTTATGGTTCTAAATCAGATATTTGGTCATTGGGTTAGTACTTGTAGTTTGATAATTTTTTACCATAAACCCTCTATTATTGGCTTTTTATGTATAAGTGATATCTGAAAATCGGTTATCCAGGATGTTGTATATATGAAATGGCAGGACATAAGCCTGCATTCAAAGCATTTGTAAGTTTTATTTTTTAATTAAAATGATTTATTTAATTCTTGGAGAATATTTAATATGTTAATTTCTGATTTTGGATGAATCAATTATAAACACATTTGCTTATCAATTTGACTATCATTAGATTTTGGTGTTTGTACAGGGAATTTGTGTTGTGTTGGTTGACCTCTAGGCTTAAATCCATTTTACTTTTTTTCTGTAGCCACACTGAACATTTTTTTAAACTGATATTTTACTATATATTTTCAAATGCATAGTTATACTTATGCCTCAAGAGTATTTGAATCTATGCACTTTACGGATTTTATATCTTTGATTTTCTTTGAACAGGATATACAAGCATTGATTATCAAGATTAGCAAGTCCATAGTGGCTCCACTACCGACAAAATATTCTAGTTCATTGTAAGTCCTTATTCTTTCTTCACGTGTTACTCTGGTGAATCTTGCCATTTGCAAATTGCACTGTCCTGTCTTAAGCTGTGAAATTTAGCATTTCACAGTCCGTGTCTGAAGTTTTCCAAAGCTAAAAGGAGTGGGTTTGCCAAAGATGATTCAAAGTGGGGTTTCTATGACTCCAAAGTGGGGTTTCTTGTTAAAATATAGCAATCAATTATGAGTATTATAAAGTTATAGATTGTATGATTGATGATTGACAGAGTCATTTGTTTTTTTCCTTTTGGCAGTCGAAGTCTGGTGAAAAGCATGCTGCGAAAAAATCCAGAGCTGAGGCCCAGTGTATGTATAGTTCTCCTTTGACCTTGAATAATGCAATTCAATGTATCGGTGCAACATCTTGCACCATATTAGTATTTCAGTTTTTTGATCGAACCCACCGTCTAATAATGATCATTTATGCTATCATCGGAAAAACAACCATGGAATTTAACCAAGCATCCCTCAAATTTTGAGTCAAGAATACATGGTCCCATAACATTCATTCTTCTCATTTTCTTTTCTAAACTCTGGGTAGATATCATGCTACCCTTGACCATGTTAGTTTAAATTTGATCTGTCACATGAACCTATTTTCTCATTTGAAGTTTTCCTCCTGTGGTAGGCTTCAGAGCTTCTTGGGCACCCACATCTTCAACCTTATGTTCTAAAGATCCATCTGAAACTCAATAGCCCCAGGCGTAGTACATTGCCTGTTCATTGGCGAGAGTCAAAGTACACGAAGAAAACTAGATTTTTAGATCCAAAAGATGATACCGTTACTATCCGTAAGGATAAGCGCTATTCTTACAGTAATGACCGGACTTTAAATCCTAGTGTGTCTGGAGCTGATCAAGATTCTGTATGTTCTACCCTAGAAATAGGTTGTACTCCTGATCATTTGAATTCAAGAATGGCAGAACTATGTACAGCTAATAGCCGTGACATGAAGTCAGTCCATAAACCTGCTGTTTCCAGAACTTCTAGTATTGCTAAGACTCCAAATCCAAAGTTCACTTCATCAAAAGTTTCCGGCACCAACAAGAAATCAATGGAACCCTCGAACAATCGCAAGGTGGTAAAGCAAACTGTAAGTATTTCAAGTGTCTTTGGCCTTTTCTCTTTTCCTTATAGTTTGGGGTAGAGAAATAGTTTGCCACATGGTTTATTAAAAAAACAGTACATAGACTTGCGCAATGCCTGACTTTCTAAGCTCTGGTTGCAGCTACCTGTTTCACAAAATATCTCAAAATCCGCTCATACAAATCGCAGAGCATCATTTCCATTGTCAACAAGGGGTGGTATTCAGGAGCCTCCTTGCAGGCAGAGTGTTGGTTTACTTAGCCATGTGTCTTCACCAGAGATCTCAGTCAACTCTCCCCGAATTGATAGGATAGCTGAATTTCCATTAGCATCATATGAAGATTCTTTATTCCCAATCAACAAAACGTCAACCTCTGGACAAGTTTCTTCGGGATTCCCACCTCGTGACAATTATTCAACTGTGATAGACAAATGCACAATAGAGGTATGCGATAGGGCCTCTTCAAATCCTAAAAGTACCGATGATTGGCAGGGAATCAAGCGCAGCATGTTAAAGGAAATTCACGAGGATAAAAGCGGTTCCTCTGATCAAAATGCAACGGCAGGTGCATCAAGCTACACATCTTCAGACTTGCAGCGCCGACAGTTTGACACTTCGTCTTTCCAACAAAGGGCTGAAGCCTTAGAAGGGTTGCTTGAATTTAGTGCAAGATTGCTCCAGCAAGCAAGGTATGATGAACTTGGAGTTTTGTTGAAACCATTTGGCCCCGGCAAGGTTTCCCCGAGAGAAACAGCTATATGGTTGAGCAAAAGCTTCAAAGGGAACGCTAACAACACGGAAGAATCCCCGTAAACTGCTGTAGTATGTATGCACTGTAGTCATTTATTGAGTTCGGTGTTTCTTCACGGGAGCATTTAGCCAGCTGATTTTTGTAGGCTGTCACTTTTTTTATTTACCTTTTTCTTCCACTTTACTGAGAAATCATGACTCAAGTTTGTTAACTGATTAATGAAGCAGATCATAAATATTTTCATGATAACGATACCTGTCTGACTCATGTGGCTAATTGTTGTAATAGATATTTTATGATGTCTTAATCCTTATTCCTTGTCAGAAAAGAGAGCGAAGGTTGGTATCTTAAACCTTGCATTCGTGCACTTAGACAGCTACATGTATTTATGAAGAAAAAAGTGTTTCTTATTTTAGTTGTCTCAACAATTTGATAAAATAATTTGAAAATTTTATAAATTGAATCATTTTTTAATAATTATAAGTTAATTTTTTTTAACAACTATGAATTGATTTTTTAATAATTATAAAATAATTATATTTTTATTTTTAGATTAAATTTTGTGTTTTGAAAATTCAACATTTTTCTGTATTCTTTGTTTAATTAAAAAGAAGTTAAAATTTTACTATTTATATTTAAAAAATAAAAAGAAGAAAATAATGGAGAGAGAAAAAATTATAATTAAAGTGTGAGAAAAAATGTAAAAGAAATTTGAATTAAGAGAAGAAAAACAAAATAAGAAAGTTGAAAGTAAAAAGTGAAAAATGAAAGAGGTGACAAAACAATTTTAATTTCTTTTAACATTTGTTAATTAAAAATATGAGTTTTTGTTAGTACATTTTTTTAAAAGAAAAAGATATATTAGAAAGTTTGGTGATAGTTAATTTTAATAGATATATAGTTGTACCCCATCTTTAATATATATATATACACATCGGATATCTTATGAATGAAGTAATGCTCATATTTTCATCCTCAATTACTCTCTTATTCTCTCCCTCTCCACACCTAATTACTCAAATATTCACCAACCTTATGGTTCAAACATCTAACCTTAAGATTTTGATTCGATTCATCAAACACCTAGTGTGCAAACATGACTTATGTCTCCAATGAGAAAATTTCTTCAAATCTTCCTATCCTCGATGCGAAGAATTACGATAAGTGGTGCAAACAAATGAAAATGTTGTTTGACTGTCCAGATGTTCTTGAAGTGATCAAGAACGGGGTAACTCCTCTTGTAGAAGGTCTAACAAATGCACAACGATCTAAGAACAAGGAAGAGAAGACACAGGATTTCAAGGCGCTATTTTTGATCCATCATTGTGTGGATGCACAACTTTGAGAAAGTTGGTGAATGCGAATCATCGAAGTAAACATGGAAAATATTGGAGAAGATGTATGCAGAAGCTGACAAAGCGAAGGTTGTGAGGTTACAAACTCCCTAAAGATAACTTGAGTTGATTAAAATGGAGGAGAATGAGGACATCAATGATTTTACGACGAGAATTACTCGGTTGGTGAATCAAGTAAAGACGTGTGGAGAAACGATCATAAAGCAGTATGTTGTCGCAAAAATCTTGCGTTCTTTGATGCTAAGATTTGACAATGTGGTGGTTGTGATAGAGGAATCGAAGGATCTTGCGACGATGAGCAAAGAGGAGTTACAGATCTCTCTTGAGGCACATGAGAAGAGAATAGAGGAAAGGAATATTGATAAGGCAAAGGCGGAGATCGCTTTGCAAGTCCGTTTCAATGAGAGAGACAAGAAGACGAAGGGAAAGTGACCCATGAGCAAAGGTAGAGGGAAATTTCATAATTTTTGTGTAAGAGAGTCCCAAAATTCCAAGAATTCAATATTCAAAAAGGGTGAAAATAATTGTAATAGGGTTGCTGGATCAAAAAAACTCTAAAGGTGGCGATGCTAGAGGTAGAAGAGTGGTTGACAAGAATAATGTGCAGTGCTATAATTGTCAAAAGCTTGATCATTTTGTAAGAGAGTGAAATACCAGCAAGAAAAAACCTCAAGAAAATGAAGTTAGAGTTGCACGCAAAATGTTCAATGAGAAGAGCACAATATTGGTCATGATCACAGAGGGATAATGCGTCATCAACAAGGTGCAACACAACAACAACAATTTGAAAAATACTGCAGAACTGAAGTGTAATCGGTTGCACAATTATGCCAACTAGTTACATACTGAAGAAACGTCATGGTGTCCTTGAAGGAAGTATCTACCGATAGAAGAGAGATATTGGTTTGTTACAATCAATCGTGCCATGAAGAACAAGATTAAGTTCGCAAACGATACCACTGTAGCAACGGAAAGGATCGATGATGTATCGATCGAGAGAAGTGATGGTAGTCATTCTTTGATAAAAGATGTGTTGTATATTCCCGGAATCAAGTGTAATCTTCTAAATATTGACTAATTATTTTAGAAGTGTTACAAGATTCATATGGAAAACAAGGGGCTACGCGTTATGGATGCAAATAAGGTTTTGATCCTAAAAGCTCATATGCCTGCCAATAGAACTTTCAAAATTGAGTTGAAGGTTATGAAGCATAGGTGTCTTGCTACAAAGGCTATTAGAGAAGAGTGGTTATGACATTATAGGGTTGGACTTCTCAATTTTAGAGATCTCAATGCATTTCAAAAGAACAAGATGATTATCAGACTGTCATTGAGCAACTTACCGGATGAAATTTGTGAAGAATGTGAGCAAGCAAATCAACATAAAAAAAATCAGTAAGGATGCATGTTTTAGAACCAAGTGTCACAATGAGACGGTGTACTCAAATGTGTGTGGACCGATGCAAGTTTATTTGATTGATGACAATAAATATTTTGTCACATTCACTGGTAATCATAGTAGAAAGCTATGGACATACATAATCAACAAAAAGGATGATGTATTCGAAATGTTTAAGAAGTTCAAGTCAACGGTTGAAAGGAGAAGCGGTCATAAACTCAAAGTTCTCAAAACAGATAGTGGAGGCGAACATGTCTCAAATGACTTTGGGGGGGGGGGGGGGGGTTGTGACCAAGATGGCATAGTACATGAGGTAGTACCATCCTATACAGCGCAACAAAATGGTGTTGTCTAAAGAAAGAATCGATCGATTATGAGCATGGTGAGAAGCACGTTGAAAGGGAAGAAATTTACGAAAGAGTTATAAGGAGAAAGGGGTGTCCCCAACTGCATATTATTTGAATAGATGTCCAACAAATAAGCTTGAGAAGATAACACCATAGGAAGCATGGTCTGGATTTAAACCGAATTTGAGTCACTTAAGAGTTTTCGATTTGGTAGCATATCGAGATGTGCCAAAACAACTTAGAAAGAAGTTGGAAGATAAAGAAGAATTGATGATTTTTGTAGGATATCACTCCATCGGTGGTTACAAGTTGTATGATGCATCAAACAAAAGGATTATGATCAACCGAGACGTTGTTTTCAACGAAATTAAAGAAGTACAACAAAGTGCAACCGGTTGGACTAATATGTCAACCAGTTACACTAGTAAAAAGTATGTTCCTACAGTGCTGGAAGGTGCAGAACCAACCCCCATTGAAGCCTGAATGGAAGAGAATGTGAGAAGATCAACAAGGAAAAAAAGTTTGCCTCCAAGACCCCAAGGTTCTGAGTTGTTCCTAGATAACAAAGTCAATGACAATGGTGGTTTCGTCCATTTTGCACTTATGGCCGAATCTAAACCCATTAAAAGGGATGAGGCTTTGAGTGATCCAAAATGTATCTTTGTTATGAAAGAGGAGGCTTTCAGTGATTCAAAATGAATTTATGTTACGAGTCTTACATAAGACAATATATGGTCCGAACATATGTATACAACTGGAGCAATTTTTACCTTACAAGTTGATTTTATAAAATTGATAGACCTGTTGAAACATATGATTAATTAATTTAATCTCTCTCTCTCTCTCTCTCTCTCTCTCTCATAACAAAGTCAATGACAATGGTGGTTTCGTCCATTTTGCACTTATGGCCAAATCTAAACCCATTAAAATGGATGAGGCTTTGAGTGATCCAAAATGTATCTTTGTTATGAAAGAGGAGGCTTTCAGTGATTCAAAATGAATTTATGTTACGAGTCTTACATAAGACAATTAATGGTCCGAACATATGTTTACAACTGGAGCAATTTTTACCTTACAAGTTGATTTTATAAAATTGACATACCTGTTGAAACATGTGATTAATTAATTTAATCTCTCTCTCTCTCCCTCTCTCTCTCCCCCCCCCCCCCTCTCTCTCTCTCATAACAAAGTCAATGACAATGGTGGTTTCGTCCATTTTGCACTTATGGCCGAATCTAAACCCATTAAAAGGGATGAGGCTTTGAGTGATCCAAAATGTATCTTTGTTATGAAAGAGGAGGCTTTCAGTGATTCAAAATGAATTTATGTCACGAGTCTTACATGAGACAATATATGGTCCGAACATATGTTTACAACTGAAGCAATTTTTACCTTACAAGTTGATTTTATAAAATTGATAGACCTGTTGAAACATGTGATTAATTAATTTAATATCTCTCTCTCTCTCTCTCTCTCTCTCTCTCTCTATATATATATATATATATATATATATATATATATATATATATATATATATATATATATATATATATATATATATATATAAATATATATAAATATATATATATATATATATATATATATATATATATATATATATATATATATATATATATATATATATATATATATATATATATATATATATATATATATATATATATATATATATATATATGAAGGAGAATTGCGGTCCAAAACGCAGCGGAAATTAAAATTTTCTCCTTTAGAGATCCTTACGAATGGTCATGATAGGTGATAGAATATTTACCTCTTGTGACGACTGAAACCTTTGGTGCAGATCTCTTGTGACAATCAAAACCTTTGATGCAGATCCACGGAGCGATCACGAACGTTGAACGATGACAACGTCTCTACTCAGTCCACACGAACGGG